>NW_027210673.1:1200000-1800000 GCF_029030835.1 Brachyistius frenatus
TCTTCCTAGCTGTCTTTTGTGATTACTACAACAGCCCAGATGAATGTGACTGGCATTACAACCCTTGCCACACACCTTGCTACAAGACCTGTTTGAATCCACTGGGAATTTGTAGCAACCCTTTACCTACCCTGGAAGGTAAGAGGTTCATTCATGGCAGACAGCTCTGTTTGACTATACATCTGAGGAATGTGCAGTCAAAAACGTTGTATAATATTTAATGTGGTTTTTACAGGATGTTATCCTATATGCCCAGAAGATAAGCCCATATTTGATGAGCGGAACAACACATGTGTGGAGATATGTGATGGTTGCTTATACAACGGGACTTTATATAATGAATATGATGTTATTTACAATGTGACTGACAACTTGGGAATGTGCTACTATGCAATCTGCATTAATGCAACAGTAATAAATGGAAATGAACCTTGCTCCGTGACAACCACCCCATCACCGACACCAACAACTGCAGAGCCAACCACAACAACAAAGATTACAACGCCAACACCTAGGCCTCCCACCACAACTGCAGAGCCAACCACAACGCCAACACCTCCTCAGCCTCCCACTACAACTGCAGAGCCAACCACAACCACCAAAGTTACAACGCCAACAACTAAGCCTCCCACTACAACTGCAGAGCCAACGACAACTCCAACACCTGAGCCTCCCACTACAACTACAGAGCCAACCACAACCACCAAAGTTACAACGCCAACACCTCAGCCTCCCACTACAACTGCAGAGCCAACCACAACTCCAACACCTGAGCCTCCTACTACAACTGCAGAGCCAACCACAACCACAAAGGTTCCAACACCAACAACTAAGCCTCCCACTACAACTGCAGTGCCAACCGCAACCACAAAGGTTACAACACCAACAACTAAGCCGTCTCATACAACTGCAGAGCCAAGCACAACTCCAACACCTGAGCCTCCTACTACAACTGCAGAACCAACCACAACCACAAAGGTTACAACACCAACAACTATGCCGTCTCATACAACTGCAGAGCCAACCACAACCACTAAGGTTACAACACCAACAACTAAGCCTCCCACTACAACTGCAGAGCCAACCACAACCACAAAGGTTACAACACCAACAACTAAGCCTCCCACTACAACTGCAGAGCCAACCACAACTCCAACACCTGAGCCTCCTACTACAACTGCAGAGCCAACCACAACCACAAAGGTTACAACACCAACAACTAAGCCTCCCACTACAACTGCAGAGCCAACCACAACTCCAACACCTGAGCCTCCTACTACAACTGCAGAGCCAACCACAACCACAAAGGTTACAACACCAACAACTATGCCGTCTCATACAACTGCAGAGCCAACCACAACCACAAAGGTTACAACACCAACAACTAAGCCTCCCACTACAACTGCAGAGCCAACCACAACCACAAAGGTTACAACACCAACAACTAAGCCTCCCACTACAACTGCAGAGCCAACCACAACTCCAACACCTGAGCCTCCTACTACAACTGCAGAGCCAACCACAACCACAAAGGTTACAACACTATCAACTAAGCCTCCTATTACAACTGCAGAGCCAACCACAACCACAAAGGTTACAACACCAACAACTAAGCCTCCCACTACAACTGCAGAGCCAACCACAACCACAAAGGTTACAACACCAACAACTAAGCCTCCCACTACAACTGCAGAGCCAACCACAACTCCAACACCTGAGCCTCCTACTACAACTGCAGAGCCAACCACAACCACAAAGGTTACAACACTATCAACTAAGCCTCCTATTACAACTGCAGAGCTAACCACAACCACAAAGGTTACAACACCAACAACTAAGCCTCCCACTACAACTGCAGAGTCAACCACAACTCCAACACCTGAGCCTCCAACTACAACTGCAGAGCCAACCACAACCACAAAGGTTACAACACTATCAACTAAGCCTCCTATTACAACTGCAGAGCCAACCACAACCACAAAGGTTACAACACCAACAACTATGCCGTCTCATACAACTGCAGAGCCAACCACAACCACAAAGGTTACAACACCAACAACTAAGCCTCCCACTACAACTGCAGAGCCAACCACAACTCCAACGCCTAAGCCTCCCACTACAACTGCAGAGCCAACCACAACCACAAAAGCTATGACCACAACAACTTCTGTTACCACTCCATGTATTCCAACGTGTGAGTGGTCAGATTGGTATGATGTGCATGATCCAAAAAAAGACCAAAATGACTGGGAAACATATAAGAACATCACGAACAGTGGTAAAGAAATATGTGAAAATCCTCTGGAGATTGATTGTAGATCAGCCGATTATCCGAACAAAACCTTAAATGACTTTGTGAGTGAAACCGGCCAAGTTGTGACTTGTGATGTGGAATATGGTTTCATATGTAAAAAAGAGGATCAGTTAAGACCTCCAAAAAAGTGCTTCAATTACAAGATCCGAGTATGTTGTGACATATGTTCACCAACAACCCCAACAACATCTCCCACTACAACTGCAGAGCCAACCACAACTCCAACACCTAAGCCTCCCACCACAACTGCAGAGCCAACCACAACCACCAAAGTTACAACGCCAACAACTAAGCCTCCCACCACAACTGCAGAGCCAACCACAACCACTAAGGTTACAACACCAACAACTAAGCCTCCCACTACAACTGCAGAGCCAACCACAACTCCAACATCTGAGCCTCCTACTACAACTGCAGAGCCAACCACAACCACAAAGGTTACAACACCAACAACTAAGGCTCCCACTACAACTGCAGAGCCAACCACAACTCCAACACCTGAGCCTCCTACTACAACTGCAGAGCCAACCACAACCACAAAGGTTACAACTCCAACACCTGAGCCTCCTACTACAACTGCAGAGCCAACCACAACCACAAAGGTTACAACACCAACAAACACTACAACTGCAGAGCCAACCACAACAAAGGTTACAACACCAACAACTAAGCCTCCCACTACAACTGCAGAGCCAACCACAACTCCAACACCTGAGCCTCCTACTACAACTGCAGAGCCAACCACAACCACAAAGGTTACAACACAACATCCATTACAACTGCAGAGCCAACCACAACTCCAACACCTGAGTCTCCACTACAACTGCAGAGCCAACCACAACCACAAAGGTTACAACACCAACAACTAAGCCAACCACAACTCCAACAACTAAGCCTCCCACTACAACTGCAGAGCCAACCACCCACTACAACTGCAGAGCCAACCACAACTCCAACACCTGAGCCTCCTACTACAACTGCAGAGCCAACCACAACCACAAAGGTTACAACACCAACAACTAAGCCTCCCACTACAACTGCAGAGCCAACCACAACTCCAACACCTGAGCCTCCTACTACAACTGCAGAGCCAACCACAACCACCAACCACAACCACAAAGGTTACAACACCAACAACTAAGCCAGAGCCAACCACAACTCCAACAACTAAGCCTCCCACTACAACTGCAGAGCCAACCACAACTCCAACACCTGAGCCTCCTACTACAACTGCAGAACCAACCACAACCACAAAGGTTACAACACCAACAACTATGCCGTCTCATACAACTGCAGAGCCAACCACAACCACAAAGGTTACAACACCAACAACTAAGCCTCCCACTACAACTGCAAAGCCAACCACAACTCCAACACCTGAGCCTCCTACTACAACTACAACTGCAGAGCCAACTGCAGAGCACAACTAGCCTCCACTGCCTCCTATTACAACCACAACCAACAAAAGGTTACAACACCAACAACTAAGCCTCCCACTACAACTGCATTGCCAACCACAACCACAAAGGTTACAACACCAACAACTAAGTCGTCTCATACAACTGCAGAGCCAACCACTAAGGTTACAACACCAACAACTAAGCCTCCCACTACAACTGCAGAGCCAACCACAACCACAAAGTTTACAACACCAACAACTAAACCTCCCACTACAACCGCAGAGCCAACCACAACTCCAACACCTGAGCCTCCTACTACAACTGCGGAGCCAACCACAACCACAAAGGTTACAACACCAACAACTAAGCCTCCTATTACAACTGCAGAGCCAACCACAACCACAAAGGTTACAACACCAACAACTAAGCCTCCCACTACAACTGCAGAGCCAACCACAACTCCAACACCTGAGCCTCCTACTACAACTGCAGAACCAACCACAACCACAAAGGTTACAACACCAACAACTATGCCGTCTCATACAACTGCAGAGCCAACCACAACCACAAAGGTTACAACACCAACAACTAAGCCTCCCACTACAACTGCAGTGCCAACCACAACCACAAAGGTTACAGCACCAACAACTGAACCTAGTATCACTGGTCACACAGTACCTCCAGTCTCTGAAGCAACTGGCCCCCAAATAAGCGTAACATCTAAATCACCATTAACAACGCCAGCTGCCACTACAGAATGCATCTGTTACGTTAATGGCACTCATTATAAACCAGGTAAGCAACAACATACAGCAATTTTGTCTATAGTTGTGGTATAATATGATGTCCTGATGTAAAAAAAAAATGCATTACTCTTCACGTATTCTTTGTTTTATTTCATTCATCAAGGGGATGTAATATTTGATATGCACTACATTGGAGCAGGCGTATGTCTCACAATGATATGTTCTGATATTTGTGAAATTCAAAACAAGACTGAAACTTGCCCGACCACGCCCACGCCTAAACCCACACCTAAACCCACACCTCCTGTACCTACTTGCCCTGAATGGGATGTCTCGGTAAGACTTTTACTGTATCTAACACATTAAAATCAGTACCATTTACACTGTGTAACACTTACAGAGTTACATGCATATGATCGATAATAATGTACATTTGCACTTCAATTACAATCTTTCTTGTTTTGCAAAAAATCTCAATATCCTACTAATTTTTTCTCTTTTTTTCCCTTTTCTTTTTCTTTAAGGCAAATGAGACCTTCTTCTTGTGCAACTGCACCATGGCCAGATGCATTGAGAACAATACAATTGAAATAGTTCCATATGAATGTCCACCCATTCAGAATATAACTTGCACTAATGGAAAGAAACCAGTTCTTGTGTATGATGAGTATTACTGCTGCCAACATTATGCTTGTGACTGTAAGTGTTTCTGTAGATATTTGATATTTGTATTGACTTGTATACTTCTCTTCCAAATACATTTGAGATTTTTAACCTTTTTTGTTTCTTTTCAGGTGTATGTGAAGGATGGGGAGATCCTCATTACATCACTTTTGATGGATTCTACTACAGTTATCAAGGGAACTGCACTTATGTGTTGATGGAAGAGATTACAACAACACATAACTTGAAGATTTATATTGACAATGTCTTTTGCGATCCTACTGAGGATGTTTCATGTCCACGATCAATAATAATATCATACAACTCGCAAGTTGTCACACTCAAGAATCATAACCTTATTGGAGCTGCACAGTTGGAGGTAAAACTACACTTACAATATGCTGTCTGAAAATACTGTATGTTCTGAGAAACTCACCAAACTCACACAGATTACCACTAGCGTCGATAGAATAGCAATACTGGATCCTTTTTGCATGGTACCTTTCTTTATGTTCCTTGTCAAATGGTGTTTTTTTCTTGTAGGCATTGAAAGGTGGAGTAAGTCTGAAACTACCTTATTCACAACAAGGTGTTAAGATCATTAATTCTGGCCTTAACTTGGTTTTGGAGATCCTTCGCTTGGAAGTGGTCATTACATTTGGAATAACTGGCTTTAGTGTCACCCTTCCATTTCAATACTTTGGCAGAAACACACAGGGTCATTGTGGTAAGAACTCTCCCTCTCTCTGCTGAAAACATTGGTAAATCCTTTGTTAGACTGCAATATGAACTGTTGTGTGACCACTGTCAGGAACATGCAACAATAACCAGGCTGATGACTGCATGTTGCCTGGAGGCGAGCTGGTGGAAAGTTGTGCAGTGATGGCTGACTACTGGCCTGCAAACGACATTTCCCAACCCAACTGCCCGATACCACCTGTACTACCCACCAATGTACCTGAACCACCACCAACCTTAACTCCCTGCAACCCAGATTCCTTATGCAGCCTGCTGTATAGCAGGTACACATTCTCTGATAAAATATAGAAGTTCACATTCACCCCCATGATGGTGACATAGTGCAGTTAAAAAACAATATCTTGAACTTTGGTTTTGCTTTTTTTCACAGTCTCTTTGCAGTGTGTCATCCCTTTGTCTCTCCGGAAAATTTCTACAAAGGCTGTGCTTTTGATAGCTGCCATGTTTCCAACCCAGCAGTAGAGTGCACGAGTTTGCAGACTTACGCTGCTGCCTGTGCTCAGGCTGGAGTTTGCATTCATTGGAGGAACCACACCACACTTTGTGGTAAGCAACTTGTCATTATTCTATTGTAAATGCTGGGATTGTTGGAATCAGGAGAGGCAATTTGTTTTCTGTTTCTTTTGAGGCATTTAGCCCAAACTGAACAAACTGCTGTACCTTTTATTAAATAGAGTATAGGTTGGCAGTATGTATTTATAAAGAACTAATTGAGGTCTTTTCTTCACCAACAGCAAGTGAGTGCCCATCAAACAAAGTTTACAAACCTTGTGGTCCTACAGACCAGGCAACCTGTGAAGACAAGTAAGTTTCCATTAAAAATTAAGCATGTTAATTTTGCATTTTATTGTGCAAGTTAGCATTTTCCAAGATTATGATCATAACGGAAAGTGGCAATAAAAATGCGTTGGAAACACCATTGTGAAAATAAGAGACAAAAGCAGTGTATCAAATTAAATGTGTTTTAGAGCTCTGAAGGAAATTAAGTACACAACACGTTCTTTCTTTGTGATTTTATTTTACAGTCCAAACGATCCAACTATGAACTTCACCACAGAGGGCTGCTTCTGTCCTGATGGAATGAAACTCTTTAACAAAGACTCTGAAATATGTGTTGAAAAGTGCGGTAAGTGTAGTGTATATCCTCAAGTGTGACAATTGAACTGAATATATCATGTCAATCCTAAAGTCCTTCTGGATTATTACTTTTCCAACAGGATGTCTGGATCCTGAGGGCATTCCTCGTGAGGTGAGCCAAGTAATTTATTCATGATTCAAACCTAACCTGTATTGTTTACTTGCTAGAGACAATTAAATTAATTAATTCACTGTGGTTTATTCTTTTAGTTTAATGAGAGGTTTGAGTACAAATGCCAGGACTGCATCTGTGACAAGTCCACCAAGACTGTGATTTGCAAACCTAGAGTGTGCCCGGCACCACCTATAGCAAACTGCACTGGTGACGGGTTTGTCCTTGTCAACCAAAGTAATCCATCGGATCCCTGCTGTTCTGCCTTTGTTTGCCGTAAGACGCACAGCATCTATGCACATTTGTGGTTTAACATTTTCTGATTTGTATTTGCAGATGGCAATTCATCAACGTGACCCTGAATAATAACTATTTTATTATCTCTGCAGAATGTCAAATCAGCAGTTGCCCAGTCTTTAACATGAACTGTCCAGTTGGATATAAGTCAGTTATCCGAGTTCCTGAGGGAAAATGTTGTCCAGAACATACATGTGGTGAGCTCATGAATTCAATTTGAATTTCTATAAACCCTAATAACCACAGTAACACTTTAAATCATTTGACTTTGCTCCTGTCTTACTCTTTCCTAGAGCCCAAAAGAGTTTGTGTCCACAAAAATGTTGAATACCAGGTAAATAGGAAATGGATGATTTATCACATCATTTGTTATTACATCATCTTTTACTTCTAATGATTTCTTCTAAATGTGGCTAAAAGCACAAGTATTAACACATTTCCTCTTTATTTGCTAGCCCGCTTCTTCAGTTCCTGTTCAGGAATGTCAGGAGTGTACCTGCACCAATGAGGTTGACCCAAAATCTGGTCTGTTCAAAATAACTTGCCAGTTCCAGCAATGTGACGAAAATTGTGAAATGGTAAGACAAACGACAGCAACTATGCTCACATACACAACACACTGCAACTTGATTTTCTCAAGTGTGCTCAGTGTCACTTCTAAGATTTAACTTGGCAGCCTAACTTCCCCTCTCTCTCTCTCAGGGATATGAATATGTGGAAGGTGATTATGATGAATGCTGTGGGAAGTGTGTGCAGACACATTGTGTCCTCAATGTTAACGGTACCAAGCAGCTCTTGATGGTAAGTTGGATCATATCCATCGGCTGTTAGTCCACGTTAATGTTCTTTCACCTAAAGAGACTTGGTGTTTTAATATCTGTATGTACTCCTACTGTTGTGTGTGTGTGTGTGTGTGTGTGTGTGTGTGTGTGTGTGTGTGTGTGTGTGTGTACATCCAATTCACTGCTCTCCAGCAAGGAGAAACCTGGTCACCGCCTGGGAATAAGTGTGAGCATTACTCCTGTGTTAAGAGTGGTGAGACTTTAACAATGGCCAGTTCACAGATTGTCTGCCCACCATTCCAACAGAGCAACTGTCAACGTGTAAGTATTACTTTCAATTAATTAATTTTGATTGATTGTGTCTGTGTGAACAGAAGTGTAAAGACATTATATTGAAGTTGTGTATTTTCCTCTTTAGGATACAATTCAGACTGCAGCAAATGGCTGCTGTAAAATTTGTGAGTATGACTTTTTCATTTCTTTTGAGTAGAAGGTACACAAATGAAAAGCTAATTGTGTGTATTCTTTGAAAAGGTGTGGAGAAGGAGAAGGCATGCAAGTTAGTGCCCATGAAAACCCACGTGATATACAAAACCTGTCAGTCTGACCGTGAGGTAGATATGCCATATTGTGAAGGATCCTGCAACACTTTCACCAAGTAAGGATAATATTGCAACTATTTCTCATTCTTCTGGAAAGTTACGAAAATATTTTGCTGTGGTTCTGCCGATTTTGTGTTTACCAATAAACCCTGCCTCTGCTTTCAGGTACTCCCAAGTAGCAGCTGCCATGCAGCATTCTTGCTCCTGCTGCAAAGAGACACGCTTCACCAATCGCACCGTTGAATTGCTCTGCCTGAATGGAGACCTGGTGCCCTACACATACATGCATGTGGAGGAGTGTGGATGTGGCCACACAGACTGCACCAGAGATCCTGGTCAACCTGCTCGCAGGAAGCGAAGCTTCAAACTGCTGTGATAAAACAATCATTATAAAACAACATTAAGGGATGTGTGATGCAAATGTCTCCTCCTGTATTCTTCTAACAATCATACCATCTCTTACAAAGTAATTGACATTACAGAGAGAGTATTTATCAACTGATCAAATAAAAAGATGCAACTCAGTTTAGGTCTCATCTCTTTAAATGTCCTGTTTGTGCTAATACAACTTTTATAAAAAAAAAATAATAATAACAATTTGACTTATGAAGACTTTCACAAAAACCCAAAAGATGATTTTGTTTTTTTTGTGGTCCTTTACAGTGGAAGTAAGGTATATTTTCAATTTTGGTGGGAATCAGGTCGTACACATATTGTCAAACTACAATAAGAACACTTACAGTAAAGTGCTACTGTAGACACTGCAAATTTGATAGATTCTGGACTTTTCATTTCTATCGTCCCATTACAGTTCAAGCCTTACTTACACAATTTGTATCACTGAATATAGAGAAAAAATTTTGAAAAATATTTCTATGCTCTGCTACCACTGACTAAGTATCTTCTCGCAAATAACCCAGTGACTCTGGGGGCTTTTAAGACATTGCACCTGAGGTTTCATTTTAATTCAAGACAAGCCTTTAACGGGGCAACCTGTCTAATTCAATGCTCTGTTTCCTGCCGAAACACACCCAGACAGGGTTTGGCTTCTGTGAGGGGACTTTTCCAAAAAGCTATTCGTATTTCCGTCTGACATTTAGAAACTGAATTTCATATCCCTCAATCTAATTCGTATTGATACTTGCAAATACAAAGGTTTGCCAAAACAGATTTTTTTTTTTTTTTTGCAGTCTGTTTAGACCCACAGAGCAGTTGGATAGAGGAAAGTCTGAGCGTTGCAGCTATTAGAAATAGGAGCACTGTCTATGTTATAAGAGACAGTACATGTAGCAGCATATGTGTCATGGACTATGGATAAACTGAGGATCACTTTTAATTGCTTTGACACATTCAGTGACACCATCTTTCAACTGTTACTCAAACTCAACCGCCACCAAAACTAAGTGTATTAACAGTGACATGAAGTTAAAGGTATACAGCACAATCTATGAAACGGAGAAATGCCTGTGGTTTAATGTTGATAAATACTTCAAAGACAATGTTGATACACATGGTACTTCTCATTGTTTTAGGTCATTGTGTAATGTGAGACAAATTTACTGTTGGTAGACCCTGAGATGTGTATCAAATGTTATGGTTTCGTGAGTACATTTTTAATGTAAGATTAACTGTTGCCCTGTCCAAGTCCCAAAGTTATCAGGATAAAGCAGTTATATATATAATGGTATATAACGGTAATTAACTACACTGAGCTGCATATCAGTGAGACCTGTCTGAACAGTTATTAAAAAGTAAAGCTTTTTTCAATTCAACTTTATATATATCTCTCTCAAGTACAAACTACAGGAAGAAGACAAGTTAATAAGATCCAATCTTATGGCATAAAAATGCATAGAGAATGAAAGAGAGAAGAGGAGAGAGGTGCTAGGTGCATAATGGGGGGCCACCCAGCAGCCTAGACTTCTTGCGTAACTAAGGGATGACTCAAGGTCACCTGTGTCAGCCCTAACTATGAGCGTTATCCAAAAGCAAAGTTTCAAGCCTTATCTTAAAAGTAGAGAGAGTTTCTGCGTCCTGAACCAAAACTAGGAGCTTTGGAGAGAGACTTGAGAACTGAAGGTCCTGCCTCTAATTCTACTTTTTGAAACTGTAGGAACCACAAGTATACATTCTGAGAGCGGAGTGCTCTATTAGAATAATACGGTACAAGATATGATTTGATTAGTAAGATATGATGGAGCTTATTCATTCTGGGCTTTTTATGTAAGGAGAAGGGTTGTAAATTGATTTTAAAAGGAGCCAATGAAAAGAATCTCATAATAGAAGAAATAAGATATCTCTTGTCGGTACTCTCACAGCAGAATTTTGGATGAACTGAAGGCTTTTTTCAGAGAGTAACTGGGACATCCTGATGATAAGGAATTACAATAGTCCAGAAGTAACAGGTGCATGAACTGCTCAACTCAGTGAAGAAGACAAATGTGTGACCAAATGGCAGATATATAGTACTGATGTATAATAGAGGTATAAATCTCTCAGTACAGCAATAAAACAACAAACTGAAGGCAGATAAATATACCACTCACATTTTGCAAATTTAACCTACGTTGTACTTATCTCCTCACTCTGAGGAGGTGCCACACACTTGAAACTCCAACTTAGCAGGAACCAACCTTAGAAATGTTTGAAAGATCCCCTCCCTCCCCATCTCCACCCGAAAAAGTTTGTCTACAATACTGATATTTAATTAGAGGACTCAGTCAAAAACAGCAGTGAAACAGTTTCGGAGGTTCATAATCACTCGAACTGGTGGGATGATCATATTGCCTGTCTTCACGGTACAGTTAGCTCTATTAAAGCTTGAAATGCTGTTTTCTTCTTATTATTAATAACTATTATTATAGTAATTTTACTAGTTCTCAAATAGTTGCTTAGGTGGGAGCTCCTCCAAAGGCAAACATGCTTTATGATGAGGAAGGAAGATCTATTTATCAGTAAGAGCATGCAATGTGTTTATTCAGGGAGGACAGATGGTTTAGCCAAATTAGCGAGACAGTTTTGATTAGAGGCAGGATGGACTGTTCAAAATGTAATCTCTATTGACATAATACTATTTGTCTTCCAACACCTGCTATCATTTCACAAATAAACTTTAGGACTGTCACTGAGGACGTTGAACAGCAGTGTGTCAGAATGCAGCCCAGGTTTTAGGATTAAAGCTCAACAGAAATGTGACAAAAGGCCAAACAAGCTTTGGTTAAATACATGCCTAAATATTCCCAAAGTATGACTTCATACTCCATCGTCAAGCAAAAATTCAAAGACTAAAACAACCTTTGCATTGGAATATATTTTAATCAACACCTAGAGGTTTTATAGTGTTTATGTGGAATAACTAGTACTGAGTTATGATGCTACAGCCCCAAAACCTAACAGTTTATCTGTTTTAAACAGTGCAGGGAAAAGTATTTAACCCCCTCTTAATTTCTTCTGTTTTTGTAGATACATCATACTAAGTTGTGTCAATGTGGTTTGGATGAGGCCAATCCTAAACTTAAAATTTAGTCATTTTGAGGTGGACTTTATCTGTTGTACCCTATGTGTTTATATACAGGGAAATGGTCCCTCCAGATGCATGTGGAGAAATATACCATGTCTAAACAGGCAAAGCTGTCCGCTTGTGATCGGTTCACCCAGGTTGCATGTTAATGCCAGGTATGAGACAGTGTTAACAAGCCTTTCTGTTTGCTATGTGGGGTTTCTGTTTGCATTAAAGTATGCAAAGACAACACTGCATGTGCTGTTGTAACCCAGGTCAATTTACCCTTCACCTAAATATTAAATAAATTAATCTAGAAAGGTAAATAACATAACATTAAATATTAGGATAATAAAGTATATGAAAGTATTTCTGTCTTTATTATGCAAGCAAAAA
The DNA here is from genome assembly GCF_029030835.1 of Brachyistius frenatus. NCBI lineage: Eukaryota > Metazoa > Chordata > Actinopteri > Embiotocidae > Brachyistius > Brachyistius frenatus. The sequence goes on from NW_027210673.1 coordinate 1,212,708, forward strand.
AAAAATGTTTTAAAAGCAAATTTCTACTAGTTTATATATTTTTACTTACAAACTGGATTTCTTTTTAAAAAATTTTTTATTGCAGTACAAGAAATTTGCTTTTAAAACTTTTTTTTTCTTTGCTTGCATAATAAAGAGACAAAAACACCTTTATAAATTAACAGCCATAATATTAATTCTGTTTAACTTTTGGTGCTGTTCCTTTCATGAGTACAGCACTGCTGTAAACGACTGTCTCATGTTTACTGTTTGCATTAGAGATGTGTCCCCTCAGGGTTGCCGTAGAGGTCAAGAGCGGAGAAAGAAAAATAAAGACAGAAGCCGTGGGCTGAACGATGTCTCCTCTCGGACTCCACTTATTATATTGTCGTAATTGCCCCGTTAAGCGAACCCAGGCCGCTCGGTTACATCGGTGGCAGCCGTGTTTCTTATTCACCGACTATCTGTGAGTGTGCACTTTCTTAGCTTAGCTCGCAGGCTAACTCCGCAGCACTTCAGCGAGACACGCGCCGCCGGTTCAAGTACGACACGTGGTTTGGAGACGAAGGAAAAAAACAACAACAACAAAAAGCGAGGGAGAGAAGGAGCAGGAGATCGTTAAGCAATAGAAACTTCACGAGTCAGAGAAGAAAGAAAAACAGGAGAAAAGCAGTAAGTTTTGGATAGTTTAACAATTGTTTTTCCAAAATTCTTGAGTGAAGCTCAGTTTATGTCGCTGGATTCGCTTTTTTATTTTTTTGTGGTTAATTTGAACGAGTGTTTCGCCAGGTTTTTGTCTTTGGTTAGAAAAGTCTTTGGTGTTTGCAAACCTGAGACCCTGGAGTGGAGATGGCAAGCAAGACATCTCCTTTGATGAAGGACACAGATTCACACCTCTAAGCCGCGGTCGGATAAGTTCATACTCACCCGGTGTTTGCTGCAACACGCAGAGGAACTCACTTGGACTTTTGAGCACCCTAACTCGAGGACTGATTATATACCGAGCTGGAAAATATATATTTTGATCTGTGAAAACTGTTTTTTGTTTCGATACTGTGATTCAATTGTCTTTTTTCTTTCTGAATTGGTAATGCAATTTGATGTATTACTGTGAATTACTAATTCACTGGTTAAAATACTGGTTATTTAGCTAAGAAAAGTGAACACAACTCATAAATAGAATAAGAGAGAATCTAAACTTCAATTTAAGAGATAGGAGTAACTAAACTAAAATTTAAAGGAACCTAGTTTGAGAAAAAATAGTTTAACTCAAATAGGGTGAAACAAACTTTAGAAAAGAAGTGAACCAGACAAAAGGGAAATTGTCACTGGGTTAAAAGGTAATTTTCATTTCCTTTAAAGAAATTTGGTATTTACATTTTATGTGTGTTATGTGAATTTTGGTACCAGCTTTTGTATATAGTTTCTAACTTTCTACATAAATAAGACAGCAAGTTTACATCATCTGTGGTCTTTTACTTTAAAGTTCCTAGTTATTAACAGCTCCTCTGAACCTAGTCTCTGGTCCGAGCTATCTGCTATTAGCTGCAGGCGTTACACTGTTACAACACACAAAAGCCGGTGTATACTTTGACATGTTTTGTGGGAAGGTTTTGTATACAAAGCTAACATCTCATTTGTTCTGCTACTACTTGCAGCTGACATCACAGTATCCAAAAGGTACAATTTTTCTTCACTCGCCCACTTGGCCAGTAGGTCAGAGGTTTACTACAATTTACTCATGTTCCCCAAATGCCTCACATGCTTGTTATACATAATCTATGCTCACATGCAAGCTACCGGTGGATGTTACAATTTACTGGTGTTCCCTGAGCGCCTCACATGCAGGCTGTAGATGGACAAGCCGGCTGTGCGAAGAAAAGTACTCCAATCCCCAGGCAATCCTCGAATCCCAAGTTAATGCAGCACACACAACGCAGACAGGTATGCGGCCAAAGATGAGTTTTAAAAAGTGAAACTTAAGGTGTTCTAATAAAGATTAACCCTGGCTGAAACGTAGTATTTTTTTTCTTTACGGGCAAGCAGATACCACAACAAATGGCGTTTAGCAAGAATAGTGTGCTTTCAAGCACCTTCATGGAAGATAGCTGGATGAAAATCTCCTTTAAAAGATTTTAAAATCTGTGACAAGCAGTGAATATCGCTAATCTATTTGGTCATTGCAAATAATGATACCTGCAAACAGAAACTGCTGCAAGTGTTGACCAGTAATAGTTTGGTGACGAGGGGTCAACATGACTGATTTTGGTGTAAAACAAACTTTAGAGACACTAGATGTGTCAGACACTGCCAGTATAGTTCGATTCCAGTTATCCTGCATTGGCACTTATTAAAGAAAAAAAAAATAATAATCAACTTTGTGTTAATGATAAATGAGGTGCTTTACTGATGAAAAACCTGGATTTCGCAGATGCGAATTTATCGAGAAAGTTATAAAAGGGATGAGAGTTACGGCGCATGATGTGTCTGAGCAGCATCCTTCTCTCCAATACCTGTGATCCTGTTGGTGGATTGAAAAGGATAAAATACAAAAGAGTGATAACATTTCCTATTATATTCTGACGTTTGTTCAGCTTGTTGGTGTTTGCTCAGCTCAGTTTGGGAATTTCCCTGATACCTTGTGCGTAAGATGTTACGCACAAGACGAGGAAAAACTTTAGTGCTCCACCTTGATTTTATCAAGGTGCATTCAAGCTCATCACTCAAACTCTGGAGCTCCTTAACACTGAAAAATATAAAATGCAAAGTCATCCTCAAGTTTTTCCTTCCTCCTTAAAATATACCTTCATAGATAAGATTATACAATTTGTTTATAAACCTGGTCGTATAATGGTCAGATGACTGAATTCAGGAAGAATTTATTTTATTTATTAACACATTATCAATACCCATTGTTGATCTTTGAGCGAAGGCAGGGTACACCCAGTCTATCACAGAGCCAACATAGAGAGGCGGAAGCCGTAGTAGCCGGAGAGAACCCATGCAGGCACAGAGAGAACATGCAAACTGTCTTGAAAAAAAATTCACCATTTTTTTTATCAAGTCAAAAATTGTATAGTAATTTATGTCATAGAAATGCAGGCAGGAGAGAGGAAGCATCTATAAACATGACAGACTCTGCATCCATGCAGATATCTTTGAGAGGCTCTTTACAGAGGTGCATTGAGCTAACTGCTAACGTTAGCCTGCTAACATGCTCCCAATGGTAATATTAACATGCAAACATTTAGTATGTATACAGACACCACAGTTCTGTCAATCAAACAGACACGCCCCAAAAATTAGGCTTTTCGAGGCCTAATGTGTAATTAATGATGGTATTATTTTTAGACCACCAGATAACTAATAAGGACTTTATCAAATTACACTATAATGACTAGTGGAAAACAATTTTGATGCTGTATTTCATGAGAAAAGTTGATTGGGAGTCGATAAAGCCAGAACCTTTTTGGAGCCAACCCCTTGCGGCCTTTGGTGACATTGCGCTTTAAGGGACTTCCGCACTGTCATATTTTTTTCTGACCCAGAAACTATGTCAACATTTATATACAATCTCTGGTATACACATCATAATGGAAAGCAAGCCTCAAAAATGACATGAGTCTGACCAACCCCACTTTTCCACTCCGTGTTGTAAGTTTATGAAGACGGTCTAATCCAAAAGACACATCGTTACATTAGATCATCTGTATTGGCAAATATTAAGGTTCACTGTGCATAAACAATGCTGTCTGGTCAGGAAAAGCAGACATGCTAGATTCCGAAACATCTCAGGTCTGTGAGTCTTTAGCAAATGTTTGGTCAATGTTCGGTCTAATTATTTTTGGATTTACTTTACATTATCTCGTGTCCTTAGTACATATGGAGGCACAACCCACAGCTCAAAACGCTCTGCTTCAGTGAGAAAAGTAAGCAATTCATGTTTGAATAGGCATCTTCCTCTCATAAAAACCAGGACCTGAATAAAAGTATCCAATAATTAAAACATGCCATAAAATTACTCATCAACTGCAACTGTATTGCAGTTCAATTAAAAAAAGACATTCTTGATGTTTAAAAGATTAACATGAAAATGGATGGAGCTTTGAAACCTGAGAGAGAGAGGGAGAGTAACAGGAAGCTTCATGACAGAGACACTGATAAATTGTAAATTAAGTGTTGTCATAAGAACCCTTATCATGGGTGTGATCTTCATGGAGACAAAAATTACAAAGGTTGACACCCAGAATGACACTTTTGCTCCTCCTAAACTGCAAACATCCAGCACACTATATTACATGATGTTGATTCTGTGATACCAGTTGGCTCAACTAACCCCCTCAGGGACTACTCAAGGATCATGGAAGCAGTCAGGATGCTGCTTGGACGGGTGATACCATGGCTCATCCTCTGTCTTGGACTATCTGCAGCTTCAATTGGTACGTACATTAATGGGACACAATGAGAGCTGCAGACATGACAGTGCTAAGACTGTAATCCCTGAAACAACATTTAATCAAATTAATGAAGTCTTTGCTTTTTCTTTGTGAAATATTGGTTTCTTACTGGGTACAACATTGTCTGCTTTTGTCTAACATTATGTTCAGTTCTAATGTAAATGCTTTTCTTCTTTTTTTAAGTCATGTCCAAAATGCCAGTAATTACAGGTAATAATTTGTTTTTTTTTCAGACATGAAAGACAACAATCTAAACATCATTTACAATTTGAACTTTGAGTAATGAATGTTTCTTTCTCCACAAACTACAAGTGAGATCCTCTCACAACAACCAGTTCTGCAGCACATGGGGAAACTACCACTTCAAGACTTTTGATGGAGATTTCTTCAATCTTCCCTCCCCTTGCAACTTCGTCCTTACATCCCAGTGTAAGAGCAGCTACGAGGATTTTAATATCCAGCTGCAGCGACAGGAGATAGATGGAGTTACCACCATTAAGAAAATCATGATGAAACTGGAGGGAGTTGTGTTGGAGTTAGCCAACACTTCCATCAAAGTCAGTGATCAACTGTGAGTCTGTTTTGATAATGGGAGTTTTCATTACCAGCTGATGTACTGTTTACACTGATGGTTAATGTTATCTGTGGTGATTTATTTGTTCCCTATAGTGTCACTTTACCATTCAGCCAGGCTGGCATTTCTATAGAAAGAACTGTGTCCCATGTTAAAATCGAGGCAAAGCTCGGTTTGGTCATCATGTGGAATGAAGAAGACTCCCTCTGGGTATGTGTGTTCACATTTTCTTTGTTATATACTATGTATGACCTGAAAGAACTTATCTATAATAAATAAATTATATTGACCACCGTGTGAGATAAAAAAAAAAACAACAACAAAAAAAAACCCATATATTGGCAACATGATGTTGAAACCTATCCTGATGCATTGTGCCATTGAAATTTCAATAAAGTATCAGTACCAGTGAAACGCTGGTGTGTTAAGCAATGCCTTTCGTATGCTAGAAATGTAAAAATGTTACTGAGAAGAATTTCCTCAATTCTCTGACTCACAAAAGTCCAGTTGCTCGAAACTGAAACAAATCATCAGATGATGTTTGCCAAGTTGTGTTGTGGATGTTCAAACTTTTTGTTCTCGTCCAACATAGTTGAACACAAAAGGAGAGGCAGTTTCACCAGACTACTGTGCTCAAGTGGTGCCGGGCAAAATTGTACACGTCATTTTTATTTCTACAAATGATTAAAACCCAGTTTTTTTTCTGGTTTTAAGGTTGAGCTGGATGCAAAATTCAAGAATCAAACCTGTGGCCTGTGTGGCGACTTCAATGAAATCCAAATGTATGATGAGTTCATCCAATCAGGTAAATACGCGAGGCTAAAGCTTAAAATAATTTGAAGTGCACAAATCGGCCTTCAAACTGGCTGCAATATCCGTTTTCTCTTGAAACAGGAAATTCTGTGAGTCCTGAAGAATATGCGGAGGAATGGAAGATCAATGGTCTCACTGAAAATTGTGAAGCAGTTTCCTCTCCAGCCACGCAGACTTGTGTAAACCAGGTGTGTGGAAATGGCAATATTAAGAAGGATTTGAAATGACATTATAATTTAAACACAGGACATTGAATACTGTGCCCCACAGGTGGAGATGTGTGAGAACCTGCTGACTGGACCTGCATTCCTCAGCTGTCAAGACCTGATTGATACCGACTCCTTCATTAAAGCCTGTGTGAAAGACCTGTGTTACTGTAACAGCAGCAGTACTTGCTTATGTTCAACCATATCAGAGTACTCCCGTCAGTGTGCTCATGTAGGCGGCACACCACAGCAATGGAAGACCAACCAACTCTGTGGTAAGAACAGGAACAAGGATTGTGCATTTTCAATGCTTTTTGTTGTAGATACATCAGAAAACGTGTTTCTAATTTAAATTGCGATTTTTGTGTTTTGAATAGCAAAAACGTGCCCTTTTAACATGGAGTATAAGGAATGTGGTAGTCCCTGCACGGACACCTGCAGCGATCTCCAGAGAAGCCAAATATGCGATGAGCACTGCATAGATGGATGCTTCTGTCCATTTGGTGAGTGTCTGGGTTTTAAAACATACACCAGTAATTTGTGCTATTAAAATACAGTTTAAGGAATAGTTTCACATTCCTTCACATTCAATAACATTATATTTTTACAGGGAATTATGTGCTGAAATTAATTATTGGCAAAGCCCCTGCTTTTGGGGTTATTATGTAATGGCTATATAATCAATATACTGAGGTCATTTTACCATGTTAACATTGTTAGATTAGCACTTTTATACATGCATCATTGTTGTCTCGACTTGACACTCTTTGTTGTACATTATAGTTTCAGTAATTATGGGCAGCTTTAGCCACAATCAGGTGCACATTTTCCAATGATCTGTGCAAATGAATAATGAAAGTTGTTAGGTAACTGATAATGAAATCTGACCAAAATCCTTGAATTTAATGCAGTTTTGATTTTGGGCAGTAATAAGTAGATATATTCAAGAGTTTGCCTGTTGAGTTATATATATTTTTATGACATCCAGTGAAGTAGCCTCTTGGAGGCTACCTTTAATGTCTAGGTTCGCACGTGCACACGTATGTCTTGTGAGCAATGAAGAACGATTTTCTGATTCATGAAGGGGGAGGAGGGAGGGTTCTACTAAAGTTACCAACACTACACCACTATAAAACTTTGACTAGCCTATTTGCGTCATAACAGTAGTGTGTGGATAAAAATTTCCCCTCGGGGATTAATAAAGTATATACCTACCTACCTACCTACCTACCTTAAGGCTGAAATCTTCTATTTTCACAATTTTATTTTCAAGATAAAAGATTAAGATTAAAAAAAAAGAATAAAATCATACCAATAAATGTATGCACAATGTGTACAGGTATCACCGATCCCATACACATTGAATAATGCATCAAAAACATTGTTAGAAATGATCTGTTAATTTGTGTGTACTCTGCACCACCCACACATGTATGACTCTTACAGGGTTTGCGTTGTGTGTATTTACTGTTGGCCAAAGACTAATTACATCATTACATTTCCTCCCAGGAACTGTCTTTGATGACATCACTCAAAGTGGGTGTGTTGCTGTTGACCGGTGCTCCTGCTTACACAATGGCAAGACCTACAACCCTGGGGAATCATATTCAAGTCCATGTCGAGAATGGTAATTTTTTTATATCATGTTCACATTCACAACATGTGTTTTAATAAAGTTTGTCCAGTTGAACTGACTGACCTCTCTTGATAGCAACTGTACCCTGGGTCAGTGGAGCTGTAAGGCTAACGACTGTCCTGGTGTCTGCTCCATCCTGGGTGGCTCTCACATCTCCACCTACGACGATAAAGTGTATACTTTCCACGGAGACTGTTCATATGTTCTCTCCAAGGTGAGCCATTCAGACTTAAATTAATTCATTCTTTAATTCAAAAGCAAAATTACAATAAATGTAAGAAAATAGTTTGTAATTAGGTGTATTTGTCTTCTCTTGGCTTTAGGAAACTAATGGGACTTTCAGTGTCCTTGGCGACTTGGTCAAATGTGAAAAATCGGATAAATCAACTTGCCTGACTGCACTCACTCTACTACTGCCGAAACACATGGTAAAATACATGAATGAAAGCATATTTACATTGTTCTCTCCATGTAATATCTGCAGGAAAGGGTTCACAATTTTGAGTTCATATACCAACTCACTTTGTCCTGCAGATGATTGTCATTGAAGCCAATGGACACATCTTTTACAACAAAATGGTCTCCCAGCTTCCGCTTTTCATGGGTGAGTGGTTGTTTCTTTTTGGTATGTCTTCTTTTTTAAAATCACAAAGTATACTGTCAGTTAGTTTGCTCAAATCGCTTTGGATAAAAACGTCAGCTAAATGAAATGTAATGTAATATAAAAATTAAAACTCTTTAGTCTTGTTAATGTGAATTTTCTTTCATTACAGATGACGTCACAATCTTCAGCCCATCTACGTTCTTTATTGTAATCCAAACCACATACGGGCTTGAGCTTGAGATTCAGCTGACGCCTATTATGCAGGTCTACATCAAAGCCAGTGTTTCCAATAAAGGAAAGCTCAGCGGTACGTTTTAAATCTTGAGAGGTTTTGATTAAAGTGTAAGGTATAAACCTTTTGCAGTATTTTAACGACAATTGAGTCAACATATCAAAATCTTTACGCAGGTCTTTGTGGAGATTTTAATGATGTTGAAGTTGATGACTTCAGAACCACAAATGGATTGGTTGAGGGAACGGCTGGGACTTTTGCCAACACATGGAAGACCAAAACAAACTGCCCTGATGTGACAAACATACTAAGTGACCCTTGTGCTTCAAGTGTAGACAAGGGTAGGTCACAGACTTCGTGCTGTATATTTTAATATCACTCCTCACAAAGCCCTAACATCAAACATGTTTATTTCTTTTTGTAGAGAAATATGCCAATCACTGGTGCTCCTTGGTATCAGACCCAAAAGGGATTTTTGCACAGTGCCATCCTGAAATAAACCCAGAAATCTATGAAACTGTAAGCAATCTTCTTCACGCTCTAATCTGTGTGTATATATTTATTTTAATTTACATATTCATCAAGTGCGTAATTCATCTATTTGTTTATCTTGTTGCTGTTTCTGTCTGCAGTCTTGTATTTATGACACCTGCACCTGTGAAAACAGTGAGGAGTGTATGTGTGCTGCCATATCCGCCTATGTCCATGCATGTGCCGCTGAAGGTGTTTTCCTGAATGGATGGAGGAACAACATGTGCCGTAAATTTAACCCAAATTAACAAATTTCTTTATACATTCAATTTGTATTTATTTGATTGTGTTGATTCACCGGGTGATCCTTACTTCTTTCAACAGAGAAATACACAACTGGCTGCCCTTCTACTTTTGTGTATGACTACCAGATGACAAGCTGCGGTCGCACTTGCCGATCTCTTAGTCAGTCAGACTTAACATGTGAGGCTAACTTTACCCCGCTTGATGGCTGCGGCTGTGCTGAAGGAACCTATCTCAATGAGAAGGGAGAGTGTGTGTCAGCCTCACAATGCTCCTGTCATGTAGGAGACAGTCTGGCGCACTCTGGGCAGAGGATCAAGGTCCATGGACAAACTTGGTGAGGATTTCAATATTTCCAGTAAAATTAAACCAGAACAATGTTTTTATGATTATTGTTGGACATTTTAAACTGCTTAACAAAGGTACCACAAAGAATACTAATTGTGGTTTTATGTCAAATTAGGAATAACTAGAAAATGCTATTATGCACTAAAATATTGCTTTAAGTTTAGCTGGTAAACAACTTTATTGTAGTGATAGTTGTGAAACTATATGCAAGAAATAAATTTGTACATAAAGCCGGAAATGTGCAAAGAAATTTAATTTTGTAAGAGATGTGTAAAAGGATCCACAAATATTTGTACACTCCCCACTAAAAGTATGTTAACAGTGGTGAAATTGTTTTTGCTACAGTTTGTAAGCAAATAGTGTATATATTTATCTATATCTAATGGGAAAAAAAAACCTGCAATGATGAAATTCATATCTCTTCTCTGTCTTGTGTGTCTTTCTATGCACCTCAGCTTCTGCCATGGTGGAAAATTAAGCTGTACAGGAAACCACATAAGTGAATGTAGGTACAAAGCGCTCAGTTCATCTTACTGTTTACTCTGAAGTAAAGCATATTATTAGTAAGACCAATCATACATTGGTGTAACATTCTGTCTTTGTTATTAGCATGTACCCATCCAATGGTTTTCTTCAACTGCTCAAGTGCAAAGCCAAGTGACAAGGGATCCGAATGCCAAAACAGCTGCCAGACACTGAACACAGAATGTGTAAGACTGAGACACTGGCTCATGACTGCTGTTAAATACTCTACACATTTATACTAAAGCTACAGAATTACATGTTAAATAAATTGCTATTATGCTGCATAGGGGAGTAAACACTGCATCTCAGGCTGTGTGTGTCCTGATGGGCTGCTGTCAGATGGTAAAGGAGGCTGTATAAAGGAGGAGGACTGCCCCTGCCCATATAATGGAGAATCCTACAGTCCTGGAGAATCTGTCACTGTGGACTGCAATACATGGTGAGCTTTCTTATGATGTGTTATAGCACTGTGTCGTTCACATTTTGCAGGGACCTTTTGATATTGGGAACATCTAACTTAAAATAACTTTATTATTTCAAATCTCAGCACATGCAAGAGCAGAAAATGGAAGTGTACAAATCACGACTGTGATGGAACCTGTACTATATATGGAGAAGGGCATTACATCACTTTTGATGAAAAGAAATTTGCATTTAATGGGGGCTGTGGCTACATCTTCACTCAGGTATCGTCTCAAGTTCTATTGAGTCTTTTTGACTTGTCAAAGTCAATCTTGTGATACTGACATCCGAGTCTTGCAGGATTACTGTGGGGATGATATGGAGGGCACCTTCAGGGTCCTGACTGAGAGCATCCCCTGTGGAACATCTGAAAACATCTGCTCCACTGCGATCAAGCTCTACTTAGGGGTACATAAGTATGGTAGCACAATACATTCACAATAGATGAAAAAAACAAGAGACCTTTTCACATGATTATGAGTTATTCCTTAGTTATGAGAAAAGACTAAGGGTGGTCAGAAAGGTGGAGAACAGGGGTGATGGCGCCGCTGTTTCAATGTACTCATTATGAGCTTAAACGTCAATATAAGAGTTTTGTTATTCAACAAATTATTATTTGGAAATGTCTTTTTACAAACAGGACATATAATGTGGCCATGGATACAGTGAGCTGCACTGAGTGCCGCAACATGAAGCCCTGTTTTAGATTTGTTTTAGAAAATTAAGTACGCCACATTAGCTATTAACGGTTACCTTTGGCTGTGGACCATTGAAAGTAATAGCAACTATCAGTGAACAACTTTGATACTGAATAAATCTTATAAACTTGAGGATTCCCAGGCAGTTTCTGAGGCATTTCTGTTCCCGTCCCAGTAAACAGTGAGTAGCACTGCCTTGTCGTTTTTTTTGGCCTATATTTGTTTGCATTTTGGAAAGTAAAGTTTGGCTCGTAACCTGTTAATAGTAACAGTCATATAAAATCCTGATCTTGTAATTATGAGATAATAAGTCACAAGATATGGTCTAATTTTTATTTTCTGTGAATGTAATGTACTTCCGCACATACACTATTTTGTTCAATTAAGGTCATCTTTAAATGACTATGCAAGATGACAAATGAGCCTGTTTTGCTTCTTCCAGAACAATGAAATAGTTCTGTCAGAGGAAAATGTCAAAGTCATCAAACAGAAAAAAGGGGTGGACATCCCCTATCAAGTCCACACTATGGGTATATATGTTGTCATTGAGGCAAAGAATGGTCTCGTTCTGATTTGGAATAAGAAGACAACACTCAAGATCAAACTCAGCTCCAAATTCAAGGTGGGTGAGCACATATTTATTTGTTGAATAAATCTTAATGCGGTTGTCATTTTACAAATAACTTAGTTCTCATTTTATCCCAGGGCAAGGTCTGTGGTCTATGTGGGAATTATGATGGGAACATCAAGAACGATTTCACCACCAGAAACAAGGAAGTTGTGGTCAAAGCCGTGGAGTTTGGAAATAGCTGGAAAGTGTCATCTACCTGCCCAAATGCCGACAGTCAAAAGAATCTTTGCAGTCTGTACTCACACAGGCAGGCATGGGCATTAAAACACTGCAGCATAATCAACAGTAAAGTATTTGCTGCCTGCCATTCAAAGGTAAGAAAATTGTCAAACAATGTGACATGACATACAAACAAAGTCATTCCTAAACCTGTGATTTTCTGTACAATTAGCTATAGAATAACAATCCTCCCTAAAACTTTTTACGATGACAATGACTTGTTTCTACAAGGTGAATCCCCAAAACTATCATGACGCTTGTGTGAGCGACACGTGTGCCTGCAATACAGGAGGAGATTGTGAGTGTTTCTGCTCAGCTGTGGCAGCCTATGCAGCAGCCTGTAATGAGGCTGGAGCCTGTGTGAAATGGAGAACTCCCACCATTTGCCGTGAGTGCTTTTGTCTTTCTGAGACCTTCACAAAAAATACATAATCCACATATATAATCATTATCATTATCTGTTTACAAATAAAGAATGACTCACATTTTCTTATGCAACTTGCATACAAGACTGCGTAGTCTTTGTCTTAATAATATTCCTTTTTTTTCCTTCATTAGCTCTATTCTGTGATTTTTACAACCCTGATGGAGAGTGTGAATGGCACTATGAGCCTTGTGGAAGATCATGCATGAAGACATGCAGGAATCCCTCTGGATTATGCTACAATCAACTTCCAGCATTAGAAGGTATAGATGACAAAAAAAAGGGACAGTGTATGCATTGTTAAGACTAAAGTTATGAATGTTTTTTTCAAGTGAAGCCCATGATGCAATCAGGATTGTGTTTTCAGGTCGACTGTATTGACTGACATACTATTGAATTTTCATTGACCCTCAAAGTTACTCACAGGCTTTAAACTCTATTTCCTGCCTGCACTTCTTCTGTGCCAGTTTTGAAATTTACAATAATATTACATTTTTTAAGGTTGCTATCCAACTTGCCCACCTGAACGATCTTATTTGGAAGAAATTACCATGAAATGTGTGTCAAAGGAGGAATGTGGCTGCAATGATAATGACGGGAAGTATTATAAAGAAGGAGAAGTTATGCCGCGAAAGAAAAACTGCCACAACTGGTAGGACACTTACTGTGATACTGATTTTGCAGTTGGTCTGAAAGAAAGCAATAACTTTGATTTTGTTTCTTAAAAAACAAATTTACTTTCCTCAATTGCCTTTCAGTTATTGTTCATCAACAAAGATGGAGTGCAGCTATAATGTCAAAGGTAAGTAGGACAAACATTATCATGCAGTTGCTGTGATTGGTTGTTGTGAATGAGAAAATAAAAGATAGAGATTAACTGTAGAGACAGTACAAAAATATTAAACCAAAGATTTTTAAAGGGCACTATCTTTTTTTTCCAGCTTGCACTTGTACATATAAAGGTCAAATATATGAGTATGGACAAAAAGTCTATGAAACACACGATGGAGATGGAACCTGTATTACTGGTTATTGTGGAGTAAATGGAACTATTACTGTAATCCTGAAGGCTTGTACAACTACACCCACTCCGACAACAACAACACCCTTCACTTTTAAGCCTGGTAAGAATAAGACTAAGTGAGAAAGATTTCTTCATATCCAATGTTCTGATCCTTGTGAAAGAAGCTAAAAGCTTTACTCTTGTATTGTTTTGACGGTCACAGAAACAACAACAACCCCAGAAACACCCACCACAACAACAACCACAGAAAAAACCATCTCAACAACCACCACAGAACAACCTACCACAACAACCACAGAAAAAACCATCCCAACAACCACCACAGAAAAACCCACCACAACAACAACCACAGAAAAACCCACCACAACCACCACACCAACAACAACTGTTGATTGTTGTAAATGGTCAGGTTGGATCAACAATCATTACCCTAGCTTTACAAATGGTGGAGATTATGAAACCATAGAAAACATCACTGATATAGACATGAGTGTTTGCAGAAAACCTCTGGAAGTACAATGTAGAGCCAAATATTTCAAAGATTTATCTTTGAAGGAAGTTGGTCAAAAAGTAGAATGTAGCGCACAAAATGGACTGATCTGTAATAACAAAGACCAGGGTTTACCTCCTATTTGTTATGACTATGAAATACAAGTCAAGTGCTGCCAAAACAATTGTGAAATTACCACAACAACCACAGAACAACCTACCACAACAACCACAGAAAAAACCATCCCAATAACAACCACAGAAAAACCTACCACAACAACAACCACAGAAGAACACACCACAACCACCACAGAGGAACCTACCACAACAACAACCACAGAAAAAACCACCCCAACAATCACCACAGAACAACCTACCACAACAACCACAGAAAAACCCACCACAACAACAACCACAGAAAAACCCACCACAACAACAACCACAGAAAAATACACCACAACAACCACAGAACAACCTACCACAACAACAACCACAGAAAAAACCATCCCAACAACCACCACAGAACAACCTACCACAACAACCACAGAAAAAACCATCCCAACAACCACCACAGAAAAACCCACCACAACAACAACCACAGAAAAACCTACCACAACAACAACCACAGAAAAAACCACCCCAACAATCACCACAGAACAACCTACCACAACAACCACAGAAAAACCCACCACAACAACAACCACAGAAAAACCCACCACAACAACAACCACAGAAGAATACACCACAACATCCACAGAACAACCTACCACAACAACAACCACAGAAAAAACCATCCCAACAACCACCACAGAACAACCTACCACAACAACCACAGAAAAAACCATCCCAACAACCACCACAGAAAAACCCACCACAACAACAACCACAGAAAAACCCACCACAACAACAACCACAGAAAAACCTACCACAACAACAACCACAGAAGAACACACCACAACCACCACAGAGGAACCTACCACAACAACAACCACAGAAAAAACCATCCCAACAACCACCACAGAACAACCTACCACAACAACCACAGAACAACCTACCACAACAACAACCACACCACAACAACCACAGAGAAATCCTACACAAATACCATTACAAGTACAGCAGTATCAACACAATCGCATGCAGTTATTACAAACACAACAACCACAGAAAAACCCACAACAGCAACCACAGAGAAACCCACCACAACAACAACCACAGAAAAACACAAAACAACAACCACAGAAAAACCCACCACAACAAGCACCTCAGAAAAACCTACCACAACAACAACCACAGAAAAAACCATCCCAACAACCACCACAGAACAACCTACCACAACAACCACAGAAAAAACCATCCCAACAACCACCACAGAAAAACCCACCACAACAACAACCACAGAAAAACCTACCACAACAACCACCACAGAAACACACACCACAACCACCACACCAACAACAACTGTTGGTTGTTGTAAATGGTCAGGTTGGATCAACAATTATTACCCTAGCTTTACAAATGGTGGAGATTATGAAACCATAGAAAACATCACTGATATAGACATGAGTGGTTGCAGAAAACCTCTGGAAGTACAATGTAGAGCCAAATATTTCAAAGATTTATCTTTGAAGGAAGTTGGTCAAAAAGTAGAATGTAGCGCACAAAATGGACTGATCTGTAATAACAAAGACCAGGGTTCACCTCCTATTTGTTATGACTATGAAATACGAGTCAAGTGCTGCCAAAACTATTGTGAAATTACCACAACAACCACAGAACAACCTACCACAACAACCACAGAAAAAACCATCCCAACAACCACCACAGAAAAACCCACCACAACAACAACCACAGAAAAACCTACCACAACAACCACCACAGAACACACCACAACCACCACACCAACCACAACAACTGTTGGTTGTTGTAAATGGTCAACCATCAACAATTATTACCCAGCTTTACAACCACCACAGATTATGAAACCATAGAAAACATCACTGATATAGACAACAGCCAAATATTTCAAAGATTTATCTTTGAAGGAACCACAGATCTGTAATAAAACCAGGGTTCACTCCTATTTGTTATGACTATGAACAACAAGTGCTGCCAAAACTATTGTGAAATTACCACAACAACCACAGAACAACCTACCACAACAACCACAGAAAAAACCATCCCAACAACAACCACAGAAAAACCCACCACAACAACAACCACAGAAAAACACCACAGAAAAACCCACAACAACCACCACAGAAAAACCCACCACAACAACCACCACAGAAAAACCTACCACAACAACAACCACAGAAAAAACCATCCCAACAACCACCACAGAACAATCTACCACAACAACCACAGAAAAAACCATCCCAACAACCACCACAGAAAAACACAAGACAACAACCACAGAAAAATCCACCACAACAACAACCACAGAAAAACCCACAACAACAACCACAGAAAAACACACCACAACAACCACAGAACAACCTACCACAACAACAACCACAGAAAAAACTACCACAACAACAACCACAGAAAAATCCCCCACAACAACCCCAGAAAAACCCACCACAACAACAACCACAGAAAAATACACCACAACAACCACAGAACAACCTACCACAACAACAACCACAGAAAAAACCATCCCAACAACCACCACAGAACAACCTACCACAACAACCACAGAAAAAACCATCCCAACAACCACCACAGAAAAACCCACCACAACAACAACCACAGAAAAACCCACCACAACAACCACAGGAAAACCCACCACAACAACCACCACAGAAAAACCTACCACAACAACAACCACAGAAGAACACACCACAACCACCACAGAGGAACCTACCACAACAACAACCACAGAAAAAACCATCCCAACAACCACCACAGAACAACCTACCACAACAACCACAGAAAAAACCATCCCAACAACAACCACAGAAAAACACACCACAACAACCACAGAAAAACCCACCACAACAACAACCACAGAAAAACACACCACAACAACAACCACAGAAACACACAAAACAACAACCAAAGAAAAACCTACCACAACAACAACCACAGAAAAACACACCACAACAACCACCACAGAAAAACCTACCACAACAACAACCACAGAAAAACCCACCACAACAACAACCACAGAAAAAACCATCCCAACAACCACCACAGAAAAACCCACCACAACAACAACCACAGAAAAACCCACCACAACAACCACCAGAGAAACACACAAAACAACAACCACAGAAAAACCCACAACAACCACCACAGAAAAACCCACCACAATAACCACCACAGAAGAAACCACAGAAAAACCCACAACAACACACCAATACCACCACAAAAACCCACCACAACAACCACCACAAACACAACCACCACAGAAAAACCCACCACAACAACCACCACAGAGAAACCCACCACAACAACAACCACAGGAAAACTCATCTCAACAACAACCACAGGAAAACCCATTTCAACAACAACCACAGAACAACCCACCACAACAACAACAACCAAAAAGTCTACTCTTGAAACTACTACTGTGACATCATCTCTACAGTCTTCAACATCTGGGAGAACAACTTTATGTTCCTGCAAATACATGAATCAGATTTTCTATCCTGGTAAGCAATGTGCTCTTGTTATCAAATGCTGTTCATCCTTTCACTGTTTTATTTTAGTCATAGTTACACCATTTTTAACAATGCAACCTGGCAAATCTTAACATAAAAGAGCAGAGCTTTGAAACTATAAGGTGTTGATGCATTCAAGTCCTGTTTATATTCAGAATTTGCCCTTTAAGGTAGCTTGTATTTCTTTTAGATCTACGACCAGGCAAAATGTAGTCCACCAACAAACACAATTGGCTTTATTTAGTGCAGGAAATATCTTTTATCCACATTCATGTTGTCGTGACTTACTGGCTGGCTGGCTGGATCAATTGAATTATAATGTAAGTGACCACAGGCAAAGTTGGTCATCACCATATCCCTATTGGGACTATAGCCGAAACAAAACAGCACTCAGAGTGCTATTTATTCTGGGTTTATTTTGTATACAGTAGAGTAATGTCAAGTTGTCATTAAATAACACCCCAATTATAAACCTTTATATTTATGACAGGTGTCATGTCAGTGTTATTTACACCCTTTTAAATAAATTGTTACCAAAGACACTGTAACTGGCTGCAATGTTGTTATGTCAGTTGTTGTTTTTTGTAATTGAACTGCTTTGGATTTATTCTCATGTAGGTAGCTTCATTTACAACAAGACTGATGGAGCGGGCTCGTGTTTCACTGCATATTGCAATTCAGCTTGCAATGTTGAAAAGCATGCCAGACCATGTCACTCTACTCCTCCACCTCACATAACGACGACTCCTCCACTGAAACCTCCCCCAGACTGCTCGTATCTCAATCCACCTAGAAAGGTATTTGAATTTATATGTATACTTTCAAGAAAAGAAAATCAATAGGAATATAGAAGGAGAAAATGTTTGAAGTGTTGTCTTCCCTAGTTTATTTCAAGGCTGAAACAAGGTCTGTTAAATGCCTTGAACAAAGTGAATGTACTTTTAATGCTTGTTTTGCATAATATCATTGGTCTTTTGAGTTGTCGGTAATAAGATCTATCAATGGTAAAGTTCAACAACACTAAATTCAATATACAATTTCTGTGAAATCAGTCATTTTTGCAAGCTAAACATTAATCCTTTGAATTTTGGGCAACATGAATCGGTCTTCTGTAGCTTGCCTAGAATGGCTCTGATTCTCATCAGAGCTACAGAAAGTTTATACAAAAACAATTCTTCAAACAGCTTGTGCAAACCTTGTGGTCAAAGAAGTACTTAATGTGTTCTATAAATTTGATAAAGTTATACATGTATATGCTTTAAAATTTGCCTGTATGCACCTTGGGGGCTTACATATAAAAGGGTAAAACTATCCTTAACAGAACAGATGCCTAAAAGTACTACTATGCCCTTTACAGAATGGTGAAACCTGGACTTCAAATAACTGCTCCACAGAAACATGTGACGAGGGTAAGGTGATCAAAGAACATGTACCATGTAAATCAGTACTGATCCCTACCTGTGAAAATGGGCTTCCACCAGTGAAGGTCTATGATGAAACGGGTTGCTGTTTCCACTACGACTGCAAATGTAAGTTCAAATGAAAGCATTTTAAAATTTCACAAAACTGTTGCACATATCGGCAAAATACAAAATATACAGTGTTTTTCCTTGATGTTATACTTAATGCAATCTCAATCTGATATTTGCAGGTGTTTGTTCTGGATGGGGAGATCCACATTATTTAACATTTGATGGGCAATATTACAGCTTCCAAGAAAACTGCACATATGTCCTGATCAAAGAGATTAATCCCCGACACAATTTTCGTGTTCTGATCGACAATGTAAACTGCGACGCGTCTGGACTTGTGACCTGTGTTAAAGCCTTGATCGTGTATTATAAAGACTACGAAATCATTCTTACACAGGAGAGAACACCAAAGACTGTGAACTTGGTAAATATTGCTTTAAAAAACTTTACCTGAATTACTTAAATATATTAAATAATATGTCAAGACAATGGCTATTAAGATGTTTCACTAACAGTAAATAATGTTACAATTGTTTAGGTGTACATTAATGGCAAGCGAGTCCTCCCAACATACTCTAACAAAGACTTCATTATCACAAGTACAGCAATTGAGATGCTTTTGAAAATCCCGGAAATCGAAGCTGTGGTGATGTTCAAAGGGCTTTTATTCAGCATTGATTTGCCGTTTTCACTTTTCCACCACAACACCGAGGGACAGTGTGGTAAGATGATAATCAATTACCTGTTAACCCTCCCGCTGTCCTCGGGTCAAATTGACCTGCAGCTGTGTTCAACCAAGTTCTATTTTATTTTTATATTTTTTGGGATCATTGATGACAAGTATATATATAAAATATAAAAATAAAATAGAACTTAGTTGAACACAGCTGCGAGTCAATTTGACCCGAGGACAGCGGGAGGGTTAAAATGATCATGTTGAAAGAAACATGGGATTCCATGTTGCTTTCATAAATTAATCTCACCTCCATAATTTCTGATTCAGTATGTTTAACAGCCACATGTCTGGTCAGAGACCAGGAAATAAATTATGTGCTGGTACTATTATTGAATAATGTCACTACATCATTCAACAAACAACACAAGACAAGAATATTCAAGTCTACGTAAATAAACACATTCTCTCATCTACACAGGTGGTTTGATATACTGTACATTATCACCAGCAAAACAACTTACATTTTTCACTTTTCAACATGTGATGGCTCAAACCTGCTCTTCAACACATACTTCACACAAATAACTTATTTAAACTAAGTAACTAAACTGGAAGTGATAGTCTGCATAGCATTTAAAGCCCACTAAAAACTATCAAGAAAACATATTGCTAATAGAAATCTTTGGCACTTACAAATAGCTGCACACACACACACACACACACACACACACACACACACACACACACACACACACACACACACACACACACACACACACACACACACACACACACACACACACATCAGGAACAGCAAAACCCCATCACAACCGTTTCTCCAACTGCAGAACCAGAGCAACTAAAAGACCTCCACTAAGTGAGCTGAGAGTCCATAAATACTCCAGCCTGATTTATTATCACTGACTGAGAGAGGCTCGTGGCCAGTAAATGTTCATATCAGTGTGTTCAGGAGCTTTTTCCACTTGTAAGCTTGTAATATCTGTCATTTTAATATCTTCCTTTCACAAGGTACATGTGACAACAACAGGAAAAATGACTGCAGATTACCAAATGGTGAGATTCATCCATCATGCTCTGAAATGGGATATGATTGGCATGTATCTGACAAGAATAAGACAGATTGTAAGAAGCTGCCTACTTCACCGCCACCAACGGCAACAACCACAGAAACACCGTCTCCTATTTGTGAGATTTTGATCAGCGAGTAAGAATTTACAAAATAAACATGAACACAATATGTCATCATTTCACAGTATCACTGGAGTAACCTACTTTCTTTTAATTTATGTGTGAAGGGTGTTTAAGAAATGCCACTCAGTACTCCCACCACATCCGTTTTATGAGGCCTGTAAATATGATGATCGCAACATGCAAAATTCCACCGTGGGCTGTTCCAGTCTGGAGGTGTACAACACAATGTGTGCTGAATCATCTATCTGTGTGGACTGGAGGGGTGCTACAAATGGACTGTGTGGTAGGAGAGATTTATTTTAGTAAAAGACAACCTATTGTTTTCTTAACATTAAAATGTTAAATCCATTTTCTCTTTTGTAGAATATAAATGTCCAGAAAGTAACGTCTACAACCCTTGTGGGCCAACTGTTGTAACAACCTGCAATGCAAGGTACTCAATCATTTCTATTTATACAGTAAAGAAAATTGAATAATGCCAGGAGGTTTTAATGTAACAAGTATACAGCCATGCAAGTGAGAGGATGTACTTTTTGTTCAGTTGAATGCAGATGTTTTCATATTAACAAGCTCTGTCTCACTCACATTAAATTGTTACCATTTAATTTGTTTAACTAGCACTAAACACAAAGTCTTGGTAAAGGTAATGGCAATATAATTATTTCTATTGTTATTTGGTATTTCTTTAGACAAGTAGACATTTCTACATTCTGATGGCACTATAAATGAAAATGAAAAGTCATAAAATGACTGAAGTAGTTACAGTCTATCCTGAGGGGGATATTAATGTTTGTTGCAATTGTCATAACATCCTTAAAACTAGAAATGTCCCTTTTATTTGTTCTAAAAAAATTAAAGAGGATCTCCAAAGTCATTCAAATTCATTATCTGGTATCCATAAATATCAGTAAAAAATGTCATGACCAATGACCCAACTTTATGAGAATCCATCAGATAGTTCCTGAGATTTTTCAATCTGAACCAACAAGGTGGACTGACCATAACTGCTATCTCTAGAGTCATGTCGCTGGTATGGGCAAAAGAAAAGGCCTATATATTAGCTACTCTAGCCTGCAGTACATTGTGTCTGTGTTGCATAAACACAATTTATCATTTTATTTCTGAAATAATAATACCTGTTTATTATCATTTGTCTTCATATTTAGAGCCAATGAAAAGAACACACAGCTGTGCCAGAGAAAAGGAGAGGACCAGTCCTCGCCTTGTGATGGAATCATAGAGGGATGTTTCTGTCCAGAGGGAACGATTTTGTTCAGTTTAACCTCTACCATCTGTGTCTCCTCTTGTAAGACTGTCTTCAGGTCTCTGTTGTTGAATCTAATGTTTATGATTGAGTGAATATAAAAATAAACTGTGTGTTCTTATTGTTTAAGGTTGCACTGGACCTGATGGCCAACCTATAGAGGTCAATTCTACAATACATACCGTGCACAGTTTTCATTATTCATTGTATTTGTTGCTTTTATGACATTCATTCTTTTCCATCAAACAGCCTGGTGTTCCGTGGCAGAGTGGCTGTCAGCAGTGTGTTTGTAATGAGGACACTGTTACGTGTGAGCCTCTCGCGTGCCCCACTCAAGAACCAATAACCTGTACCGAGGAAGGTGAAGTGTTGGTGAACCGCACAGTGGACTGCTGTCAGAAACTGACATGTGGTGAGTGATTTTAGGTACCGCTCCTACATCTGCAACACAATGTTCAGGGTTTTCCCTACCATTATAATTATATATATTTTCACAGTACCTAAGGCACTAAAGCTTCACTTTAAGCTTTGTTTTACCAATGTTTGGTAACGAATGTTTTTCAAAACTATGTAAAAATGCAAAGTTTTTAGTCAAATAACTGCCCCCCACCTGCTACAACAGCACCTAATCCCTCCACAAACCTAAGGAAACCCAGATGATTTAACAGATACAGGTATGGTAGAAATGCCAATAGTACTTAAAATAATGATTAAAGGGTCACTCCTCTGATTTTAAAATCAAATATCAGTTTACTCATTCCGGCGTGTGTTACTCTGCATCATGGGAAGTGTAGGGTCTAGCAGTTTTGGAACCTGACCTGTGTTATGGCTTAAAAGGAGGGACATCTTGGCCTGTACTATAACAGTTTTCAATTGGTTTGAAGTTTTTATTTTCTTAAATTAGTAAGTCCCCAACTCAGCAGCAGACAGATACTAAATTTGAACAAATAAAAATCAAGTGCTTAACCTGTGATGAAGAAATATCACCATCAAATGACAATCTATTAAGCCCGAGTTTTATAACTGGTAAAAGCAGCAACGTGTGGCTCTTTATAAAGTCAAAAGACTTAGAGATGGGTTTTATCAAGTTTTTTTTTTTTTTTTTTTTTTTTTAAATCTACTTTTAAAATAAAAGTAATTTTTTTACATTTTAGAAATCACCTTTTATCAAGTGTTGCCTGTTGTCTAGTTTAATTTACTCCACCTGACAATTTTTGGTCTTCTTGGTTTGGTTAATGTTATACTCACTGACTTTTCAACCCACAGAATGTGATAAGAACAGATGTCCACCGCTAACACAGAAGTGCAAACTTGGATTTGAGTTGGAGACCCACATTTCCAATGATAGTTGCTGCCTTGTTCACCGCTGTGGTAAGCTCAGCGTATAGGTATCATTTATTTATTGTATGTATGTAAAAGACTTGAAAACTAAACTCAACCTGAATGTGATTTTATCCGTCAACATTATTTTTCTAGTGCCCAAAGGCGTCTGTGTCTTCAATGACACTGAGTACAAGGTAAGGCTTAACATACTTTGTATATTTTAGATATGTGTGACATGGAGATTATACTCATATTTCATATGAACTTGGCTCAGACTTTGCATTTTATTGTATACAGCCCGGTACAGATTTCTCCAAAAAACCCTGTGAGTCATGCAGCTGCACTGAAACTCAGGATCCCAGCAGCATGCTGAACAAGATTGAGTGTAATCGGATAGTGTGTTCTGATTACTGTGCAGAGGTACTTCTACATAAAATATTTACATTTTTGAATTTTGAAGCCATTAAAGTTATGTATTGCACAGAAATAGTTCAAATGACAGATCGTGCTAAATCTACATCACTTCATCACATACTTTATTTTCAGAAACGTAAATGTATATATTTAATTGTTTGAAGATCCTATTGATTTTTGCATTTTTCAAATACAGGGCTATGTGCTTGTACATCAACCTGAACAATGTTGTGGATCATGTATTCAAAAAAGTTGTATTTTGGAGATCCCAGACTTTACTTCTTCGATAATTATTGAGGTAAGTGCAAAGTAATGGAACCGCCCTAAGAATCAAATTGTATTATTGGTGAGAATGTATCTTCACTAATTGACCTACCTCTCCTCTACACTTCTGACAGCCATCTCAGTCCTGGTCCCCACCAAATGACAACTGTACAAAGTATAATTGCCATAAGGTCAAAGATGACTTTATTGTCTATATAAACCAAACAACATGTCCTGAATTTGATTCAGAAAACTGCGTTCCAGTGAGTATGATCCAGTCCTGAAAGGAGCATGAGATTGTATTTCTGACAGCTAAATATCTATTAATAAGACTCAGAATTTGTATTGAATGACAAGAATGAGGGGTTAGTTTTTTTCTGTCAAAATGTTGTTTTAGGGTAATTGCAATTACAACGCCTTTCCGAAATGTGACTTTTAGTTGATGGGAAAGGGGGCACTCTGAGGTTTTAAAATAGAGGCCAAAAACAGGAAGTGCAAGGCAAAATTTAAATAAACAGTTCTGTAAATGGGATCAAATTATAAATACTCTGGTTTAATGTATATGGTTAAATAACAATAAGGGAAACACCAACACACAAAATAAATTGTGAAGTCAAAATAGCTTTGTATTGCATTTATTTATCCATTTATTAATTGTAATGTAATGAGATTTAACGTTGTCTTTTTGCATATTTTTAATCCATATCATCTGTATTACAGGGAACTGAGAAAAACGACAAGAATGGTTGTTGCAAAACTTGTAAGTATAAGTCTATAAAATACATTCAGATTACATAATTACATAATTTCTTTTTTTTTAAACGCAGTTATGCATATAGACCATAAATCTAATCCACACCTTTTAAAAGTAACATTTTGTTTTTTAATTTCCGAGTCAGAAACTATGTGTTCAAGTTTTTACTTCAAACGACAGCATTCAACAACAAAAAAAGAGATACAAATACATTTTCCATCAACCCACCAAGCAACTAATGCTTTCAGCACTAAATGTGTTAAAGTCTGAGTCTTACAAAATCTACCCATCCAGTCACTCAGTGGTCAAGGTGGCCACTGAAATGATGATTTACCAGCAGCTGTGTTCTCCATGTAAAGATATTAATATGTCATTCACAGGTACTCCTCGTTACAACTGTCAAATGAACAGGAACACCACATATCTGCAGACCAAGAACTGCAAGTCGGTTGAGTCAGTGGAGCTCACAGCCTGTGCGGGATCCTGTGGAGCGTCTTCATCAATGTGAGATTTATGACAACATATCTGAGGAATATGCTGTACAAACTACTTACTCAATCATGCTAAGAATCACCTGTACAATTTGAATGTGAAGACCAATTTTTAAATATGTGTTTGCTTTTTAACAGCAACTGTCTGACTTTTTATTTGCAGGTACTCGGCCGAGAGCAACAGTTTGATGCATTCGTGTTCCTGCTGTCAAGAAATGGCCACCAGTAAGAAGGAAGTGGAGATGCTCTGCAAGGATGGCTCCAGAAAAAAACACACCTACATTTCAGTTGACAAATGTGGATGCCAAGTTGCTAAATGTACAAAGTACTAGAAAGGCAAAAAAAAAAAAGGCATGAAAGGCTAAATTTAAAACCAAGCTTTATTAAAGGGAAAATCTGACCCATATATCTTTAAAAAAATCCTCTCCAAAAACTGTTAGACAAACAAAACTTCATATGTGCTGACCACCAAAGACACACCTCTGTGCTCAAGCTTTTAAACAGAGGCAGCTCTACATGATGTCAAATGATGACAGCACGTATTTGTGTGAATGTGGGTCTTTTAATTTTTGAAGAAAAGTAACTGCATGGTGTGGTGTTTCAGGCTTAGAAGGTGTTCTTTCCTCCTTTTACTGTAAATGGTAGACAGATAGGAATTCAGATATTCATTACACTGTAGCAAAAATTAAAAAAATACATTAAACTTGACTAAATGTGAAAAATGTAAAACATGGATTTTAATTTTAAATTGTTGTTAGCCATTTTTCCTAACAAAACACTTACGTAATAATCCGTTAGATATATAAAAAGAAGAGCATGATGAATGTCGAAACTATCTTTGTCTAATATCTGATTTTTCAAACTTTTGTCTTCAGTTTCATTAAAACTCAGGTTTACTGATGATTGTGTGTTGTCTGTTTTTATTTCCTGGGTGTTTTTTCTGTGGATTTGAATTTGCATGATGCATCATTGGTAGGGATAAGATTATTTTTCATTTTTTGCCTTTGACAAAAAATGATCTACACATTATTCCATAGATGTTATGAAGTATTACTTGATATGTATAGGCTATCGTCAATTGTTGACAATCATATATATATATATATATATATACAGTATACACTGTATATTGAGTCCACTTCCACAATTTATCTACTCTAAAATCAACACACTATTAATTCATTGTTTGTCTTTGTTAAAGTATAGAGGTGCTTATAGCTTCTGACTACCATGTGGCCCCACCAACCATATCGTCCAAACCTTTCAGCATTATGTAGCCAGTTGCCTTTTCACAAAGTAGAGACAGAAATGACCAGTAATTGGAAAGTGTAGCCACAATTGAATTAATAATTGAAGGCAATAAAACAAGCTTTTAACGAAGTGTCACACCTCAACTTACTAATTGATATTATAGCCTTCGTTGTGCAAACTACTCAGCATTTGCAAATAATTACATCGCCATAAAACATCTAGCAAGCTGGCTGTTTGGGCATCTGGGGATCTGAGGCCTTGAAGCAGTTATGGACTTTGACGGGTTGCTAATTAAGCCTTGATCTGATTATCTAGATATACATTTGATTTAAAATATGAAGTAAAACTCCATCATCATTTAGCTTTTAAGAGACTTAAAAAAAATACCCTCTTCAGCAACACTGGCTGATGGTGATAGGAAATCTTTGGAAGTGTCCATGAGAGAGTAAGAAGATTCAGTGCACCTGATATGTACTTTAAGCATCTGTGAAGCAGTAAAGGTGGTAAACAAATTACAGCCCGGTACAGATTTGCAGATTTGAGATCATTTGCAGGCTTTGAACACCTGGAGTTCTTACAGTTATGTATATTTATCTAATATCATCTGATGTTGATGTTCCCATGAGTTTATGTCCGTCGTGTTGAGTGACAGAATGACAAAACCTTTTGATTGTTTCCACTGTGCATACATGTCCGATGTCCAAGATTCCAGCCATAAACCAATACACAACTTTACAGCACGACATACAAACTTTAGTGTCACAGCGGTGAAAATCCCTTTACTTTTCTGGTGTCAAACACTTGACAACAACAGTGACCTTCCTGCCTGTATTCACCTGAGCGCAAGAGATTAGGCTATTACAGCGACACCCAATGTACCCATTGTAAATAAAAAAAAAAGTGTATTTTGGGCTTCTACAGTCACCTTATTCAACCTTATTATTAGTAGTATTATTGCTCACCTCCAAAATAAATAAATAAGTAAATATGAATTCATCAAATATATAATGTATAAATTAAATAATATTTTCAAAACACTAAATCTGAAAATGAATACATTATTAAATGTTTAAATAAAATTCAAAACAGTGTCAATTTTTACCACATAAAGTGCAAAATTTGACAAAATGTGCTGCTTCATTAACTTATAATATCGTTATCAATAATGTTATCATTAGCAGCAGCTGACCTGATAATTTGGTTAAGTTGTGGTGTAATATCTTTTGTATCCTCCTGTATTTAAAGAGTTCATCGGCTCTGAGAGGAACTTTTCATCGCCTTATCCCACCGGAACGCTTTTAGTGTAACGCACCGCTTGGCAGTCATGTCGGCGCTGAAGTCAGATCGCACACTGTTAGAGTAGTCCAAATTCAGTAAAACAAAAAAATAATAATAAGTCATTCTGCAGTTCCTATGTTCAAAAATACACGATTTCGAGATTATGTTTTGAGGGGGAAGCGAGGCGTTCGCTGCGGAGCTGATTTATTTTGAGGTAAAGTAAGTTTCCTGCCGACTTCTCTCTCTGAGGCTTTTTCTCCTCTTGACTGTCAACGTTAGCTAACGTCAGGCTGGTTAGCTAAGTTGATTTGATTAAACCGGCAACACAGCAGCGACCTGCGTGCGTTTTGTTTACATTAACGTTACGTTGCAGAATTGCAGGAAGCAGAGCATTTGTTCAGGGCGTTGTGGTGTCGTGAACTGAAATTATTGATGCTTGCACCTCATACAAAGAGCTTCATAGCTTCGAGTAGTCAACTATGTTAATGTTAATTGTGTCACTGCAGGTCATGAAACGGCTGGGCTTTTGTGTCACGGCGTTACATGAGTGTTTGTGAGCTTTTACACATTTCATACTAATCCACTGTTAATCCTTTTTATTTGTGACATTTTTTTACCAGGGCGTGAATGTTATTCATGATAGGATTATAAATGATAATCAATGAGAGTTTATCTTGTTTTCTCAGTTGTTCGTTTGAGCCATGGCATCACTATCGGAGGAGGTGCTGCTGGTGGTGAAAAAGGTTCGTCAGCGGAAGCAGGACGGCACACTATATCTGATGGCTGAACGTATAGCCTGGGGTCCAGAGGGCAAAGACCGCTTCACAGTCAGCCACCTGTATGCAGATATTCGTTGTGAGTACTGGAACCCCTGAAATTACAAGTAGAGCTGAGATACTAATGTGTAACAACACATTGTGGTCTCAAGCTGCGCTTTACTGCTGCTCTGTGCAGGTCAGAAGATCAGCCCGGATGGTAAAGCCAAAATTCAGCTGCAGCTGGTCCTTCACACCGGCGAGAGCACCACATTCCACTTCTCCAACGATAGCACTGCACTCAAAGACCGAGATGCTGCCAAGGAACTGCTGCAGCAGCTACTACCCAAGTTCAAGAAGAAAGCCAACAAGGAACTGGAGGAGAAAAACAGGTGAGACTATCGGCTATTTTCTCAAAATTGTACCAAGAGGATAGTCTATAGTTTAATCTGTTGTCAGTAAAATGCATGAAAAGACCAAAATCAACTGTGACTTTATCCAGCCAGGTGTTGTCTGTGTTGCTTATATCTCTTCGGTATAATGCAAATCAAACTTGCTCCGCTGTATGTAAAACTCACTATTGCATCAAATCCATTGACATCCATCCATTAACAAAAAATGCAATTTATGCTTGTTTGAGTACTATAAAAAGGTAGTGAAATGCCTACAGTCGTTTAGTAGGCAATCATTTAATCTCTAGTCAACATTTCAAGTCAGTGTTCTTGATTTATTTGGTGATAAAGTCATCATACCATAAAATGTGACAATATTTACATTGTAATGCTTTTCAAGAGTAAAACATTCAAAAGAAAATGGTTAAAGAAATAATTACACAGGGGATCAATGTGAAACTGTAAACTTTTGAACAAGCCATGATGCTATTTGAATATGATCTAATAAAAGTAAAGTCAGTGAACATAATGACACTGATCTCTGGCACTTGTCAAATCAGAGGCTGCAGATTTATCAACATATGTTTCTGATTTAAGGAGCTGACGGGTAAACCACTCACACAGTATAAAGAAGGCCAGATATTCCTAACTGCCTTGTATCGGTGTATGTGAATGTGCTCTTACAATGTTACATTTCTGTTTTCTCCTGCAGGATGCTTCAAGAAGATCCTGTTCTTTTCCAGTTATATAAAGACCTTGTGGTGAGCCAAGTGATCAGTGCTGAGGAATTCTGGGCCAACCGGTTAGGAGGCATAAACAACACAGACCCCACAGTGAACAACAACAAACAGGAAGTTGGTATATCTGGAGCTTTTCTGGTGAGTAGAGCTATTCTGATACACAATCACACCTATATTTTCTAATCTCTATTCAATTTTTGACTGAGCATTTTGAACAACATCCAGCTAAACATTAACGGACCTCTTTTTTTTTTTTTTTTTTACCTTACAGGCAGACATTAGACCTCAGACAGATGGCTGCAATGGTTTACGATATAATCTGACAGCTGACATCATTGAATCCATCTTCAGAACATACCCTGCAGGTAAACAATTATATTATATCTCAGCTTTAAAGAGAGCCCATCCAGTCCAACGGTATTGACAGGCTACCACGAGCTTAGATTTGTATTTCAACCAAAGACTACGACAATCATTTTACTGATTAACAGAAGAAATGCTTTGTGAAATCAGTTGTCTGTAGTTAGAAGAAAACTGCACAGTCTAGTGCATGTTTTTCTCATCTCAGTCACTGATATAAAATGTATAACTGATATTCCTCATCAGGTATACAAAATATTGGAGTAAATATATTTATTTGAACTTGCATTGTACTTGCAGTGAAGCAGAAGTATAGTGAAAATGTGCCTCATAACCTGACGGAGAAGGAGTTCTGGACCCGCTTTTTCCAGTCCCATTATTTTCACAGAGACCGCATCAACACAGGAACACAGGACATCTTCTCAGAGTGTGCCAAGCAGGATGAGAAGGGTAGGAGTTCTGAACCTTTTCTTGCGGTCTCAGGACACGGATTATTTCATTAATGCAAAGTAAACCATCTGTAAAACAAGTCTGTTTAAAAATCTTGTCTCGTGCAGGGTTAAAGTCTCTGGTGATTCAAGGAGTAAAGAATCCTTTGGTTGACCTCTTGTCATTGGAGGATAAAACATTGGAAGAGGTGAGTTTCATTGAGATGATTAGTGAGCCTCAGCCACATCTTTCTACTCATTAATCATTTACTTGTCAAACTTTTTTCCATTTTCCCCCTCAGTCTCAAAACTTGTTGTTTTTTGTGACACAGGGTTATGGACTTAGCACAACACTACCCTCAACTTCCAACGCAAACAGGACGGTGAAGGAGAGCAGCAACTCTGCCATCATCAAGCGATTCAACCATCACAGTGCCATGGTGCTGGCAGCAGGCTCACGCAAAGGGTAAAGAATTTTTTTTTTTAAAGACTACAAAGACGCTGCTCTGTATCTTTGTCTCTCTGCTAACTGCATCATGTGTTTAAAGGGAAGCACCAGCTGATCAAGTCAGTGAGACGAGCAGCACGGATGGAAACTCCAGGGATTCTGACTTCTTTCAGCCTCCT
This sequence comes from Brachyistius frenatus, assembly GCF_029030835.1. Taxonomy (NCBI): domain Eukaryota; kingdom Metazoa; phylum Chordata; class Actinopteri; family Embiotocidae; genus Brachyistius; species Brachyistius frenatus. The sequence goes on from NW_027210673.1 coordinate 1,244,169, forward strand.
GTTAAGAAGGTACGATGGCTCTGTAGCTTTGTAATGGAGTTGTTGTTGTTTTTTAGTTGTCACTCTGTAACAGTACTTTATTCTGTAAACTCTTTTAGGTTAAATTGCAAGAAGCCATTGAATACGAGGATCTGCAAAGGGAAAAAAGACCAAAAACAGTCGCATTAAACCTGAAGAAGTCTGACAGGTATGGTTTGTTCGCATTTGATTTGTTATTTTTGTGTTTGTTCTCTACCTAGCAGGTGGCTGATGCCTTGAAAATTCATATTGTTCAATATATAGTGTGGAGGGAAAAAAATTTTTTTTTTTTTTTTATTTATTGTTTTTCTTACCTTTCAGAATCTGTAACTAACACCTAATTAGAATTTTAACTAACTAACTTTGATTTTGAAATCAAACCTTATTCAGTCATTTCGTGGTGGATTATTCGTGGTGGCAGCTGTAGCAAAGCCTGTACAGTTTTTAAAGACAAGTTTAAGAGGAGGGTTAGTTATTTTCTGAGTCTCTCTCTCAGGTCAGGGCTCTCACTGCCTGTTTCATAATAGACTGATGATAGAAGGTCAGATTAATTACACTGGTAAAGATCCTTTCAGTGTCTAACTCAACATCACAATCTCACTTCAGCATATAAAGTGAATCTACCTGAGTAAATAAGTCTTCGGTATTCACGGTATAGTCTTGTAAAACAGGCACATTTTAACCTGTAAACATATTCTAATATAACGTTTGTCACTCCTCTTCCTCTTTTTATTGTTCAAGGTATGCTCATGGCCCTGTGCCACTTCAGTCCCAACAGTATACAACCAGCCAGGATATCATCAACTCTGTCAACTACATCCAGCATGAGATGACCAACTACAAACCCAACCTCCCTCAGGTTAGACCAAACACTGTATTTCTGTGTCTTTGTCATGGATTGTTTTGGTTAAAAAGGTGTTTTAACTCCCTCAAGAGTCACTTTTTTACCACATTGTTATCAGGTCTGCTCACACTTAAGAACAGCCTCTGTTGTGATTGAACAATCCTTGACCTTTGGACAAATATCATCTTTGTTGTTTGAGCTGTTCAAACACAGCACAAGATTGAATAACGACAAAATTTTATTTTCTGACAATGAATTAATCATTACAGATTTATTGAATTGTAAACATTAAAGTTTTTAAAATATTATCATACTCTTTGCAGGTGTTGTCCAGCACAGCAGCTAGTTCTGCCATTGCAGCGCTTTCTCCAGGCGGCGTCCTCATGAACGCTGGCGCACAGCAAGCCATAAGTCGTAAGTGTGTTGTACAAATGAGATTCTTGTCATTTTACTTTCTTTTAATAACTTTCTTTTCACTTTTGATCTTTTTTTTTTTTTTTTCCAGAGATGGTACCCAGTGAGGTTCAAGGAGAATTGAAGCATCTTTATGTAGCTGCTGGAGAGTTATTGAGACACTTCTGGTCCTGTTTTCCTGTAAACTCACCATTTTTAGAGGAGAAGGTGACTAATTTTCAGTTTATGTAAAAGTTATTTCCTGATCCTCTTTATTTTAGCAACACAAGAAAATCAAGTATTTTGACAATCACATTTACTATTTTATATGCACTTATATTTAATTATAATGTTAATTTGACATTATTAAATATTTATTCTTGATCAGTGGGAAAAAAAATCGAGCTTGCACCCACTGTGAAACTGAACTTTTTGTCTATAAGCTACACCACATAAAGTAGATAACTGTAAATTTGTCCAATGTCTGTCATCCGATATGTTTCTTATAGGTGATGAAAATGAAGTCAAACCTTGAGAGATTTCAGATGACCAAGCTTTGTCCTTTTCAAGAGAAAATCCAGCGTCAGTACTTGAGTGCAAATGTAAGTGTCCAAGGTATTTCTAATGACTCAATAGCTGTCACGAGGTGGCTCTCGTCTTAAATCTCTGTGATGTTCCCACAGCTCACCGGACACTTGGAGGAGATGTTGCAGACTGCCTATAGCAAGTTCCATGTTTGGCAAACCCGCCGGATGATGAGGAAAACCTGAGCTCTGATGGTTTTGTCAAAGAGAAGACAAGAGAGACATTGAAGTACATGGACAAATGACTTGTGAAGGTCCTCTGGACTGCCATGAGGAGACCACAGAGCACAGCCTAATGGAACGTAGCTCACAAGGGCTTAATGAGGAAGATATAGAGGGATGCTGCTACAACCCCAAATGTTCAACAGAGACTAACTGCATCTCAGTCACAAATAACTGTAATTAGTTTCTCTTTTCTTTGTGTTTTCTCAGTGGCTGAGAGATTGGTGCCGGTAATGGTTAAATGGGACTTTTAAAATGGTGTAAAATGACCAAATTTCAGATGGAAATCAGAGAAAAATGCTCTCAGGACAACGAGGCTGAGGTGTGAGATGCAAGCAGAGGACTGCCAATGTGCTTCATCAGTGCACCGAGCAGAGACAGAGCGCTCTGACATACAAGGAGCCCCTTTGAACACGGGAGCGAATTGTGGAACTCTGTTCCAGAAAACCTGAAGCAAGAGGGGAAGTGAATATAGCAATAGTGAAAAGACATTTCACACTGGAGTGCATTAGGGTTTGTGACTTAAATCACACGGTCACTTGGTTTGTAATGTCTGCACTGAAGACAGAAACGTAATTCTGAATTAAAGTGAAGCATAACGCTTTTGTTGATGCCGCTGTCTAATCAGATCACAGTGCTTCCTTCATGTCCTTGCACTGCAGCTTATGTTTCTGGTGCTATTGATGTGGTCAATAATTTAATTTGTTAAATTTTAGGTTTAAAATCCCAGAGAGATTGTTTGTCTGCTGTGGTGAACTATAAACTACAGTATGCAGAGCTGTAGATGTGTGTGTGTGTGTTGCCTTCCTGTTTGCGGAGCTGCTTTTCGGTAAAATATGGAAATGGTTTCAGTTTTCGTTGAGACAAACTAACGCGTCCAGAGTGGCTGCTTTCAGGAAGCGTCCTCACATTAGTTGAGCGGAGCTGTCACGCCGGCTGCTAGATTGGATCCGCGGGAGGAAGCGTCTGCCTGTGATTGGCTGTGGGAGGCTCGTGGCTAAAGCCTTGTGATCGGGATAGGCTGACGGACCGGTTGCTTAACAGCGAAACAACCAATCACAGCAACGAGCCTACGGCCGATCCAATCTAGCACCGGCGAGCTATCACGGGTGGACTGGTTACAGTCCGACCGCTGTGTTGCTCCAAAACGCCACCAAAAAAAAAATAATCAGAGATGTTAAAGAGAGGTTTGGTGTGGTTTTACAGGCGGTAACGCCGGAGTGTCCGTCCGTCCGTCCGGTGAGTTGAACTGACAAAACTACGAGTGAATGGCAACGTCGGTGTTTTAAGCTTAGCGTGCTTGCTAACTTGTTATCGCAAACAGAGTAAGTCTGGAGTGTACCGGGAAAAAAAGTACTCGGGTTTATCTCAAGTGTAATAAACCGTCACACGTATAATTTCACATCGCGGAGCTGTGAAATGTTCAAACTTTCAGGCCTCCCAAATGCTGCCGTTAGTTAGCATCAGTGTCATCAGACGGGTCTCGTGATTCAGGCTGGTCGAGTCGCCTCTAATCAATACTCCCGTTCACCGCGTCATCAATACTCCCGTTCACCGCGTCATCAATACTCCCGTTCACCGCGTCATCAATACTCCCGTCCGTTCACCGCATCATCAATACTCCCGTTCACGGCGTCATCAATACTCCCGTCCGTTCACCGCGTCATCAATACTCCCGTTCACCGCGTCATCAATACTCCCGTTCACCGCGTCATCAATACTCCCGTTCACCGCGTCATCAATACTCCTGTTCACCGCGTCATCAATACTCCCGTCCGTTCACCGCATCATCAATACTCCCGTTCACCGCGTCATCAATTAAAACTAACGTAAACCAGCAGCCCGGTTGTTCATTAGATCCGGTGACACTTACGTGTAATCTTTAGTTGAACTAACAGAACACGAAATCTCGACAGAGGTACTAGTACTTTCACTACCAGTACTTTCACTACCAGTACTCACTACTTTAGTATTTATCATTCATGCGCGTTTATATTGTAATTCCGCTCCCGACGGACCTTCTGTGCAGCTTCTATCACTTTAGGAGATGCTGCTTACAAAACAAAACAAAACGAGCTTCTAAAATACGATTCGTGATTGTGGTTTACACTTTGAATGAGCTCCAGCAAATCTGCATATTCCCTTTAGCAGTTTTCAGTGAACCTAAGCGACTTTAGTTCAGTGAATAACCTCACATTGAAATACACCTCGGTCACAGTAGAGCTTTAAAGAGAATAGAAATGAGTAGGTCAGAGCCGACTGCTGCTTTTCTCTTTCGTCTGAATTGCTTGTGTCGACTATAATGCAAAGCATTTATATTACACATAGAAATGTTTCTCATTACAGTATATGGTTGCTCTGGTGATTTATTATATACAGTGAATCTGTGTAAAACCAGATGTTAATCAAAGTCACACTATACTGTCACAGCGGTTTTTGCACTATCAAAACGGTCTTTCTGCCAATATTGACTGCTGACTCCAGGTCAAAGGACAATTATAGAGATCATAGCATGTTTTTATCTTAGAAAACTAAGCCTGAAACAGAATTTAGTTCATGCATCTGTAAAATTAAGCAACTGTCACCCATTTTTAGGAAGTTCAATTTCTATTCATTTAGTAACGGCAGTTTCACTTCATGCTGGTAATAACTAGAAACAGTAGTAAATTTGAGAATGATCTGTTTGGGGTTTTTTGGGTTTTTTTCCACAACAAGTTTACACGAGTTAAAGTCTGATGATGAGGAGTTTATTCTGGGCTGCAGTGTGTCATGACTGGTCAATTTAAGAGAGAAGGTACGCCACTGAAAGCCATGTGATGCCACATAGCCGAGGGCCGTGGTATGCAAGGAAGCTCTCTTGAGGTCCCTCGCATTTATTTCCTTCACTTCTCTGACTCACTCTTTCTCTCTCAGCTCTGTCGGATCACCAGGGACGATGCCTCTGATACCAGTCGTGCCAGAGAACCACAATCATGCACTGGCAGAGTTTGACTGCCTCGACCCTCTTCTGTCTGCTCTCCGTTTAGACTCCGGCAGGCTCAGGGTAGGTTTTGCTCACACCGGCAACGGGGAATGACGAAGAAAGTACAAAGCTGTACTTCCAATTCACTGAGCCTCGCCTCCAACGCGGCAAATAATCGACACGTGTACCATTAGCGGTAAAGAGCACGAGACAAGAGGAGGGAGAGAGAGAGAAGCCAATGGTAACTCATAAATTTAAGATGGGTTTTCATCTGCAGATGTGGTTGTTTACCAACGATGACAACAGCTATGATACCATTCCACATCACGATTTTGTCAAACTCCTTTTTTTTTGAGTGAAAGACAACTAGAAATGATACAGTGTGCGTTTATCTTTTAAAGTTACTAGAAAGTTTAAAAAAAAAATGCCCAATAGTATGTAGACGTAATCTCCTGCAGCTACAGTGGACGTAATGTGGGCAGTACACCTAAGAAGTAAATTATGCTATCACAAAAAAAATTCATCTAGATTTATCTTTTTTTTTTTTTTTTTTTCCAACAACTGATGAGTTAACTCTTTTTAAATGTGACTGTGTTACAGTGTACCTGTTTGGCCGTGTCCAGGAAGTGGCTTGCGTTAGGAACATCTGCAGGAGGGTTGCACCTCATTCAGAGGGAGGGCTGGAAACAAAGGCTCATTCTCACTCACAAGGTAAATATTGTTCTGCTGGTAGCTGATACTGCAACACATAAACAGGAATGCAGTGTTTGTAGGTTTGCATGTGTCCATAGATAAAATTCTTATTCACTCTTCACCAAATGTGGGCTCTTTTTTTTTTCAGGAGGGATCTATCACTCAGGTGGTATGTTGCCCTCATGATGAAGACTTTATTGCTGTTGCAACAAGGTTAGAGTCTCTCCATGATGTTTTGTACTTCTATGTTTTTAAGCAAGAGTCATCCTCTTCCTCTTTTTCTTAGTCTTTTTTGTATCTCTGTGTTTGGTTGTGTTTCCTGTATGGTTCACGGTGTCTTGTCTGTCGTACAGTCAGGGCCTGGTGGTGGTGTGGGAGCTACAGCTGGAGCGGCGTGGTCGTCCAGACAGAGTCAGTGTGTCCTGGGAGCACAGAGGTCACACCGTCACTGCACTCTGCTGGGACACCAGCGCGCTCCGAGTTTTTGCCGGGGATTCTGGAGGGAAGGTGACTTTTCTCCGTGCAGGATCCTCTAAACTGGGCAAGGTAATGATTCACTGCCGATTAACAGTGAAAGTTGTTCGTAGTTAAGAAGGTTAAAACATGCAAATGTATAGTCCCTTTTAAATACGTTGGGTGATTTAATTATTTTACCATAAGCCCTTTCACATAGTTTACATTAGTTGTGTGACAACTGAAATAATGGGTGTTTGTATTCTTGCTTCTTATGTTTTTCTTGGTCCAGCAAACTCCTACTTGCTGTGATTCAGCCCTCTATATTTACTATATTTTATTGTATCAGTCTTCATATCCATGTCATGTGTGATTAATTATGTAATATTCTTTTTGTCTCTAGGGGTCAGCATTTGTCATCTTCCCTGTCCAGACTGTCACCATTGTTGACTCTAAAGTGGTTCAGCTCGGGTACCAAGATGGCCGCCTGCTCGTGTCTTCCCTGAGCCGCTGCTACCTCTGCGACACAGACAAGTGAGTTCCAGCATGGCTCTGTCTGCCTTGTGTCCCATAGCCAATCTTGAGGGAGATATTCCTAGATATACTAGTTTTGTGACGTTTTGTGAAGAATTCTTTACAAATCTTTCAATCATTGGCCTCTTATGTTTTCTTAATCAAAGGCTACAACTAGTTTCTCTGGCCACCTTAAATATTTCTGTTGTTGTGTATTTTTCTGTCTGGGACTGCCTTCAGGGAGAAGTTCTGGCGTGTTGGAAATAAGGAGCGTGACGGAGAGTATGGAGCCTGTTTTTTCCCTCAGAACAGGGGTTTGTTAGTGGGTCAGCCTCCGCTGCTCTACAGTGCCCGGCCGGGGTCCCGAATATGGGAGGTTAGTTTTAATGGCGAGGTCCTGAGCACCCATCAGTTCAAACAGCTACTGGGATGTCCTCCTCTTCCTCTCATCACTTATAGGTAATGTAAGTTCCCACTTATGGACCTGCTGTTTAAGAAAGGCCAGATTCTTAATTTATTTGTTCTACGTCTTCCTGCAGAGATGAGCCAAATTACAATCCAGTGCAGAAGAGTCCGCAGTCAATCGCCTTCACTAAACTGCTTTATTTTGGGTAATATTATTAGAAATATTTTATCATCCGATTTGCTCGACTGTCAGTACATTTTATCATATGCACATTAATGAGCACAAAGTAAATATTTTAAATATATAGGACAGCATCAAAGACAAGCGTGACGTCTTTATTAAAATAGTCTACAGATGAGCCTGCCACTCGAGTAACTGTACACTTTTATTTGTGTAGAGACCAGAACCTGTTGACCTGGACTGATTCAGCCATTTATATCTTCACACCTCAGAATGGACAAGTCCTCCTGTGGACCGAAGTTAAAGGTGCGTTCACTGCTTTCTTCAAGAATACCTGCAGCAACCTGATCCAAAAGATCCAAAAAGTTATTCTTAATCATGTAATTATCAGGACAGGTAATTATTATCAATCCCAGTGTTCATGACATGTGGGTGGATCATGGAAGTTGTAGTTTTTAGCAATGATCCTCTAGACTTTTTTTTTTTTTTTTTTTTCTGTACTAATTTATTAATCCCAACCTGTTTTTTTTTGTTGTTGTTGTTGTTTCTTAGATTTGGTTGAAGTTGCAGTATACCGCAGCGAGCTCTTCTGTCTCCATGGCAGCGGGCGTCTGTCCCACCTCTCCCTGTTATCCGCAGAGCGCTGTGTTGAGCGTCTGCTGCGCAGGGAGTCCTGGCTTCCAGCTGCTGCCGTCTGCTGTATGTTCCAGCACGCGATCACCACCAGCAGGGTGAGATGGCTGCTGCTGCCAGACTAACTGGTCTCACCTCTGTAGACGGTGTAACTAGACTCCAGTCTTATCTGGCCTAAGCCGTTCATTTGAATTCTTGATATCCTGTGTTACCAAGGATAAAGCAAAGAATGTAACTGTTCACCTGAAAGGAAACACGTGTGGTGTTTAATTTGAGTCCTACTATTGACTAAGAAACCGTATTATACTATTAATATGTAGGTATTAAGGGATCATCTCGGTACAGTCTAATGTATTAAAGTTATCAACAATATGGGTTTGTGCAGATGGTGAAAGACAAATGTGAAATTAGCTCCAGGTTAAAGTGCATCAAGGATTTTAAATCCGGTTTCTTAACCACATTTTTCATTCATAATCTAAATATTAATAAATTATTCCTGTTTAATTTAGGCCAGGAAATCAATTCCCATCGACCGCCTTGAACACCTGAGGTCTCAGCTCAGTTCCAGCACACACCTGGAGCTGATTGGCCAGCTGGAAGAAGTCATCACAAAGCTCGAGCCTCTGGACTCCGCCTCCAGCAGCCGCAGAAGCAGCATCTCCTCACATGTAAGAATGGATGTTCTCATGTCTTTAAATGATTTTCAGTGTAAAGAGTTTGCCAGATAATACGAAAACTGTAGGCGATGAGAACCCAACTTTCAATTCATTCAGCTGTGAAACCAATTTAATCATTTTACTATCGGGACAAGGGACAGATATCTCTATTGCATTACTTTGCAGTTTGTTGAGGATTAGCAGCCTTCATTGGTGGAACTAAATTTGTACGTACAAATATAGCTGAAAATATCCATTTAAATATCTCCATCATGACTTGTCTCTCTCTCTCTCTCTGACTGGTCATAAGGTCCATGGAGCTGCTAATTTCATACGAAAAATATTCATTATAATGTAGTTTGAGTACAAGAAGCAGAGCACTGTTGTAAAAAGAAATCTCCATTCAGTACATTTTATGTCAATGAGCTTATTGTAACTGAAACGGGAAGCTTCTGTCTTTCTGCGTACATACATAATGAAAGAGTACAGTGATGTCAAATTCATCGTTATCCAGGAGAGCTTCAACGTCCTGGACTGTGGAATCTATCGTGTGATCAGCCGCAGAGGAAGCCAGTCAGATGAGGAGACGGGCTCCCTCATCAATCCCTCCACGTCAGAGGAGGAGCGGCTCAAAGAGTTCAGTTTTGTGCAGGAAGACGATCAGGTGGATCATGGTAAGAGGCACATTTTCCAAAATTGTATATTTAAATTCAGTTAAGATCCTTTGAATGGTGGTGGACATATTTTCAGGTTTTAATGATGAATAAAAAACACTGTATTATTGTATTCTTTATTACTGTATCATAGTTGTTTTCTGATTTACAGTCACTTTCTGTTTAATCGACACACTCTGGCACAAATGCAAATGAGGAAAAACTTGAATAGTCCCTGTGATGAAAAATTCGGTGCCCCTAGCTGGATTTAGTAAATACTAGTAGTGCCAAGTGAGGTGGACACAGAACAGACATAGAGGTGATGCTGTTTTCATCGGCTCTCAGTCAAAGTATACTCTCTGAAAAGATGTCAGCAGAACTAATGAAACGACTAATACTAAAACACTGATCACAGCAAACCAGAAATAAGCAAATAAGTAACTCCCTCACACACCTTTCCTTCTTCTTTTCTTCACGCTGTCTTTTTCTGTGGTTGTCTCTCTCTCTCTCTCTCTCTCTCTCTCTCTCTGTGTGTGTGTGTGTGTGTGTGTGTGTGTGTGTGTGTGTGTGTGTGTGTGTGTGTGTGTGTGTGTGTTTTGTAGCAGGAGCAAACTTCTGTGCCTCGCTTGATTTTAATGTTAAAAGAGAGTAGAGTTGTTTTCAGTTTTACATCAAACACTCCAGTAAAACATCTGAAAAAAAAAAAAAAACTTTTAAGGTTAAAAAAAAAAAAAAAAAAAAAGCCAAATATTTTGGATTTGGAACATTTCTGGCTGCTGGTAGATTTATCAGTGTAAAAGTGACTGATCATAATTTGACTCTTGGACTTTCTGTCTGTTATAATGATCATATGTATCTGTTCCTAATACCTTCCTGTGTTTTTTGCCTCTAAAATGAATGTGTTTGTAATGTAAGTTGAAAAAACAACTATTAATCATAAATGTTGCACTGCTGCTGCTCGACTGGATTTGCTTTGAAAGCTGACCAATTTCTGTGATGATTTACACGCGTTACAAATACAATCTTCACTTCACGAAACTGTTCATTTCATGTTTCTTATCCGTTCCATTGTATCACACGTGTATCATCATTTAGGTTCTGTTTTGTTTTTGTGTGCGTGTTGTGCAGCATTTGATTTATGTCGTCTCGACGGTGGTGTCTGGCACATTTACTCCATCCGCTTGCATTATGTCCACCACATCTCATCGTTCCCTCCCCTACTCCATCTACCTGTGTTTGTCCTCCGACTCTCGCCCCCACCTTTGTTCAGATCCGCAGAGCAGTGAGCGCATGGAGGCTGAGCGATCTGAGCAAGGCCTGCAGTTCCACCTCCCACTCTCATTCCGTCCCAAACCCCCCCGCATCGCACTGCAGGCCGTCAAAGACAGGTGAACGAACATCCAGAGAAATAAAGGGCCGACATGCTGATGGCTTTAAACAGAAGAGTGTGTCACAGCAGCTCGCGACACACAAGACATGCAGTTACAGTGTGTGGCTTTAAGATATATATTAACACCAGTTAAATTAATTGTGGTTTGTACTTCCTTAGTCTGTATTTCCCTTGAGGAGTGAAACTCCTGCTTTAAACTTTTACTAAAGCACAGCTGTGCTTTCAGACAGCAAACTTCCTCTTTCCATTGAAGACCCACATCTATGTTTTACTATTGACATGTTCATCTGTGTGTTTCATTTCTAAGCATCACATTCATTTGTCATCAAAATGAAACGGTTCAGTGTTTGTTGTTCTGCTCATCTTTCTGATGGTTACATTGTTAAACCACGCAAACAAAAAAAACGTATTTGTGAAGGATTGTTTTATTCTTCAATTTTCTTTTCATCAGTGTTTCTAGTTTCGTGAAGAAGACAACGGAGAAGATCAACACCCTCCAGAACTCTGAGCTCTGGCAGCGGCCTGAATTCAGAGAAGGCGGACACGCTGAAATATTAGCTGGCACGAACCCGTTCTCAGAGGAAATGGAAAATGAGTAAGTACAGACCTCCAAAAAGTGAAATAAAACCATTGTAGAACGATTTCTACTGACAACAAATATGTATGTGTGGTGGTGTTTCGTTAAAAACAAAACGGAAATAAGTCCACACTCATTTCTTTTTCTTTTTTTTTTACTTCTGCTTTTGTGGTAAAAAAAAAATACCAGTGAAACTAAATCAGATCAGACCAGTAAATTGTATTTGTCGCCACAGAGTTTATGATGACATATCGAACACAGAGGCCGACATGCAGGAGCTTCGATTAGCTACAGAGCGAGCTATGTAAGTACTGCATGGCATTTATTTAGAATCCTGATGGCAGTATTTTATAACCTTTTTGGTTTCCAGTTTTCAATAGAAACTGAATAGACCTCTGGTATTCAAATGTTGCATATATTCTCCCAACATCAGCTCCCTGATTCAAGATCCTTTGGTGCTGCTGGATCCGGTCGGCCTGAGAGAAGCTCTGCTGGAGTGGCTGCCAGTGCTGGAGCGAATCCTCGAGCCTGCAGAGCTCGTCTCAGCCACTGCAGATGATTCAAACATGGATGGATCAGGAGAGGAGAGATGGGATAGAGATGATCTAAACACCTGCTCAGAACAACAGGAGGAGTCTGCCTGCTCATCGGGAGAACCAGCAGAGATCGTTACAGAGGACAAGAAAGAGTCCCTCGAGCTCGGAGAAAAAGAGGCCCGGTGTGGGAAACGGCTGATGTTAGACTCAACCGAGAGTCCTCCGGAGCCTGTCCGAGTGGTGGCCCCGATACCTGTGCCATCAGATCTCCTGGTTAATCTCACCGAGCTGGCCACACTATACACAGAGCTGAGCTGCTTTAGAAACCAGACTGACCAGGCGCCGGCGTGCAGAATGTTCCTGCGCCGCTACTTCTTTCTGTTGGATCAAGAGCGTGTGAGAAGGATGTGTCTGCTGTGTTACCAGGATCAGCCAGAGATACAGAGCTCTTTCACCGAGGCCATGCTAGGTGAGGAGTTTATCCTTCAATTTCAAACACCTACTTTGGTTTATTTGATTTTTTTTTTTTTCTTCAGATTAAAATTCATAAATCAAGAAAGAGAAAATATTTCAAAAGAAACAAAAGAGCAGGGCTGTAGTGCACCTATTTGAAATGAAAAATATGCTAAAAATAATTGCACTTAAATGAATAATGAAGTTAAACATGAATTAGTAAAAGATATTGTATCATGTGCCCACTGAGTAATCAAAAAAAAAGGTTCTTAGATATCCACATTACTTTCCCGTTTCATAAATAAATCAATCTAGCTGCTCCTTTTGAGTTATAAAAACCCTTTACTCGTCATTTTAAAAATCTTAAAACCGAGAATCTGATGACTTCCAGTCCGAGCTGCTTTTTTTCCCTGTGAACATGCCAAACATTAATGCTTGTTGGCAGCTACACAAAAACAATCCAACTAATACCCAAATAGTTATAAATGTAAATCTGATCAAAATACATATTGCAAATAATCACATTGAGCAATTTATTTATATTTTTTTAAACATGACAGTTGATACCTCTTAGTTCACCGTTGTCACATACTGTGGTCATAATACTGAAGAATACTTTCATTACTTTAGTTGAAATTAATGAATTCCCAGGGAGAACTTCAAACTCTATTCATTTGTATCTCCATCTCCTCTTGTAATGTCACTTTTAAATCTGCAACCTAAAGTCTTCAGTGGTTACATTTGGAATCATTCGCTAAATTTGAGAAGTCTTGTTTTCCTCTAGAGTTCACTCAGTCCAGTAAGGTGGTGGAAGTCTTTCAGAGAGGCGATCTGCTCCGATCTCTGCGAAGTCTGAGAGAGCTGCAGCCCTGGAGTGCACCTCCTCTCCTCGCTCACCTGTACAGGTCAGCACCCGCATGTTTCTTGAACAGTTGATCTTCAAGAAGGAACAGAAAGAAAAGTGTGTTCAGACTTTGACATTGGGATTCAAAATATCTGAGTTTAAGACATCAGCTGGATCAGAACTAGCTGTTGCTTAATAGCGCGTCGGCATGTGAAAACTTTAGACCTGCGCTGCGCGTACATTGAGAATAGTCTTTCCCTGATGTAGGAAACGTATTGTATCCACATTTTGAAACTTTTATAATGTAATAGTGAACTAAGATCACCATGCTACTATGCAGGCTGTATGAGAAGCACGGGGAGGCAGCTGTACGCTCCTTTTCCCAGTTCTATCCTACCGTGACTCCTGCTGACGTGATGACCATGGCTCAGCCAAGCCACTTCCTGGCATACCTGGATAATCTGGTCCAATTACAAACTGAGGAGCACAGGTACATCTTCAAGTTCATCTTTTGGTCAAATTACAGAAGAATAAAGACATCCCCTCGTTGCAGAATGTAGCATTTCTTTCTTTCGTTAGGTTGTCCTTTTTGCAGTCCCTCCTTGAACCAGAATCACTGAGGCAGGATTGGCTGGAGCTGGCACTTACCCATGATGCTCCTCAACGCTGTGATACCCTGACTCCTGATGGACAGCCCAGGTCTCGTACTGTTCATATCTGAAAAATGCAAAATAACACTTTACTTTCATCATTCCTACCAAATGTATGCACACTTGGTAAGAATACAAGTATTATTTTAACCTATAAGTGCTCAGTAAATGAAATAGTCTAAATTTGAAGCTCGACATCAACCAGGTAAACGTGAACTAAAATCAACACGGCTTGAAAGATGCGAACGAAGCTGCCGTCATGGTTATATTTCACTGCTGGATTCTATTTAAGCCACAACAGGGTTAGATACTGAAGTGAAAGTGAAGGGCAAGAATAAATGTGCCCAAATTGACTGTGTGTCTTCTGCTGCAGGTGGCATTCCCATCGTTTCAGCTGGGGTTATGGACGTCTCCTGTCCCTGCTCATTAGTCTTCCTGCAGACTTGTCCTCGAAGCAGAGGATGGCAGAGATTTGCCACAGTCACGGGTATTTATTATTTTCTTCATTTTGAAAAAGAGTCATTTTATGTTTTTGATATTTGGGAGTGAGTTATAGTCATATACTGTGTGTGTGTGTGTGTGTGTGTGCACACAGGTACTGGACCGGCTACCTCCACCTCTGCAAGGAGCTGCAACGTCGCACAGAAGCCTTCTCCACCATCTGTCAGCTGGACGACATCAGTCTGCTGGAAGAACCTGATGGTAAAACTGTTTTCTCTCGGACAGAAGACGAATTCAGTCGATTCGATTTCTAATGGTTGACAGGAGAGTCGGTCATTGTATCCCTCAGCTTAAAGCCAAAAATACAGCTACGTAAAAATACTCCACTTAAAGTAAAAGTCCTGCACGAAAAATAATTCTGAGACAAAAGTGTTCAAGTAAAAGTCCTGGTTTAGAGGGAAAAAAATCACTATTTGATGGAACTAAATTGTAGACCTGTGAGATGTGACCCCGACTACGAACTGCTTTTTGTAAAACATCAGAAGATAAGACATTTATAGATGATGGATGGATGCATTTTAACAGACTGTTATATTATCCATCGTGTCAAATATTCATCTTAAAAGTACTTAATATTTCCCTCTGAAAAGCAGTGCACTGGAGAAGTGCTGTAGTTGCATGAGAAGCCAGAAATACAACATTTTAAGTGGCAGCTACTGAACATCGAAGAAGATAGTCTCAATAAAGTTGACAAGCTGTAGCTTCAAGCTGAAATCTGCTGAACAGCAAAATTAATGAAATGTTGATTATTGATTTGACACTGACCGTTGTGACAGTGACCTTACTTAAGGCTGACTGGGTTAACGTGAGTAAACCGTGGCAACCTGCTACTTGTCCCATTTTAACTCTGGCGTTTAGAGTTTGTTGGCCAATTGAATCATTGTCCTGGTGATAAACCTGGAAATATTTGACTTTAAAAGTTTGTGTCTGTTTTAGGGGAGACTGTCTTATGTCGGGATGAGGTTCAGGTTCGACCAGTACTTAAGCACATTTATGCATCACTTCCTTCGGATAACCCAACCATTTATGTTCCTCTCTTTTATTGCCTCATCTTGTCATTGTTGAGAAATAGGCAAGATTTATAACTGTGAATTGTTTTTCGCATGCAAGGTTGTTAGAGATCAGGAAATGTGCAGGTAATTCATAATTTACCTCGGTGATACTGTCTGCACTCACTGTAGTGACTTCACGGACAATCACCCAGATTAAACACCGACAGGTTAAACCACCGTCGTAGACTCACGTCTAAACGGGTTATTTTCCAGGTGTTGAGCTGCAGACCTTGGACGAGTGGAAGCTCCTGATCCAGCTGTCTCAGCAGTGCAGCAGAGTGGTGGACTCCGATCAGGTCACGGGTGTGAACGGGAGCAGCTGGGCCAACGGCTCGGCAGACTGCGGAGGAAAGATCAGCCCGGAGAATCTGACCCTCATGCTGGCTCGGACGGCTGGGCCTGACCGAGCTCTGTCGGTCCTGGAGGATTGTGGGATGCAACTGGTCCTCTCGGACCACTCCAAACTAGTCTGTGAGCTGCTGAGAGTTGCTGAGAAGAGGCAGAGGTGGGTCAGGCTGAGGATTACCGAGCTATCAAACTCTTACTAGCCCAAATGAATGGGAAGCAGGTCATTTAATTTTTGTCAACAGCAATAAAAAAAAAATCGGTGAAACACAATAACCAGACTTTCTCATCAAATAACATGTTGGGATGTGGACACACTACCATGAGGAAAAATACTGTTTTTAACCCATCAACTTTATTGGATTTGCCTCGTGTAGAGAGCAGAATAAAATGTTTAAGGATGTTAATCAGCGGTTTGGAGAGTTTGACAGTTATCTTAGTTGTCTGAAAAGTATCTTTTTAACAGGTAAATGTTTAACCAAAATATGTGGAAGAAGTTTTTCTTGGTTTTTCATTGTCATATTTAAAAAAAATAAACCTCTAGAAACAAAGGGTGTTTTTTTTCCTTTTTCAGAGCGATGATCCAGACGATGCTCGAGCGCTGCGATCGCTTCCTGTGGTCTCAGCATGCCTGACTCCAGATCAGCAGCTCCTCTGAAAACAAACAACTGAACTAACACTCGTTGTAAGTCTTCCCACTAACTGCTGTTGAAGCTGTGACTTCATTTATACACTGTGATAATTATCAAAGCTTCTGAGATCAGATGGAGGTATTTCTCCTCTAGTGAAAACGGTATTATCTGTTTGACTATAACTCGTCTTCATTCCATTTACTTACAGATTTGATCAATATTAAAGTGTATGAACACATTCATGTTTTTTTAAATTATTAAGGTTAATGCTTTTTGCATGTGCAATTAATCAAGCATCTCTGTATGATTGCTATTAAAAAAAACAAAAAGTGAACTGGTAATAATTATCGTATAATGTTCTAACCTTGTAATATCATGTGAATAAAAACTGTCTATACAAAGCCTCTTGTTATAGCCATTGATTTTTTTGTTTTGTTTTGTTTCGCTTTTAAGATCAAAAGCTTTCATTCAGCAGTAAGATGATCAGGACTGGGGACTGGATTTTTCTCCTGTGTCGGAACCATCAGGGGGAAAATCCACAAAAACAGCAGTGGAGAAACACAAGAGTGTAAAAATTTAATCCAATTTGCAGATGAACTAATAATCTGCTTTTGTTTATTCCTGCAGTGTGAAAACTGAAAGCTTTGGGGGTTGTTTTTTTCACTTTAAAGTGTTGTTTTATTCCAGTTAAAGTTACTAAAAATAAAATACAATTATCGTCAGTTGGTGTCTATTTGAGGTTTTGAGGTCAGCAAAAAATCATTAGGAAATGAGGTTGAACTGGCCCTTTATCTGTAGGTCAAATATTTGGTTGCACTTTTGAGAACAGACTATTTCTCCCAACATTAGCTCTTCTTCCAGCACACACAGTAGATGATGGGTCACGTGATTCAACAGAGATAATACTAATAACAGTGTAATGAAATGGGACTGATGACTCGCTCGATGGTATCACACACCTGGAGCATCAAAGAGCGGCCGTAGTGAATCCCGCTGCTTCTCATTCGAGTTTTAAAGGCTCACATTGGACACAACAACTCTTTATGAGTCACGTCCTCAGCGCTGATTTAACTGAGAGCTTTCTGTCTGATCCTTTATGGCTTTTTTTTTTTTTTTTTTTTTTTCCTTTTCATCCTCGTGCTCGGTTTATCGTCATTTCCCCAAATCCCTGCGTCCCTCATGTTGCAGCTCCCCCACCCGTCTGGGTCACTGGCACTGCGACCATCAGATTGAAGGTTTTGGCATGAGGCAAAGACACAGATACATTTGTAATAAAAAAAATTAAAAATCCCCCAAAACTGAACTTACTTTGTCATTGTGAAATACTGTTTGGCTAAAAAAAAAAAAAAAAAAAAATACAAACCTGTCATTTTAATCTGCTCCTAAAGTTACTTGGACATCTAATATTTCAACCGCCTCTGTCTGGTTGGTTGGTCCACCACAACAAAGTCATACATCCTCTGCTCCTCCGAGGGACGGCTCAAATTATTTAATTTATTTGAAATACTGATTTGACAGAGGGTTTTCATCAGGGGCGAGAGGACAGAAGTAAATTTGATTTTTAAAGGTTATTTGGTCGAGGCGGTGAGTCCATCGTTTGATGTTGCCTCGCTGTCACCAGAAGGACAGATAAGGGGATTCTGCACATACCAGTTGGCCCCGCTGCCAGTGTATACATAGCAACCTGCACACTTGGAGGCAGACACGAGCACCAACACCTGCTGCCTCTCAAGATGAGTCAAAGTGAGCACAGTGGGAAAATACTGCCACTGTGATTTGTTTTCTCAACCTGAAGGGAGTCCTTTACAGGATCTAGATGGAAACAGCACTCATGGTGAGTTTAGTTCCTTCAGATGTGTCTCACGCGTCGGTTTGCCTCGTTCTAGTTAAGATATTCAGTTAAATGTCTTTTGGTTTCAGGTGTCTGTGCTTGGACTGGCTCTCTTCCTGCTCTCGTTCCCTCAACATGCCTCACTGAACAAAGTATTTGACAACACCTCAGGTAGGATTTCTCTTTGATTACTACTGAAAGGAGTTGGCACTTAAGAGCCTTTCTAACTGCACCCATGTTCTCCATGTTTGTGGTAATCTCAGCAACGGTGTTTCTGGGGTCTGCGTATGTTGACGAGGCTCTTCAGAGGGCAATCCAGCTGACTGATGCTGCTTACGCCCGCACAAGTGAAAGGTAAATATCCTTTATTATTTGATCTAAAAATGGATCTGGAAATACTTCACACCATGCTGAACCACAACAAAATCACCTTTTTAAATCTGTGAGGCACTAAAGACTAAAGCTGTCGCCGTTGGCAGGGTGAAGAAGTCTTTGTCTGAAGGCGCTCTGAAACCCAGTGACCTGCTGGCTCAGTTTAAACAGATCGAAACCAGAACCAGGATTCAGATCCGGGCTGCTGAGCTGCTGGACAACACGGTGGAGCTGATCAGAGAGATGGTCTACACCACCACCATGACGCAGCCCAACCCTTACGGTACTGCACAGCGCTGTAACACGACACAGAGACGTCCCTGCACCTGCAGGTCAGACTGTTTATCCCATTCAAAATAGTTTTTTTCTGATGAACAATTAAACAGGAAGTTAATTATAGACCTTACACACTCTCGGTTTGTTTCAGGGTACAGTTTAACACGTTAAACCTCTTCTAAAACTCTGTCACTTGTTTTATTCTCAACTCTTGAGAGCCACTGAGAAAAGCTGTAATTCATTCTCCCCCCCCTCGGTGTCCACTCAGCTACGTCACTTTTACAAAAAAAAAATCAAAAAAGCTGCAAGAACTGTGGAAACTTGCAGCATTTGTGCACATTGTTAATATTCAGTCACACAGTTTTCTTGTGAATTTGCAGTTTTCAGTTACATTTATTTTCCGATTCTGTTGGTAACTGAAACTTGATAGAGGGTATGAAAACTCCTGGAGTCCAATGGAGGTCCCAGCCACCTCCATAGGTGACATACAAATACATAACCAAAATTTTAGGAGGTTACCTTAAACAAAATATCTCTCTCTCTTACTAAGTATCATTTATATCTCTTGGGTTTTTACTGGGTTTACTGTTTTTCTCCCTCAGAGCTCCTAAGTGAAGGAGATGTGGAGAATCTGCTGCAGGTGACCGGCTGCTCCGCTGAGCTGCAGACGCCCACCTGTCAGACTGACTGTCTGTCCGAGCGCTACAGATCCATCACAGGCGAGTGCAACAACAGGTCAGAGCTGACATTAAGAAAATGCGGGGACATAGTAGCGCTGACTGTTGCTGTTTGAAGGTAACCGCCTCTCTGTTGTGTTTGTCGTCCTGTTCAGACAACATCCCAGATGGGGGGCTGCTAACATCCCGTACTCCCGCTGGTTGCCTCCAGAGTACGAGGACGTGTGGGGGTCGCCCAGAGGCTGGGACCCGAAACGCACCTACCACAACGTCAGCCTGCCTCCAGTAAGTCTCCCTCCGTCCCGTCGGCTGCTGTAACCCCACCACTCCTCACCTTTGTTTGTTGTCCAGGTAAGGCTCGTGTCGCAGGACGTGCTGTTCACTCACAATGATAACATCTCCGTGGACTCCACTCTGTCCCACCTGCTGGTGGACTGGGGTCAGTGGATAGACCACGACATGGTGCTAACGCCTCAGAGCCCGAGTACAGCCGCCTTCAAGACCGGAGCTGACTGCACTCACACCTGCAACCGGGACACGCCCTGCTACCCCATACAGGTGTGCTTCACTGTCGGTGTTCCGTGGTTTTTAATTCAATGTGTGTACTTTTAACTAAAGCTGTGAACATGACCTGCAAACTCTATCAGTCGTTGGCTGTTACCCTCTAAGACAATGGTTCCATTATTACACCTTAAAGCAAATCAATGTTTTCCTGCGACCTGTCGTAGGACTCGCAACTGTTATAAAATGATTTTATGCTTTGAAAAGGAAAGAAAACATCCCAATGTTAAGTTGTTTTTTTTTAAGTATATTTCAAATAAGTTTTATTTAGAAAGAATTCTTGTTTATTGTCAGCCAGAAAGTCATAGTAAGGACGGAGCCAGAATAAAGGCAGTTGTAATCCTTTTTAACATACCTCATTACAACATCTCTCAAGATAGTAGTGTGTATTTTAGAATAAAACAGATGAACCTCTTTTCAGATTGGGGAAACAACAACTTAGATGCTTTTTGCTCTTTTAAGATATTTTATAAATAGTTGACGTGATTGTTTCACACTGTCGTTTGCTCAATGAAATCACTTCGAAAGAAAAGGTCAATACTTTCATGACAGTTTCTTCTTTCTTTAATTCCCGTCCAGTATTACTGTAAAAAAAAAAAAATAATAACTGGTTGAAATGTGAGCATCTCTTTTTCCACATCAGCAGCTGTGTAAAACACCTGACTCCGTTTCCCAGATCCCCCTGTCCGACCCTCGTTACGGCGTCCAGAGCTGCATGCCTTTCTTCCGCTCTGCTCCCAGCTGCGGTGCTGGAGTTCTGCCTCATCGCCACCGCGAGCAGCTCAACGCCATCACCTCCTTCGTAGATGGCAGCATGGTGTACGGCAGCTCCTCCAGCCTGGCCTCCGCTCTCAGAAACGGCTCCTCTCCTCTGGGCTCCATGTCCCTCAACCTGCAGCACTCAGACCAAGAGCTGGCCTACATGCCCTTCCTGCCTCGCCTGCAGGCTCACCTGGACCCCTGCGGCCCCCGCAACTCCACCACCTCAGGGGAATCAGACCGATCGACGCGCAGGGAGAACGCAACATCCTGCTTTCGAGCTGGTGAGTGCAGTGAACCCCTCTCCTCTCCTGTCCTCTCCTCTCCTCTCGACAGGCCCTAAGTGCAGCTGCCTTTGCTCATGATTCACGTTTCCCAGGTGACTCGAGAGCCAACGAACATCTGGGACTGATCGCGCTGCACACGCTCTTTCTGAGAGAGCACAACCGACTGGTCAAAGAGCTGCACCTGCTCAACCTCCACTGGAGCCCCGACACCCTCTATCAGGAGGCCCGCAAGATCATAGGAGCCGTTCACCAGGTATCAGCTGCACCTTCGGCCGGACGGTCGTCACATCTGCCTCTGTCGGCGTCCTCATCGCTCCGACCCGTGTTCTTTATCTTTCCAGATCCTGACGTGGGACCACTACCTGCCGCGGGTCCTCGGTGAGAGCACCACGTCTCGTCTGGTGCCCCCCTACCAGGGTTATGATCAAGACGCGGATCCCAGCATTGCTAACATATTTGCAACTGCTGCGTTTCGTTTTGCTCACGTCACGGTGCAGCCCGTGGTGAACAGGCTGGGACCGGGATACACCACCGACTCCCAGTATCCGCCGCTTCCGCTGCATCACTCGCTGTTTGCCTCGTGGAGGGTTGTGCAGGAAGGTAAAGAAGGACGCTGTGATAGCATGTGTTACCTTGTGTTTGTGTATTTCATTTCCTCGCGGCGTTTCAGGCGGTATCGACCCCGTGCTGCGCGGCCTGTTGCTGTCTCCAGCCAAGCTGCAGACTCCAGGTCAGATGATGGTGGAGGAGCTGACAGAGAGGCTGTTTCAGGCACAGGGAGGGATGCCTCTGGACCTCGGGGCCCTTAACCTCCAGAGGGGCCGGGACCACGGCCTGCCCGGTAGCGAGCCTTCTTCTATTAAAATGCTCTTCTTTTAGTATCAGCAGTTCCTTCACCGGACCTTTAACACCCCACCCCCCCCCACCCCGGTTCATCTCATGCCAACAGGATACAGCTCGTGGCGAAGGTTCTGTGGCCTCTCTGTTCCCAACACTACGTCAGAACTGGCCAACGTTCTCAGTAACTTCAGTTTGGCACACAAATTCCAGCTCTTATACGGGACCCCGCACAACATCGATGTGTGGATGGGGGCCATCTCTGAGCCCGCTCTGCCTGGAGGCCGAGTGGGACCGCTGCTGTCCTGCCTGCTGGCCAGACAGTTCAGAGCGCTGCGAGACGGGGACAGGTGAAGCTGAAATAATGATTAAATCAAAGTTATGACTATTATGACTCGCGCAGCTCAGAAATCTGAATCTGACTTTGCCTCCAAAGGTTTTGGTGGGAGAGGGAAGGAGTGTTCACCAGCGACCAGAGGAGAAATCTGCACACCGTCTCCCTGTCCCGCATCATCTGTGACAACAGCCACATCATCCACGTCCCCGCTGACCCGTTCTCACGCACTGAGAGCCCCGAGGACATGCTGGCCTGTTCCCACCCGCTCATCCCCCACCTCGACCTCAGCCCCTGGAAAGAACCGGACGCAGGTGAGGAGGTGGAAAAGATGCCGAGTATGAAATCAGGGTTGTCGGTTGTTGTTGTTTTTTTTTTTCCTTCACTGACCTCTCTACCTCAGATCCCAGCTGCGGCCCGATACCCAGGATTCAATCCGGCTACTCTTTGCTCTGTAACTCCATGGTTGTCTATCAGTGTCACTCTGGCTTCAAGCTGCTGGGCTCTTCATCTATCAGCTGTGATCCAAACAGCCAGCAGTGGAGCCCCGCACCCCCAACATGTCAAGGTACTGAGGCTAAACAGAGGCCTGGTGCCATGACTTGAACACATACCGTGATGTTTCTCAGTATTTCTCACGGTGTGATTTCAAAGGTGAATTTCTTCTGGATATCGTCTTGTGCTGATATTGAAAATGTGATGAGACTCAAAACTCTTCAAATGTCAGTTGTCAAGTTGAAAGTTCTTTCTTGAACTTGGAAACAGCAGCTTCAGTCACACAAGATCCATTTCAATACTATCGCGTGATTTCTCCGTCATGGAATTCACCACTTACTACCAAATAAACGTTGTGATGTAATTGTCTTGTCTTCCATTTCTCAAACATTTTTCACTGTTTACTTTAATCAATTATATTAATAGGTATGCATATATATTGGATTTCCGTAAAACAACTGTAAAAAAAACCCCGTATGGATGCAAACTTTATTTCTCATTCATATGTTTTGTTTTTGGCTGACTGTTGCAGATATCAATGAATGTGAAGACCTGATTTCTCCTTGTCCAAAACACCTGGAGTGTCTCAACATACCAGGGTCCTTTATTTGCTCAGGTTGGTTCATATCTATTGAAAACCCATGTTACCTTGTTGTTTCATACATTTTGACATGTGCGACGTATCATACAGACTGTTATGTCTCGGTTCTGAGCTCTAATATCTCTTCCCGTGATCCAGAGCCCTCCTCGCTGTCCGCCGTCTCCATCGTCACCGCAGTGATCGTGGTGATTGGCGGCACGGCCATGCTGGGGATGATCATGATCTGTTATCGAAGGTGAGCCACTGAAGGCAGAAATCAATATCCACATACAATATACAAACACGACATGACTGATGTCGCGACAGCCTAAAAGTAAGACAAACACATATTTATAAGTGCCTAGTAGAGCTATGCATATTTAGGGGAATAACACGTAAAATGCATATTGTAGAAAGTGTTCATCCCTGAACAATAAAAACACGACTCAATAAGAATAAGTGTTGTTGTTTTTTTTTGTTCCTTGCAGGTATTTCTCCAAGACAGAAGAGTTGGTCACTGCCAGATGTTGCCAGGAGAAAAGTTAATCAAACCTTTGGTCAGTTTTTGTTCTGATATTCCTCTGATAAATATCTTAATGTCCTCCGAGCTGTCTTAACTCACTACGGTAGCAGAATGTTTTGTCTGTTTAATTTATAACAGCCACGCATCCGAACACACCCATGTTTCATTCATAAGTATTGCTGTTGTTGACCTCTGATGTAGATACCAGGGCCGTGTTTACCTATGACATCATCTTCTGTCCTCTGACTACACATTACAACACTGCTCAGTCTGACGGGGCTCCAAGTCAAACTGTTTATTAAGGTCTATTAAATCTGTACTAGGCCAGAAAAACAGAGGCTTACAGAACTCTTTTCAATCCGGAAACTAGAAATCTTACTGGAATGTCTGCTCCAAAAACAGATTTTCAGACCGTAAAGCCCCTCTGAGCGGGACGTGGTCTCAGTATTTCCTAGGTATCACTGTGCCCGTTTCCTGCTTAAAAAAACCTGTTGGGCAACTGCCGAACAGATCAGCAGCATGGCCTGAGTGAAACACAGCCGTGTCATCTGGTTGTACGGGGTTTAAACTAATTACAGCGATGACTCATCTGATTTTGTACAATCAGGACCTGTAAATGACACACAGTACAAAGGTTGAGAGTTGGGCTACAATGCCTTGTGTTTATTGGAGTGTTTACAGTTAATCATCAGTATACCGAGGTTAGGAACCTCAAAGCCCTTCTTAAGGCTAAGAAACAGTTATTGCACTTTCTCACATGATATTCTTCATTTTTTTTTTTTACTTGCAGAAGATTTTTCTGTAAAAAAGAAAAAAAAAAGCTTTTAAAAATAAATCTATACTATGAGGTACAACCAGCATACATTGTGTAATATGGCTAAGTTCTGCATTCATGCAAATTCATTTATGGCTTTTAACTGTATGTACATACTGTTTTGCTGCATACGTGCAAAACTACAGTTGAAACATATTACAATCACCTGTATCAAAGCTCTTATTTTCTGTGTACACTGTAAAGCTCTCATTATTTTGAGTGAGGAGGTGTAATCATTAATTTATTAATAATACATGTGATTATTAGGTACAGGCCTAACATGAAGCTGTTTATTGCAAGAGGCTGAAGGTGACTGCTTTGTGTTTTTATACAAGGCATCCAGAACAGGAAGTGCAAGAGTGCATCAATAAAACCGAGGCCATGCTAAGACTCAAAGGTCTTGGGTGTGGTGTTTGAGCTAATGACTGAAAGTAGCTCAGAAATGCGAGACAACATTGTATTCATGTAAAAGTAAAGAAATGCAAATCATTGCTCTGTGAAAACAATACAACTATTACATCACATAGCTGTAATACTTGAGGTAAAAAAACAACAACTAAAGACTGTATCTGCTTCCATTCTACTCATGATTTCAACAGACTAATACCTGAAACATGGCACGCATAGCAAGGCAAGTGAAATGTGACCTGATTACCAAAAGGGATAAAGATAAAGGTGACATATTTCTTTAATACGTCAAAGAAAGTTAACTTGTTTTTTTAATTTTTTAATTTTTTATTATCTTTGACAGTTTCAACAACAAAAAAGTTTGGGCACCCAGATATGGTCAGAACTTAATAATAGGGACGGTCATTTCAAGCAATAATACTTTGGTATTCACTGAGAACTGGTATTCACTGAGAACTATTAAACTATTATTTCACTGTTAATCTGCCAAACCTCAGTGTGACTTCCATGCTTCCTGTTAACTGCCATTTCTAAAAAATTATTACAAACTGAAGACTACCTGTCCTCTAGCTACCTGTAAATGCTTTGCTATATTTTATATTCGTCTTCTGCTTTGTGGGCAACCTTCATTTTACATTTCAGAGAGCTAGGCAGCTGCTCAGGAGGAGGTGGGACAAGGTTTGAGTATTTATGAAGAGTTCAGATTTGCCTCCCTACCAACATCGGTGAACAATCCATAGGCCTAATAATCTTATTAAGATTATCTCAGTGCTCAAATCTCTTTGGGTGCCCAAACATTTACATGGTGACCCCTTCTTTTTTTTTTACTTGGAAACTAGAATAATTTTCCTTAAAATGTTGCAAAGAATTTTTCAATCTTTAACTTCATGCCGTTTGGAGATCAGTTCATCATCTAATCAAGGGGAACAAAAATCATGAGCAGGGGTGCCCAAACTTTTGTGTGGTACTGTAATTTTCTGGCATGTGGTACAATAGAAAAACACATTCAACATTTCTGGGAGTAACACGATCTTCACCACCATGTTGTTTTTATGTTTTTCCTGCTGGTTTTATTCTAATTGTCTCATTGCATTTCATAAAGTGGCACATGAACACTTTCTGTTTCCCTTGTTGGTTGACCTCTGCTGCTGCAGCACTACTGCTGTACAACCTGATCAAAAACTGATCTGAGACCTGTGTGTGACCACAGTTACCCCAGACTTCTCTTGAGTAATCAAGGTCCTGGGATCATGGCACCCTGTTGGCTGGTTCAGTGCACTGTCGGGTCCTCTAGCCCTGGTCGGTGTGGTAGAAACCCAACTTGGCCACGGTCATCTCTCTGCGAAGGCGCAACACCTCCCAGAACATCTGCTCCGCTGGACGAGGACAACAAAAGAACAAAATGTCAGCTGCCGAGGAAAACATCCCCGCTGGCAAGCAAGAACCAAAAGAGACAACGAAGACCTAAAATAAATTCACAAGTTTTCAAATGCAAACGTGCAGTTTGTCCGTGTTAACTTACCATCATGTCTCACCAGGCCCTGCTGGATGTACCGGATGTAAGTAAAGAAGTTGCAGACAGCTGTGATCTAGAAAGGTGAAACAAGGACAAGGCCACATGTAGCAGCGCTAAACAGCAGCAACAAAAGTGTTTCTAATGAAGGTTACAGAAGAAAAGTGACCGTTACCCGCGCTCGGCTGGATGGAGAGATGTAATAGTAGCTCCCCTTGTCGCCGAGTTTAATGCGATGTCGGCAGAGCCGTGACATGCCGCTTAACGCACATTTTCTGCAAGAGAAGAAGATCAGTGGTAAAAAATACACATGAATACACTCAATCATCAGACAGCAAACATTAAACGAGTTACAGATCTTCATGTATTCAGCAAAGAAACCTAAATATCTGAACTTTGAATGAAGCAGAGCACGTTCCAGGTGGAAACACACTTTAGGATAGAAGAGGTGCACGATCAGAGAGAGTTAGTCACAGAAAGACGAGGCAAGAGGAAATGGTTGGAGGGTGCAATAATGTAAACCCAGGACACATGCAGGATCTTATTTAGCACATTCATTTGCAGATTTGTTTCCAACTCTCCACACATCTGGATAGACAGACTTCACTCCATGCCACAGTAATGAGTTAGTGAAAAGCTGAATGGATGATTGGCTCCTGAGAGGACTTACGTCTCTATTGCAGCCCTAAAGCCACTGAAAAAAAAAGATTTTAGATCAGACAGTGATTAGAAATGTGCCCATGAATTAAACCACTCTCAGATACAAGGTAAGGCAGTGAAAAGGCTTCAGCTACGATCATAAATCATCAGTGAAGGAACCAAAACCAAATAAGAGTGACTGTTCAGTGTTGAATTGACCATATTGTGTAGCAGTGAGTGGTGAAACAGAGGACAGGGTGACAGTTAAGTATAGACGTGCTAACTCACTTAGGACCTCCACACTCTACAGCCGAGGCTTTAACCATCGGTAGAGCCGACATGGCCACAGGCTCGATAGTCAGAGAGTTGTTCTCCACTGCGCTCTGAACCAGCTGGGACAACTGTGGACAACAGCAATCACTAAATGAAAACATTACTTCAACACAAATGCATCAGCGTGGTGACTGTACAGAGAAGCAGGGAGAGTCTGACCTCCGATCTGGTGAAGGAGAGGCAGGGTCCGATGTCTTCTCTGTAAATACGACTCAGGAAG
Source organism: Brachyistius frenatus (assembly GCF_029030835.1). NCBI lineage: Eukaryota > Metazoa > Chordata > Actinopteri > Embiotocidae > Brachyistius > Brachyistius frenatus. The sequence continues at coordinate 1,271,818 of NW_027210673.1, forward strand.
ACGGAGGAGCGGTCCAGACTCGAATGTTCCTTCCACATCAAAAACTCTGCAAACAGAACCGAGTCCATCTGCGCAGAGAAAACAAACCATCATTCACTCTGTCAGGAAAATGACCAAAAGTAATCCACAAAGACAAGGTGAGCTGGCTGAATTCTGCTCTGGAAGGATAAATTTTTTTAAAAAAAAGTCTGGTACAAGGAGAATCTGACCTCCCAGCAGCTCGACAATATATATTCAAATCTGTGGTATTACCGACCAATAAACTTACAAACAATTAAATATAAAATTTGAATTAGGAACTTCACTATCTACTAGATTCAGGACAGGCATCGCAAATCATGGCTTTAAAAGGCTGTTGTAGAAACATCATTATAAATCCAGAGAGGAGCTGTGCGCACACTTCATGAAAGAAGCATAAAGACACTCTGCATTTGAAAGGAACATCTTGCTGTTCGCATTTCTGGTGGTTAGAATGTCTGTAGCACCTCCTCAAATATTCAAAATAAATATTCTGCCCCCCGCTGTAGACTTTCAGACAATTAAAGAACATGTTTTCAAAGTAAGACTTCCATCCAGGCTGCTCCTTGTGTAAACAGGGATTTGAAGGAAGTATGAAGAAATGCTCGGTATCCAGTAATGATGAGATGGAGTTAAAAGAACCAACTCTCACTACAGCCTACAGACTGACAGATTTTTTTTTTTTTTTTAAAGCTGATATGATGAAGCAGTGTATCATTTTGATTATTAAACACACGATAAACATTTTTGATGAGGCTTTATCCAAGATATGTTTTAAAAATCACAACCATGATATGTACTGAGAAAGACATTTTATGGTTGAAAATTGCCATTTCTGTTCTGCAATTTTTTTTTTTGCCTTTTTGTCAGACACGGACACAAATACAGTTATATCTTTAACAGACTGATATTAGCAGTAATTATTAGTGATGTTTTCAACAGAGATGGCTGGCTAGCTCATCTCATGTTCATCTTACAGCCACACAGAAAAAGATTCAATACTCCTGACTGGTCAATTTGTCTTTGATGAACTGGATTAAGATGCCGTCAGACTGGACTGATCATACTCTGAGGTTCACGGAGACCACTTAGACCTCTGGGGAAGAAAATACGGCCACGGGTGCATAAATACGGATCATTACAGAAAACCGTGCCAGCAGCTGATTATTAAAAGGTTTATGAGGTCAGGTTGAAGGGATGGAAGTTACCTGTCTGCTGTCAGTGCCTCGCCCTTCCCCCTGTCCCTGCCAATAATCAGGGTCATGGGCCGCACTGACAGCCTGGCCAGGAACCAGGCAGAGAATCAGAGAGAGGAGAGCCGGAGCGGCAGGCTGAGAGAGGAAGAGACGCCACACACGGACAGGAAGGTCAAGTCGGGGAGAGGTTAGCAGCGATAGACAGGAAAAACAAAAAGCAAAGAGAAGAGTGACTGGAAAACGCAGTAAGAGCCGCAAGAAGAGGAATCCAGACGTCACAGAAACATACTTGAAGGCTACCAGGTTACCTCTCGGTCCTCTTTGGCCGCAGGCTGAATGGTTACTGATGACGGTTCTGGTTTTCCAGGTGAGGATGGAAAGGCACCGCTGGCGCTCTTGTTGCGGCTGTGGCCCCCGACATGTTTGTACGCTCCCCTGGTGCCTGAAGACTGCAGCTGGGGATGCAGCTGGCGGTTTGGTGAAGAAGGTGTGGACGTCAGCACCAGAGTCTTGAGCGCCGTCACCTCCGCTTGCAGAACATCAATCTGGAAGTCAGACACAGAAAGAAAGAAAAAAAAAAAGAAGGCTATTTATGTCTTTTCATTGTTTGTAGATAACCGTTATACTAAAAATAAAAAATAAAAACCTTTGATTAAAAGCCTTTTTTAAACACAAATCAGAGTAGAATCAGAAATAGCTTAGGTGCCACGCAGGCATTGTTAAAGGACAAAGTGTCCTGAGACTCATTCAGCTGTTTTAACAGAAGTTAAGACGCACAGTCAAACAACTTCACTCACCTTCCCCTGAGCCTCCTTCAGTTGTTTCTCTGCTGTTGCTTGTTTGACATTCGCTTCACGCACCATCTTGTGAGCCTCCTGTTGAAAAGTAGATCAGAACATGGGACATCTGATAAAGCGACTACCTGCTCAGCGCAGAGACAGAGTTAGTGAGTGCCTGGTGAACAAAGGGAAACACTCAACAGTTAAAAACAGAACAAAAAGGGGGTGAATATTCAAGTTATACTCAGGTGAACGGAAACATCCTTTTAATTTAATCTTAATGTTGCTTTATGTTTACTGGATATATACACAGGCATCCATTTTCAGACAAGCTCATGTTGCCTGAAAAGGTTTAATTATATCGAAGTTGTTGCTACAACTTGGTTGTTTTGGCAGTGAGGGAAGGAGACTGAATAAGATTGTGACTTTTGACAGCACAACTTCGCTTCCCTCATCATCATCATCATCATCATCATCTGTCAAAATTATAGTGGACTCAGCAGAGAGTGACAATTACTGCTGACCTCAAACAGACTGGCGGTCAGCTCCTCCATCTCTTGCTCCAGCTGATTCCTGACTTGCGACAGACGCTCACACTCTTTGTCTTTTAGTTTCAGTTCCTGAGATGTGCAGGAGAAAATGTCACAACCACATTAACAAGGAAGAACATTTGCTTCGTCAACTTTTTTCCTTTTTTCTTCCAGGTCACACTATCTTTTGTGTGTCTGTGGGTGTGAGCAGAAAGTAGGTTACAACACCTTCTTTGCAGCGTCCAGTTGTTCCCTGAGGATCTCTGACCCCTTTTCTCTAATTTCTTTCTCTCTGATCTCCAGCGAGGAGCTGCGGAGCCGGGAGAGCTGGCCATGACCTCTGCCTGAGGTGGGCCCCACCTGGCCTCCTCCCTCCACCCTGGACTCTGGATCCAGATCTACCAACCTTCACAGGACGACACAAAAACATATCATCAACACAAACGACAATTTCTGTCAAAACTGTGACAGCGAGAGGCGTCAATTCAGCCGTATGTTGGTTTTGGAGGATGCAGTCAGTGATGCTTTGAGTCACGTTACCTTGACAGGTGTGTCCAGTTAGTAGCCCACCCTGTTTACAAAGCTAATCCACTGGTATCTATTTATAATATACTGTTGTATTCAAGCTTTTCAGTGAAATAGTTTCCATCACAACACCGCTGGATGTTGACGTGATCCGTGTAATTCATACAAAACAACTGGAATCTATACATCTTTTTCACAGCAGACATCCGAGTGGTGACTAGTGCTGCAAATTATGATTCTTTTTTTTATTTTATTTTTTATTAACGATCAATCTGTTTTCTTTCTGTTTCTCAAAGCCCAAGGTGCAGCCTAAAATGTCCCGTTTTCTCCCGACCAAAAGTTAACAACCAAAAGACATTCTGTTTATTATCACGGAGGACTAAAGGAAACCAGAAAATATTAACATTTACCAAAGGAATCAGAGAATTTTTAGCATTAATCATAATTATTTTAGCAACTAAATGATTAATAGATTATGAAAATAGTTGATTCATTTGTGGATCAACTAATGGACTGATAGTGACATTTGTGAGACTAACATTAACAACGGCTCCAATGTAATGAAATGTCCCAATGAGCCATGAAAGTGTAACAGGAAGCCAGCCTGCACAATATCAGACCCCCGACCATGAAGCAGCTCAATGAGATTCAGACTTCATGCGTTTTATTATTTGCATCTGCGCTTTTTCCACTCCGACATGTCAACATAACGTGTTTCCATCTATCTTTCAAGAAAATATTTGCTTATCCTTCATTTTTACACCAGAAGTTACGCCCGACAAATGTTAAAACATCCTCTTTCCAACTCTGGTGTGTCTCACGTGATGTTCACAGCTGTAAAAAAAATATTTAAAAATTTAAAAAAAAAAAAAAACCGCTTCAGACCCCGGAGGGACCCCGGACCGCAGTTTTGTCTCCCTGTGATACTGCATCAACAATCCCAACATTCAAAGCACCAGAGCCCGCATTGTTAGTCGCAGTAACTTCCATCTCCAAGCTGCGGTTAAAGTCCAGGTCAAAGCAGGTAAATTAAAGCAGACATGAGCAGGCTTTTAGCTGCCTGGCCTTGTTAGCTAACCGTTACAACTTTTTTTTAATTTTTTTTTTTTTACCACGGACAGGTCTCGTCTTTTCTATCCGCTCTTACCCTGTCAGCGTCCGGGACAGCGGAGCAGCCTTCCCCTCCTGTCCGTGTGTCCGTCAGCTTCTCCCCCTCCACTTTCCCGCGGCCGCCGCTGCTGTTGTTGTTGTTGTTGTTGTTGTTAAATGTACAAATATTGTACAAACCGAGCAAACGCTGGCGAGTTTCAGTGAAACTAATCCCAGACGTTTTAAATCAGAGCGCAGGAATGCGGACGCTGACGTAGACAAACAACAACAACAACAACAACAACAACAGCAGCAGCAGCAGCCACAAAACGATGACGCTCAGGGGTAACGCCGGTTTAGGTTAATTTTAACAAAAAATATCTGGTCAGTTTCTTCTCATTACTTCCAGGCAAGAAAAACGAGTGTCTCCTCTGCCTCTGCCCTCTTTTCTGCAGGTCACATGACAGCGCATCCACTCCCCGAGAGAGAGAGAGAGAGAGAGAGAGACACACACACACACACACACACACACACACACACACACACACACACACACACACACACACACACACACACACACACACACACACACATATATCCTGTCCGGACACAGAGCCGAGGCAGCATGTAGTCCTACCAGAGCTCAGCCCTGCCTGATGGAGCACCTCTCAAGGCCAGATGTTTAGTTTGTGGCGTTACACATATATATATATATATATATATTTTTAAGCAACCATCAAGTCTGGCGCTTTCAGGGCTGCAGGGCTGCTTTTTTTTTTTTTTTTTTGGAGACACTCTGCTATAAACAGATATTAAAAACACTTGAGTATTGCAATCATACAGGAGATGATAATTTACACTTTACCGAAATGAACATTAATCAAAAAGTAAATGAGTATTAAAATATATTTAATGACATAAAACGTCTTACCTCTAGAATTAGTCGATGTGAACTTGTCCAGGTGTGTGTTGGAGATTCCTCAAACTTTTGTGTTCATATTTTGTGTTTGTGTAAAAATGACTGTCGGTGGACACATGATCTGATTTTTTTTTAATTTTTTTTTGAAACTCTTGAGAAGTCACAGACTCCTCTGGGAACGCTGGTGACTCAGGAGTTTAAGACACCCTGCATATAATCTCAGCATGCCTTGTGTGGGTTCATCTCTACTTCTCCCCTCATTTCCTGTCCGATCTCTGCTGTCGCCTCTATTAGAGACCAAAAGTCAAATCAAAACAAGTCCTGGTCTGACCGCCACACGCCTCCAGCCGCAGCTCTACATCTGCATCTGTGTGCTGGCCTGTGCTGCGGTGACATGCAAAGCGTGCCTAAGATGGTTGGAGTTTACCCAATGAATAAATATAGACATTTGTTTGCCACTTTACATGCCGCAAGACTTTACGCCATGACGTGATGGTTAGAGATGAAAGCATCAACAACCCTGAAAGGGAAACTCCTTTACAAAGAGCAGGAGTTGTGAGAGAGCGGCGAAATACTTCATCGGCCCTGTAAACTTCAGATGATTCTTCATGCAGGTTTCTTAATACTGGAGCTGGACTGAACCAACAGAACCACCTCTTCTCAAGGATTTGTGTTGTTTGATAATATGCTAAATTAAACAAATATCTCCAGAGGATTTGGGCAGAAGAGTCTTTGACAGACTGTTGGGAGTGTAGATACAAACATGTGTCTTCTGTGCAGAAAACAAATATAATGCATTATCTTAATGTCCTTAAAGCTCTGTTTAAGCGTGTAGTATAGTGTTCAATATAAGGCATCTAGCTAATTTCATAAAGTTAACAACACAGCACACCCTCTGGCTGCCTTTTTAAACAACAACACTTTTTGATGTTTGCCCCACTGCAGGGTCAGATCAGACTCATCTTTAACACTTACCGTCCAACAACACAGCCTCCCTCCTCAGTGACTGGGCTGGACTTGTGTGTTACTACAGGCACATTAGGTGTCCCAAAAAACACTGCAGAGGAGTATACTGCTATTCCAGACCTCCCCACCGTGAGGACTTCATATCCCGGGCTCGATGAAGTTGAGGAAGGTGGAGAGGAGGAAATCTGGACACTGTGAATCCCCTCGAAGGCATCCATGTGTGTCTCAGGCAGTGCAGAGACTCATCAGAAGCTGCTGGATATCTTCAGTAAAGATCTAGTTAGTAAAAGTGTGTTCAGTTCCTAAGATACAGAAAAGACAGAGTTACATACTGCAACATAAAATCACACAAAAACTCAAAGTTAATCCAGTCTTCCGCAGGACAAGCCGTGACCTGTGATGAGTTTAAACTATAACTAAAACACGTCTTTCCTCTCTGAATACTGCACAGCTAGATGAGGTCAGGCTCTTTTCTTTGCAGGTTGTCATGCTGAAGGAATTTATGTCTTTGAGCTATTTAGAGTAAACATAACTAAGGAAGAGTATCACACACGTGCAGAGTGTGATAAAGGTATACTCTGGGACGCCTTAAAGGCAAAAAACAAATAGAATACACTCACCACAAAGGACAAAAGTGATTCTCGGTTGTTGCCAGTGCACCAAAAATCTGAAAAAACATCAGAAATTCGGCTTTGATCTTGAGAGCTCAGTTCACCAAACTCTGCACTTCGCCCTGCTGTTGGCCTCCTGGTGAGACAGGAAGGGTTAATCACTAACACCTTCTGACCAGTAACCACTCAGCTGTACACATTCTTTCCAGCAGGGGGCGCCGCACACACCTGACCGGGAGTCTGCAGGATGAAATAGTGAATGCTGCTTCAAATGGAGGAAAAAAAAAAAATCAAATCCAGAGATGGGAATATGTCCAGACGTGTGTGTTTGATACAGGAAGAAGTAGAGAGAAGCATGTGTGTTAAACTTTGAAACGATGAATCAGACTTTCATGAATTTTTTTTTTGGTTCAGTGAATCATATTCCTGATCTTAAGCATTCATGCCTCTAACCAGCCTATTTGTGGCAGTGTGGGTTCTCTTCTGCCCTCAGATTTGCTCAGATTAACAGGACCCGGCCCTCACAATGCAGCTTTGTTGCAGAAACAGATTAACACATCAAGTGACCGGAGGTTTAGGAGTGCCTTGCTCTCTTTTTCTTTTCCTGCTCTCCTTTCTCCAACATTCTCGCTGGACGCTGCCGCCACACATCTCGAGCCACAGAGAGTACGATGGCCAGAACTTTTCAGTGGTAAGTGTGAAATCTTGACCTATTGTGACCTTCAGATTTTTCATTCCTCTGGTTTAGCTGTGCAAAGTTCCCTTCAGAGGTAGTGCCATATTTCATCAATCAATATAATGAGAAAAATGAATAATTCAACTAATATTTAAGTAGAAAATAAATATTAATTTGAGTTGATTTAGTATGGGAACAGTGCTCAACAGGGATGTTTAAATCCTAAATTGTGGGTCATACAATAATGAACTTATCTGAGTTGCACCTCATGTCTTGTTTTACTTGATTATTGTAGATATGTGACCGATGTTGGCCTTATGAGATCCAGACTGATCGCTGAAGCTGAGCTCCGGCAGAGCACAGAAAACAACACCACGCTGGTCTCCTTCATGTCAGGCTACAGTCAGACAGCAAGTTGGCCAGCAAGCAGCAGCAGCGGCAGCAATGACAGTGACATACTCCCGCAGAGTTGCTGATGCAGGTCTGGGGACCTTCTTTCACCTGCTCCTGCGATGGAAAGGCAGCATCTACAAACTGCTCTACAGAGAGCTCCTCATCTTCACTCTGCTCTACTACTTTTTCAGTATTGTTTACAGGTAATCTTTGAACTCCAATAGCAACTATTCAAGTCCGGCAGTCTGCGGACAATAACAGTTTTTCACTGTTTTTATTAGTTTAATACATTGAGGTTTGTGGTCCCCAAACTGGGGTCTGGGGACGGCTGGTTGTCTAGGAGTCATCTTCAGGGGATCAGATAAGGCAATCAGATGTTACTTGAATTTGTATTGGATGTTTGAGAAAAGTGATAGAAAATCACAGTGATCATAGTCTAGAAACTGTGTTCACATTCATGTTTACACAGCCACTCTGAAAAGCGGACCAATCGGCGACCAGTGTGGGTGGTTAAGAGCGATGACGCTGAAGTCAAGTATTTTCTTTCGAAAGGTTGTTGCAGCTGTGTTATTGTTTTGATGCATATGTCAAAGCCGATTGGTTAAAAGCTGCTTCACTAATTTCAAAATGAACCCGAGGTCTACGCCCAGTAGGATGCTAAGACTGGAAACAATTCCCAATGGAGCGTGTCCAGACTCATGTATTCACAAAGTGAATTTGGCTCCAGTAACATCCGGCTTGTCCCAACCTGCATTTTGGGAAGCACAGCTTTGAAGCACCCGTCGGGAAACCAGGACTCAAGTGTGTGAGAAAGCCATGTGGATTTCTTTTAAGAAACCTTTCCTAACCCTCACCAAGGAGTTTTTTTTTTTTTCCCTAAACCTAACCGCATGGTTTGTGGTAGCACCGTACTGTTCACAAGAGGCCAAACATGACACTTACACTGTGTCCCGCGGTGAGCTGACAGGTGTGTCACGCACTTAGGAGTGATACCGGACTCACCAGATGTTTCCTTCGCCAGGTTTTTGTTACATGATGACCAGAAGAGGCTGTTCGAGAAGCTGTCAATATACTGCGACCGCTATGCAGAGCTCATCCCTGTGTCGTTTGTGTTGGGTGAGCTGCACCCGACTGTTTTCCTACTTTTCAGTTTGAAAATTGAATTGAACTTCTTGTGTTTCTGAACACCGTTACTGAAAACTGGCATCTAATTCTACACCGACTTACTTAATAATGATTTTTACTAGGTTTCTATGTGACCTTGGTCGTGTCCCGTTGGTGGGGTCAGTTTGAGAACGTACCCTGGCCAGACCGTTTGGCGGCGCTTGTAGGAGCTCACGTTCGTGGAGCTGACGAGGCCTCCAGGATGACCCGCCGGACTCTGATGCGGTACGCCAACCTCTCAGGAGTGCTCATCTACCGCTCTGTCAGCACAGCCGTCTACAAGAGGTTTCCCACCATGGAGCATCTGGTGCAGGCAGGTACGACGCAGCGATGAAACTCACTGCTGTTGGTCCTGCTAATTTCACACAACCATCCAAAACCTGCTGGCTAAACTATTTGTGCGGCACACGTACTACTTGGTGACATAATGACTGAGATTATGACTGAGAGTTCTGGCTGGTGACCAGGACGAAACACGGCAACAAACATCCTTTGACTGCTTTGATCTCCACGCTGTGTTTGTTCCTCTCAGGTTTGATTACATCAGAAGAGCTGAGGCACCTCGAGGATTTGCCCTCTCCACATAATAAATTCTGGGTGCCCTGCATGTGGTTCGTCAGCCTGGCTCTGAGATCTCGGACTGAGGGTCGCATCAACAACGACGTGGCACTCACAGCCATTCTCACTGTAGGTGTTCATGTCAGCAGGCCTAAAGAGCCTGAACTTCTTTACTTTGAGGGAATTTTGTCCCAGAAACAAGTCCTGGATTTGCATGACATGCTGTTTTCTCTTTGTTCAGGAGCTGAATAGTTTACGGGCAAAGTGTATGAAGCTGTACGGTTATGACTGGATCAGTCTGCCTCTCGTCTATACTCAGGTTTGGTTGATACTGCAGTCTTTCTGTAGCTAAAATATAGCAGATGTCTTGGCAGTAGAACAAACAGACTAAGTAGTTTTTATTCATTGTAAAAAAAAAAAAAAAAGAAAGATTGCGACAGACAAGACGATATTAGGCTCCTAAAAACTATAAAAGAGACCAATAAAACAACTCAGCCACAGACTTTGTGAATGTTACTCAGGTTTCCGTGATACGCTGCCAGACTTGACTAATGTCTTTTAATTTAGGTGGCGACAGTGGCCGTCTACAGCTTCTTCCTGGCTTGTCTGATTGGTCGTCAGTTCTTGGACCCGACTCAGGGATACCCTGGTCATGATCTGGACTTCTACCTGCCTGTATTCACCCTGTTGCAGTTTTTCTTCTATGTTGGTTGGCTGAAGGTGACGCACAGCTGATTGTTTATGTGATTATCACACAGAAACTCTTTTCGGTTGTCCGTTTTCATTGAGGTGGTCTTGTGTTTTCATTGTCTCAGGTGGCTGAGCAACTCATAAATCCTTTTGGTGAAGACGACGATGACTTTGAAACCAACTGGCTTGTCGATCGCAATTTGCAGGTGTGGACCGAAACCAAACTATGAGCTTTTTATTGACCATTGATGGTGGCCGTCTTGTTTGACTGGCAGTGGTTTTCATTGTGTCCCAGGTGTCCTTGCTGTCTGTGGATGAGATGTACGACAGCCTGCCACTGGTTGAGAGGGACATGTACTGGAATGAGTCAGAGCCGCAGCCTCCCTACACTACTGCCAGTGCTGAACATCGCAAACCCTCCTTCATGGGCTCGGCCCTCGATATCAGGTTTAACACATTTATTTTATTTGCTGGCCGACAGTTTTTAAAAAACAGTGCTTAACATGTGGTTAACCTTCTGCTTTATCTGAACTAGTGTTCCTAAGGAGGAGATGGAGTTTCAGTCTAATCTGGGGCAGATCAAAGAACACGAGGAAGCCAACTACTCTACCCCGCTGCTTGGAGGGCTCGGACGTCTTCTCGGTGTCCAGTCCCCTAACTTCCCTCGCTCCTCGCGGGTCTCTCTCCTGCGCCGGCGCCCCGGAACACCAATAAGCCGCTTCCCCTTTTACCTGCACCCAGAGGCACCGTCCAATCCAAGTCAAGCCCGCCAGCCTTTGAACCAGGAGCGAGATCCAGACTACGCCTTCTCCACCATTCCCTTGTATGAGAGACCAGGTTTCTACAGCTGCCCACAAACACCCATCCACTGCGTGCCCCCTGCGGTGCCCCGCCCTCGACCCGCCCGGAGAACACAAAATGAGTGGAATCGCAGCTGTAGCTCTCTAGCACCACCAATGGTGGGCTCACAGTTCCTACCCCCTGACACTCCCAACCACATCCCCCCACCACCGTCCTCTGCTTTCCCCTGGCTGAGTGAGGACGGCGAGATGCAGAGTGCCCCGACCTTCTCCTTCCCCGACCCGCCACCTCAACTGTGTCCAATATCTAAACTCAGACCGGGACAAGGCCTGCTGTCTCGCCGTCCACCCCCTCCCCACCTCACTCTGGACACCCTCCCGTCAACTGACAGCCAGCCAGGACCCCTAAGTGCTCGGACCGCAGGAAGCGGAGGAGAAAGGGTGTTCTCGTTCACTCCTCCCTCTCGCACAACGGCACCAAATCCCGGTAATCCCAGCGGCAGCTCTAGCAGCATTAATGCAACAAGCACTAACAGTGCTGGCACGACAGGAAGTCTCTATAACGGTGCAAGTCACAGTAATTTTAGTAACCACGGGAACTTAAGCACTAACATGAGGGCAAGCAGTGGGGGCACCAACGGCACATTGAGCAACAACATGAACACAGTTTCCACTTCAGCGCCATCGCAGCAAGAAACCAATCAGCAAAACTCACCCAATGATTCAGGAATCTCATTGGCTGAAGGGGACCTGCTGGGCGTTCTGGTGGACGGTGGGGTGAAAAAGGCGGCAGGAGGGAGGGAGCACGACTAATAAAAGAAAGTGTGACACATTTCTTTTTCCTGTGTGGTATTCAAAATAATTCACACAAAGAGGTCCTGGACTGAGTTCCTTCTAAAATGCTTGACGGGCATCTAAACCAGCCTAAACACAAGTGAAATTATTTGTTGCAAACACAGTTATTCAGTACTTCCGGATAAACTCTCCAAGAAGAATTAACCTAGTTGTACTGCACTTTATGAGACTTAAGCGTCAACATGTGAAGGACAAATAAGAAATGCTTGCCAGTTTTCTCTGAAACTCGGCGACAAGAAGCCAAATGTGTATACTTTAAAGCGCTGGTCGTCTTAGCTTTGTTTCCATCAGTGTACTCTATAATTAATATTGCTTATCACATGTTATGCTCCTTACGTCATTATCACGTTTTTTTTCAATAAAAACTGAAACGATTTTTTTTTTTTTTACTACTACTTTATTCTGTTATTATACAAGCAAAACTACAAATATTCCTAAAATGCACATAAAGCAGCTGCAGAGAGAAGCAATCGGTCCACCTGGGAAATAGTTGAAGAAACGTTTGGGTTGGGTCTCACCCTCGCCTGCTTATCCTATAAATTATGGAAAAAAAACAACCAAAAAACAAATCAAAACAGTTATGAAACTATTGATAGCAAAGGTGAGGGTCCTCACAGTTTCAGTGTTCAAAATTACCATTGATCATCATAATGAGGCTAATTTAAGATTGTGATTGATAAATATACCCTTTCCACCATGTGTAAAACACTTATAGTTTTGAGTCATGTATCTTTTATTATCTGTTGTGTTATGTTTTATCAAAAATAAATACACGATTATTACTACCAATTACTTACCCCTATTCAATTTGGTGGGATTATTCTGACAAGTTCCAGGGAAGAAAGCATGCTGGGAAATGCTATTTTGTTTGTCCAATGATCTTTCTCTCTGTCCTTTGTGATAACTTTTGTCGACACTGTGACATTTTTTCTCAACAGTTCAACATTTGAGCAAGAAGCTCTTCAGAAAATGGACAAGAAGTAAGAAGTTAGCAGTACAGGCTAACGGTGTGCGTGCATGAGTGTGCGCTTGTGTTGGGAGTGTTTGGTGAGAGGCCCAAAAAAAAAAAAAGGGTCAGTCGCTGCAGAATCGAACCAAACAAAGGTTCATAAATAGTATAATAATAATAATACATGACAAAAAAAAATCTAACGCCGAATTTTTTGGAATTATATGGTGTAACAAGAATATCCCAGCGTGGTCCTTGGTAGCAGTTTCCAACTTTTGGGCTTTTTAAAAACTTATCCGAAACAATGTCTTTTAAACTAAAGAGCAATGTTCTTTCTTAGGCTGTTTTTAGAGGCAAAAGTATGACTATTTTTTACAAGAAAAACCAAACAGAGTGGTCAGAAAACCCCTTTTTGTGTAACATATTTACTTTTCTTTAAGATTATTACAAATAGTCACTATAATTTAACTCATTTTAAAACTGTACTTTAAGAACGTTCCACCAGCATCGTCCCGCTTCTATAAACTTGTTCCTCAAAGAGATGCAAATATTTATTTAAACCCTGAAACGATCAGGGAAATATGAACACAAAATTAGCCTGAATTAAAAGGTGTTTATTTCTATAAAACATCTTGCGATTATTTCGCACTCATACATTTGAAGTCTGCAGTCAGATATTATCAAGAGCGATCGATGGCTTTTGCAAACAGCTAACAAACATAAATAAAGCAGCGTCATTTGTATCACATGAAGTACGTGTCAGGCTGGCATGCAGCGCCCAGCAGAGCAGAGTTTAACTTCCCTCTCCAGCCATGGTGTGTTTGTCAAAGAGGTACTCGGCCATGCCGCTCTGAGGCGCTCCCATGCGACGCAGGTTTGAGATCCAGTCAGCGAGCTCTTTGATGGATTTCACCTGCTCATCCAGAAAATGCGTTTCTATGACGTCACACAACTGCGGAAAAAAACAACAACAAAAAAAGGACCAAATGTTGCATCTTATTAGACTGTCAAAGATAATGGCGGATAAGTGTTCGTTGTCCAGGTCTGCTTCTTACGTGAGGATCATTGTGGTCAGTCGCCATTTTCTGCAGGTCCAGCAGGGATTGGTTTACATGTTTCTCCAGCTGCAGGGCACACTCCAAAGCCTCCATGCCGCTCCCCCACTCATCTCTATCAGGTTTCTAACACAAATAATTCATGACAATACAACGCTGGTCTGTTTAAAGTAAAAAATAAAAAAAATAAAGCATTTCTGACACATTAAAACTGCAGTTTTGGTTCTAGAAAATATGGAGACTTCCCTTTGGACTGCAGACTGAGAATGGACATATGCCCCTTTCCCTTTGTGCTCTTTGTATAGAAGAGGGGCATGAAACTAGTTTACTACCCCACTGAGATTTTTTTTAATTGGTGGAAGTAGCTTTACATACCCTGATGTCCTGCAGAAAAATTCTGCCCCCCGCTTGTTCTGCAGGCTCAACAGCTTCTCCGCATGCTGACGCTCCTCTTTGGACTGTGTGTGAAAGAACTTTGCAAAATTTGGGAGGGAATTATCATCCCTCTCAAAATAATAGGCCTAAAAGACAAAATAAATAATTAGTTGTCACCGCAGGCTGTACGGCTGTCACAGAAATACCTTTGACGTGACATCACGACACTGCTGGCTTGAAAGCTTTTCTCACCATTGAGAGATAAACATAGGAGGCATACAGCTCCAAGTTTATCTGTCTGTTAATGGCGGCCTCGCAGTCCTGGTGGAAGTTTTGTCGGATTTGTGAACTCATTTCTGTACAGATTAAACCAATAAATAAATGAGTGAGTGAACAGATGTCAGGCAGCACATAAGTGGAGAGGCATTTTATGCAAGTATAAGCAGACCTACATGGGTGCTTGAACTCAGCTGATGCAAAACTTGGGCCACCACCCAGGACACAAAGAGAAATGCACTACAGACTGACGGTGACCGCTGACAGTAAATGAACAGTGTGAAACACCTGCTAAAATGATTAAATGGCTTTCCAAACAGCAGACCAATGAATTAAATCAATCCGCTGCCACTCAAAAGGTCACTTGCCTCAAATTGCAAAAAATAAATAAAATAAAAAGTCCTCACTTTACCTAGCTGTAATCTAGCAACACAAAGACCTACATGCATTCAGGTTTTGATTGTTTCCTTGAGATTTCTGCCTGATGAATAGACTTGGAGAAAGATCATTTAACAAGTACATTTACCTGCATCAAGTCCTCTGGATAATCTACTTCACTGCCAGCAGTCTTCAGAGGACCTACTGACTCCACGGTCTGTGGGTGTGTACTGAAGAGGGTGCACCGGCTCTTTGAGGGCATGACTGCATTCATATCGATCCAGATGACCTTCATGCAGTCTATGATTTCATCTCACAATAACCGACTAACAAGCCAGTCAACTATTCAAGCCGGATGACTATTTATCAGAGTTAAATGGTAAACTAATTTAACTCAATTTGTCTTCTATTTACTGATTTTTATTATTATTTTATTTTTTTGGCAGAGGAGAAGGTCAAAAAGATTTTATATTTATTAAGTCAGCTAAATAAGAAAACAAACGTTTGAGTTGTTCATTAGTTTCTCAACGCGACACTGATAATTGTCCAAGTAATAAAGATTGTTTACCTGTTTATGTAAAGAAACGTCGGGTTAAAGTCATGAATGATGCCAACATGGTGCCCAACACAACATGAGAGGGTAAATGATGATGTTAACTTTACTGATGGATCCTGCCTGCTGTAGTGAAGAAATTTCCCCTCGGGGATTAATAAAGTGTATAAAATCAAAATCAAATAATAAAATAAAAAAATGTGGAGATAACGAAGCTCCAAGTTACCGAAACCTCCTGACGCTTGCTGGTTACTGCTAACGATCACATCTCCATCACTTTCATCACAAACAACACGACAGGGTGACAGCAAACAAGATAAGTGGGATGCTGAGCAGCGACATGTCACGTAAACCTACCTGGTTTTTGAGTTCTCACGTTTCACAGGAGGATCTGATCGCCGTAGTGGTCACACACACACACACACACACCGATATCTACGACCTGCAAGATAAACGTTATTTGGCCGGTAACGCAGTACGCGCGCAGTGTGCGTAATGACGTCACGAGGTCGCGCCGACGTTCACGTTCGCGGTTAAAGGTATGCGACGGGAGAAAATGCCAGTTAATAAATGGTCTAATTTTAAACAAGTGACGGGAGGACAGATTTTTTTTATGAAATGTCAGCTGTTGCGTTAAATGTATATTTCGCCTCTGATTTCACACTAGTAAGGATGTAACGTTATTTCCGTCCATGTCAACAACAGTGAACAAAACAACCTCACCAGATTCATTTTAGTGGCTTGGACCTCAGCATCCCTCCTCAGCGGACGAGGTCGGCTCAGCTGTCATGTCTTTTAAATGTAGATATGCAAATTTATGTTTCTGAGCTGTAAAAAAAAAAAAAAAAAAAAAAACTTTCAACAAAGCACTTTACATTTTGTGAAGACATCCCACAGAGCTGTGTGCTCAGCCCCCTGCTGTACTCTTTGTTCACTCCAGTGGAAGACACACAGCAGTAGGGACCACAGGTACGCAGCATGTTGCCCTCCTTACAGGATTATGGCTGCACACACCAGAAAGGCTTCCCCTGTAAACTTACCATATTGGATATTTTTACCCCCCAGTTTGTCTGCATCATCTCATGTCAAACTCACTGTTCACTACTCGGTTTACATAAATTGGGACTATCGACAATGACGACTGCTATTAAACAAGTTCTTCACCATAACCAATGTACAGCCACTTGCATATACTTGTCACTTCATTTTACACACTAATCCTCATATATGTGAAGTATTACATCAGATTTTCTTTATTTTATTATTAATCATACATTAAACAAACAGTGCTCTTTTTGCTGAGATGACCTACGTTTCACATCAAACAAATTATATTGCACCGTTTACTACCTACATGACTAATGAAACAGAACTGAAAGTCATATTGCTGGGTGTAGCTGTGTGAGAAAATCATTTTAAAGCACAAACCTTTAATATGGCAGACTGCACGACATTGAAGAACATAAAAATGCATCCACAAATATTATAAACGGCAATATTCCCAAGCATTGCACACGCTGCATTCCTGTCCTGGTACAACAAAATCAGACTGCACTATCGTTAAGGTTATTGGTTTCACCCGCTTACTTACAATAGAAAGTCATAATCTCCACACAAAGTAAACATTCAACTCAAAATGAATGCCATGAAAATAAAAGTCTACTTCGATATGAAGATGTGGACGTTTGTTATCAATTCCCCAATACCACTACATCAGTTTCCTCGCTTATTAATCAACTGAGTCAAAGATATTTTACACACTAGTGACAATATTCAAAACAAATTTGCTCTAAAATCTAAAAAGTAAATGTAATTTTATAAAAACAAAAAAAACAAAACAAAACAAAACCCTGAACAAAACACATTACTTTATTTGAATCAGACCTTCAAAAATGAATCTTTATACAGCAGTGTATACATCTGTATTAGTGTACAGACGTTATTTGGTTCCAGCAGGAGGTGAGTGCCACACTGCAGAGCTGGTGCGTTTAAAATATCGAGGCTTGCTCTTGTAAAAGATGTTTTCCAGTTTCGGTGGCTCGACTATTCCAAAGAAAGAGTCTAAATCAGGCGGGTTGAAGTATTGCTTCATAATGATCTGCTGCAGATTGTGACCTGGAAGGGAAACGATCCGTTTAAAAACAGCAAACAGGCATGTGACTTGCAAACGGGATTAACTCAATATGGTATAAATTACATTATAACTGACTATTTTCCAGGACTGAATTAATGAGCAACTACATTACAGCAGTTTGGATATACTAAAGAATTTGAACATCACAACCGCACTGATTCACGTACCTTCTGCCCAGGACGGGATAGGTTTCCTCGGAGCAGACTCATCATCAGTGGAGTCGTCACTGTTTTGGTCCATCCCATAATCCTCTGCAGTTTTGGACATAACCGGAGGTTTGTTCCCACCCTTTGGAGTGATGTCGTACGACTGAGGTGAGGATAGCTGCAGGAGAAGGATACAGCACACTATGAGGCTTTACGCTAATGTGAAATTATTTACGTCATGTTTGTAAATAGAGAAATTTATTAAATTTATACACACACACACAAAAAAAAAATGCATCACTGAAATATACCTCGATATCGTGAGTCACATTGAGGCCGCCACCCCCTTTTCCTACAGGCGTGCTCATTACTGAGCGCTGAAAGGATCAAGAGGAAAGGTGGAAAATGTGTCAAACCAGCTGAGACAAACACGGAGTCCTTTTAACATTCAGATTTCAACACGGTCACTGAACAATAATTTATAGATATTTCCCAGTGGCTAATTAATTGGTGAATACCAAACCATAATTGCTGTCGTCTTAAATTTAAAAGGCAAAGAACACTTGATCTTTAATTCCAGTGTGCGCACATGTTCATCCAAGGATTAAGGAGAAATGTGACCATCTATGATTAGATTCTTACCTCCATATCCACAGTCACATTGAGGACAGCAGCCGTCTTCATTACAAACAGGGAGGGAGAACAAAAAATAAACACTTAGTTATTACATTACTAATAAGATGCCCTCAGAAAGTACACTTTTGAGATAATTGATTAAGTGGTGAAATTGTTGTTTTTATATCTCCCCAAAAAAATGCAATGTGTGGTTACAGTTGTAAATAATACTGTTGATGGGTTTATGGGTAAAAAAAAGAAAAAAAAGAACATCAAGACGATAAATAAGTTCAGTTTCATAGGAGCTTTATGTTTTAGGCTGCAAAAGTATTACGCACTCTAATAAGTTTGTTCGCCCAAAGTACTGTGGATAATCCACAGGACACGCCAACAACAGTTTTAACACTTCAAATAGTCTCTATAAAGATAAGGTTATAAAGATCAATTATAGATAAGGACAAATAAATAAAACCAAAACTTTCTGCCCGTGTCAGTGAGGAAAATCTTTCCATAATTTGGGTGAACCTTTAAACTGATAATATCTGAGCTTTGATTCAGCTTTCATTAATGTTTAACTGTGCAAGTGAAGTATTATATCCTACTGTCAGTGTACCTGTGTGTTAGCAGCCCCTCTCTGCTGAGCAGCCTCTAGCTCTTTAACAGCTTTCTCTTTTGCAGCCAGCCTCTGCCGCTCCTCCTGGTGGAACGAAAATCTCATGAACAACCAGACAGCTGAGCAGCTGGAATAACAAACTCTGAAAACTTTAAAATGCATGAAAGAAATACCAATTTACTTCAATATATATTCTCATCTGAAACTGTGACATTAATCAACATGATCTCTAGACTGTGTCAACATGTTTCAAGAATGCTTGTTATGTTCCCCTGAAACAATGCAGGTGTAAGTAAGTATCTGTATGAAAGGTGGAGGAGTAGATGATACCTAAATCACCTTTACATCCCTCTGGACCCAACATCAAACAAATAGAAGCCACAGACAGACTTGGGTGTCTGTGTTCTCGCAATGTAGGTGTTTAAACTTGATATGTTGATGACATGATGTTCCTGCGCTTTAAAACTGCTAAAATATCACCACTCGGACGCTTGTTTAAGACATGTGGGTTCAAAATTGTATTTTCTTACCAGTTTTCTTTTTTCCTCCAACGCCCTCCTCCCCTCCTCCAGCTCTCTCATCTCTTTCCCTCTCGCTGCCCTCTCCAGCTCACGTTGCAGAGCGAGAGCCTTTTCTTTTTCCACTCGCTCCCTGCAAAAACACGCATCAAGTCGTGAAAACAAACTCTGGAATGAATGCATATCTTACGGTCTTCACCGATCTGCGTTTCAGTTCAATAAACAGGAACATTTCAGAGCAGAGAGTCACTGAATATTAACAGAAGAGGACGACGACGTCACTAGAGCCAGCAGCACCAAGTTAATGTTGGTGCTTCGACTTTCACTGGCGCTGCAACTTGTAACTGTTAATAACCCTGGGGTCAGATAATAAGTGTAAAACTGACTTGAGTCAACTGTTTGCATTAATCTGGGCAGTGGAGAGCTTCCCAACAACCTGGGAGGATGAACTGGCTGCAGAACCACCGGAGGACCAAGACAAAACACCACAAATATACACTGCAGCATATCGTCCCATTAGTTTGGAGGCTCTTTCACCAGCACACACACAAGCTGTGGGGGTTTCTCCGAGCTTTGTTAAAGTGATCCCCGCTAGCATTTGGACCTGTCCAGTGTCCAAAGAACGCAAACACAATGGCGACAGCAGCACGACACTAATGAGGCCGTCATCATCAGTGGATGATTAAATGCGGGGCAAACGACGATGCTGAATGTTATTCGAGCTTAAAAAAAACCAAATGACGTTCAAATAGCGACGGCAGTATTGAATGCTCCTGGTGTATTCAGTATCTATTTGAAACCGTGTGTGTCCTCGGTGTCCATCCCCATTGTTTGGGCTATGAGAAACAACGGATGACCTTTCAGCAGCAGCTTGTCGTTCTCTCTCCAGCTCCCTCTCGCGCTCCTGCTCCCTCTTTAGCTCCAGCGCTTTGCGAGCTTCAGCCAGCTTACGAGCTCGCTGCTCCTCTTCCTCAGCCTTCTTCTTGGCCTGAAGCTCCTGCTGCCGCTTTTCTTCCTCCTGGAAGTTAAAAACCACACAACATAAGGAAAGAGGAGTTGCAATGTGTAACGGCAAACACCGTAAAGTTACTAAATAACTCTCCTGCAAATTTATCATTGAGGTTTCCTGGTTTCTCAGGTTGCTAGCCTTCTGGCAGCGGTTTGGGTAAACGTTAAGCTCCGTGCTGTATGCAGCCGTCATCTAATCATTATATTAGCAACATAATTCTTTGCAAAGGATTGATTTGCATAATGACATCCCCAGTGTGCACCAAAGGGAAAAAAAAAGAAAAAACGTTGGTGACAAAAAAGTCAAACTCGACAAATAAACTAGAAGAGCGTTGTCTCACTGCTTGCTGAATCTTCTTTTTGGCGTCTTCCTCCAACTTTTTCTTCTGCTCCAGCTCCTCTTGACGCTTTATGGCCACCTTCTTCTTGACCTTCTCCTCTGCCAGACGCTGTGTGGAGATTCACAGCATCAAGAGATCAGACAAAATGGTTCAGTCTAAATATACAGATCTAGAGCCACCACACCAGCTGCACACCTTATCATTTTTCTCATCCATCTGAGCCATTTTTTGCTCAATCTTCTTTTTCTTTTCCTCCTCTCTCAGCTCTTCTTTTACTTTGGCGTCATAGACTCGTTTTAACCTCTCATCCTTCTTCCTGGAACATACATTTTAAAAGTTAATTTAAAAGATAAGGATGAATAAGGTACCGAATTGTTTCAGTCAGAATGGCTTAACTCTGAAAGATGTTGCATGGTTGGTTACCTTTTAGCTTCATCCTGTTTCTTCCTCTTTTCCTCATCCATCTTCCTCTTTCTTTCGTCCTCTACCTCCTGCTTCTTTTTAAATGCCTCCAGTTTGAGACGCTCTTTTGTCTGAGAAAATATAGAAAACAAGAAAAAAAAAAAAGAAGAAAAAAAAGGTACCAAAAACTGTAAGACACTCATGTCAGAAAAGTTAATATAAAGATACTGTGATGTGAAAGGGAGCGAACATCAAAATAATCCAAAGTGTAGTGTAATAATGAAGAAAAACACCGCTTCAAACAAACACAGAAGCAGAAATCCATCTAAAAACTTATTTTCAAGGTCTTTAAGGTTCAATCAAATTTATGTTCAAATTATTAAACGGCAGAGACAGATCGGCACAGTGAAGCAAACGACTTCATTACTTATATAAGTGCTTTCGGTCTGCCTGACCAGGATCTACAAATAGTTACACGTTACATCTGGTACAATATATCTCTTTTCATTATGTGAGATTTATGGTTTTTGTACATGCTGCCTGACAAATAATTATAAAAAAAACAAAAACATTTCCAGCCACCTTTTGACAGCATAAAACAAGTGATTTCATTGGAAAGTTATGCTCTATAGATGCTGTGTTGTTTTAAACGAGCTGTGTCAGCACGTAAAGCTCAACTACAGTTGTATACATGATATTAAATACAAAAACAAGAAACCAACGCACCACCACAGTGTCTAAAGACCAAGAGTAGCTAAATTTGATTTCCCTGAAAGAGAACAAGGACTCAACCTCCTGTGTCGCCTCACCCAGTTCATCTTAAGTCACCAACAGTGAGACCAGGTTTGTATACAACTGACTTGACACTCAGAGCTTCAGGTTAAGATGGATTTTTACATCTGGTCACAATGTTTCAAAGTCAACACACAATGATGTTACACAGCCAGTTCAGGTGGTTGACAGTTTGTTAGATTATAAGACTACAAGGAATGATCATTAGTGACACTCGGGGTCACAAACACCATCAACTAACAAGCACGGTTTGGGTTGATGGTTAAATGACTATATAGTCGCCCCTTCCACACATGGACTCTGTACAATTGCATTATTCAATCACTGTAATATGGTTTTAGTTGGTTGTTTTCTGTACCTGAAAAGTGACGCACACAGTCTACTTAGCATTTCACTGTTTCAGTAATTTTATACAGGTGTTTTGCTCGAGCCTGAATTTCAGCTCTGCTGTAGACTAGAGCACAAAAGTGTAAACTGTGACGGTGGGAAAGGGGCTTATCTCGAGTGTGCCACATGAGGAGACATTCAAGTTTCACAGCGGGGTATTACACACCAGCAAGTGCCCACAAACAGTGTTTCAACATTACACTTACCACTACACCGATGCTCAACTGAGAAGGGGAGAAAAGATATCCAAATAAGAGAACCACATGATGTCATAACTCAACAAAAATAAGACCCACAATATTTTTTTTTAAATGAAAAAACACTCACATCATCAAATACTAAAGTTTGAATTCAATTTTTGTCACGGCACTAAAATGTTCTTAAAAATTCTGTTTTTAGAGACACTCACTGGTAAAAAGTACACAACATGATTTGTCATAATAAGCCTGAATAATTATTAAAGATCATTTTCAATTCACTGCAATACCACGTATGTGCTAGTAAGGGGCATTTTAAGCAAACATACTATTCAATATTCACTGGGAAGTATTTTTATTTCTAACAACTGAAGCCGACTTTGAAAATTTACAAGAATATCATTACTTTACAATGTATTAGGGGTATAACGTACCTTAGCATCAACCTTAAGAGGAGTGGTGTGTTTGATGAAGGACTTGATCATACCGGTCCGGCCGAGGGAACTCGGAGTCATCATCAGCATCTGATTCTTCTGGACGGTGTGGAGAAATGATCTCATGTTGGGCCTGATGGTCTGTGCATCAAGAACAAAGAAATTCCAAACATGACCATTTCATCAAAAATACCACATATCAGAAATGAAAAAAAATATACATGTCCTCTAATATTCTTTTTTTTCTTATTTGCATCTTACACTTTGGCTTTTCTTGGGAGGAGAGAACCTCTTGGTGGGACTTCCCTCTGCAGTACCTGGAGCTTTGCGTTTAGTGCTGTGACGTGGCCTAAAGACAGAGGAAAAACATTTGTAAGTCCTTTGACATCACTGCAGACATAATTTTTTTTAATAAATACCACCATCCCTCCTCTGTCCCACACAGCACTCACCTCTGGGAAGTAAGTCGCTTCTCAGGGACAACTGAAAGACAAATGGAAACGTGAATTTAGCACACACAAGTTGAATTTTAGTCCAAAACTTGATTAAAAAGGAACCAGTTAAAAACATGAAGAGTTCCCATACCTGCCCGATTGTTAGGAGTGCTCACTTTCAGCTCAGAAGTGAACAATGCTGGGGGCGCCAGTTTGGGAGAGTTTGCAGCCACAGAACGAGTAACGCGCTCAACAGCTGAGTGAGTCTGTGTTTTATAAAAAAAAAAAAAAAAAACACACACAAAAAAACCCAACAGCTGATCAGAAACCAAAACAATATATTCAATTTCAAAGTAAGCCCCTTTTAATTAGACAAAGGAAAATGTTCATACCTTTGGAGTTTCATTAGACTTTTCAAGTGCAGCATTATCAACTGTGTCTGCTGGAACAGCTTCTGACATGCTATAGCAATGAATGAATAAAAAAACACAGGTAAGAGACACTTTAAAATAAATACAGATCAGTGAATTCAAGGGCAGTAATGTGTAGCTCAGGAGAGGTTATGTAGATAAATCTACCAGCCAGAAAATTAGGGTGTGCGAATGTCAAAAAAGTATGTGGGCCTATTAAGTCCTGACAATCGATGTCTCCCCGAACCCTACATTACCAAAAACCAAGAGCATTTTTAAAGATAACTCTGGTGATCATCTGTATTTTGATGACCGTCAACAAATCTCATGAGACCAAAACAACAGAATGTACCCTATAAACAACAACACCTGCTTATTTTATTGCTTGGTGCCATTCCTGTCCAAAAACTATTAAAAACAAATCATTGAGCCACACTTTTGCACTGACTGATGTTTCTTTGTTTAAAAAAAAAATATGGGCACTATAGTTCATTAGGAAATAGCTCCACAGATTAATAACAACATCACTAAGGTTTCCCATAACTAGGCAGATTTAATACTGTATTTAGATTTGATAAATCTCCAACCCTTAAAGAAATGATCAGACTAAGCTGTTTGAAAGGCATTCATGAAGCAGAAGGCATTCCCGTCCTTCGTTAAGTCCCCACTACAAAATCATTATGCATTTCATTATTAAGACAATTTCTTATGTATATGGTGTGTTAGGGTTAAATGTTATAAAAAAAAAAAAAAAAAGGCATGTGATTATGTTTGCTGTAAAATAAGCTCCCTTAATTTTTGTCAATGACCCTATATTGTTAGAAAAAGACATTCATAAAGACGAGAACACTCACACTTCTCCATCCTGCTCCATCTTCTCCTCCTCCTCCTCCTCTGTAGAGTCCTTGCAAGAGTCCTCTACAATATGAAAGAAGCAGCCGGATATCATACAGAGCTCGAAGAGAATCAAAGTGAGGAAGAACTTGGAAAAATGTTGCATCTGTGAAGTTATAAAGAAAATACGGTTAGCTTCTCACCACTGATGTTGCTGCTACATGTGGAGTTGCCCATGCGAGTCACCCTCTTCTTCAGCATCGAACGACGTGAGGTACGGCGGACAGATTCCTGCGTCCTACTGTGCCGCAGGCCAGCCAGCGAGTGACGCAGCTTGAGGGAGCATCGTGCAGCGCTTCGCCTGGAGCTCTGGGCAGCTCCAGCTATTGCGACCTTGGCAGCTGTACGGCCAGGAGAGGGCTTCGGCTCTTTAGCCAGCTCGGCAGACAAGCGGTCTGCGGAGGAAATCCTGACAACAATCTCTGGTGAAGGTATCGTAGGTGGAGTCAGGGCTGCGTTACAAGTGTCATCGGGTTTGGCTTCAGCACCATTCACCTTATTACTTTTGTCCTCCTCTTCTTCCTCAGCCAGCTCTGGCTTCTTGTTCTGCACCTCTTCAGTTTGACTGCCGCCACGAGGTGACAGGCTCGCATCCTCTTCCACTTCAGGCGTTGTCTGTTTTTTCTTGCGAGTGGTGCGTTTGGGCTGTGTGGTGCGACTGGTTTCAGAGGTGGAAGCCTGAGGAAGTGGCTCCTCTTCAGCGATGAAGTTCAGTGATTGGATGGAGGAGTCACGAAGGTTACTGCGCTTTCCCCTTGAAAATCTAGACGGGAAAGGAAAACTCGTTTAGATTTACAAGGACAACACGTGTTAAATTGCTCCACTTTGAAGAAATTGAAAAGAAGATTTGGCCTTTAGTAAAACTAATAAAATCAACAAACCTTCGCCTTGTTTGGTTTTCCTCCTGACGCCCTAAAGATACACGCTTCCTGCGACTATTCTTTTTCTGTGACGGCGTCTTCGGCATCAATTCTGGTTCTGCATTAAAATCTCTGAAATAAAATAGAAACAGCTTCATCAGAATTTTTTTTTTAAAGACAATTACTGTGAAAGGAGAAAGATAAGTAAAATTGGATCTAATATTTCACTAATATTACTTCGAGCCTACCTTGAGAACATGCGATTGGCTTCTTGCTGGATCTCTTCGAGCCAAACATTGTGGACATTATCAATCTCACTGATGAAGTCTTGGGCCTTGCTGTCAAACATTTGCAAGAGGGAACGCACAGATGATAATACGGAGTTCATGGTGACGGCCTGAGGGAGAAATTGCACAATTAAGATCAGGAAAGGATGGGCCAGACATGTGATGACACGCAAGATGAAAGTCATACATCTATTTAGCCTTTTAGCCTGACTATACCAACCAACTTCAATTTAACCCCCTAGACAGTAGTTCGGAAAAGTCAACAAAAGCCACTTATTCATCAATAACTACAGAATCTCAAACTTCGTCTGCAACCCACCTACAAACCTTGACAGCCAAGGACACCAGTAACAAATAAACTGGTATCTTCAAAGTGGAAAATGGAAAGAGGTGCAGTTTATTTTAATCTGAACTGACAACAAAACATAATGTTTATAATTGGTGCTTTACGTAGATGATATTTATTACGCATTTAATATCACACCATCTTTTGTTGTGGTGAAAAAAAGGTCCCTGCAGTATAAGTATATATCATTTCATGTCCCCCACACAAAAACAAACAACTTTACTAAACTATTCGCAGCCTATTCTGGGTTCACAGCTCGACAACTTTACATAATATTAAGACTTTGTACAAGCCATGTAGACTGAGAATATTAAATAGTAATTGTATGAAAGCACAATTTGCAAAGCAACGTTATCCTTCCATAAAGTTTTGATTGTCATCTTATATTTTAGTGTTTCATTGTCAGACCCTGTTTTTAAACTTTTACGTGCGCATGCGCAGTGTCAATTTCCGCGGACGGATGTAGGAGAAGTACGGAGCCTATTTAACAACAATGTGGTCGGAGATGAAAAACCTGTTTGTTGTCCTTAAGCTACAGCAGCAATGACACATTGTTTACAATGAAATATTTTTTTTTTTAAAAAGGCAACAACTTCACGTTATCTTTGTGTTGTGAGAGTTCAGGGCAGCAGACGTTTCCAAAGTAACATGCTAGCTTAGCCAACATTAAACAACCGATATCGACGCGGAAACAACAATAAAACAGTCAAATAATGATAGAAACTACCGCAAGACAGGAGTGACAGTTACTCCGAGACACAATCAGTTTAGTTAACGGAGTTAGTTGAGCGTTTTAGCCGCTCGTTACGACGTTATCCGGCTAACGTTGATCACGTAAACTAACTTTAAACTTCAAAACATTTACCTTCGATGTCCACGTTTCAGACAAATAAACGCGATGCACGTTGCTCCGCTGGTTTTAAAAGCTACGTTATCGCATACTTGAGCGAAAATACGTAAAGTAAAATGAGGGCCGAGTCTTCGCAACCTGATCGTCCCGCACGACAGCAGCAGTCCGACCCGCTGAAACCGTTTATAACGCGTTCAAACCTCTCCAGCCAATCCGGACGCTCGGTGACGAATACAGCTGTTCGATTCGAGGACCGCGATATCCGGGAGGGCGGCGCTAACCTCGGAGATCAATACCGGGACACGGTGCGGAGCTGGAGGCGGGCAACGGGGACAAAACAAATCGTGCGAACCCGAAGGTAATTTAGGGCGGGGTTTCAGCGCTTCTCAGATTTAAATGGACCAATCGGTGTTGTGGCAGGATTTCTTCAGCTCCGCCCACGGCACTCAGTCACGTGCACGTCTGTGTACGTGTGTAGAGTCAGTGAAACGCAAAAAACATATATTTTAAATCCCTAAGTATATCCACCCTGGGCCCATTTGAGAGGCATTAGCTTTTTTCTCTTAAATGTAGATAAACGTGTTGATCTCTCTTTGCTTTGGTGTCCCATCCTCTTCTGCAGACTGAAAATGTAGCTGTGTCCCCTCAGGAAACACCTCCACAGGATGTTTGAAGCCATGTATCACACAACAAAGGCGGAGGTGGGGGTCCAGTTCATCAGAGTAAGGTAGACAAGTCTGTACTGTGCTGTTTTTAGACCTGTAATAAAGCCACAAACTATTATCTACTACCTATTTATATAGTATCATAAAGCGGGTTTATGATTTCGTGATGTGGCATATTATTGTACCACAGTTCTTGTGTTTTATATAATTTTTTCCCTATAATGCAAAAAAATTTAAACAAAGTGCAAGAGATGTTTGTATTTCACTGTTTAAAAATGAAAAGGATTAAACCTTCTCCTTTTAGATTTTACCTTTACTTTCTCTATAAAAAAAAAAAATTTAAAAAGGGGAAAAAACAGGCAACACATGTTGGTATTATATCCCATTTAATGTGGTCTTTTATGAGCCTGCCAGCCAGAGGCAAGTTCCATTGTGTTAACAAATAAGTAGAGCAAGCACTCGTGAATTTTCTTTTGGAATTTTTCTGTTTATTAAATCAAAACAAACAGTGCACTCATATTTTTTAAATCATTGTATGGTTATTTGTGGTCCTGCTCTGTGGTCCTGCTTATAGTCAATATAAAGTTAAATTCATATTGTCCTTTTTTATTGATTTTGATACATTTTGAGGTCGTTCAATGTCAAATCACAAAACATGTTTTTAATTCTCTGCAAATGGGATGTTTAGAACGGTCATTGCTCCAGTTTCAGAAAGGCCAGCAGGAAGATGTCGACATCAGTTTACAAACACGCCCGGGCTCTCGAGGAAAAGTTACTGGCTGCCCTGAAAATAAAAATGTTTTCAAGTGAGGTTGGATTGGGGTCAGGTTTGCATAAAAGTATATTTATTAATAGCAAACTTAAATCATATTGTTGAGAGACTAAATTCCTCTGGGTAACAATTGTTTTTTCAAACCAGCAGCTTTATATTTTCCATAACTGTTGCCATTGCATACATATACAGTATAGGCTATGCTGAAGAGTGTATCTTTCACCATCTTTCAATGCTTTGATTGCAGCTATTCCCCAATCTTCTCTGAATGGAACATGTGGCCACTGTAATGAATGGTCACTGCAATCAGCAATGAAAATAATTGCCGGTTTCATTGTTTCGGTCGTTATGCAACTGTGACATTTATTCTTCTGCAACCCTTCTATTAATGCTACAGTCTGGTACTTTTTGCACTTTCTAACAGTTGTATATCTAAACATATGTACATTAGATAATTTCTCTGTTTATATTTCATTATATTCCTTTTAAAAATACATTTCTATGTTTATACTTTGTTTGTTTATCCCTTATGTAAGCTGCTGGAACCCTCTAGTTTCCCCACCGGGGTTAATTAAGTATCTTATTTTTCTTTATTATTAATACATTATATAACTTTCATTTTTAAATGTTCAGCAGAACAGGAATCGAAAGTTAGAATTTCATGTCCTAGCTTGTGCGTTACCTGGTGTGAGGGGGATTTTAGTTCCTGATGCCTTGAGGACAACTTGTAGATCACAGGGCTTAGTGTTGCCATCACTGCTTGCCTGTTCCCTCAAGATGATGCAAACTTCGTCTTCCCTCAGCAACCAGTCCATCTGGCTGCCCAGGTAGTTCACGCCTCGAACACATAGCTCACTAATGTCATTAGGAAGAAGTGGGGAAAAGGCCAGGCATTCCTTCTGAACCCTGGAACATAAACACAGGATGTGAAGGTTTTCATCGCTGCGTGCATGCTGCAGTGTTTCTTTGCTGTGTGGTGGGAGGAATAATGACTGACCTGAAACCAGTATAACCAAACAGAACAGCTTGCAGGAAACCTCCCATGCCTGTGAGAAAGTTTACTGCACCTGAGCCATCTGATGATTCACTCCATACCTGTGAGGAGAGGCAATCACTCATTTACTGATTACATGTTACTGTTATGTTTGTGTGGGAGTCACAAGGATACCTGGAACGGTCCCTGGATGTTTTTGAAGCACTTTTCAAGTAAATGTTGAGCTTTCTCAGCCTCTCCCAGCTCCAGCCAGCCGATAGCAAACATACCCTGACAAATGAAAGCATAAGCATTGGTGCAAATGTAAAGTAACAAAACAACCGGCACAATGCAATGAAACACTACAGAACATAAGTAAGTGAACAACAAGCAGGTCTTTATTTTTATGCCCATTTGAATAATGATATCTGTATTTTTAATCAGAAGTCACAGTTTTATTGGTGGACTTTATTCAAGTACTGTATATAAACGACTTTATGTTACTCAATACTTATAATACTTAATATTTCATCAGTAAATATTGTACTTATTACTTTGCAACACTTGTCCAACAACTGTAGTAGACAATGCATATAAAACTAGCGATGAACTTATTCAAACACCCGGCCAACATAGAGTAGATAGAAATTAGCTCTACCGACTTACAACTAATGCATTTTTACTTTTGACATTTTAAAGCAGGACTATGTAACTTTTGCTTAACTGTAACCACAAATGGCAATAATAGTATAGTGCCTAATGCTAAAAATGAGTACAAAAAGGAAAAACATGAATTAATTCAGTAATATCAGTTCAATATCTGGCTAACTTGCAAATGCTACACACAATAAGCTACGAGTCAGACCAGCCCATTTAAAGCTGTAGAGATCACATCTCTGACAGTAATGAACAGTGAGGGTGCAATTTGCATTCATTGCATACTTTATTGCTTCTATTTGAACAAGGATGAATGAGTTAATTCAGCAGTACTAAGTATCTTTCTTACCCATGTCATGGCCGGACCTTGAGGGTCTGTTACCGGCTCATAAGCCTCAAGGTCATTCCTCCTGACCTCTAGGGACATTGGCAGTCCAAGAGGATAGCCCAGCATCACTGCGTCCGCCTGCTTCACTGGATGACCTGTGTGACAAACCGAAGACATTCTACCGTCATGTTACAAATGTTTGATTTTCTTATGTAGGTCGGTGTCAGAAAGGTACAAACATTAACCTTTAATATAGCCATCAAACTCAGGATGGTACTGGGATTCTTGGTCAAAAGGTATCTTGATGTGTTCAGCCACTTCTTGCCATTCCTTTGGTGCTGGATGTTGGAGGAGATCGGCTAACTCTACAGCAAACTGGAGACTGACAAATGAGAGATGATTTGTATTACCTGTATTCATATACTGACATGTCATCTAGTGATAGTAGAGTTAATTCAAATTTACTGTGATTGTGCAGAGTACAGACATAAAGCCAATGAAATGCAGTCAGTATGTAACCAGAAGTAGAAAATGTAGTATTATTTACAGATATGTGGAGGAAAAGTGAAAGCACAAGTGATGCTACACCTTACAAGATGTACATTAATGGACAGTGTAGCTTACGGTGCTCAAAAGTTATGCATGTGAAAATTTGAAATCCAAGAGAAGTAGACAGACTTGGAGAATAATGAGTGCAAATGTAAGGTCGCATGTACGGGATAAGCAGCATATATAAAGTCAATCGTATGTACAGTAACATTATTTGAGCAGTGTGAGCACTATTGAGTGCAGTGATGCTGATTTGATATGTTTACACTAATACGAGTACCTGAATTTGGCCACTGTGTTTGTGAACACAGAGTTGTTGACATTGTAGTAATACTCATCAGGTGGCATGACACCTGAATGCAACAAAAGTGAAGTATTTGGTAATAATTATCAAATATAATATAAATCACACCATACAATAATTGCATGCATGTAATAAGACATTTGAACAGCTACAACAAAGATATAAATTGTGTGAATTCAATATGTTTAATCCCACTGGTCCGCTATTGTGACGGTGTGTTTCTGGAAGTGTTGTTGTTGGGTTTTAGTCAACAAATTAAACTTTTAAATAAAAAATTAAAAAAAATCCTGATTCATATTTTTAATTGTCATGTGACTAGTTGGAAAGGTCACATGACCAGATCAATTTATTTCCTCTTGCTTACCTGGAAGATGTTTTCCTCAGACAGACAAAAGTAACTAAAACACCTTAATTAACAGAACTATGATATTGTGTACCTGTATTAAAGGGTCTACCAGTGATATATTTAGAGAAATTATACTTCTGTATAAGTATTTTGCTCATAATAAGAGGTACAAATTTGTTAACGATCACTATTATAACTGGGAATAAAACCTAATTGTTTTATGAACTTCACCAACACACATCAAAGGATACAGTGTTTGTGCATCAGGGAGGTCTAATGAGTAAAATGCATGGACTCAAACTGGAAGGAAAAATAAAGGATTAGACAGGTTAAATAAAATAAAGGACTCAAGATGCTTACATTTTTTTTTTTCTGGTAGTAGACAAATGAAAGTCAGATGCTTCCATTAAAGATTTCATTTGAAGCTAAATAAATTCAGTATAATAATGGTCTTTACCCAGGAGGTGATATTTCTGGTCATCAGGGTGCCATGTTACCCTGGAAACCCAGTAATCAGCCACACCGTAGATCACCTCACTGCCCTGTCCCTCTCTGAACATGGACAGATCCTGCAACAAAGGGCTTCGTTAACACCACCAAAAGGGTCAGACAGTGTGATGGTGGGATTAACGAGCGTACCTCGGTGAGGTAGAGATAGTGTTGGAAGGCCAGAGTGACATCGCCATTGATGTGAATTTCTTGTTGTCCATAAATGTCCTCTGGACACACCTCTCTGCCCGACACAGCACTTTCCCATGGGAACTTTAGTCCCTGTAAAGATAGCATCTTTTCTTTAGAAGACTCAGACACTGTCTCATTCTTATTATAAATACTAGACCCACACAATTTCTAACACAGTATCAGGCTGAAATATGTCCTCTATAACACTGCTGTTATTTCTTACCTGCAGGTGGTTCAGTTGAACATTTGGTTGCTACCAGCAACCCATCCTGCAGTTTTACAGAAATCATTACAACCACAAGTTTGACCACTAAACAGACCATGCAAAAAAAAAAAAAAAAAAAATGCTGTTTTTGGAACATTATCTGCAAGTTTTCTGTTTGGGGAAGTTATTATCTTGAATTGTTTGTTGGAGAAAAGAAAAACTGCACAAAAAAAGCAAAAATGTACAACAAAAACAGTACAAACAATATAAACGAGAAACCCTCTTCTCAGGTTCCACTTCACTTTAAATGCACCAAGACTAACAAAAACTATTAAGATTATGATCACTATCCAAATAAGGGAGGAAGGAATACCAGGTTTCACTAGTTATCCAGTATATCATAATTTTCCTCCTTCACTGTTGGAACCACAGTTTGTTTTACACAATCACAATGAGTTCTATCAGTTCAAATGGATCAAGAAGAAATTAATTTGTTGAAATTAATTAACATGTATCATATTCTCAGAAAGTTACAATATTACAAAGATTTGCTCTGATCCTCGGTGCTTATTTAAGGTCTGATATTGCAAAAATATGTCTCTCCACAAATGTTGCTCAAACAGCAACCTTCTATGTAATTGTTAAATGAATGTAATAGATGTTAGTAGTATAAACTCTTTATGTATCCTACCTTTATGTTTACTAAGATTATTTTGTGTTGATGAAGATATAAAGGAACAGTCCAACATTTCAGAAAATATGCCTGTTCACTTTCTAGCCAACCAATTTCACATTTGTATGCTAAATATGGGGTTAGAGCCAGAAGATAATTAGTCTACCACCTTGATCTGTACAAAAGGTAACAATATCCTCTAATTTAGGCCATCTTTGTTTGTTTAGTCCATACACAAACAGAATATATACGCTGTGCATTCCCATATATACTGTAAATGTAAATGTACATTGTAAATGACAATTACTGGTTTTATTACATGCTGCAACCTCTTGGCTGGGTCCAGCAAGTTCATCCCCACTGGTGATGTGGCAACAAGAAATGGTCTAGCTTTCTTTTTCTGATTGGTCACCATTATCAAGAAGTGTGTAGTGTTTAACCCCACACTGCTTTCACTGCTTCAGAGTTGAAGAGAAGAAAAGAACTAAGATGGTGACACCGGGGTGCCCCTGTGGACCATCATACCTTGAAGCCCTGCTTTTGGGCGTTGTCTTTAGCACCATCTACGGTCCCCACCCTGTACTCCAGCACTGCTCGGGCTAGCTTCGGGTAGAAGAGGGCTATCCCAGGATACATCCAAATATCCTGTCACAGGGAGGGAGGGTCATTATGTGATACATCATACAACACAAACAACATAGGTTACAATCAGCTGCCACCAGCCTCACCTGGTCCCAGAAAACATGTCCCCAGTAGTCCTGACCATCCCCACCATTGGACAGCCCACCTGGACTGACTCCACCAAAAGAGTTGGAGGTGTCATGTATGGAGGAGAAGGCGCTGAGGAGGTAGAACATGCAACCAATCAGGGCCTTGCAGAGGCTCTCTGACCCCACTACCTCCACCTGGCTCTGCAGCCACAGCTCTTTCCAGGCCTTCTCGTGAGATGGACGCAGGTTACCCGTCGCCATCAGATTCAGGCCCTCATCAAAGTTGGCCTCAGCTGAGTCTAAACTGTTGGCCACAACCAGGATGAAGCCCCAGCGAGCCTGGCTCTGCTCTGGTAGCAACGTCAGAGTCAAGGGTACAGTGGTCCAGATAAGGTGCACTGTGGGACAGGAACCTCCTGGGATCTCAGCAGCGGTCGTCTCTCCTTGGATGTGGCTGAGGGAGAGATGGTAATGTAGACTTTAATAGTCTGTACTTGAAATGTATAGTGATTTTTTTTTTTTTGTTAACCTCACCTTCCTCCTTTGTAATCAGGACCAGACTTGAAAACGATGTCTTTGCTGTGAGGTGTGAATGAACTGACCAGTTTAACTGTGATTGGCTCCTGTGAAGTCACCTGACGCGTCAACATAATCTCCATCACCATCAGGTTGGAGTGGTACCGGTGAGAGTACAAAGACTGTGAGGCAGTTACACTAGCTGAGCTCAGAGTGTGGGTGAAGATGCCTGGATGGGAAGAGAAGACAGTTAGATGTGATGATTTTTCCCATAAGATAAAATGAGACAGCAGGTCGGCCAATCGAAAGGTCGCCTGCCCTGCAGAGACTACCTGTGTGGGTGTTCAGGCTGTAGGTGTGTCGGGCAGGTTCTTCTACCTCAATCTTCACGGCTAGAGGACAGGGGACATCTGCTCTGTGGCAACGCCCACCCTCACCGTTATAAACACCCCCCATGTGCATGATGTTGTTGTACACCGTCCAGCCCAGAAGCCCATTGGCGAGAGGAGGGAGGAAGCGGAGGTCACTTGGTAGAGTGTCAGAGGTGAAGATGTAAGGGTCCGAGTCACAGGACATGGCGAGGAGGTGATCTTCACTTAAAAAGGATCAAATCAAACCAAGAAGTGCATTTTTAGTGTAGTCAGCGCGTTGGGGGCAGAGGAGGTCATCAGCTGAATGAAGAATTATTTTACTCATATGATGTGAAAACATATTCTGACAGCAGAACTAAAATATATCACACTTACAATTCAATACTTTTTTTTTTTTTTTTTACAGTGAAACTCTTCACAGGTTCGTGTAAGTCAAGGCTATTTGTAGACTGTGGACTTTGACGCATTTGTGTCACAAGATGTGTCCAAATGTAACGTTAAGATGTCATGCAGGCAGCTAAACTAAATCTATAAAAAGTAAGACATTCAAAAACAAAAGCAGTATGGAATCTATACTTTTCCTCATTAAGCCTGTCTGAAATCATGAATTAGTTTGACGTTATTCATACAATGCAAGTGATCGAACTAGCGGTCTGCACAGACATCCTGCATAACTCCTTTAAACACAGTACCACAGTTGGAATGTTTCAGTCTCACGTGAACAGGAAGAAGAAGCATCTGTTTCTGCAACAAAGAGGAATGCGGGAAAAAACCAGTGCAGGAAAAACTTAGAGAAGCTCCCAAACCGCTTCTTCTTTACGGCTTAACTTGTTAAAAACAGCTCATGAGCTCGAATTGTGTATCTAGTGACGGCAAAGAAGTAAAAAATGGTTGGTAAAGTGGATCCAAGTCAGTTGTATCAACTACCTCATTTGTAGGGGGAGGCCTTTCAGCTCTTTGTGCTCCATAGAAAAGCTGGACTTGGTTTTGGTCTTATAAAAAACCTGGCATGGATTTAATGTGGAGGATAAATTTGTGTAAAACTCCAGCTGCACAGTGGGTCAATAGGTGGGGGCGCATGCTCACTGGATTTTATTGAAATGTTAAGTGCAGTTTTCGTATTGTGCAAAACAACATCAATTTGAGAGTCTTGTCAAGGACCTAAATGGCTTCCATCTGATGCTCACATATTCACAATTAAAACAGCAGGAGCACTTGGTCGAGGCAGTAAAAATACCCTCCAGGTCACTGTCAGCATATTTGCTTCCTATCTCTTTCCAGAAATATCACGTCACTCTCTCCAAACTAAATCATGTCGCCATAAAAGTTTCCTGTTTTCACCTTCATGCCAACAGCAAAGGTTTTGCAATGGGGCTTCAAAACAACCAGAAATGAGGCAGACATCCTCTTTCAAATCCCTTCCTGAACTTTATTGTTGAGTTTTGAATTTGACCTCACCTCTGTTGTATTTTGTGATATTTTTTTGTTGATGTTGCTTTACCAAAGTTTGACTTTTATTTTTTTCCCGGGCGAGTTAATAATTTTCCACTTTTTTTTTTTTTAAAACATTTTTTTTTTATTTTGCTGGTTTTTCAAGGTTTCAAGGTTGTAACCCATTTTCAAAAAACAAACAACAAACAAATAAATATTGTTGTATTTTTTGTTCATATAATCAAAGAAGGATTCCAAGCCGGGCCGCCCATGTCCCACTGCGGGCAAAGAGGTGCCACCACCAACAACAGCCACAGACACCCTAATAGATAAAAGGTTCCCTGTGGAGTTTTTGAGCACAAGTAGAGCTTTGGGGCAATATTTATAAGCGCACAGGGATGTCCTAGCAAGCAGGCAGCACAGTTCACATCCCGCTGTTGGTTTCAATCAGTTCCACTGATCCACAGATGGTGGAAAAAAAATTAAAGGAATGTGCCAACCAAGGCAGTGAAGAAGAATAAGACTGCTTGGAAGTAAACATGGATCAAAATAATGCAGGATTTCAGATGTTTTACAATGTGGCTGCAAATATTTTAGATTAAGGAAATGCATTCAACACCGTAGGTAGATGATGTGTTTCGGTGACAAACACTGCCTGTAAACATGACTTGAGTTTGTTACTTAAAAGGTGGAAAGGCCTCAGGTCAACCATGTTTTCTCTGTGCCAGTTTGTTTTTTCATAATTCTTTTACACACAGCTTTGTTAAACTGCATCAGTTTTATCCAGCGAAGTCAGTTGACTCGTCCCAAACAGAAGAACTGGAACAGCTTTATGTCTTTTGTGGTCCTGACTGACCTTTTAAAAATGTCTTTGATGATGTCGGGCTTCAGATTTTTGACAAAGAGTCTGTTATATAGGCCTTTAATGATGGTGTGTTTCATTACATAAGTTACATTACTGGGAACTTGTGGGACTGAAAGAATAATACAAAATCACTGAATCTTTCAAGTGCAAAACCCTTAGCTAGATTTCCATTACATCTGTTATGTGATTGTACAACCAAATGGGATCTAATGGGACAGATTAGGTAAAAAAAAAAAGGGATCATAACCAGTCTAAGGCTATTACCTATTCAGGTATCATGGTGCACACTACCAGAATGTCCAATGAATCAAAATACTGCAACAAAAACAACCTGCCATCTTCCAGGACCCTGAAGGTCTGCAGCTGTGGGTCAGTTTTGTGTGGATGTTGATCTTAGCTTTATTTTTCTACCCGTGAATATAGTTTTGTTTTTGTTTTTGTTGTAATTGGTCCTGGAAAACTAGTTGTCAAAACAAATTGAAATTTATAATCAACAATATACTGTAAATGTTTTCAGCCTCACCATCAGCTCAGCTGTAGCATTACATTAGTTGCATCTCTTGGTGGCGCCAGGGAGCCGTTTGTGTAGCGTCTGGCATCATGCCGGGGGTCAGAGCCACAAACCCTGGGAAAAGCAGTGCTTTGTCCATATAAGGCTGCAATCCATCCGCTTCCCTATTCCTCCCCAGCTCCCTTCCTCTGCCTTTCTCAGACCTGAGAGATATTTACAGAGAGAGTGCCTCGGCCAGCCTGCCCTTCCTTATTAGGAGCTCAGCTTGTTGTCAGTACTTCTACTCTGCAGGACAGTGGTCCATCTCCCTGCTCTCAGATGGGACAAACAGACAGATTACTCGTGTAAACTACACATTAGGTACAAATGGACAGGAGCTCAAAAGACACCAGGACTCTCACAGCTTTACCCAGATGTCTGAGCATTCATACAACAGTAATGACACTAAAGTCTATGATATCAGTAAAGCCACTCATGATGAAGTGTCCACCCGGGAGCAGCAACAAATCAATGTAACAGTGCAAACATACTGTAAATACATCTGTGTAGCTCGGTTTCCTCTGTTAGGCACATGGTGTGTGAGCCTGCACTCTTGCAGCTGTTCTGTTCCTCTTTGTGTCTCCCCAGTGATGTAGGACATCTGGCTGCCAGTGAACAGACAAACTGACACTATACGGATGGATGATACAAGTACAGAAACAGCAAAAGGCAAATAAACAGGTGACCAAGAAAAAGTGAGCAACTTGTTGCTGAGAAGCCAAGCAAGAACTGAGTGTTGTGGATGTGCACTGTCAAGATATATCTCAGTTTAGTGCTTTTTTTTTTTTACTTGATCCAAAAAAAATCCACTATCGACAATGGATAAAAACTACACTCAACTATTGTTGATAATAAACAAGCAGCTGCTACAAACACACTTTTTTTTATTATTATTATTAGGGTGCAGACATCCATTTAATATATTAGAAAACCAACATGTGAAGAAAGGCTACATGGAATTTTACTTCAAAAGGGTATTATTCAAGACTAACATTTATACACATATACAAAACCATGCTCCTCTATAAGAGAGGAATTGACAATGAAAAACTATGAAAATAATATCTTAATCAATGGTAACAATTAAAACCATTCATAGCATAATAGGCTTTGACAGAACAACAATTTCTGTAATGATGCAATGACCTTTGATCTTCAGCTATGGGTCACCTCTCCGTCTGCTTGCTCAGAGACAAGTAGTCGTGAGAAGGTGCTGCTCCGACCTGAAGTTGTCTGTCTGGCGTAAAGTGCTGTGGTCGAACTGACCTGGTTCTGCGGTCTTTTTTTTTTTTCTAAGAGCATGGAGTGTGTTTGTGGTCACAAAAATAAAAACTATGTGGGGGAAGTGCATAGGTGGAGAGGTAGGTGGGTTCAAACACTTACATGTGGACACAAAACAACCCAACAGAGCTTCATGGACTTCTCCTGTTGTCAGGACGTTGATGAATGGAAAAGGCAGAGCCTCGAATGTGCTTCAGAGTTTGT
The DNA here is from genome assembly GCF_029030835.1 of Brachyistius frenatus. Lineage (NCBI taxonomy): Eukaryota > Metazoa > Chordata > Actinopteri > Embiotocidae > Brachyistius > Brachyistius frenatus. Next base: position 1,310,922 of record NW_027210673.1, read on the forward strand.
AAAGAAGAATACAACAAAACCATTACTGCTTGACAACACACTGGATTTGGACTGCAAGTGGGAAAAATTTGTGAATGTGTCGTGAGTGTGTTCACAAAAAAAAGAAAAAAAAAAAAGATATGAAGTGGGAGCTTCAAGGCCCAAGCTGTCTTGTGAGCTCAGTGGAAGTATGGATGCACTCATAAGGACTGTGTGTACATGTTAGCATTCCCGTGACACACAGTCGCAGTACACTGTTGTGGTGTTTTGTGTGTTGCACCGTCCGTGAGCCTTCTGGCTTTCGTCAGATCTCATGTGGCTGCTGCGGGAGCCTCTTCCTGTGACACCCGGGCAGTAAGGCACACAAAAGACGCTCCAGCTGTTCGTAGAGAGGCATCAACAATCCAAGTCAAGCTGTAGCGCCCCCCCCCCCCCCTCCCTCCCTCTCTCACTCTTTGGCACTGGGAGGAATGTATGAAAGGAGGGTGGGATGGATGGAAGGAAGGAGGGGGGAGAGGGTAAGGGGGGGGGGTTTCCCTGCTCTTCATGTGTCTCTCTCTTTCTCTCCATCTATTTGGAGAGTTTGCTGATGACCCGGATCAGTGCTCCATTTTCATCTTTAAGACGCTGGTTGTCTGCTCTCAAGTCAACCAGAACCTGGTGGTAAAAGTTAAATCCACATTAAAACAAATTCTCTTCATTAGTGAGATATTGGATGTTAAGACATTATACACAATAGGCAGCTTTTACAACAGGCAGTGTGACTCACCGTCATGGGAAACGCACGAGTAACTCATAACATGTCCAATGACCTCTCCAGTAAGTTTCAACCAGCAGGCTCAGTTCAAACTAGTACCGACCAGAACGAGTAACAGCCCAGCACTCATCAATTTGATTAAATACACCTGTGCTTTTTTTTTTTTTTTTATGACATGGCATGTCAAAACAATCCATTAATCAACTAAAGAATTTTAAAAACAGGTATGAACTGGTAAAGCGCCACTGAAAAAGCTGATTTATTAACATTAATGCAATAAAATCTGTTGTCAATTTATGTTATGTTGAGACAGCTGGGTCTTTTTTTGTGAAAATTCTTTTAAATCAGGTCAGTTGACTTTTGCTGCAATGCTCTCATCAACTTTTGTTAGGAAATGTTCCAAGCCATTAAAAGCGTTATATTTGAGTGAAATGGATATAAAATATGGATGATCATTTCTTATGTTGTTTCTTCTACGGAGCATGAGGAATTTGGATATTAAAAATGGAGATAATAATCAGAGGGTACTTGTTGCCATGTAACATTTGCACGTGTGCTAAAAATAGCCTGTTGCCCGAGAACTTGAAACAATTTTCAACCACATTTAGAAAAAAACAAATGTTTATTAATCCAAATATGATTAGTTTGCATATTTGAATCAGGGCATGTTAAGAATATTAAGAAATTTCCTAACATTTTGGGAGACAGTTGCCAAGAGACAGATAGGAAACTTGATATTGTCTGTATGGTAAATTTGAAGCTCCAGCCAGCAGCTGGTTAGCTTAGCTCAGCACAACAACAGCTAGCCTGGCTCCATCAGGTAAAAAAAAAAAAATTGGTTCTCTAGAACTTACTAAATTTTACAATGTTCTGTCTTACAGTGGGTTATGTGATGAACTCTCTCTTGGCAGGGAGCAGCTGTTATTGGATGGATCCAAGTTAGATGCTTCCCATGTACAGTCTTAATGCTAAGCTGCTGGCCCCAGCTACAGATTTACAGTACAGAAAAAGCACATTTCCCAAAATATCAAAGTATTTCTTTCGGAAAAGGACATGCACTGTTTACCTGGAAATATAGGCAACTTCCAAAACGAGTAATTATTTGTTATTTCACACACACACAGATGCCTCTTGGGTCAAATTTGAGGTAGTTGCTGGGCGGGTAAAACAAACTATCTATTAACTTTCTAAACAAGCAAATTAACCTGCGAGTCGTAACATAAACACCAACCTCATCACACCACCTGAACACAGTGTCCAACAGCTCTCTACGGTGCGCCTTCATCACGCGGCTGGACTGCACAAGCTCAAGCCGAGCTAATCAAGCAGAAGCATGCAAAGTGTCTGTGACCTTGATAAGAGTCGGCCTCTCACCTTTAATTCCTCCTCCAGCTCTGCCATTCGCCGTTCCAACATCCTCCGGTCCTGTTGCCAGTGGAAATGTGACGGGGGAGTTCGGGGGTGGGGTGGCAGAGAGAAAGTGATGTAGAGAAGAAGAAGGAGCACAAAAGTTGAGTGAAAACAAGTGAAGAAGTGGTTGGAGTGGGTGGGGGGGGGGGCGTCAACAGACAGGCAGGGGTGGCAGTAGTGAGGCAGATGAAGCTACAACAACAACAACGTGGAACATCATCAGAGGGGATGCGTTACCTTCCTCTCCAGCTCCAGCAGGGCTGAACAGTCACTGAAGCGCTCCTGTCTCTGTTGGATACAACAAACCACGTTAACATCACCACAACTGTAGACTATCATGATCACCAGAGGGCCTGTATGCAAAAACACTTTATGCATTTGAAGACACAACCTGCAACATGGTGATGTGGATGAAATTTGTTGATATATTAAAAGAGGGAATCCTACTACTGGACCAAATACAAAACAAATACAGACACTCGGGTCATTCCTGCATCTGGCAGCTGTTTACATTTTCCCTTGTCTGTACAAAGCATTATAGTAGTTGGATCTCAGCTACGGTCCACTGTACAGTTTTTTTTTATGATGCACTGTGGGTTAATTAAGTGAACACATAATAATTCTTACAAGAGAACACAAAAATCACAAACATATGGTTATTGTAAATAGTGACTGATTTTTGTTCCCTCCTGAGGTACAATGTGTTTACTTCTTGTTTCACCATTCACATGACACCCTTTGCTGTAAAGATTAAATCCAGATCCAAATATTGAAGGTGTTAATATTTTTTCTGTCCAGAAACACAGAGAAATACATGATATTATACACAACAATTTGTGTTGTCACCTGTGTGGCTTTTTCCAGGTCCAACCTGGTCTGACTGACAATCCTCTGAGTGTCCTGCAGCTGAGACTGGAGCTGGCTGTTTTCTCTGGACACCTCCTCAAACAACTGACACACACCAACAATGAATAACTGGAACAAATAGCAAATAATACACAATGCGTGGGCTCTATCAGTTCTGTCTACTGACCTTCTTAAAATCCTTGGTCTCAGATCCTTCTCCCTGCGTACGGTCGTTACAATATACGCCCAACCTGATGAAGAGAGCAGAGTTCAAAGAGGCCGTTATCACGCAGACTGTGATGACAGAGAGAAGAAAGAGGTCAGATCAAAAGCTCGATTCATACCTGGAACTCAAGTGTTGGTCTGTCTGTAAACAGAGAAGGAAGCAAACAAGTTAGGTTACAGTCTGCTGAGATCACACATCGATACACACACAAAGACACACAGACACACCTGTGGATCCAGCCCACTGCCTGAGAACTCTTCCTCTCCACTGGGATCGTTGTCATCACTCTGTGGATGACGGATAGTACAACATGTACTCTCTTAAGTCAAGATGCAACATTACAGGTTATATTTCTCATTGCTACGCCTTTGATCCATCTTCCCTTTATGTCTGCTGAGTTCCTTGTTAGTATGGTTTTCTATTCATCCTGCATCAGTTTTCCAGACAGAGAATGTTTGTAGTGTTTACCTCGCCGGTTCTTTGTGCCTTCCTTCTGGCCCGGGCTTGTCTCCTCTCCCTGTGCTCCCTGGCCCATCGCTCTGTCTCACTCTCCCCTGTGCTGGCCTCCACATCTGGAACAAAGCCAGACAGCAATCACTTAAGACCAAATTAAATTATCCAGCAAAAAAAAAAAGTGCTGTGTTCTGTTGAAAAGAAAAGGAAAGAGGTGGTGTGTACCTCTTCTATCATAGGTCTGAGGCCGAGGAGTGCCAGCAGGCTGCGTGAGGCCCAGCAGGTCCGACTTCTGCAGACTAGCAATACGAGACCTCCAGCTCACTTCCTGTAAACACAGAATGTCCCGCTGTATGACGTCACATGACATTATACAAGAGCAGCAGCCTACAGGCCTATAACTGTGACGTATGGCTCTCACCCCCTCCTCTCCTTTCTTCTGTTTTGATTCCTTCTCTTTCTCCTTCTCTTCTTCCTCCTTCTTTTCTCTCCCTTTGTTGTCCGTCTTCATGGTCTTCTCCGCCTCCTGCAGATCTGTTAGTGTCACCCCCTTCATATGGAAGAAAACAGTCATGTGCCACAGTCCTCCTGAAGTTTACAGACTTGAATCTGTAGGGAACATCTGATCAGGTGTTTTCTGTACCTGAGTGGAGCGTCTGGACTGCCGTGCATGTCGGGAGCGAGCTTTTCTCTGCGCCTCTGCCTCCTCATCCCGCACGGGTGTCAGATAGGACCTACACAAGTGGGATTAAACTTTGAGCTACAAAGCCACACCATGAGGACCACAGAAATACAAACATCAGCATGTTGTGACTCACTTGCGCCTCTGCTTGGTCTCCTGCTCGCCTGTGGTTGTGTTTCGAGAGTTGGAGGAGGTGACGGCAGACTGGTCCTTCTTCTCTGCCTGTTCCTGAGGAAGTCTGTTGGAGAAAGAAAGATAAAAACGCGGCTATCAGATCTATCAGATAAGTGAGGCAGGCAAAATGTCACAGAGGCATAAAAATGAAATACCTCTGAGCTAAGACACTATTGAGGCGGCTGAGTCCAACAGAGCTAGCTGAGGTCACGGTGGGGTCATCCAGTCTCTTTCCATAAGATGAGCTGGAAAACGAGACAGAACCCATTGGAAACACAACGGCATCTTTCACAGCCAGACACACACACAAATTAGTATTCGCTGCTTGGGGACAGTATCAAGCTTTGACACTGCAGAAAACGATCACACACAAACAGCAGTGCAAACAAAAACAATGAGCGCAGTGAGCAGGGTGACTGACCTGTGAAGCAAAGACTGGGTGGAACTAGTGAGGTCATTCCCTGACTGACTATGAAGGCGTCGGGTGTAAGAGGAGCTACGGCTGAGCCAACTAAGGGAGAGACAGGGGGCACATATGCAGTGACTCAGATTCTGGTTTCACAAGTGCAGAAGCATATTGGAGTTCAGGCACACCTGTTGGAGTTGTCAGGGTTGTTATCTGGAATACTGAAGAGTCTCCGGGTAGGAATGGGCGGTACTCGAGCGAGCCTTGGCTCCTTAGAACGAAAGGGAGGGATCAGTTCATCAGTTGTTTATGTAACTTATCGCAGGGACGCTGTAAAAGAAGCCTTTCTTTCACTTGTCATGTTAGATGTTAAAAACCAATGACCGCGGTTTCATGCGAGCGCCTGTGTACCTTGGTGTCAGCCTCCGAGCTGAGGCGGGGGCTGGAGGCAGAGCGGGTCATGCCCAGGACAGACTCCGGGGGTCTGCTGGGGTCCTGGCTGGAGTCAGAGAGCCCGGCTGAGCCCAGGGTCACAGAGCTGCCTGCCTTCCTCAGGGACGTTCTCCATGAGCCCGGGGCTTCGGCGGCTGGAGGCTTGCTTGGTTCCTGCCGCACACCCAGTAAAAGGTACCAGTTTGAATATTCAGTATTGTCGTTATGCAGCAAAAAAAAACACATTTGATGTTGTGTAAATAATGTCTCGACATGTGACCTTTTTCACTTGGCTTGCAGCGGTACTCGTTGACATGGAGGTAGGAAGCAGGCTGGTGGTGTTTCGTTTGTTGTTCAAGTTGTTTATGATTTCTCGGTTTTTTGCTTTCTCTGCAAAAGTGCAAATGTCAGCAATCAATAAATCACGAGTAAAATCATAAAACTCTGATCTGATAAAACTGTTAGGTCCTGAATGCCCAGCTCTGTCTCAAATACTGATCAGCAGCAGGAACAAGCGCAGCGTCTCTCACCTGACTCTGCATCACTCTCAGACTCGCTCTCCTCCTCTGAGCTGGAGCTGCTGGAGGCTTTCGCCTGGCTCTGAGACTGGCTCTGTCCCGTCTGGCCTTCCTCCTCCTCGTCCTCAGCCGGACTGCTCTGCAGGGCAGGAGGTGGGTGCTTCTCACGCTCGTGGAGGCAGATCTTCTCCTTACTGCTCATACGAGAGATAGAAGTCCTGCAGGGGCGGGGCCAAGGTGGGGTGGAACAACAGGTGGCATGCAGGGAGCTGATCAGTGAGGGAACTCATTCCATGTGCAGCCAATTAGAGCGAGCATGCGCCAATCAACATATCAGCTGGGGGGGATGGGGGGAGGGTGGCAGCGGGTCTGTGATGCCATTTGCAGAGTTTCTCTCTTGTTACCAGATGGATCTCTAACTTCAACCTATTATTCATGTTGCAGCATTTATAGTGTTTACTTTACATGAGTCCAAACAAATGACAAAACAAATACTGTGTCTCGGTTACACACTACCTACTAACCATTATGATATATGACACACCAATCTTTATAGTATGCTTTTTACAAATTAATATTCAATAAATCCCCATAATTAAATTCCCCCTCCACTCAAAATGGTGAATGTTACTTAATGCACAGACTTTGACGCTAGAGGATTGTTTTCAAACCCCTTCTGGTCCAATAGACAACATACACAAGCATGATGTGGAAACTTGCACTGCAAATAGACTTCAGTGATGAAGGAGATGTCTTTTTTTGTTTTGTTTTAAATGGAAACCCGATATTAGATTCAAATGTTTATTCAAAGTATTTTGTAATTTTTGTCAATTACAAAAATACAGTTACTTGTTTGCGTTTTCGAGGAGCTGCTTCACCACCTTCGACAACTTATTTTTTTCAGCTGAACAGCTCCTCCATTTTATTTGTGCATCATGTTAATGTAATAATAACAATAACAGTACATTAAAAACGTCCTAAAAACTCTAAGGTTTCTCAGTCTACATACTGACTGTTGTCAGTATACTTTATTTTGACACCCTGCTTAGAGCGGGTGTATGTAATGAAGTAGGAACACACATTAGCTGCTTATACGGTGCTCATGGTCACTTTAACATCTCTGGGTGTAGTAGATCATTGTGGCTGATGCTGGAAATTATTGCGCAGACCTCCTTAAATGGCAATATTGGATTTTTGAATCAGTGGGCTTGTCGAATTAGCCAAAAACAGATATTCCTCTCTTGTGATTTTATCTGTAACAGTTTCGCAATTGATTTTCAAGAGAATTCTATGCAGAACCTTTTGTTTGTATGTATAATTACCACATTTACAACAAGAGATTCTACTCGTATTACCCAGCAGGAGCTTGTAATATGTTCTTCCAGTTTATTCATCATTCATTAACTTTTCTTATTTATCAAATTGTACTTTCAATAGTTTTTTTTCCCCTTCTGTTCTCTTTTGTGATTTCAGATTTCATTATTTTCTTACTTTCTGTTGTAGTGCAAGACAAAATGTCCATTAACAACATGCTGAATTTAGCATTTATATTGTCTCCTATCAAAAAAAGTTACCATTAGTATTTGATGTGAAACTGAGACACAGATTGCTGCATCTATCTAGGTCAGTGTTGGTGGATAGAAGTAACACAATTCAAAGGAATGCTGGGACCGTTAACGTCACACCTGCATGCAGACAACTGGTACAAGGACTACTGGGATTGAGCTGAGGAACAGCATAGCGTGTACCCACACACACACACACACACACACACACACACACACACACACACACACACACTGGCACTGGCACTGACCTGCGTGTGCGAACTGGTACCATGGAGATTTGTGGACTGGTCTCAATAACAGGAGTCTGTTTCGCGATCTGGCTACGTAACTGAAGAGGAATATAAACAGACATAAACACAGAGAACATTCACCGCTGTAAAACCATCAGTCATATCAGGTTTATCTAACCGAGAGAGATAGTCGTGGAGCCTGTGTGAAGGAAGACTCACAGCGTTCTGTTTCTTCTGTAGCTCCTCCAGAGTGTCCACGAGGTTCTCATCTGCAACATCCAGAGGCGTTTGTCCCTACAAGGACATTCACAAAGCATAATCAGTCATGGCACAAGCTTGACGCTTCACTCAAGGACTTAATGCCAGAGGAAAGGCTGTTTGTCTTGCCCTCACCACATTGTTGACAGCACCCATGTCGCACATGTTGTCAGCAAGCAGGGTGCACACCTCCTCCTGCCCCCAGTGAGCTGCCGCATGCAGGGGCGTCCACCCGTCGATGTCCCTGCTGTCCACATCCACCTCACACTTTAACAGTACCCTGACCCAGGCGAGGAAAGAGGGAGGGAACCGAACAAAGAGGAGAGGACACGGCAATGAATAAAAGCTGTTTGACTTGGTGCAATACCAAAATGAGACAAAAATCTAACAAGCTGTCAGTGTGTGTGCACTAATGCTCACTTCAGGACTTCGATGTAGCCTTTGGCAGCGGCGACGTGCAGAGCCGTTGCCTTGGTGTTTGGATGAGGAGTGAGAGTGCCACATCCCGCCAGCACCGCCGTGGCGTCCTGGTGCATGATCCTCTCCTCCTCCTTGCGGGCGTTGTCTACGTCTACGCCTGTGACACACACGCACACGCACACACACACACACACACACGCACACACACACACACACACACACACACACACACACACACACACACACACACACACACACGAACACGAACACAGTGATAAACTGAAACGCAGACACATTTCAAAGCATTGAAATCTTTGCAAAACAGTCAGTGTATATAGACAAGAAGGACAAAAATATTCTGTTTTTATATGTGTCTGTGGGTTCAGAGGCATTTGGATCTGAACAACGTGCATCTGACAGCGATAAAAGTACAAGCCTGGAGCCTTGGTACAATGAATGTCAGGGAACATTTGGTACACAGCGACTGTCCCCATTTCTTTGCCTACTTTTGCAAAGCATTGGGACCGCTTATATAAACAGGACACAAATGCAAAGAAGCTTTTGGGGCCACATATTTATAAGATTGACGAGGATGTAGCCAGAGCTCTGCATAATTCCCTAATTGATTCTGGTCGTAAAAAAACCCAACCATAACTGAAGCCAAGATTGTGGAGAACCATTCATTCAAACTACATCATTATATAGTAAATCTGCACTTTTCTTGAAATATCGGCCTCTTTTAAGATGTTTTTTTTTTTTTACGAATTATGACCTGATAATTCATGCCCACTCCAAAGTTTGTTTTATAAATCTATTACAACATCACCTAGATTACTGACTGTACATAAAGATTTCTTTTAATTTGGCATAATTACTCATCATATTGAAACATTTAGTTTGGGTTTCAGGACTTCAGGTTTGGTTTGACTAAACGACTAAAACCGACATGCTGGCAACAGTGAAGCATATCATTTCTGACGGCATGTTGTAACTTAAAATGGTCAAGATGTTAGTTGAGAACGCCAGAGTGCAGTAAAATAATGTTCTGTAAATAAACGATAACTTTATAAAGTCACAAAACAAAAAGGCAATATAATGAGACAAAATTATAACTGAATACGTGAAGAAATTGAACAATAAGTTGAATAATTAAAATGGCGTGTAAAATAAAATATAAAGCTTCAATCAATTCCTTAAATTAACTTTATTATTCAGCTCCCCAATTTTTGGACAGCCAGTAATAATTATTATAAATTTTCAATTTGGTTGTCTCTTCAAAAATGTGCTCAATTCTATGAAATGGTAGGAAATAGTGAAGAATGCTCACAACACTATCCAAGAGCCTAAAGTATCATATTCAGATTGCTCTTTTCAGTCAACCTACAATAAATGTACAGTCATATAAAAACAGAGACATCATCAAATCAGAGACAAAAACAATAAATGTTTGAGCTTTAAAAATGAATAGTTAGTCAAGTTTTGGTTGAAACACCTACATTAACATTATAATTACTAACTGTGGTGATAACTGCATGATCAGCTTTAATTCTAATGACATAAACGTCATATATTGTAGTTAAATCGTAAAGATCACATGCACGTCCATAGCTCAACAATAACAAGATGTAACCTTGGACGTTAGGTTAGAGCGGAGGTGTTTGTGTCGCTACACAGTGATTCCTCACCTTGTTTTTTGATTTCAGCTTTGAGCAGCCTCTCCATAGCGTCTTCTGTGGCAACATCCAAAGGAAGTTCTCCTTCACTGTTCACCGCCCCAACGTGGGCACCGTGCTCTATCAGGTATCTTCAAAAACAAAGATACAGTCCACACACAGTGACATTTAAAACAGAATGTAGCAAAACATGTATTAGTTTAACGCACATTACCCGAGATCACTGTTGAAATGTCGAACTGTACACCGACTGAAATTGAATGTGGGCTTTTATTTTCTAAACACTCATCACAACTTAAATCCTCATGGCAGTGATGTGACTGAGTGACAGTGATTAACACTTACTTAGTGATCTGGATGAAGCCGCAGGAGGCTGCGGCGTGCAGAGGAGTCCAGCCCTCATTGTCCCCTCGGTTGACATCGCTCCCGCTCTCCACCAGAAACTGCACCATCTCAGCATTTTCATCAATGCAGGCCTGCCGGAGGACACGCAGCCACATGATGGATTGTAGTACAAGTGTTTATTGTTTGTTGTTTATTATAAGGATGCCCACTGTGCACATAAATAAACAGAAGTCAGCTTGAGTACAGTTTCAGTACAGTAAAAAAGGTCTCTGACCCACTTCACTGCAGTTTGTTGTAAAAAGTAAAACTCAACACACTTCCAAAACCTATTAAACTCAAATAAAGCAGTCGGGCTAAAACAATGACTACTGTGTCTATGTTCAGTAATGACTTTCTGCAAAGTGGGCTGCTAAAAGCCCTCAAGTACTTTCCAAAAGAGTTCATTTTGTGGCACTAGTGGAACAGTGAATCTATTTAGCAGCACTTCCTGAGGCAAGGTCTCGCAAAGATCTGTGTGATCCAACACAAGTCCAAAGATAAATCCCACGAGGACCTCATGGGATTATGTTATGATATACTACTTTAATTTCAGCCAATATTTATGACAAAAGAAAAACCCAGAAGGTAGGATCTGTTTGTGTCCCATTTTCAAGTGAAATGTACTGCGAAAAAGGCCCAGAATAAGACATGATATTTTGTTTGCTCTAAGTTATTCTTAAAGGGGGAGTGAGGAGTGACTTTTACACAAAAATGCACGTATGTTACATTCAAGCCCTGTTCACAATGCTGAGTGTTTAAATCTGGTGTCTGGTGAGACATTCCCGCTGGCTGGCTGAATGCATACTGGGCATGCTGTGTAAGCGGAGCATGAGCATCAGAGACTTCCTCCAGCCAGCCGGATGACTTTTGGTTTGGTCCTATGTTAAGTAAACAAGTATAAATAACTGCTTTGTGTGGCTCTTCTACACTTTCTAAATGCTATCAGACCAATTGGATCATTTCTGATAGTGAAACAAGTCATTTTGCGGGATTTGTGACATTCAAAATAATCTACTGTTTTACAGAGTGCAACAGTAGAAACAGAGTAGACTACGACAGAGCTATCACTAAAAAGTTTTTTTCCATTACTCTCACTGGCAGAAAGAGGGAGACAAAAGTTTTGCACTGCATATTTAAAACAAGTTTAAAAAAAACTTTTCTATGAGTTATAATTATTCAAACACAATTTAAAGTACAAACATGATTCAATCATTCTCTGGAAACGAGTGTTGAAACAAGAGAGAATAAAGCAGACATCTGCACTAGTTTTTATTAGTTTGAATTAGAGTTTTTTTTAACTGCACAGCAGCAACCACAGCAGCTCTAAAACACATGAAGACCCCAAAAAACTGAGAGAATGTAAAGACTCCTGGTTAAGAAATAACACACAATAATACAGATTGAGATTTAATGTCTGTGCCCACCCTGTGATGTTGTAAGGAACGGAGAAGCCCTAATGTACAATAATGCTTTATTTGTTTTCATTATTCAATTATCCGTAGACACAAATGTAAATGCCATACCAGTTTCCCAGAGTAAAAGCTAATGTCGTCATATTGCATGTTGAGTCAAAATCCAAAGATGCTCAACGTAAATTGTACAAAATCTTCCTATTTGAGAAGCTGGAAACAGACAATATTCGGCATACCTGCTTGATATATTAATTAATAGTTTACAAACACTGCTGTTGATTAATTTTCTTTTCATCGACAGGTCATTGTAGGACTAACCACACAGGAACCTCTTTCACTTGTGTGAAGAAAAGAAGGGTTTGTATTCTGTAGGGAGTCAATTAATGACAAGAACAAGACGGAGTCTGGAGGTATGCTAATGGCTCTGTGAGTCTGTGCTTAGTCACAGATAAACGTAATGCCTGGCAACATGCTGACATTTACTAAAAAACAAAGCTCAGCTGAGACATGAGAGCATAACTAGCTTTGCCAGTATCTGGTCATAAACCAATGTGTTGAACACACAAGATTCTGACCTGCTGGCATCACAGAAGTCATTAAAAATCATCCTGAGGGGGACAAGTTTAATGACAATCCATCAAGTAGCTGTTTTAACTCAAAACCGCAAAGGTCAACCTCATGATGGTACAAGAGAAGAAGCCAATGTATCTAACCTGGTGATACCAGACCCAAATACGCTGTGAATTCAGGAGTCAGGTGACCCTTCATAGAGGATGGTTTCCAGTTGTTGCATTGTACTGGGCGTAGACGTCAGGTTGATTTTGAAACTACTTGAGTAGCCTTTAATCAATCAGCATTACCATCATATGTGCTGAAGCTCTACCATCACTGCAACTACATTTGGTAAAAAAAAATAATACTTGACCTCCATGCTATTGCGCTTAACCAACAACACTGGTTGCTGATTGGTCCGCCCTTCAGAGTGGCTGTGCAAATGTTTATGTGAACAGGGTTTCCAGACTATAATCACAGCAAAGAAGTCGAGGCTGTGAACGATAGTCTGGTGGGACCAGGCTATAGGAGATCACTAAAATCATTAGGATTAATCCCTGTAGGGACCATTAATGTTTGTCTGAAACCTCATGGCAATCCACCACATAGTTGCTGAGATATTTCAGTCTGGACCAAAGTGGTGGACTGAGAGGCCGACTGTGTCATCCCCAGAGTCACGCCGCTGTGGTCATTGTGAGACCTGAAGATGAGGCTTGTAGTGCACTCCAGAGCAGCCAGAGATCTGGCGAGTTTAAATCAGTGTTCACTTGCAGCAGAGGGGGAGCCCTATGAACAAGTGGGTGCTCCAAGCTGAATGAATGAACAGAGGGCACTTCTTGCACCCTGTGAGTGTCGACGAGGGGGCAACACACAACCTCCCAGCAGACTCCTTCACTGGGTCATCAAGTGACTCATTGTGGAAATCGCCTTTGACAACAGCAGCTTGTGCTGTTTGAGGAATGTTTTCCATTTCTTCATGTGAAATCCCTGAAGTCTCCTCCATGGGGAACTGGCAAAGGGAAGGAGAATGAGAGAGAGCGAGAGGAGGAGGAGGAGGAGGAGGAGGAGGGGTTGTAGTGAAGAAGACAGAAAAGCTTTGGATGGAGAGGATGGAAAGTTAGGAGAGTGTGGCCCTATATTTAAATCAAGTTGCCAGGCAACCGATGAGCAACAGGGGAGAAAGGGAGGATGGAGGGCAGGACGGAGACCACACTGGGTGACGTTGTTACATGTGGATCAACCGAATGGAGTTGAATTGAATTGAATTGAAGGAAAACACCAGATCAGCCGGTCCACCTCTCAGTGGGCAAAATAATTAAAAGCACATCATTTCTTAGATATCACACATAAATCCATCTGCTTTCACTTCGCGTTTATGACGGCTCGTGTCATAAAAGTAGAGGAAATGCTGCATCACGGAGAGCTTGGGTGACATTGATGGTGTCCAGACTGAAGTCAAAAGAGAGGGAGGGACATTGAAGCTGAGCTGCACCGAGACCGGGACACGCTCAGGAGAAGTGCAGCCTGTTTGGAGACGTACAAATGCAGCAATCCGCAATAATAACTTCAGGCTAAAGCATCTTCTTTGGTTAGGACAAGGCTCCTTGTAGCTTTCCTCCGGGACAAAAAAGAAAAAAGAAAGAGAAGCGGTGATCAGATGACGACCATCAGTCTGAACTCACCAGGGAGTGTCAAATGTGAACCCACAAGCTCAACGGTGACCTGTTTTTACAAGTCTGCTGCTGTTTGTAGGCGAGAAAAAGAAGCCTGTAACTTATACAGCACCCGAATAAACCGGCTTCACACAGGCCTGCCTGCACTTACACCCCAGCCCCCTCCAAAAAAACAACAACAACAACAACAACAAACTAAAAGATAAGTGATGAGCTGCTCCGTTAAAAGACACGCAAATGTTCAACTAGTGTATGTGGACGTTGAGCTGTAACTGACGGTAACGGCTCCTAATGAGGGTCGTTAACGGATCAACGTGGAACCGTTGGCCGTTAGTTGGCCGACCGTTGGCAGCAGCTCGGCGGTGAGCAGGTAAACTAACAGTTAGTCAGAAGTTCCCACCTGGTGAAGCGCTGTCAGTCCGTCTATGTTGGCGTGGTTGATGTCAGCTCCCTGCCGGAGCAGCGCTGCCACCTCCTCCCGGTCTCCAGCGGAGCAGGCGGCCATAAACACCGCTCCTTGGGCGAACCGGACTTTAGCTCGCCGCGTCCCGGAACCGCTCAAAGTTTCCCGGGCCTCCGACCCTGTCCGATCCGTCTCCGAGCCCAGCCATCGCTGCAGCTGATCCTGCCGTCGCTGTTTAGCAGCTTCGGACCGGGAATGGTCAGTGGCCGCCATCTTCCCTGGTCTGTCCCGGACAGATTCAGCTCATGGTACGAGGAGAGAAGCGGAGTGCGGCGTTTGGGTTGAGCCTCCCCCGGGCTGCGCCCCCTGGTGGACGGACACGGACACGAAGCCCTGAACTCGACAGCAAACTTATCTGACTGAGTGGCAGTCCTGCGATGCCTTCAAGTGCTACTCGGAATTTACAAGGAAGGGGCGTGTGTGGTCTTTGCGTGGACAGTGTATCGTCTTTATTTCTCTTTTTTTCTTCTTCATTACTTTAAAGTAGATCTTACAATTGTCAGTTCTTAGTTGGATATGCTTATGGTGGACTTACATTAACTTATTTGTTTTAAGGTGTGTGTTTACTGTTGGTTATAGAAGTGAAACTGGATTCACGTTTCAAAATCTATTCACGATACCAAAACAAATTTTAGCCTAGTGATTATTACAGGGTTTTTGTTTGTTTTGTTTTTATCATGGCAGCCCCTAATTTTCTAAGAAGGATCTTATGAATAAAATAAAATTCAATTTGGAAGCAGATACGAGTATCACAACCCAGGAGCTCATTCCAGCTTTCCTTTTTTGGCTGACATGCCATTTTTCCAGACCTCGTGTCCTGCAGTACATTAAAATTTCTATATCAATATGTTTCTGTTCTTCACTGTCAAAATTCAGGAATCATCAGTGACTATCTCTCATTTGGACACCTTCCATGAACCCCTTTAGGTCCCTGAGCCACTGTTTGATCACTGTTGGGCATGTGTACTGTTCCTCCTCTGTGTACTTTATTGAGTCACAGCTTTTCTGGTTAAATGAGAAGAGTTTCTGTTTAACTGAGTATTCAGAGAAATGAGAAAACACTGAAAAATGCAGTTAATGTCAACCAATACCAGTTTATTTCTTGATCACATCAATATTATTCCCTACAACATTTTTATAACATGTTGGATTCACTTGGCAATTGTATAATTGAAGTTTAAGGCACAAAATGAGGCAGTTTGATTTTAGTACACAGTACTATTTTACAGTATTTAAACAGGTTATTATCTAAGAATAAAACATGCAATTCAGATTAAACTGATTCTTTGATTAATAAAAACATCCCACTCTGATTCACTGTATATGTATTAAAAATGTACAATAACATTAAAACCATTATCTAAAATAGTTTTTAGCAGCATTTCAAAGCAACAGATTTAAAATTGATTCTAACAGAGCTTTAACTTACGTAAATCATGATAGAAACATGTTTCTATGATTTGGAGATGAGCACAGCAGTTTTGTATCTTACATATAAATAATAGTTAAGACATAAGACAAAGACATTAACACAAACCTAGAAACAGAGTGTGTTTTTTCACATTAGTGCATTGACACTTGCATCAAATAAATGGAGTTACTACTTGTAACAAACAGTTTGGTTCGTCCACTGTTTTCCCTGCAGTCCTACACTGTCTGTGTAACTTAAAGCACATAAACAGACACACAGCAGCAAAACTCTGCTTAACGACTGGTCTGACTGCATTCCACTAAAAACATTAAATGCTCGCCTATTTTAACCATGCCACTTCAAGTGTGCATATTTGTTTGTAACATCCTGTAATTCAAGTTTGTACATGACCGAGCACATGTGCCAAGTTTAAATGCACTTCTGCAGACATGCTATGTCTGAGGGCTTGTCTGTAGCTAAAGGCTCATACTGTAGCTCAAGAATATTTAATACACAATAAGTGTAAATGCGGTAAACTGTTGCCATTTTAAACCCCAGCCACACAAAAGGCCTGATTACACTAGAATGGTCTTCCTGCTTGGAAGCTTAAAATATCAAAATGTGAAGGAGATATCAGATATAAAAATCTGATTTAAATTCTTTAAAAATGTTTCTGGACCTAGAATAAGTATGTTTGCAGCAGAGGCCAAAAGCTCTTAGGAGATACTTATAGCTTATCCAGAGTTGGCAGCATGTGGAACATTAAGAAAACCTCAGTGCATTGTGAGGCCTTGTTGAGGGAGCCTGGATGGGCTGCTATCTGGTGACATCAGCCCAGTTTTGAAGGAGCCTTGCAGGTCCATGTTGATACAGAGCACTCCGGACAGCAGCTGCTTCTTGTACTGGTCGAGACGAATGAAGATATCCTGGACTGAAGTACTGCTCCCATTCACCCACATGGGGAACAGGTTGGTGGAGCTGAACTTGGATGGGAGGGACTGGTAGTGGTGCAGCTCCAGCTGGCAAAACAATCTAGTATCGAGTATTTGCCAGCATACAGAGGCATAAATGATGAGTAAGTTAAAACTGTTTTACGTATTGGTATTAAAGTACAAGTATAATACACATTTTTATAATTGCATCAAAAACACATACGCATCAAATAATTTGTGAATGTTAAAGGGGTCAGCTTTTCTGAGCTTTATGTTGAGTTGGGGGTCAGTGTGTATTTGTGCAGCAACAGCTTTGATGTGTTTTACGTTCGGCTGCAGTAGGCAGGTGTTTTTGGTGAAAAAAGGTCTAAAAACCCACTGTCCACTACCTGAGAGTGGGGACAGATAGTCAAATAATGAGTTTGCGGAGAACAAAACAAAGCAAAAAGAAGGTGAATGTTTGACTTATATCTGTGGCCGGACACATGACTCTAAAAGAATGATAGCGCAGGTTTGTAACTGCTGGATGTGTTGATAAGCAATGGTTTGCAAACAAGTTCAATTTATCAACTTAAAAGGTGACGATATATTAATCACAACTTGTTTCTGCTGCCCCCAACTGGGTTCAATAATCTGTTATTTCAGGTTTAATCGGGTTCAAATGCAGCCATGTTCACATACTGTACATAGCAGCTAGAGCCAATCATGGGTGTATAGACATGACATCGTAACTACAGTCTTTATAAATTTGTGGCATTAATGAGTAACTGTAAGTTGTATGTGTGTGTATTTGCACTGTTAACTACCTGGCAGATACGTGCTCGGAAATGGTTCTGGAGGTCTGACGAAGAATATGATGTAGGATTTTCATTATCTGCTCTCGAATCCACACAACATCTTCTTGCACATCTGGCAGCCACTCCAGAAGTCTGCACTTGGGACATGTAATTATTAGTCAATAGATGCAGTAGGTTTATTTAACAACAGCAATATGTGATAGTACAGCAGTTTCTGACACATGAATGTATTCACAGCTAGTTTAAAGCAAATCAGTTCCTAAAAAAACATTTAAAGTAGTAGACATATGGCTCAAATAGACACACAGATAATCTAACATTGAGGGAATGGGACCAGATGTAAGTAAGTCATACAGCACCTGAGAGTCAAGGACATTGCAGACTCTAGAGGGAGAGTGTATGGGAGCATCACAGCTGAGGCCATCCTGACAGGAAGCAGGTTGCCTAGCGACTGCACCAGGCTCCTCCTCTCCATGCAGGCCTCAACTAGAGCTGCAGAGGGAGGCAAACACACAGAATTACCTTCCTTGAGGCAAAATTTTATGAACTTATCAAGACGCATATATTACAGCATATTAAATGGATTTTTCAGTTCAGTGAACATGATGTCTTATTTCTGTACAAAACACAGTAACTTCCAGATGCCACTGCTTTTAAGGTCCATGCTTTAGATTACTTATCATTATGAAAGGCTTTGGTTCTAATCAGACTTCACAGGTTCAACTTGACATTGCTCTGGTTTGTCAAACCATCACATCAAACGTCAGCTGTATTACTTTGCACATTATATGAGAAAAAACAGATATAACATACTGTTAACATGTAAATAAATGGAAACAGATATGACTGCCTACTATGGAGAAATAAACACTATATGCAGTGGATGGTGTAGTAAATGTAATTTGATAGTTGTTTATGTAATATGTTACATAGGCTACATGTGAGACCACATCTATTCCTTCTTTTTGCACTTCCATGTCTAAGTCCTACAACGATGTTACCTTTGTGCACGATGGGTGGAAGGCACTCGAAGATATGATCCTCAAATGAGGACCTGGCATAAACCATCACTGCTCTTTCTTCCACAGGTGACTTTTCTTCCTCTTCACATTTATTATCATCCTCCTCTTCATTGTAATCATCATTGTATTCTCCATTAACTAGCAGTGGTCTGTCTCTGTGAGGTCCGTTGAAATTAAGCAATCCTGAAAAGCAAAGAATCCAGACTTAGTGCTTCCCGGTTGTATGCGTCGGCCAACCAATCAAGTTGCAGTTCACGTCCATGTCTGCCCAGACTCATATCATATCATGCAGTAAAGACTTTGAAAGAATTTGGACAATAAAGCTGATTCTGATCACAAAATTGTACCCATGAAAGTGGACAATGCTTCAATTGAGGCGGCTATGGCCGAGCAGGTTGCCCACTAATCGTACGGTTGACAGTTCAATCCCCATGTCCTCCTGTCCACATGCGAAAGTGTCCTTGGACAAGACCCCAAAATTGCTCCTGATGCCAGGCGAGCACTTTACACTGGTGTGTGAATGTGTGTGAGTGGGTGATTGGGAAACAGTGTAAAGCACTTTGAGACCGCTAAGGTGATAAAGCGCTGCATTAGTGTGGACCATTTACCATTTCAAATATGGACGCAGCTGCAAAGAGGCTACAAATTCCAAAACATGGATGTTTCACACACATCTTCAATCTGACAACACAGAAGGTTTATACAATCACCACAGTTTCAAGTTGAACACCAAACATTAGTGCCACCAATTCAGAATCCAACCAAATGTGAAATATGGTAAATTTCTCCTTCTGTTCCTGAGTTATGATGTCAAGTAATAGCCAAAAAAGTGCTTTTGCAGAACAATATGATGGATATAAAATGTCATCCCTACACCCTTTTATTCTGAGATATCTTTGTGACATTTTGTCATAATTAAGATACGAGTTATTGAGTTATGACCACAAACGTGTTTGTGAAGTCAAAGTGACCGTTGACCACCGAAATCTAATCAGTTCATTCTCGAGTGCCAGTAAATGTTTTTTGCCAAATTTAAAGAAAGTCCCTCGAGGCACTCCTGAAATATGTTGTTCACAAGGACGATAAACAAACTTGAAGAATTAAAGTATTTTCGTCATCTGTCTGTTATTTATATATTATATAAGGTTATTTTCTAATTCGTTCAGTCATTCAACCAGTTCATAAAAATAGACACATTGTAAGTGTTGACTTTGTAAAATTGCATGCACATTGCCAAAAACAAACAAGTGAACAACCCTCCCTGTGGTTGCTCACTGGTTTGTTTTTGGCAACAAGAAAAAGCATAATAAAAAGCAGTCTATTGATTTGTTGACATGGTTGCAGGAAGTTATGATAGCATATCTGGGTGATAATGCCAGTAAATGATAATATTTTCTGGCTGGGGGACAATTTTTTTTAATTGTAAGTACCACCCAGTTTTATTGGAAACAGTTTTGAAGAAAATTTTAAAAAGTAAATCAATGAGTCTTACCATTCCTCTTCAAGAAATGCAGAGCATCTTTATATCCCTGTTTGCACATGGCCTTCATAACCTGCACCCAAAAACAACACACATGTTTATCTCTCATGAGTCAAAGAAGTCCACTGAGTTTATTCCAGTTCATTCTAGCCGATCAATTTATCTGTTGCTGTGTGTGTTTCTCGAGGTATATGGATCTGAGGGGCTGTAATCAAGTGACCTACCATTGGATCAGGAGGGAAAAGTGCCCTGGAGACTCTGTAGAGGTTGGTGAGAGTGAACTGGATGCTTGTGTTGGTGAAGCGCAGCTCGTGTATGTTGGTCGAGGTGTCTCGGGGGCAGATGTCACTCTCTCCAGAGAATGGGGACACAGTGATGGTGTTTTTTAGGTCGTACTGAGGCAAGTTGTCTGAGATTCCTCCATCTACATATCGCTGAAAGATAAACGATAAATATCAGCATCAGAAACAAACAGAAATATTTGTCATTTTAGAAAATCTGCAGGATTTTCACTGTGAATTATTAAAGGATATTTTGCCCCACAGCAGTTATTACACAGGATATGATAATCGTATATTGATAAATGTTATATTGAAGCTGATAAACTTTTAAACTTGGAGGCGAGCAGTGTGTGTCAACAGATAAGATCTGAGTGACATCAGCTTTTTGAACTGGAGCCACTGCGGGTAGGAAAGGACAGAGCAACCTCAAAGCTCGTGCCAGCACAGCCACATCTGGCTCTGCCACTCTCTAATTTTGGTCCCAAGCCCCGTACACACACAAGTAAGCTCTTAAAACCCATCACAAAGGCCACAGAGGGAGGGTGGGACCGCTGGGTATTGCTCAACGATATTTCTCAGAAAACCTTTGTGCTGGAAACATGGGCTGCAAAAAGAAAAATACATGTTTGACTTTCCCCTTTAGTGTGAGACATCTGACAAACACTAACTCCAGAGGAATTTTATAATCGTTCCACACACGTGCCATTCAGAACAAACACATTCTTGAGAAAGGGAGGGCCTCAGATGGGTGCAGTTACAGCAGAAATAAAGTGCCAAAAGCAACAACAACAAAAAACAATGAAAGGAAACAGTGTATAATTCGAGCAAAGCAGCAAGTCATTAGGTTAATTATATTTAATTTGCCTGAAAACAGAACAATGACAACAGAAGAAAAGTGCACACATGTTGAATAACAGTGAATTTACTCACCACTCCTTGCAGTGTAGGAGGAATAAGACCACAATACACTGGGATGTAGGCACTGCAGACACATGCCTGATTAACAAAAGAGGAAATATAAGAAACAGAGTTTGACAAATTGATTTAATAAGAAATACAGTTCTCTGACAAATTGTTGGAACTGTGCTGATAATTTTACACAAAGCTGAACAAAAACAGACAAAAATGATCAATAACATGAAAAAAAAAATCACACTGTAAACATTCCAGATATAATGATACAGAAATTTTACTTACATTATTTAGATATTATGATTATTCAGAAATTATACTAGTAACATATTTTACTGGTCTTAAAGGATGCATTAAAATTAAATATAATTGAACTCAAATTGATTTGGGTTGCAAATTATATATATTTTTAATGATTGATTTATCTAAAAATAACTGAAGCAATAAATTAATTGTCTTCTCTGTAAAATGGCAGAAAATGTTGGAAAAGGTCTGTCAAAGTATTCCAGACTCCGATGTGATATCTTTAGCTTTCTTGATTTGTCTGTTTTGTCCCAAAGATATTCAGTTTACACTGATATAACAGAAAAGAAGCAAATCCTCACATCTGAGAATGGAACAAGATCAGTATGACATTTTGCTTCAAAACTGACTTAAGTAATTTTTTACTAAATTGCTGTAGATACATTTTCTGTTGATTGATTTATTGACTAACCACTTAAGGTCAAAAATCTCACTCAAATATTTTTGTACATAATTGTAATCTGAAAGCATCCCTAGAATCCCCAAAATGCTGTTACACTATCAGTACTGAGGTATTAAATCAAGTGTATCCTGATATTTAATTTAATTATCAACCAACTCTTCTGCAAAGTATTTAGAAAACCTGATTCAGTGTTTACCTGCACCACCTCCTCCTTGTTGTTGTAATTGGACACTAGGACATTTTCTCCATCTGTAACCCGGGTGAGAGAGATCCCCAACCGCCCGTTGGCCCGATGATGGCAATCCGCAGGCAGACTGCGCCGCAGCATGAGACGCACAATCTTCACCAGGTTAAAGGAAGGATGCATGGGTCCAAGGAGGCGCTTTCTCGCCTCTTTGGCAACCTCGATGATACTGGCACCGGCCTCTCCTGTGAAACATTAAAAAAGAAGTTTGGAAACAAGTGAGGTCTCCATGAGAGTTCATAATCATGTAGACAACAGGCTTTAACCAGGGATGGGAGGCAATTAAAACACTCGTAAATTATTACATGAGTATAAGATTGAACTTGATTGAGCTCACCTAAAGGGACGTTTTGAGGATAAATAAATTGTTCATGTAACTTTATTTTGACTGCAATATATAGTCAAGAATTGTAGCAACTAATACTGGAAAAACATTTTTGATCAGGTATTATCAATAGCTTTTTTTAAAAGAGAGAATGGCCCAATGGGTGTATTTATTAAGACAGTTTGATTTATCCAGCACAGTTAGGCCACTGCTATTTCAGAGCCACGGTATGAGCCATAGATTCTACCTTGCACAAACCTCGGTCAGATGAAGGATCAACGAGTCGGGCAGACTAACATATTCAATGAAACAACCCTTTTGCCCCAGCAATCTCTCTACTACTAGGAGATGGCGAGAGGGCCTGGTAGGTTAACAAGGGGGATGCGGTTTCCCAACAAGGTAATTTATTGGATATTAAACTCAAGTAGCCTATATTTATGGAAAGGCAAGAACTACAGGACAGCCTACAGTGACTCTGTTACAGAACATTCAAGAAGATATGCATCCCTTAAACCTTTACCCTGGCAAAAGAATAATTAGAAGAGATAAGAAGACAGTTATAGCTAGAGGTGCACCACTGAGCTGACAAGGGCTTAGTTGATGTTGCATATTCATTCTAATATGGTTTTGGTCAGCATTTCCTTGTTGCTTATATACAATTTTGCGATAATTGACTTCAATATTTCCATTTATGCTACTTTATTCTTGTTCTCCAATACATTTAGTCTTTTTAGGAATCCCTTTTACCCCTTAAAATGGCTTAAATACCAAGAAGGTACCTACCAAGACATATTTCAGTGACCAGAGCAGTGGCAGTGAGGGCTCCAGCTGATGCTCCATATATGTGCCTGGCGTTTTTGACCAGAAAAGGAGCCTGCTCCAGCAGACAGCTTGCCACTCCAACGTGGTAGATGCCAAGGAAGCCGCAACCTGCGAAGGAGATGTTCCACTGCGAGTCCAGAGGAAACATGCCGGTGACCGTCCTGAGGGGCTTGAGGTCGCAGGCAAACTATCAGAGCAATACCACACAGAGATAAACAGCAACAAATAACTAACAGTCTTCTTTTAGAGCTGAGGCCGTTTATATTTTGTTAATCATGTCTCTGCATGCTGCCTTTCGGTTTAATGAACTTTGTCTGCTAATTGTTTTTAGCTTCCTCGCTGGTCACTTTCTTGGTTGCAGGAGACGTCGAGAAGTTGACATCTAAAAATAACAAGATTCCCTTATGCTGAAAGTAAACCCCCGTCAGTAGAAGTGTAATTAAAAAGACTCCTGAGCTAGTTAATATAGAGACGTGGTAAAGCCACGGACTTGTTGTTTTACATACTTTATTGGTGTGTATTGGGAGGACTGGGCAGTGAACGGCTTGTCCAATCACAATCGCCTTTGTTTCGCAAACCGACCAATCACAATTGAAACTGGTGATAAATTGACCAATCATAATCTGCAGCGCTGAACTCCCGTGAGGTCAGTGAGCGGTGACTCATCACTGACAGCTGTCAAATATTCGTTCCCAGGCGGCTCCGCGCATTTTGTTTTGTCCTTACTAAAATTATCTGCCTGTTTATGTTTATGGAAAAATGTCCTGGAACACAAACTAGGTTATATTAGGACTTTCTTTCATCACGTTTTCATTTGGAAAAATTGTGTGTTGATTTCCTGTTATACAACACTGGCAATATTAACCTGTTGTTTACAGATCGATTGTAGCAAATCTGACTGATAAGCATCTATCTGACGTGGGCCTGGTAGTATCTATTAAAAAGGACATGTTTTTTTCAGAATGGACCTTGACATAATAGTTTCACAAAGTGTGTTTAACCAGAAAAAAAAAAAAAAATTATACTACTAATCAGGATGTACACATTTGGCTTGTTTACAACATCCTGACTAGGAAATAGTAAACTACAGTAGTTTTCACGAGAAACAGTAGTGAAATCATAAATGTTCCTCTGAGGCACATTCAGCAATAACATGGAAATGTTTTTCTGTAACCATTCCTTGAATAAACTATTGACAGAGCTATACTGCAAATAGTCACTTTTGAGGGAGCTGATTCAACTTTAGGACATCATGGATTCCCTAAGAGAGTATGCCCTATTGTGAAACCACTATCAGCTAGAGTTCATTGTCTTAAAAAAAAAAAAGTACACTGCTGCTTTATCAAGTACATGTATTGACCAACTGTTCCAGGGCTGTCCAGACCTTCAGGGGCCCCACTTGGATTCACGAACACAAATCATTGTGCCTGAGCTCCAAGAAATGTGACTCAAAAAGGTCAAATGTGTCCAACCAGGAGATGATAACTACACAACCAGGAAAACTAGGTTTTCTGAGGAGGATTGTTGGCCTGAACAAAATCTTTCCTACATAAGGGAGTGGTTTCCATAACCATAATATATCAACAAATATGTATTGCTTTTACAGATGCTGGGTTCACAAATGGACCCCACAGTTATGGTATAAAAACAGGATGTGCAACCTTTTTGAAGAAGAAAGATCATATGGATCACTTAAAACTCAATTGAGTACAATTTATAATTTCTAAACAGACACATGTATTTTATCTGTTTTTTGTTTGTATTACGTAGTCTGTGTGCAAAAATAATGACTTGATTCCTTAATACAGTGATTAAAAACAGATCAATTAACTACTACACTACTGACTTGAATCTAAATGTAAAGTTGTCACATAACAAAAGATACAAATTATTCTAATGGCTGTTTTGAAATTAATCAAATAATTTTAAAAGAAAAAGCTTTTTTTTTTTTTTTTTTTTTCTTAAGAAATCATGTCTACCAAAGTTAAAAAAAAAAAAAAAAATAATAATAAAAATGTCTTCTTTCTGTAGAGTGGAATATTTGTTCTAAGATTCAGTGTTTAATTAGTGATAAATTAATGATGTTTTTTCAAGACAAAAAACCCCCCAAACATTGCAATTTAATGTAACATTGCATCGTGAGCCATTAGGAAATAATGGTTTTGGTGTGCCTTTTATTAGTAGGCTACATAAACATCACAATACCAAGTGCAGCAACGAAGTTAACTAAACAGCGCCGCCCGATGGCCGAAGAGAGACGAACATCAACTGTGCCGCCCTGAGTTGAAACTTTGGCGGCACCACCATTGATGCGCTCGGTGTTATCCACGAGAACATCCGTAGAGGCGGGGCTTGTACATGTAAAACTGACACTGATGATTGGACTCCTCCTGTCCTCCGCCGGTAGACAGTGTAATAGAAAACGAACGAGTACCCGTGATGCAAAGCTTTCTCTTCAAAAACATTGAGGCTCCAGGAAGTAGTGTGACAGACTGGAGAACAGGGCAACCCCGAGACTAATGTTACTCGTTATTTAGTAAGTAACATCGAATTAGCTCGTAAGGAACAATAGTAATTTAGCGGAACATAAAAGTAATCTCAGAGGCTAGAAGAAATGTAGTTTTCAGCTGACATTTACTTTAATATGGTAATAATACTTTAATAATGCTACACCATAGCTGCGACTAGCGATTAACGTCAGCTACTTTAACGGTGAGTTAATTCTGAAAACACGTCGAGAAAAATACTATTTGTCGCTTTTCATGACATTCATTTAGCTCCCTATTGGTTGTAATGACAATGAACATAACCAATCATGTCACGAGTCGCGCCACAGACACGCAGAGAGAAAACGCCTCGGGACGGCTCTGGACTCGAAGTCAGGTCAGCCAGCTGGTTCGCTTACCGCAATGATAAACTGTGTCTTCAATGGAGAGAGTCAGCCAGGATGGTGCAGCTCCTGATGGAGAGGATGGAGAGCAGGCAACCAGCTGGATGATGAAGCACAGCAGGTCAGAGGATGGAGAGGTGGCGCTTACACCTGGATGTACTCCATCAAGGACGACATCCAGAGGTGGAGCTGCAGACATCTCTACAGACATGATGGCTTGTAGACTTTCAGAGAGACTTGTGAAGGAAGATAAATCAAAGAGGGAGAGTGGACCACATGGTGGGACGTCTGAGGGCCAGGCAGAGGGTGTGGATCCAGAGAGGGATGCTCCCTCTGTATCTCCCTCCAGCCTGATGGACACCTGTGATCCCTCCATATCCAGCCTCTCTTCCTCCTCCTCCTCCTCCTCCTCCTCCTCACACTTCTTCAGCCGGCATCGCACCAATCCCTCTTCATCATCGCCCTCTTCTTCTGTCTTGACTTCACCCTTGCTTCCTGCTGTGGAGCTCTCAGCTCGGTTGACTGATACAAGAATGACCCTGGATGTGTACTTGAGAGGAGCAGCTGAACTGCCGCTGCTATGGGGGTCCATCCCAGGGCAGCTGAGAGGCCTCCAGTACCTGAGATTAGGCTCTGAGGATAAAGCAGGGCTGGATGGCGCATTGGATGTCCTACATCATCTGGCAGCGCTGCGCTCACTGGCTATCCGGGGTACTTTTCTTATTATTATGTGGTATCAAATCCTTGTTAGGATAGATGTTTAAATGGCTGAAATAAGATTGCTGATGA
The DNA here is from genome assembly GCF_029030835.1 of Brachyistius frenatus. Lineage (NCBI taxonomy): Eukaryota > Metazoa > Chordata > Actinopteri > Embiotocidae > Brachyistius > Brachyistius frenatus. Next base: position 1,338,049 of record NW_027210673.1, read on the forward strand.
ATTATAATCTTGTTATCACTCTCTGTCTTTTTCTTTTCTTTGCTCCAATCTTTCTGCTTCTTACTGCACTTTTCTTTCTATTTAAAGGACACCGTTTTTATGACTCACAAGGTGACCCCCTGCCTGGCCTTCTCACCACATTGCCCACATCTATTTCCTCCCTTTCACATCTGGTGCACATGGATCTCTCCTTCAACCAGCTTTCCTGCCTGCCCGCCTGCCTGCTCAACCTGCCGATGCTTTCCACTTTGCTCCTGTGTCACAACCGCCTCTCAGCTTTGCCTCCTGATATAGGCCGACTGTCCTCCCTTATCTACCTCTCGCTCCTGGGCAACGAGTTGGTGTCTCTCCCCTCGAGTCTGGGACAGCTGAAAGCACTGCAGACGCTGGATGTGTCACATAACCTCCTCCAACAGCTACCTGATGAAATTGGTTCCCTGGAGGAGCTTGTTAAGCTGAAATTGTGCCACAACAAGCTGAGGCAGTTACCAGAGAGCATGGGTAAGCGTGTAAGGATGAGTGGTTGTGTCAGTGACGGACCAACAGAGAAATAAACTGGAATCCTCATTTTATTTGTTCAATTTGTGTATGCAACATTAAAGAAAAGTTGTAACCCTGTCCTTCCTGTTGTTCAGGCTCTCTCCTTTTGCTCAGGGAGCTTGTCATCTACAGCAACGACCTCCACCTGATCCCACATTGTCTGAGCAAACTGCCTTTGCTTAAAATAGATGTACGTGATAATCCTTTGGGAAAACCACCAGTGCCTCCTCCTCTCCCTCCTACACCTGGTGAGCAGAGAGAAAAATGGGCTTCAAATTGATTAGTGTGCACAATATTTTGACAAATAATCAGATGCAGTATTTAGATTTACTGTCAGTATATTCACTGTTGCATAATTGTTTTCTCACCAGATCAAGCAAAAACAAAAATTCCAGAGTTGCATCTTGCATTTAATCAGCACAGGTACAATGTCACTCTCAGCATGATGATATTTTTCATTCTTTGAATTAATATTGTCATTAAGGTGTTGCTGGCTGTGTTAAAGGTGTCACCCTCCTTTTGCTCCTTAGTTTCTGTGTTTCGTCTGCTGGGTGTCACGTGTTTCTCCCAGGGGGTGCTGAGCTGGTGTTCCCCCCGGGATGCCTGGTGGAAATCACACGACTGAAGTGGGCTGAGAGAAGGCCGGAGAGAGAGTTGGTGTGGCTGGAGGAGCATGACATCCTACTGAGTCGTCCGCTGGAGCTGCGTCCTCACGGAGTTACATTCTTGAAGGTATAAAAATAGTTAAAAACTACATTTGTTAAAGGAACACTCCACCTCAGTTTACTCATCATTTGTAGTGCTACTCTGTGACAAGCAGTGTAGGCAAAGCAAGGCAAGTTTATTTGTATGGCACATTTCAACAACAAGGCAATTCAAAGTGCTTCACATAAAACCATTAAAAACACAAGGCAAAAGAAAAGGACATTTAAAAACAATTAAGAACAGTGATTCTGGTTCAGTGAAAGGTAGCAGCAAACAGAAGATGAGATAAATGTACTTTAACTTTGAAATGCTTGCAGCCCGTGGAAGTGTGTGTGCCGTATCATCGACCAAAGAAAAGGGAGGTGGTTGTGCGGAGGTTTGATGGACAGTCATGGAGCACTCTGCCCACTAATCTAAGAAGTGGAAGCGACAGCCATAGTAGTCACCCCGGAGGACGTCCAGCCAGGGTAAATCATGAAACCTTCCACTGCAGAATGATATGATTACGAATCTGTTTTTATTTTTTTTATTTTGCTGATACAAATGATCATTTTCGAGGGTAAAACTTTTTGTCGTACCTGTAGCTGGCGTGCTGCTTAGTGAGCCACTTCTCCTGGTTCATGGCAGTGTCCCGTCCAGTAAAGGACAGTTGCTGTGTTACACTAGCGGGAGCCCTGCTGGTGTCCAGCTCTGACCCTGGAATCAAGCTCCACTTCCCTCCAGACTCCACTGTGCAGACTCGCACCATAACTTTACAGGTAAAGTCAACTAGCAGCAGTGACATCTGTAGGAATACCATCACTGTGTTTGCATGAGAGTTTGCAAGACTTTGGTGTGTCTCTCTGTGTGTAGGTGTTGCAGGTGTCCGTGTCAGAGGTGCAGGTGCTTTGTGGTGATCCTCAGACCAGAGTCAGCCCCCTCATTTGTCTCTCCCAGACTCCCAGCATGGATTTCCTGCAGCCAGTCAAAGTTCAGGTGCCTCTGCCACCTGGAGTCACAGGTACAGTATACCATCATGATTCCCACGCATGTGTAATTACAGAACATATCAGCATACATTAACATGTCTCGTGCTTCTTTAGGCCACACAGTCGATATGTCCTGTTTGCATCTGCTCCATGGAGATCCCACTGCCCAAACCTGGACTGACATCACACCACAAGTCTCTCTCTATGTCACCCATTTGTATGCCATTTTCTACATCACGCATTTCTCCTGGTAAGTTTCTGAACTGTATTCCCATGAAGTACATTTGATTTATACTTTATATTGTAGAGTTATAACTCTGCACCATCACAGGTACTGGCTGTGGTACACCACGCGGAGCTGTGTTAGCGGGATGGTCAGGAAGGTCTATCAAAGGCTAAAACAGTTTAAAGTCCAGTTCTTCATCCTTCAGCGGAAGACTGATCCTTCACAAGTTCTGCTACAGTGCTTACCTTCTAACAAAGTTCGTATTACTCCTTTCTGTGCTGATATTGTGTATGTGAGTGGGTGTCTGTGGTGTCTTAGCTTTGGTACTGTTTGATACTAAACAGTGATCATAATGTTTCCTGCACAGGTAGAAGGCAGAGTGCAGTCTTTGTCAGAGCAGTATGATGGACCCCAGCCCTCAGACCTGTGTGACTTGCTGGAAGGAGAGCAGTTCTTTGCTGGCTTTGAGAGGGGCTTAGATATCAACACAGGTCTGAGGTCCTCTTTGTGGCTCTGTCTTAAATAAAACAAATTTCCTCATCTTCCCTTTCCTCACAAGATCCTATAATAGACTGTTGTACAACCGTTGCCCTGACACAGTTATTTAGTCTAGAGCTAATATTGTCCCGTTTTCTCCAGACAGACCAGACTGCGTGGAGGGGAGACTCAGTTTTGTGTTTTACTCCAGCCTGAAGAATCTGAAAGAAGTGTATGTCTGTCCAGCTCAGGGTCAGAAGGGACCAGTAAGGGGACAAGTAAGACAAACATATTCAACAACCAAGAAAATACTAAAGTATTGGGCTGTACAGCTTTTTCTGTTTGTACATGTATAGTTAATGTTGTGCTTCTTACATTTCCACTGCCCATAGTGGCACAAATTATACAAACACCACATAAAAATACAAACGACTATATGTCTTAATACACAATAAGTAATAGAGTGTACATATCCCTCACCTACATAAAGTGCAGCACATTCAATATTATGTGAACAGACCTTTACAAACCTTTCACTATATTACAGTCCAAAACTGTCCTGTATTAGATACTACCTTTGTAAAGCTTTGTGATGCAGTCAGAGAGGTGTTGATTCAGCTCTATGATACATTTTTAGGGTGTTTTCCTGTTTATATTTTTGTTTGTCTGCATATGAAAGAGCTGGAGAAAATATTAGACATACCTTTTAACATAACCACAAGTTACAGTCTCAGAATGGATCTTAAAATTGATTATCAAAGACTGTGGTCAAAACACAAAGAATTACATTGTTCAGTAACGAAAGCTGGACACGGTATGTGAGGCAATAACTACGTATGTTTATAATATTTTCCTTCCAATAAGTTTATTATAATCATCTATGTCATGTGATTGATTAATTGGGGTAAAAGTAAGGCCACTCCTCTCACCATACATAGCTTTAAATCACTATGTTTGAAAATGCCCAGGCATTAATATAATTCCTCCAGTTATAAACATTTTTAGTGTTGATGGCCCGAGAACACTGCACTCTATAGTGAGAGTGGGATGACTGAAAATTAATGTTGTGCCTCGGCTAACATGCTGAATATGTTAGTAGCTTATGAGAAATGTATTATCCCTAGATGTAAGGAGAGCCACGGTGTCCCTGATTTGTTTGAGTATTATCTGTCCTATTATACCAGTTCTCCATTGGGTTGCGTCTATAGATCCCAATTTGAGCAAGGTAGCTTAGCTCAATAATGTATCTCTAGAAGGAGCAGTGTGAAGGATTTAGTGACATCTATTGGTGGGGTTGCTGATTTGAAATTGACTGACCTCTCCTCTCCCTCCGAGTTTGTAGAAGAATCTACGGTGGCCACGAAACTTTCGACAAAACGCAAAAGAACTTTTTTTAGATTCAGTGTTTGGTTTGTCCTTTCTGGCCTACTGTAGAAACATGACAGTGCAACACGGAGGGCTCCATAGAAAAAGACCCGCTAGATATGAAGGGCTCAGTCTAAGGTAACAAAAACAAAAACGCTTAATTTCAGGTGATTATACAAAAATTCAAACATAATTATGAATATTATATTCCATGTCTACCAATAGATTTTGAATAGTTCTCCTAAATCCTTCACACTGTCGGGGGGGTGTCGTCGTCAGCGATGTGTGGTTTATGGTCTAAGATCATTCCTAATCAATGCTAACTCTGTGCAGCTCACATTATAACACAATATTACATCCAGCAATCTGGAAATAAGATATCATCTCATCCAAATGTGTTAGATAGAAGATTATACAGTAAAATCATGTATGTAGTTCACACCTCACTGCAGTTAGATTATCTAGAATGAACGATAACGATCAAGATTCAGTGGTTTCAGTGGTAGGAATAAAGAAATTCTTCCTTCAGATAGAGAGCAATATTGGTGCAGCTATCAATAAGCTATGGACCTTGGGCTGTTCTTCAGCAAAAATAACTATTCCTCTAAACTGAAAAGAACATAAGCAACCCTGTTTTCCCAAAGACTCATGGTTAGAACAGCAACATCAAAGTGTCCTTGGGGGGGAGATGTACCCGGCCAGTGAAAATGGGTCGAAAGAAGATTACTGCCTGATAAATGTGCTACTTCACAGGAAATAAATCACAAACTATAAACAGTTAAATATAGTGACGTCAAACTTTTTATACACATGCTTTATGTTTTAGGCTATAGTCTGTAGTGTAATTCATATCTAATGTGTTAAAATAGAAAACAAACTTTGAAATACTACAAACTATATTGTATGGATGTTTCCGTCTTTGCAGTCATTTCATATATATTACAAAAAGTGTACCAGCTCACCCGACCTGCACAGCTCAGTGCCGGTTAGAAGATGCAGCAGTTATATTATTATTTTGTCCCATGAATCAAGATGTAAATATGGTTATGACAACACATTGAAAATCTGCTTCGCACCTCTATTTCAGGTGTCTTTTTATCGGGGGGAGATTCCCAGCAATCTTCCAGAGGAAGTGGCCAGGAAGAGGAAAGGACTGGACAGCCAGTGGCTTGCAACTTTACCACTAAGACTTCCTGTCAGTTCAAATGACACAGCTTGTTTTTTTTTGTTTTTTTTTAAACTTTTTCTTTTGCACTTGATGATATTATATGAACTGAAATGAACCTGTTCATTTTATCTTAAAATATTTAATGTTCTTGTGTTTAAAATGTTCTCTCCATTCATGTGATTAGTTCATTTCTAGACAAAGTGTTTCTTTATACTAAAAAGGTTATATAAACACTTCTGTGAACACTTTGTCCTGATGCTGCGCTCTTTGTGCTGCTACCTACAAGTAAAGTCACCAGCTGAGGGGAACGCTGTGTATATTTGTCTTGTAGGCTCTAAACTCAGAGAACAGTTTCATCATGGAGGAGCTTCAGTATCCTCCGCTGAACCTGGGTGACCCTGAGAGCGGCTACCTGACAGAAGCCAACCTGCTGTCCATCTCGCTTCAGATAGGACAGGACTGGCGTGTAATTGGCATCGGCCTTGGCTTGAGCTACCAAGAGTTAGACCACATCCAGTACAAGTACAGGTAGGAATGAAAGGTCCTGTTCCGTCAAAATTAATTCACAGAATAAGCCTTTTTCAAAGAATAGTGATTCCACATTTGAAATAAAAATAATGAAGGCCTTATTCCATTTAGCTGTTCCAGTTTTAGAGTCCTGGCTCACTGACGCACTGTTATGGCTTACGGATATTTAAATATCTTTTGTTGCTATGGTGGGTCGGGATGTCTCCTGTGAAAAAAGTCTATTCAGCAATATTGGTAATTCACTCGTGCAAATCATATTTTCTTATTTGCTAAATAAGTTAATGTTAGTGCAGGGTGGTGCAGTGGTTAGCATTGTCGCCTCACAGTGAAAAGGTTCTGTGTTCAAATCCGGGCCTGAGCCTTTCAGTGTGGAGTTTGCATGTCCTCCCTGTGCCTGCGTGGCTTCTCTCCAGGTACTCCAGCTTCCTCCCACCATCCAAAAACATGCACCTCAGGTTAATTGGTGATTCTACAAATTTCCCATAGGTATGAATGAGAGCATGGATGTGTCTGTCATGTCTATCTCTGTGTTGGCGACCTGTCACAGCCCCCCCCGTGACACTGTTCAGGATAAAGCAGGTATAGATGATGGATGGATATAGCCGAGGCCAAGACTCAGACACAACACTGCCTAAATGTGATGCTACAAATAAAAAAAACAAAAAACATTTGAATTTATCCTTAAATATTTATTGTCATATTTTCAATATTCTTTGATATCTTGAATGGAAGTTATAATAAAATTGGTGTCTGAAAAATGTGTGCTTTCAACAAGAGTCTCTAAAGAGTTTACAGTAAGTACATTTGCAAAAGGAGGTCTAAAATCATCCCTAATCTACACTTTTAACATCAAAAAGAGCCCAAAACAGTGAAACATTTCAAACTGTCACAGAGATTGAGACAAAAATGTCCATTTGCTGTTAAAGGGTCTCTGCATGAGTGGGTGATGTAATCAGTGCGTGCACACGTGTAATGGCACAACCAAAACCTCTACAGGAACAAGATGGAGTGAGATGGTATGTGTCTGGAGAGAAATGCTAGAGAATTTTGATTGTTTTAATCTGCACTGTCAGCCATCACTAAGCCATCTGGGACACTGCAGGAGATTACAAACAGACGGATGCTCATCTGGCCCTCCCCCTCTGCCTCGTGCTCAGAAAACCTCTCATGATGCATTCTGGAGGTGGGAAAAAAAACCCGCAATATGTAAAGTCATATATACATGTGCAGGCAAATTTTCTTTTTGGGGGAGGGTTAAGATTTTGACGCAGTAATATAATCATATTTCATTTTAGTAATTTATATATTTGATGGTGGCCAAAAGTGTTTTTCTTTCTGAGATTTAATTCACAAATGTCATAAACTTGTATAAACAGTCCATCGTCCAACCACTCAGAGATTCTAATACCAGTTGTAATAGTAGCTGATTATGTGTAAATATTTTAGTTTATCAAGCTACTGAATCAGCAGAATATAGAGATAATTTTTTTTTGCAAAAGTATGTCACTGCGGCTGAGTGAAGAGCACAGAATAATGTATGCTCATGACCGCGGCTGGTTACTGGGAGAATATAATCTTGTAGGAATTACATATTGCTGAGATTTTAAATACAAATAGATTTAAATTGTTTGCCTTTCCTACCCATAGGTAGGTCACTGCAGCTGCAGGCACGTAGTGTAACATATCCTGTGCATATTGTGCTCTCCTCGCTAGGGACAACCTAGGCGCCTTGGTGCTGGACATGCTGTTTCACTGGGCTCGCAGACAGAGGACAGCTGGGGCAGTGTCGAGGCTGGTGGCTGCTATGATGGAGAGTGGCAGGAGAGACCTGGCAGATGAGATTGAGGACATTGTCAATATAGGAAGGAGAAAGTACTTGGAGTCACTGAGGAGAGTCGGCCTGGAAGCGGAGAGCTCCTCCCCTGGTGAAAGCACTGCAGTAGATGGGCCCACGCTGGGCGCAGATGGCTGACTTACACTTGAGTAACCTGTTTGTTTACGGTGGGCCCCCATCATCTCATCCTGCTGTCTGAACAACTGTCCTTGTACACAAAAAGTCTTTTGTTGTCACAGTCTTGATTACCAGAGATCAGCTGGTGGCACATTCCTTAAGGCCTACAAAGGAACAGGTCAAATGGATGGCTTGGATGATGGCCTGTGGCTTGTTTTTTTTAATACTTTTTATAAACTGTCTCAGTATTCAAGGCAATTCTATGGAAGTAAAAGTTCTGCCAAGAATAGAAATATATATATATTCTAGTATTGGTAAAATAGAATTGATACAAAGGTATGTAATAAATTTGATCATTTTTACCACAGTAGCAAGAAAACAGCTACTGAAGAACCATATATCGATAGCATTTCTTTGTGTTGTCATTGGTTACACTAAATATCTCTCTCTTTTTTTTATATATATAAAAGTGCCTCAGTTTGGTAGATAGATGACGAGCTAACTGAACCAGCACACACAGCTATTCTAACTGTTCTGAACCAGGCATCAACAAACAGCTAACTTTTCAAACATATTACCGTCATGTTATACAATTACTGTTACGTTATCCAATCAGCTTCCTCTATACACTATTACTACAAAGCTAATATTGGGATTAAAGGCCGTTTACTTCCCGGTCTAAAAGAAACGTTGCTAGTTCAGTATCCAACTTCATTCTTGTCCTCACTGAGAACTGTCTCTAGTGGTGTCAAGCAAGACTTATGTTAAAGTTTGTGTAGCTTTTGTTTCGCCATCAGTTTTAACCATCGTTGCGTTTATTGTTCCATTCACCCATATTACGATTTTCACTTTGTATTTCATAATTTCAACTCAGTATCTCAGTATTTTGAGACACCATCTTCATTTGTAGCATGCATAATGTTGCTTTTTATTTTTTTTATTTCCTGGCAGAAATGAGCCTCCACAGAGTTCACTGGTTCCTGTTCAGGCAGAGCAAACACTCAAAATGCAAGAGGAGCCCATTTTTTTTTTTTCCAGATGATTGCATTTTTTCCACGTGTGCCTTTGGTCACTGAGTAATCAGTTTAGCTGCAGCTCAGTCTCAATCGCGGGACATTAGATTCGTGCAATGTATGAATTTCCATGATTTTAATGTGCAATGATACATTGTGCGACACATTCATTCTGCATGTGTCTGCAGAGCATCGTGATGAGTCACTGGCACTTTCATTGCTGCGTGCTCCCACTTCATCCCCAATACTTCAACTCTGGCCGTGTTTCTATTTTTGATGTTCAAGGTCATTGCGTAGGGATGAAACGTCACGATGACGTCGACTCCCATCCCTTTACCCCTGCACCTTTTACTTGCACATTCAAAACTGTGTGTATTTCTACTACGTACCACTAGAGGACCCCTGGTTTTAAATCCCCCTTCGGTTTTTTTTTTTTTTTTTTAATCGAGTCCTACTCCTATGGTTAACCAGGCTGCTCCCTCCTCCCTGCCTGCCTGCCTCCTTCCCTGCCTGCCTGCCTGCCTGCACTCCCACCTCCTCTACCTCCCTCCGCTGGACTCAAATGCTCGTAACACCGGTAGGTTAGCTGCTGCTCGGTCTGTCAAGCCAAAGATACAGTGTCAAGGCTTTGATTTCACTCCACAGACACCAGGGGAAGACCGCGGAAACGAGTCCGAGCGGTACGTACACACGACGGGATGCGGTAAAAAAAAAAAAAAAAAAAAAAAAAAGTCTGATTCAGTAAATGTGTGTGTGTTAAAATCTCACCTGGGGGAAACGTTACGGGACCGTGTCGAGCTTCAGTTTCGTTTTGGGAGGGGTGGGGGGTTGAAATACTGAACTGACACGTTGAGGCTGGGATGTGCTTGCAACAGAGGCAGCAAATCGTTTCCCGTTATGTGGCATGTGTTCATCCTATGGCGGTTTAATGATGCGGAGTTCACGGTAACGGGCCTATTGCAGACTGCCGTTATGAACCGCGGCTGAATAAACGTTACACCGGCGTCGTTCATATGCATTGTCATATTTTACCCCATTGCAGAAACCGAGGTGATCCACATTCATGTCAGAGACGGAGCGACTTTATTGGTTTATATTTACATTATTATTATTATTATTATTTTTTTTTTTTAGCTCGCTCGGTTTTGCACGTCACCGCTGTAAACCGGGTCTAATCCCGTATTTCTCCGTCCGAGACGTGCAAAAAGGGGGTCGCGTCTATCGGCTTCCGGGAATAATTATTATCATGTGGGCTGAGATGTTGTTAGCAGTGGACGGTAAACCCACTTTAACTGAACCCACCTCCTTTTTCATTGGTAGAGCTCAGAGAAGCTGCTCACCTCCTCCAGAGGGGCTGAATCATTTATCATTTTCGTTGAGTATTACTTTCTCGATTAATTGATTTGCTGCGTGTTCTTCAAAATGCCAGAAAAAAAAAAGTTGATTAAAAATGCCTTGTTTTGTCCCGATCGACAGTCCACAACCAAAGGATGTTTGGTTTATTGTTATGAAGCACTAAAATCACCCAAAACAATATTCACCTTAAAGAAGCTGGAATCAAAGGAGAGCAGCATTTTCCCAGCAAGAAATAACCGAAAACAATCAATTAATCGACTCATAGTTGTGGTTCCCTCTAAAACACACACACAACGAACAGTGTGTCCTCTAGAATCAAACTAAAGCAAAAAGAAGCATTTTAATACAAATTAAAGATCAAGTACAGTCATTATTGTTTAATAGCATGCATGCAGGAGGCCAATTCTATTGCACCCATTTTACTGTGTTCCTCTACTTCCCTGCTGAGGTCTCACACTCCTCCACATACATCTAGCTGTTGAGCAAGATGTCAGGCAGGACAGGAAGACTTGCAGCAGTACATGCTTAAAAAACAAACAAAAAAACACATCATTTCCCAAGAGATATATTGGTTATGACTCGGCCAAGCAGTGTGATAAAGCATTCCTGCAGCCTTGAAATTATTGATGAGGTGAGCCATTCTTGGGTGTAGGGTGACATCCTGTGCTTTCCGGTGGAACTGTCTCACCTTTGTGGCTGCAGTGCTCACACAAAATGGGTTTAATTTCATTCGGCTGAAAACAACAACCTGCTGTTAAATGTGTGTTTAACCTGCATGCAGGACTGCAATGTATACCGCCTTTCCCTGAAAGGACACTAAAATCTCACAAGCAAGGACTGCTAAAATGTCACTGGCGTATGCGCGCTGAATGGGAATGATGTGTAGCTGTGCTAATGGGGAGATGACATGCAGCTGTGGGAAAGTTAAACGCTCAGGATATTCCTTACGGTGATCTGCAGACTGTAATCAGATACATCAATGCTGGATTGTCTTCTTTTTTTTTTTTTCTTTCTTCAAAGGAAAGATCACCAACAGTGACATTATTATTTCTTTGTCAAGGCAGTAGGAAAGCTGAGATGGAGGCAAAACAGAGGAGAGACAAAAACCCTGGTTGACTTTAGAAACTGGGCCACCGGGGATACCTGTGGTGTCAGAGGAGAGACTAAACATTACGCCACTCCTCTGCACAGGCAGGGCATTTTCGCTGCCTAAAAGCTAGACTTTCTGATCTACATCAGGTGATTGCAACAATGCTTACTTTTGTCCGTTTCATGGTTGCAACATGAAGTAAAAGGAGTAGAATACCTGTAGCAGAAATGCATTGCTGTGCCCGGATCATAACCCTCACTCCTCTGGTTGGAAATGGAGATTGCGAGAGAGCTTCCATGAGTAGGTATTAGGTTTATAATCCTGATGCTGTAGGGAAGAGGAAATAGTAATCAGATTTATCTGTGACACCACAAATTGCATCCCCTCTTCCTGCATGGCTGTCGAGCTCCAAAAATAGATCTTATAAACCGTCATTTCAAAAAGGCACGATAGTGGCAATGTAGCGGATGTGCGTTGGGGAAGAAAAAAAAAACAGGATGAATGGCTGCATGATAATCATAATCATGCATCAAATGCACAGATATCAGTCTGTATGTAAATTGTATAATACTACCTCATAGCAGCTTTGCAGTAGTCTGAAGTAATACTCAGAAATGAATCATTTAAAAAAAAAAAGAAAAAAAAGAATGGCTCCAGAAGGGATGTGAAACTGGACAGATTGAGTTTTATGTTTGCTCTGGCCTCTGAGCTCTTGCAGCTCAGAGAAGTACTCAATGGAGGATTGCAGAAAAACACACTCGTGTCTGACGCCGTCCTCGTGGCTTAGAGCTTGCAGTGTGTTTATCAGTCCAGTTCATGTGAGACAGATGGACTGGTAACAACAGCCTGCACTGAGCTAATGAGGAGGACCAAGGTGTTTATTTTTTTTTTCCCTTTCTTTCCTGTCTTCTCAACTATAGTCACAGTCACATGCACTAACCACCCCAGTGCTTTGTCACTCTCACTTCCTTCTATCTTTCACTGAACTCACTGTCGTTCAGTCAGCAAGACATTTACTTTGTTGGCACTTGACAACAGGAGCAGCCGAGGGAGCTGTGATGCACAAGGTACATTTTTTTTTTTTTTCCCCCTCTGGTTGATTTGAATGAAATGAATATAATTTGCATTCAGTTTTGCATAGGAAATTAACTTGGGTGAATTTGTCTCGAGGTTTTCAATGTCTTTGAGATTAGTTTTTATCTTTCTTTAGAGACTGAGACATACTTTAGAGCAGATTAGCCGAAGGGACCAGCTACATTCTCTTATTTCTACCAGTTTTATCAGTTTTTTATGCACCTTCATAATGCATACTGATTCATATTGTTTACTTGGAAAAACATAACATTTTCTTACATTTAGTCCCTTTATGAACTGAATACATACATGCGTCTGTCTATCAATATACGTATCTTTGCTAATGATAGACTTTCCAAGGTTTTTTAACATGGCTTAAAACAATCGAAAAAAGTTTGACATTTTTCAGCAATGAATATGCATTTTTGTTTTAGGTTGATAAGAAATGCACCATATGCTCTTAATCTTACAAAACTGTGATGAAAGAAATGGCAATAGACAATATAACACTTCTTTAATCCAAATCTTTTTCATTATCAAACGTAATTGTATCATAATTAAATATTTTTTTCTCTCAGGGGAGAAAATTATCGAGTGAGTATCGCTGTGTTCAGCTGCATTCTTCTTTTATATTATTCTTATGCTTAGAAAAGTGGTGTCATTCCTAAAAGGCATGTAAAGCATCACGCTTCCACAACCTCCCCCACACCTTTGTTTTATTAGTTGGATTAATGCATTAAACTGCCAACACAGGCCCATGAACCTGTAATTGATAAAAGTACTTTTAGGAATCGTCTTTAACTACTGTCAACATTTTTCTTTCGAGATTCTTCTTGTGTCCTTATCAGTAAGCTAGGATTTGTTTCCTCGTTGTTAAAATTGAAAGGATGAATAAGGGTCAAACTGTGAACTGTTATCTTCCCCAGCCATCAGCTCGCACCATCTACGAGCTCCTGGTATCATTTAGTGCGTCCAATGGCCGGTTTAAGGGGCTGGTTTAACTTGTTAAGTTCAAGGTTGTGCATAAAGTTGCATAATCCCCTATTGTTTACTCATCATTGCTTATCAGCTCTAGTGATGCAAACTCAAAATATAACCCCAGTGAGAAAGTGTGTGTGTGTGTGTGACGTTTTAAGTCACTTGTGATTGGCTGGTTTGACAAAGATGTTTTTCAGTCACATTTGCCCCCATTTTTTTTTCATCTTGTTTGCCAGACGTAACCCTCCACCTCAATAGTGCTGTGAATTGAAAAGTGGCTTTAGCGGTATGTTCATGTGAGGCCTGCAGAGAAGAAATACCAGTTCCACAGCAGTTTGTTATCTTTTCTCGTGCTGCGAGAAAAAAAAAAATTCGTTGGAAGATGTGGTTGATGAGCGAAGCCTCTTGCCGTGGACACTGCACACTGAGGCTAATTGATTCCACACAGACTCCCAATTGTCATGAGAAGACAGTGCAGCCCTGCTATGGCTGTGGGGGTCAAATGAATGCCCTGCAGCAGACACAGTGATGCGCTGCAGAAGAAATGGTGTCGACGGCTAACGCTGCAGACATAGTGGAGAAGGAGAGAGAGGTCAGTTTGATGGATATGAGGCGCCGGTGGTGTGTTGGCTACTTAAAAGAAAAACATCAGACTGCTGACTTTGGAGTTAATGTGTATGCTCAAGAAGAAGTCGGTGACAGAAAAAAAAGGGAAACAAAAGGAACATGCAGCAATGTGAGAAAGTGGGCTCAGTGTCACCGCTGGGTGAGAAAACAGCTAGAGGAAGATGAGTGATGGAGGTGGGCTGTGTGAAGCTCCAGGGAGCAGGGAGGAGAGAACGCCCCCCCAACAGAGACCAGAGAGGCAGCTCAATGACCTGATCTGTTCCCCCTCCCTCCTCCTCCCTCCTCCTCATCCCTCCTCCACCTCTGGAGTCCCCATCCAAACTAAACACACCAGACCTCAGCTGCGTTCAATGCCCAGATGTAGTCGAAGGGAACCTAAACATCCACTCATGCTGCGCAGTCGCTCTGAAAGAGGACCTGAAGATTATTGGTGCCATATGACTGTGCGCACATGCACTTTACACACAAAACCCGCAAGTCAGCAAAGATCTAAGAGGAAAAAGCAGTGTGTGAGAGTCGTGACTGAGAGAAATGATGGGGGGGAGGGCCGGTGGGAGGGAGAGGGAAGGAGGCGGACTGCACACGCAGTGGCAGGTTTTGATTGGTGGATGAAGGGGTGGAGAGAATAAAACGGGAAGCATCTTTTCCCACTGAGGGCTTTCTGTACCGAAAATAGGGAGAATCTTGACCACATCAGACACATTTCATCTGATTTCTCAAATTACCGTTGTAGCCTCCAATGAGCTGAGCTCAAAGCGAGGATTCAAGGACACGCATGACCCATGCATGTTCCAGTGATGATAGATTTGTTTAACAGAAAGTAATCCCTCTACAGTGATGTAGAAGCCCCATTTTTAGGGAACTGTCAGTAATGCTGCTTAATTATACGTCTCTATGGGACTGTATCTTCTGTCAGTGTCATCGTTTTACACCTGATGTAGTCTTTAGATGACAAAGAGGGATCACCTCTAATAAGTGACACACAGAACTATTGAGAATCACCTGTAGATGTAACGGCAGATGATTAGTCTCACTATTTTGATAGTTGTTCCTTTTTACACATTTTCAAGAAATAACTTCTCAGCTGAGAAGTTGCACTGCTTTTCTTTTTCTTATGTGATCTTCGACTGAATATATTTTGCTTTTCATGTGCTGGTTGGACTGAATACTGTTGACCTTCAACCCCACTTTATACTGTAGGGTTGTATTTGATTTGGTTCCACAGCACACCAGGGAGTGGAGTCAGAAAGGTCTTATTACCATACAACTGATTCTCAGTGGGGAGACTTACATAATCATTTTGTAAAACCTCCATTTTCCCTGAACACAGTACATTTCAAAGCCAGCATTTTAGGAGACTGTTTGGGAAAAAAAAATCTCCATGTTGCAGTGAAAAAAAAAAAGAGAAAACAGTTTGTAATGAACAGACGTCTGATAGAAAAACATTTTTAAATGTAACTGCCTTAATGTGGAAAATTTGTACTCGCAATTGCTCTGTGAATTGTGGCTCACAGAGTGGAATGAAGTCGCCACCGAAGTCGACTGCAGAGTCACGGAGAACCCATTTTTCAGGCACCACACTGACACTCCACACGAGCACTTCCATCTTTAATCTCACTTTCTAAAACTAACTAACTAAAATGCTTCTTGTTGTTGATTTCAGAGGGTTCTAGTTTTTAAGAGCCGCTTTTGCTTTCAAAAGCAACTAGTACAGCTTTGGACAGAAAGCATCCGCCAAATGAACATAATGAAAGAAGACAAACAATTTAATCAGACCCATTTGTGATGTTTCACTATTTTCTGGGATGTATACATCAACCAATTAATTGTGACAGTAAATGAAAACAAACACTAGTTGCTGCTCTGACTAACTAATGTAGATTTTTTTGCAGTAACTTTTTACAAAACCAAGTCCTTGTTGAAATGTTTTTAGAGGCAACAAAGCTTCATTGTAACTGATTCTTTATTTTGTGTTTTTGTGAACTTAAATCCATTAGATGTCACAAAGTCCTTCTTTGTTTCTTTACAGATATCTCAGAACTTGAATTAACAAGAACAGCAAGGAGACGAGTGGACATAAGATAACCTCACTACATAACCCTACTTGAACAGCAGGACACGACTGAAACGAACACCAAAAGAAAAGGAAACGGCACCCGAGTGACCAGCTAACAGACACGTTGAACTTTGACCAGCCGGGGCTTCAGATAAATGGCTGACAAACAGATCAGGTAAGGTTATATGTGACTACAAAGGTTTGGGGGCAAAGCTGTGGCTTTGTTTTTGATGTCGTGACCTTCCACATTTCATATTTTGGTCTCTTTCTCCGTGGTCGTGACCTTCATCCAGTTTGCCTGCCAAATTGATCAATGGGGGAATCGCCGGCCTGATTGGAGTGACCTGTGTGTTTCCAATTGACTTGGCCAAGACTCGCCTGCAAAACCAGCAAAATGGATCTCGCCTTTACACCAGCATGTAGGAAGTTGTTCTATTTCACTTTCAACAGTCACACAGTCCCAGAAAGTGCTGGGCTATTGTCAGAATGTATCAGTAGAATCACTCAGCTGTATCAAGCAGCACTTTGACTAACATACCAAAACTGTTGTGTTTGTGTTTCAGGTCAGACTGCCTTATCAAGACCATTCGGTCAGACGGGTATTTTGGGATGTACCGAGGTATGGTGAAGATTTTTTATCTTTGAGATACTTGTAATTTTTTGCAAGCTCATTGAAGTGTAAGACCAGTATAAAAATGAGAGCATGTTCACTGTTCGTAGTACAGGATCTTTACTTTCCTCTTTATAATGAGGCTACAGACATTACATACAGCTCTCTCTGTCGAAATTTCCAGGCAATTACAAGGACAAATCTTCCACTGTAAACCACCTAATTTTCTTTCCTCAGATTTGATCCCTTTTCTTTTTCTTCTTTGTGGCTCTCTGTCTTGCTCGCTGTCCTTTTTATTCGTTCCCAGGAGCTGCGGTGAACTTAACACTAGTCACGCCGGAGAAAGCCATCAAATTGGCAGCTAACGACTTCTTCAGACATCACCTCGCCAAGGATGGGTGAGGCATGAAAGTGCTGACAGGCTGACTGACACTCACCCACTCCTCTCATTCATATTGTGATTAACCGGCGTGTTTACCAACATATAACCTGACACATTAGCCGGCTGTATTCTCACCAAGGCTCCAGTTAATCATTCACCCTGTCATCTCCTTGGAGCACACAGAGCGTTTCACGGGGGTTTGTTAACGGTGTGGTCTATAAATACATAATTACTTCTGTGTGTGTCGGCAGAAGTTCTGTCCGAAAGCCTGTTACCGAGTAAAATTTAGCACATAATGGTATCACGTGTCGCACATTAGCAACAATCATGGGGTGCTGCTGAAAGCAGACAGCACTCATTGTCCACCGAGGAGCACTGTTTGCATAGAAAAACCTGAAGCTTTCTGGGACCTCTGCCTCCATCTCTATGGTGACAACCATGCAGGCTGATGAATGATTGACTTGTCTGGCTCAGCTGCTCACCTTATGAATTATTAATCTGCCCTTGTGCCTGACATGTTGATACGGAAGACAAAGATTGGTATCACCAGCACCGGTGGTGACAACTCCTTTTTCGAGGACTGTGGAAATAAAGATGTCTGGCTCTCATGCTGTCAGTCCAGTATGTGCTTTAATCTGATCTTGCTTCTTTATCTTTTTTTTTTCTCCTCCAGAAAACTCACACTGCTCAAAGAGATGCTGGCTGGGTGCGGGGCAGGTACATGCCAGGTGAGTGAGTGAGTAAAATGCTGCTTTAGTTGCATCCTCCTGTTCTCCATCTGGAACCCCCGCCTTTAGCCCTGCCAACGTCAGCTCACATACAAACCACAGAGCCTCAGCCGCTGCCTCATTTGTCTCTTGCCTGCAGCCAGAATCTGCTACAGCCACGTTTAAATGCGAGGTAGTAGTTCTAGAAACCTCCTTGGAGTTGGTCTCCTTTAGATTGTGTTATCTGGGGTCTGAAATGTGACCTGTAACGTTCCATTTTAGTGAATGATTTCTAATCACTGAAACATTGCCCTGTTAGCACGCTGGCAGCTCGATGTGAGTGATCAGATAAGACGTTGTGAGAGTGCTTGGCCATGTGCACCGAGTGAGTGAGTCAGAGGGAAATGCCTGTTGACAATAAGGGCAAAGGCTTCAAGGCAGAGGAACATGATTAGATTAGGTGTAGCAGACTTTGGATTAAGATTGTGGCTGTGAACATGGCCATCTCACCCTTAATCCAGTTAACTAGTTGTTACTCTGTGGATTACAGAAGAAAACAAGAGTTGACATTTAGCTAATGGATGCCAATATGTTTACACTGGACAGACATTTGTTCTGACACACTCAGCACGGATAGGTCCCAAACTATTATTATTTGCTCTCACATGGACAACAATTCATCAGATTTGTTCACAGTGTGAACAAACGTGGACTGTGTACTTGACACCTTTTTTTTTGCATATTTTTTTTGTAGGTTATTGTCACAACTCCTATGGAGATGTTGAAAATCCAGCTCCAAGACGCTGGACGAATTGGTAAGAGGAAACTCAATGCACCCGGTAGTTTAGCGAAAGAGTGAAGCGTGGGTGATACACTGGAGAAACAGTGGCCTCATGTGGTCATGTTCGAGATTACAACCTGTTTTATCCTAGTTTCTTTTTTTCCTGTTATGAATTCAAAATGTCTACCCATATTCCTGTTCCTATTGGGTTATTCCAAAAACGTATTTCTTTTCAACTTTTTCTGTAATTCCTGTTGTGCTTCCTGTAGAAGCTCAGAGGAAGCTGATGCCAGAGACGGTGGCAGCAGGTACTGTGGAGACCAAGTCCCCAACAGCCATGCAGCTTACCAGAGAATTACTGAGGGAAAAGGGCATTGCTGGGCTGTATAAAGGCCTTGGTGCCACATTGCTCAGGTAAAAACCAAGCTACAGTTTAACAATAACTTTCTAATGACTGTGATTATTTCTTATTGTATTTCTCTCTCTCTTTTTTTTTTTTTTTTTTGTAGGGATGTTCCCTTCTCCATCATCTATTTCCCCCTTTTTGCCAACCTGAATGACCTGGGAAAGAGAGGCATGGATGGCCCTGCTCCTTTCTACGTGTCGTTTCTATCTGGCTGCCTCGCAGGGAGCACGGCAGCTGTTGCTGTCAACCCTGTTGACGGTGAGCAGTGGGACTGTGAACACAGTTTCAGCGATGTGTGCGCTGACTTTGAAAGTTATGTATTTACCTGAGCTCCTCGTGTTGCAGTTATAAAGACCAGACTGCAGTCGCTGAACCGAGGGAGCACAGAAGACACGTACAGCGGAGTGACTGACTGCATCAGGTGACCTCATTATGTCATTACTGCTACAGCATGTGTGAGGCTGCGGGCACGGTCTGACATCATGCCTACTGGCATGTTAATAGTGCTGGTGGGATGTTTGAGTTGATGTAATGAGCTTTTATTTGCTCTCTAGGAAAATCCTGCGCAATGAGGGTCCGTCAGCCTTCCTGAAGGGAGCCTACTGTCGAGCCTTGGTCATCGCACCTCTGTTTGGCATCGCCCAGGTGATCTACTTCCTCGGTGTGGGTGAATTTATCCTCAGCTTCTTGCCTAAAAAAGACAACTAAGAAGCACCTCCTTTCTGCCTTCCCCTCCCATAACGCATTAACACCAACTATGTGAGGATTCATCTCATTTCTGAAAGAGGTTTTTGAAGGGTCAACACATGACCACTCAGTACATTTGTTTTAAATTTGTTGTGTTGAATGTCCAAATAGTTCAGGAGGGAGCCTTTGTTTGCCATGCTGCCTACGGTGGCACACATAATTCCAGTTGGCAGGCTCAGCTAGCTCTCTGGAAATGAAGCCACAAATATCAGTTCAAGTTTTAAGAGGAATTTTGCTTTATAATTACAAACTTTTATTGCATTTTTTTTTAAAAGTCATTGTTGAATCTGCAAAATAGATGTACTGCCCTTGGTTGCTGCAACTCTGCAAGCCCTACAGCAACTCATTTTTCAAACTTCATTAGCCTTTTAATGACAGAGAAGACCTCAGCAATCTATTTTAATTTATGAATTGTAACTATCTTAGATTACAGAATTAAATGCACATTCCTTCTTCATAAAGGTATTTGAGAACTATGGGTCTTTTAGAATATTCAAAAAAAGGCCATTTTCCCCAGAACTTAAGTCTTAAAAGTTAACATAGATAGAATTAGAGACAAAATATATGCCTCTGTTCCAGACAAAGACCCTGATAACGTGTTAATGTGATACCAGCACAATCCCTATGATCTTTCCTGAGAAGCCACATCCCTTCCTGTAAGTGGCTGCATTGAACTCAGCCATTCAGCTCCGAGCAAACCTGGATTGCCCTGGCTCTTTAAGTAGATCAGGTTCCATCTGATATTTAGTGCTACCACAATGGTTCGACTGTTTTGCCTCCCTGAAATGTATCCGATTCCTGGTTACACACTAGACTGAAGCAACGGTGTACAACATTTGGGCATTATGTAATACTCCCGTTGTTTAAACTCAGCACAGAATCACAAAAAAACCTGCTGCTACACCTATTTCTACATTGTACTTTTGGCCACACCCCAATCAGTGATGTCATCGCAAGAGTTATGCCTCCTGGCGTGATGGAAAGCACCTGCTGTGACACCACTGATGGGATCGTGGCCTAAAGTGTGCAGCAGCAGTTTTCTGCCGTGTGTGATTCATTGTGGATCCAGATGAAGGCATCGGTTGTGAACACTAAATGGGTCGAAAGTAATTTTAATAGAAAGACAGATTATTAGTGATTATGCTGACAAATGGTGAGACATCACCTCTGGAGACCTGTGTGCACAGTCATCCATTGTGGAGCTGCAAAGTCTCGAGTAGTTCACGTCCCTCAGATGCAGACCTAATTATTTTTGTTTACACGTGGGTTCACACTCAGTTTTCATTCTTTGTCCAAACTTGAAGTCAGTGGCAGGACCCAAAGAGCTAATGAAAAAACATTCTTTATCAGCGAATCAAACCAATGTGTGCTCAGTGATTTTTTTTAATTTTTTTTTACCAAACCTCTCTGCTTGTTTGCTTTAGAAGTTTTGTTTGCTTTAAGCTGCGAGGGAAAGCAGCCCTGTCCTATCTTGTTTATGCATCACAACACGGATGCCCTGCCATTGGTTTATCTTGTCAGAGATCAAGGTGACTTTGATGTGTATTATCCAATCACATTCCTTCCTTGCTCCCACTGTCCAAGACGCTCGTCAATTGTACTGTTGCACTGTAGATACACGATGCAACTTCTCAATGTAATATCATTTGTGGGAGTAAGCTTTATTTATCAATATTCCTTTCTATAGGCAGTACAGCACTATATATTTGGATGTGTCGTTTATTTCTGTGTCAAAGTGTCCACCTTAACTATATTGTACATATGCAGATGATATGACTTGTGTTTTAGGATTTATTGTTGGTTTTGTACATGATGGCTTATTTGCACACCTACCTCTCCAGCCCCCCCCCCCCACACACACACACACACACACACACACACACACACACACACACACACACACACACACACACACACACACACACACACACACACACACACACACACACACATCTCCAGCCCCGCTCCCCCCTCAATTCATATCACGGTGGTTTTATGTTATAACGATGTGGACATATCAAATGAAGGAACATTAATGTAACAAGCATCATTTTAACTTGAATGCAGCATATTAATAAAGGTTTTTTTTTTTTTAAACTGTATGCAAAGGGGAACCCTAGAGTAGATCTTGGATTGTTTCAATGGAGGTGTCATTTCTCCTAAGCTACTGGTCGAGTCTGTGGGTCAGCCGGTTTCCTACTGTGTAATCAACCAGGACCAAATGAAGCATCATAAAATGCTCATAGAAATGGAGTTGGTTTGAAGTGAGTGACTTATGGCACCACTTAAACAGTTCTGAAAATGAAATGAAATGAAATGCGCCCTTAGACGAGGCTAATAGGGACCTGTTGACATCAGGCTGTAATGCAAATCTGTCTTTTTTTTTTTTTTTTTTAATGGTGCTTCTTTCGTGAGGTAGCTGCAATATAAAGGTGGCGGCACTAACGAACAAGGCTGTACTGACTGAATCACACTCTAGCTGATCTTAATGTTATCACAGTCTTCGCTGAAAGCCATAGTTTAAGGAGGGACTGCTAGACGCCGGCTGGCACCTCCAGACAGGAAAATGGCAAAGAGACCCACCTACTAATGCGACCTTTGCTTTACTGCAGTTTTTTGTTTTTTTTGTGACATTCCGAGTTCATCTCATATATGCTGTTATCGTGATAACAATGCCTATTCTTGTGTTGTTGAGATTATTGTCATGATTGTTTTGGAGCCCCGCCCCTCCCTCATTGTTTTCAGATTGTTTTTAATTTTAATTTTAATAGTGGAATCTTGAAAATGTCCTGCAAGTCATTATGTTTTACTCAGCTGTGAATTTTCACTGACCTTGTGCATTTGGTTATGTATGTGCGTGTGTGCGTCTGACGGTGTAGTGCCGTAGTTGAAGTAATAGTTGTTAAGTGTCACACTGCTGTATTTTTCTCTTTGAATGTCAGTACCATGCTCTCTCTCCCTTCTTTCTTTCTCTCTGTCACGCGCCTCTGCCGTCTACTCTATCTAGCATCCACCGCCGGTATGCAGGTGAACACAGAGGAGCTTCTAAAACACCAAATGTATGACTCGGAGTGTGTACAATCAAAGAAAGCACAAAGGATTATTAGGCACAAGAGACCACGTGAATACTTAAAGTTCCTAGAAACTCATATGATGCTTCGCAGACGTGAATTGAATTGTTTATTTCCGTGCAGATGTTGAGTGAAATGGAATTTTTAAGTCTTGTAAGAGAAGTTTATATATGTCTGTAAAACTGGATCCACAGGGCTGAGACGACAGGTCCATTACCAGAGACCCTCCTGATGGTGTCCACTATGTTACACATCAGCAGTTATTCACAAAAAATATAACATATATATCGCATACATATTATAAATGAATCAAATATGAGAATGTATTATGAGATGTATTATAAATATAGTGAAAAGTTTATTACATTTTAATCTAAAGATTTGTGCTTTACACATTCACTGAAACAAAAATTAATGAACCAGCTCACTGATATGCAATAAGTAGAAGCCACACACAGATACACAGTAGAACAACACACTGAACACAACCTGTTCATTACAACATCACACAATGTATAAATAATGCAACTGGGGACCTTGGAGGCCTTTTGGGGTCTGAGCTCACATCATGGCCTCTGTTCTCTTCCTCCAAGAGGAATTGTGCATTATAGCACTTTAAAACAAGGAACCCACCCATCCCACCCCACTGTCCATCTACAAAGTCTCTCTATGACATAGAGGGTGTTTATGAATATGTGTGGTGAATGACACAGTTGTCCGAGACATTGTTTACAATGCAATGAAAAAAAACCCAACATGAAATATTGTGTTTCCTGTCTCAATTTGCTGTTCAATAAACTGACTGTCCTTAAATTGGCTGATGTAGTTGTCTGTACTGAGTTTTTTTTATTTTTAATTTTTTTTTAAATTTTTAACGCTGCTTTCAAGGTCTAGCAGTTGCCTTGACAGAATACAAAGGAACTGACCCTGGGTTTTTCCTCTGTAATAGTGCTGTGAAAACTAAACAGTAGGCCCATGTCTTGAAGACGACAAGGATGACATTGTTGCTCCTCGGGGCACGGCACTGGCTGAGACTGTCGGGGTGGTTGGATGCCTTGGTGGAGCCACCAGGTGTCAGTGTGGAGTTGCAGTAGAGCCGTAGTCCTCCAGTGGTGGGAGTGAGAAGAGTGTCAGAACAGTTCCACACTACAGGTGTATGCTAAGCTTGGGTGGTGTGGAAGTAAATCATGATCTCACTCTCTTTTCTATCTTATTGTCAGACATGCTTGTTTCTACCTCTTGCAGCTGAGACAGAGCTCACATGCCTGTCTGTGATATTTGTAGTTCCACATGATAAATAATGTCTATATGTTTACAACTTGCATAATAAGAATATGGAAATATGTTGTCCTGTGGATTTCACCTCAAGTTTGGGGTTTATGGTTCTAGGGTGCTATTTTGCAGCACCCTGCAGCATAAACACATTCATATAACCCTGCACACACACACACACACACACACACACACACACACACACACACACACACACACACACACACACACACACACACACACACACACACACACACACACACACACACACACACACACACACACTGCTGTCTTTCTATACGTCTCTGTCTTTGTATCCTGATCTGATTTCTGCCAGAGTCGGAGTTCGTATTGAATTTTGTGCCTCTCTGAGAGACTCCTTTCATCAGATCTACTCCAGTGTTTACTACACACAGGAGATGAGCTGAAGGCTCAGTTTACCACAATGACAAGACTTTGAAATATAGAAATGAGCACCAGCCACTGTTCTTATGCTCACTCCAAACCTGTTCATGTGTCATGACTTCAGCTTCCACCGTGAACTATTATTAGCCTTTCCTGCTTTCTAGCAAGAGGAGGGGAGAAGGTGGAGGCCGAAGTAGTCTAAGTTGAGTTTAAAGGGAAAGAAGGATGGAGAGAACAGGGGAGAAATCAAGAGGTGGAGACAGTAAAGGACCATCGACGGAAGGAGCAGAGAGCCAAAGGAAGAGAGGGGATGGTGGTGATGTGTATATAGGTCACTAAATCAATGGGAATCAGGTTTTTGAAGGGGAGAGAAGGGGGTATTTATAGATACCAGTGGAGACAGATGCATCAGTGACAGGCACAATGTTGCTTGAAGCGTAGGGTTGGGGTGGTGGTGGTGGTGGTGGGGATGTGTGCGTGTGTGTAGGGGGGTAAATCTGGGAATAGACTGGTCAGATTAGTCTGCAGAGAATTCTCCTAACAAATGGCCAAAGATTCTCAGTAGTAAGCAAATAGCTCAGTGCAAAACAAAATATAATCAAATGGAAATCACTGCAGGATGCTTTGAGCAAATGACCTTCCCAGCTCTATTGACAAAATGCAGGCAAACTGTTAGTTGCAGTATTGCAAATGCTCTCACAGCATTTGCATCTACAGTACAGCTCTTCTCATATCCTATTGAATTTCTAATCTGTGATATCAAGAGAGACACATGATTGAATAGAATATTAGCTTTCTATTTTGCAGGCTTGTAAGGAATATGTGCATATTTATCCCTGCAGACACCGAAAGGCTGCAAAGTACAATAAAAAAAATTACAGGAGACATTCATGAGATTTCAGGACAGAGGGAATTGGTTCGTTAGTGTCCATTTGAATGATTTTCAATTTAATATCGCAGATTAATTAAACATCTTCTATTTTAATGACCAAACAGCAACTGTGTTGATGCAGGCTTTATGCTGTAGTTTTAATAACTGTCATGGCTTATCCCATTTATTTTATAATGCTCCATTTCTCAGTTTATATGAGCTAAATGCAACAGGAACTTACATCACAAATTGGAAATTTGCTTTGAGAACAAGAGAGGAAACTAATTGAAGAAATTGTTTTAAATTGCTTTCTAACTGACTTTTTTCTAGGACTAAGTCAAGGTCACAGACAAATTGTTCCGTCTCCACTTACAAGGCTGCCGATATATATATGACGTAAGACAGCCTGGAGACTCGGGGGTAAAATAATCTACATCTCATTTCTGCATCTAATTTGGGGAGCATTTGCATAGCAGCAACATCACCTTGCATCAGACAAGGGGTAGAGGACGCACTCAATTACTCCTTAAAAGCTCTTAAAACCTGCCCTGTGCCTAATAATGTGGTCAGTAAGCTTGCGCAGGACAGCGTCGTGCATGCAAGACCATATAAAGTAGATATGCAGCAGGTGGGGTGAAGTGACAGCACCAGATGGATTCCAACTTTTCTTGTATTACCTGAATGTTTACTGACAGTGAAGCAGCATTTTTAGATGGCTTTACAAACTAAGCCATTAAAACGTGTCATCAGGACCACCAACAACATTGTGTTGCTTTAATGACTAATTTGGTATACATCAAGTACTTGCACTGTTCTAGAATATTTTCATTTTCTTCACCATATAATTGTACTTAAGCTTATCAAATTCCATCATATTTTTGATTTACCATTACCTAGATATTGTATATTTCAGCTAACTGCAGCTAATGACTATCATTATTGTTGATCGGACTGATTAATTCAATTAATAGTCCCTAATTGATTCTTAATTAATAAGTAACAGCTATCCATCATAATGTCTTATTATTCAACCAGCAAAACTAAAATGTGTTCAGTGATCTAAAACAGGGGAAAGTCTCAAATCCTCACATTGTAGAAGCTGGTAGTTGTTTGATAATTGACTTCAATAATTAATCAGCTATCTGAGGAGCTGGCACTTAATTTTCTGGTGCTCAGCTTATAGTTTTAGCACTATTTCACATTAAAAACGTATGATCTTCTCCTGATATAGGATACTTTTTTTTAAAGGATTAACATGCTTAATTAATTAATGGATCAGTGATTATACATACAATATCACAGCGAGGGATATTTTGGGAAAGTTTGTCTTATCTTTAATGTAGTCTCATGTTTTTTGATTGACTTTAAACATCTCGGGATCAAATTGGAGATGCATAACAATGCATTTTAAGATTACCTTCAGAAACAGTCCGTTTTGCACATTGAGTAGTTTTACTTTCAGCATCAGACTTATGTGATAACTCTTTCACTTCATCAAGTAAAATTCTGGATGCAGGATTTTGCTTGTAATTTAGTACTTTGGTACTTTTACTTCATTAAAAGATCCGTCACTAAAGCGATTTCCAATTAACCCGTGCAACTGGGATAGAAACCCTGCCTAAATCCCATCAGTGGGCTGTGATTGCACTCCTCATTACACAGCAAAGCGATATTTTCAAAGGATAAACGGATGCACAAACGGAATCCAGGATGACACGTGCAGGCAGCATAGCAAACAGGCGGTGGAGACTTCTTTACACAGCTGCAAAAGTCACTTTCCCCATTTTGTCCTCTGAGCCATAGTGCACGCTGGTTATTAGAGAGAGAGAGAGAGAGAGAGAGAGAGAGAGAGGGAGAGAGGGAGGCAGAGGGAGGGAGATAGTGAGAGTCTCAAACTGGTAAGCCTACCTATCCACTAGGAGGAGAGGAGAGGCTGTGGAGGAGCAACAAAACAATAAACAGCTACTACTACAAACCACATCAGCGGAGTTCACCGCACACGCCAGAGGAGTACCAACAAATAACAACGCCGTCGTATTTGCCTCGGAGTGAAGCAACAGCCATGTATCTGAACAGGGAAGAGGACAATAGCAAAGGTAAGATCCTGTCAAGAATTGCCACTCTGTGCTGAAGAGCATCCTGGACAGTTTTCAAGGTGTTTCATATCTGACCTGCTGTCCCTCTGTCACACCTTAACGTGTTTTTCTTAAAAGCCTTATCCTTTGGCATGGATGTTGGTAAAAAAAAAAAAAAA
Source organism: Brachyistius frenatus (assembly GCF_029030835.1). Taxonomy (NCBI): domain Eukaryota; kingdom Metazoa; phylum Chordata; class Actinopteri; family Embiotocidae; genus Brachyistius; species Brachyistius frenatus. The sequence goes on from NW_027210673.1 coordinate 1,365,677, forward strand.
AAAAAAGAAGAAGAAGAAAGAAAGTGTGGGCTGTCATTATGTAATATCAGTGCAGTTAATTGCCTCCTGGGAGGAGGCTTATCTTTCGCCCGATCCTGCATTTATTCCAATGCACCGGGGACAATCAATTGTGAACCTGTTGTAGACAGAGCTACTTTGTCATCTGCATGAATGTCTCGGTGTCCACTGCCTTGTGTCGGTGATGTTTTGGACATTTACTACTTAAGGGCAACACGTACACAAGGTCAAAGCCTTTGGCTGCAGTGAAAGACAAGTGTAGGTTATTATGTATGATGCTCTTCAGCGTCTGACATTCTGCACACACACACAAAAACAACAACAACCCACTAATGAAATGAGCTGCAGCTGATTGCTTAACGGGGAGAGATAACGGTGCAGCAGCGAGAGGGGTAAAGGGGGTGCAAAGGAGGAATATTTGAGTAATCTCTCCCACGTGTTTTTGAGGCGTGATTTCTTCCCTCGTCGGGTGCCGAGAAACACACTCGACTCGCGTCCCCTGCTGATAACACGGGAGCATAAATAACTCTCCGGGGCTGAGAGGTAATGCTAATTATCACCGAAAATGTTCAGGTTTACACGAGAATAACACCTGCTGCTAGCGGGGGACTGGGGAGAGAGAGAGAGAGAGAGAGGGAGAGGGAGGGGGGGGGTGGTGAGGTGAGGGTGGTGTAAAAGAGCAAAAAGGCGGAGTGGGAGGAGTCGTTTTTTGTTCATTTCTCTGTGATGTGAGATAATGGGATCTCAGCGCACACGGACCACAACATGATACTTGTACGGGGGATGTGTGCGAGCAGCAGCAGCAGCAGCATCCGTGCGAAGGAGAGGAGGGTGGCTTTAAAAGAATGATGCCAGGGAAATCAGCGAGTGTGCTGCCAGGAACCAAATATAGTCCCGAGTTTAAATACACAGCAACCACCTCATTTAAAAAATAAAAAATAAATAAATAAATAAATAATAAAAAAAAAAAGCTGCTGCAACAACATTTTAAAGATATTTAGAAAAAAAAAATGCCACCTTTGAACTTATGTTTGGCCAATTCTTCGAACCGAAACAAAAGCTTAGTGACGATATTTTAAACTCTGACCTTCAAAAAAAAAAAGTGTTTCAAAGATAGTAGCTGTGGTTATAACGGTGTGTAATGGCCGTGGTGAGATACTATTAAAATGCCTGTCAGGATGGAGGTTGGAGGCAGTAATATTTTTATTTTTAATATTTTTTAAAATTCAATTTTTAAAATTTAAAAAATTACATGTCCATAAGTCATCTTGCAAATAATTGACATTAGGTAATTCAGCAGTTTTTGTCAGTCACTTTGACGGAGTAATTAAAGTTACCCCATTGGAACAACACGTGACTGTTTCAAAAATCGTACGGCCTAGTTTGAACATAGAGGTTTTGACTTAGCCTTGTTCCTTTCTCTAGGTAATGTAAGCATACTTTTATGCATTTATAGCTATGAAAAGACAAGAGTGGACTTAAATTCAGCTGCCAAGCTACACCAACAGCTGAAGGTGTTGAGTTTTCATCTGAATTCACACTTTTCTTTAGCCATGGTTCATGAATCCAAACGTCTACAGATTTTTTGCCATTTTTATGATAAAAAAAAAAATCTGCTAAGGGAATGACACCATCAGCCTCAGCTGCTGTTAGTGTTAATTAGCAAACACTAGCCTGCAACACACACTAAACTAACACGGTGAACATCACTGCCCAAACATAAGCATGCTGGCAGTGTCAGAGTGAGCATGTCAGCATAATGACATTAAAATGTAGTTCAAAGCAGCAGTGTGCCTACGTACAGCTTCGCAGAGCATCGAACGTTGCAAGCACTTTTCTGCCAAAGGAACTCTCTGGAGCCTAACAGACTCTGAAGTGTGTGGGACTTCATGATCCAGGAGGTCAGGGGGGTTAGCAGCAGGTGTTACGTGAGGAAGGAGAATCAGAGCATTCGTGTGAGCTGCTGAGGTAATGAAAGACAAACATTGCAGAGTGAATGTAGCCGTAACAGGAGTGTATGTGTACCCAGGGTCCCACAGTAGCCCATGTCATATTAAGGGAATACAGAGCTGGGAAACCTCTTTTTCAGGTTCCCCTTACGTGCTATAAAGACCTGGGGAACACAGGAATGACTCTGCTGCATCCTGTTGTTAGACTTGGTGGTTTAAAAAATGTTCCCCTTGGAGATTAATAAAGTAACTACCTAACCTAACCTAACCTATCCGGCTGGAGGCTCCAACAAAAAGCTGCTTCCAGGGATTAATGGACTGAATACAAAAAAGTTGTGAGTGGGCTGACTGCCAATATGTTGGGGCTACTCCTCCAAGTAAAGAACTCAATACTTGATTGACACCTTTAATTGATTCACATAAGCGGGTATTTCCCTCACTGCACTGCTGTTGCCTTTAAATTCACACCTCGTCTCAAGGTGGAGTGGCAGGGAGAGGCAGAAAGGTCTACCAGGGACTTATTGATTATGGCCTCAGAGGATTAAAGGGGGGTGAGGACAAACAGGTTGGCCATATGTGAGCCTGACAAACTGTCGGCTACTGTCAAATAAGCACCTGAATGTGGCCTCCAATCAATGCTGAACTTTAGAAAAAAAGTACATTAGAGAAAGTAAAAAGTAGTGAATGCTTGGGATAATGTGGCACCCTGCTATTGTCTCCTCAGTGTGATAACTAAATGGTTAGTTATTTACCATCACTGGAAAACATTCAGCAACTATTTAGACTACTTACTGATGGTTGAAATGCTGCAGTGTGAGCTCCAGCAGTGTTTGATTGTAGGCCATGAAAAAGACAACTTTCGGATGTTCAGACCAACCCGACAACTTCTCTTAATCTTGGTGGAAATATTTATAAATACTGAACCCCTTAATTGGGAAGTCTTTTTAAGAATACATGAATGTTAATTATAACTTGAGTTAAACGGTGAAAAGGCTAAACAACTGAAACAAGGTTCCTGTTTGTGATGGGTGTGGCATTAATCACATTACTGATGCTTGGGGCAACAGGAGGAATTAAATTTTTGAGTCTAAACGCTTCATGGCATAGGCAGTATAAACAGTACTTCAGAGTTATTTTTATGTGTACTGAAACACTAAAGATGTAGAACCAGTGACTATTTAAACACAAAGGAGATGTAAGCTCATGCATGATGACATTATAACTTCTAAAAGAGGACCTCAACACGCTTGTATTTCTGATGTTACAATCTGGGTGTTCATATTAAATGTGGCCAAAGCTTCAGCTAATAAGGTAATTGTATGTAAAAGTAATTCCTTTAACAAAAAAGCTCTGGCTTCGGACTGCTCTGAACACTCCGTTCGCAACCAGCTGACATCAGCTTGTCACAGATTTCTTTAAATGGTCATCTGCTCCAGGCTCAAAACAACATGAAATACAGGGACAAGCCCATCCATCCACACTCAGTCTGTCTTTTGTACCAAAACAGTTGTTGTATTCTCAAGTGAAAATATTCCAACTCAGAAGCCAGCGAAACTAGTCTAGCGCATTTTCCACATGTATACCTATTAAGAAGGTCATATATGTAACATTAATTATATAAGATTTGTGATTGAACGACTAAATATACAGTTATGTCACACAATAAGCAGGTAATGAATGCAACATTTTCCAAATAGAGACGTCCTGCTGTAATCTTTGTTGTACTATCTGCTCTCATTATTTGGATTGGCTTAGAGCTCCGACACGTACGGGTGGATCTAAGAAGTTGTCATTTCCAATTATAAACAAGAAATCTTAATTACTAGGTCTAGAGTTTTCTTTTTCACACTGGCAAGGGGATTAGGCAGGGGTCATTATCACCCTGTGCGTTCTAACACTTATACTATCATACTATTTAATATGCCAGAAACAATATAGTATGTGAAATATTGAATGCCAAAAATACCAGGACGTCCAACTACATCCGGTCGTATTTTGCAGTATGCAGGCCAGCACGCTACTCTGGATGTTGTGATCCGCAAACCTCCGAACTCAAGAATTAATAACGGCAGTTCACAAAATAATGGACGATGTCACTGGTGGTTTCTGCTTGGTAGTATGTCCCAGTTTTATGTATGCTACATGCAACAGTACATACTTTGTAAGGGTAGCTGCAGAATGTACTGAAAGTAAAACGAATACGATCGGGAACGCAGCTACTGGTCGGGAGGCTTGCTGGACGTTGGCCAATTAGAAGACAGTGGACTTTAAGAGACGAGGGCCTTGAAGAGACAGGAGCTAAACAGCTTGTTCCAGACAGAGAATGAACTGGGGCGCTGCATAAAGGGCACGCTAAAGATAAATAAGGATTTTTTTTTAAAACTGTGAGTCATGCAAAGCTCCTCCGGTTAAGTCCTAGCATTAAAATATATAAACCTGGAAATATGCATAATAGGTCTTCTTAAAGTGACAGTAAATATCTTTGTAGCTTTCTGAGGTGTTGGATGTCATTCAGTTGAGGTCTAGTATAGTATCTTTGCAGGCTGGACAAACTGAAATTGTAATTTCCTTTAATGAATTTAAATCTGACAACTGTTTTCTTGATCAATTGATCTCTCAAATTGCAAAAAAAACAACCAAAAAACGTGACCACAGCCCAAGGGGATATTTTCAGATTCCTTTTTTTTGATAACCAACAGCCAAGACATTCAGTCTGCTCTCACATTGGATAAAGAAAAGCAGCAAATCTTCATATCCGAGAAGCTTGAAACAGCAGGTTATGCTTGAAAGATTATACGTGATCAATTATCAAAATAGCAGGAGATTAATTTTTTGTTGATCATTGACCTTTAAGTTTACATCTATTGTACAATCTTAAAATCCCTTTTAATAATATCATTATTCTACAACCAAAACCTGTTGTATTAATGATAACTGTGCAAACTGACCAAACGTTTTTTTCCCCTCATTGTTCTTTCACTGCAATTTTAAAGCAGCAATGTAATTGCATTTGCAATCGGGCTTGTATGCGGCTTTACACACGTCAGTGTGTGTTTTTGCTTTTTAATGAACACCAGCGAGTGTGAAAATTCTGTCAGGCAGGCAGCATCATCACCCCATGCATAACCGTCCCTACTTGTGAAATGTCTGTGCAACACTTCTATTCCCTCTTTAGTAGGAATTTCAGCCGTAGTCAGAAACTGGAGGCTTTCTTTCCAGCTGAAACACAGTGCCGTTTCCAGCTCGTCAAGTAGCAAGGGACCAGTAAATGAAGAGCTTTCCAGCTTCGTCTGTTGATGACCTTTTTTGATAAACTGATCGTAATAGATTTGTTGGACAGGTACTGATGCTTTTATTGATCGATTGCGCAGAGGGAGCATGGGTCAGGTTAGGTTAGGTTTGGGGAGCTGTGTTCAGAGAAGGAACCTGTAGTAGATTGACTTCATGTAATATTCATGTATTCACCCTGATTTGTATATCGGAAAACAAGAGGTGGATCACTAATACAGCTTTATGGCCTCTCGAGGTGGAGCAATGTCACCTCAGGATATTTTCCCCTGTTGTTTTATTACACAGTGCAGCTCAGTCTGTTGCAGGATAAAGCTTAATGACGTCAATGTCGAAACCAAATGAAGTAATCAGTGTAGCTTCACTTGTTCGCTGAACAGCATAAAGTATTATCCCTCTGCAAATTGACATTTTGGTATCTCCGTCCTTTTTGCGGTGCTACGTGTGGAGGCAGAGTTTGTGCATCGGGGACAAATTACCCTAAATTTATTTGATGTGTGGTCCTGTACTCTGTCTGCCACCACGCACTATCTACGACTTGAATATGATGTATAGTAATACCCTCAGGTTCCCTATTGATTTAGGTTGATGCCGGCCTTGGCTTTGGGCTGGAGTCCAAACCTCCGGCCAGGCCCACCAATCTAAATGACTTAAGTTTGGCATACAGAACCTGCGCTAAGAAAGCTCCTCAGGGAGAGTTTATTTCTTTATTTCTTTATTTTTGGCCTCCTCATATTTAATTCTTTGACCTAAAGAGGTTATGCAATAAGCAGATGGCATCAATTTAGAGGAAGAATACCGTGGATATGAATTACCTCAACAACCATTGGCTGGATGAGCTCCAGAATATGAATGTAATAAATTTGATGATCCTATTATTTTTAATGTATTAAATACTATTGTCACGTCATATTTTGTTAGAAAATGTTAGCATGGCACCATGTTAAACTAAGATGGTGACCATGCTATAGCTAGACACTATATATATATATACTATTAGCATGCTGGCATTAGCATTTGGATAAATGCATTGCTGCGACCGAGTACAACCAGACAGAGCTGCCGTGTGATATGACTGAAGACGATATTGTTACCGCTGGTAAAGGTTCAGTGTGCAAGATTTACAGGGTTCTATTGGTAGAAATTTGATAAATATTCAATAATATGTTTACATTTTTGGATAATCACCTGAAACTCAGGACGATTTCACACCAGAAAGTCCGGATCAAGGTCTGAACCGAAGTTCATGTTTTTGTTACGTTGTAAACATTTGATCAGGTGTGTTGTGGCTTCACATTGCAATTTTCGAGCGCGCTGAAGAAGTTTTCATGACATGCCTACGTCATACTTGACATTGATTTGGTCAAAATACAAGTTAAAAGTTTTGGCATCTTTATGCGTTTTTCAAACTTGAGTTTTTTTTTTTTTTCATCAGACCAAATTATAATTGAATAGTTTGTCTCCTCGTGTCCCCATATGCTCTTGCGGTTCACTTCACTTCTTTTCCAGTTCGAATGTTTAACAAGTGATGATATGATGACTCAACTTTGGCAAATTGGTCAGAAAGTCCAAACGATCTAAAAAGTGTCTTCACACTGCAAACAAAGTCAACCATGGTTCAGTTTGATCCGGACCAAGACCCCCTCTTCTGGTCGAACAACATCGTGGTCCTTTGGTCCGGACTGTGTTTTTGGGGGTCTTTCACACCTGCTATTTGGGTCCACACTAAACTCAAAAGTCTGAATGAAGGCAGCCCAAGAATTGCGTTTTTGTAACCTTAGAATAAAACCTTTATATCTACATAGGGAGCAGCTCCTCTTCCACGGGCTGTGCCACGCACCGCCATGTCTCACATTTTTCACGGTCACCGCATGGTTGGAAGGGGGGAGGATGAGGTGAGTTTTTTTTTTGCCTGGTTACAATCTGCAATCTCTCCACTAGATGCCACTAAATCCTTCGCACTGCTCCTTTAAAATAATACAATCCAAGAGGATTTTTTTTTTTTTTTGTGTGTGGTCCCTTTTTAGTTGTGTTTTGTCACCACCTTTCAAACCAAAGGTTACAGTCCTGCATATACTCTAATGTACATTTTCAAAGTGGTTTGGAACTTTTGTGATATTTGTGATTTCCTGTAGTCACTTACCCCTCTGAATGAAAAGACTTTCATTGTGCCTGTTTTTTTTTTGACAGGGCTTAGTTTACTAGCTTGGAGGTTTCTGACAATTCTTAGTATGCATCAAAGGACTTTAACTGCTAAGGAAATTAAATGGAAAAATAGAGGGGGTTTGTGGGGTTTCTTTAACACAGTGTGAAGTGTGAGTGTCAGCAGAAGACTGTGGGTTCCTAACCTCTTTGTTATTATTGCCCTGTAGAAATTGATGATGTCCCTCTACTTCATGGCTGTTTTACTAATGTCGGATGGGAAATTATTTCGCGAGGATTGCTGTGGCAGTCTTGTAATGTCCATGCCTCTTAGAGCAAGATGAATTGAAAAAGAGCTGGATGCTGGGGGAAAAAAGGTATCTGGCTTAGCAGCTTACTTCAGCAAGTCAATATTTCTGTGATCAAACTTAAAAGAAAGAGTGCTGGAGCTATTCATTCATGATTCTCTCCTAATATTGTTTAAAGACTAAGGCCATCTGCAAGCTATTTTGTTGCCATGTCAGCTTACTGTATTGCCATCAGATGTAGAGTACATGAAAATGTCATATTTTATTGCAAAGCCTGAATTAAACACACCAGATTTAGTCTGTGAACATCAGATTGGTAAACACAATCGCTGCGGAGACCTTTTAGATATGTAAGGGACATAAATCTGCACAGGAATAGTGTAATTGTAAAGAGTGCCTAATCAGCCTGTTTGACTTTTAATGAATCCTGCTGCCACTTCAACTTAAGTTTATTTAGCTTTGAATGCATAGTCAAATGGTTAACAGCTCCAATTTATGATACAGATGGATGTTGCGAGCTAAGCCATTGAGAAACTCTCAAGGATCACTGGAGTCAGAGAAATGGGCTGCGATGGAGGCAATTAGATGCTTTTGTAGGAACACCTGCAACGAAACTCGGATTTGGACCTGCTGTTTCACTGTTCCACTGAGAGCTCGTCATCCTCCCCTGTGGAACAGGAAGCCGTATCAGCTGATTGGAGCAAAATCTAATCACACTTTGAATCAAGCAGTTTGCGTTGCAAAGAAATAAAATTAGAATTGTAAATAATTGTTTACGTTAATTAACCTGTAGGCTGATAGGTATTTCACACTTGTGCAATGCAGAATTAGTCTTATATAAAGCTAAATTATATGTTATATAATATATAATATTCAAAGAAAAATCAAATAGTTCAGAGCGAATTTCGAATAGTAGTTTTGCTTGAATGTCCATCCCTGTTATATATCAGATTTGTTACTAAAATATTATTATCGTCTGTTTCATTAACTTCATTTGTAATTCTTTACTCCCCTCGATTTAGCATTTGTTAGCAGTATACAAAAATATCATACGGTGTTTATAACACCAAAAAAAAAAAATCCGCTAGCGGATATGCTAACTTCTACAATGTTAAATGACATAGACCAATGCTAATAGTGTTAGCATGTGGTGTGAGGGACACGTGGCTCGCAAAACCACGATTCTGTGCTCGTGAACTATGAATGAAACCCTGTGAAGGTCAAGTGCTGTTAGTGTGAAGCCATATATTTCTGTACAGGAGAGATTTAAAGAAAGCTTAGCTGTAGATTTGTTTATTTTGTTAGTTTTATTCACTTTTGGACTTCTCACGGAGCTTCAGCGATTCACTGCTGAAGTTACTGTGTGCTTTGTGGGAAAAGATGTTGGATTGAATGAATGTTGTCTTAAACCTTAAATCAAGGTCATTTCTGGCTGTAAAGACCGATAACGTTAAAGTTAGTAGTTTTTCAATTAATTCAGTACTGAACATGAGCCTGAAGAACTATTTTGTTGTACAACAGAGATGATTGACAATGAGATTTGAACCAGAGGTTATTGTAGCAGCTGCTGACGTAGGCGCTCAGTGTGGCAGCTAAATGAGACATGTGTGTTAACTATGTGTGGATGTAATTGTTCATGACCGTGTGACCTATCTATAGGACAGGTTTTTTGGTAACGACGGATTTGATGCAAGTCCGGGTGCTAAAGAAGAACATCCAGCGACAGAGAAGATATTCCAGTTAACTGGATGGCGACTCAACCCACGAGTCCTGGAGGAGGATCGTTCAGACTAACAACTATTTGAGAGTGGATTTCCCTTCTTCACTTCACGTTGTGGTCGGACGGACAACAACACAAACACGGATCGAGACCAGCGATCAATCCGCTAACTGCCAATCACAGACTGGACCCAGAGATCATTTTAATTTTATTTGTGCGCACTTTATTATTTTAGTTTGTTATTTTGCCAATTGTTGTTTAACCATCTGTACTGCAGTTGTTAATACTGTTCATGAAAAGTTAATTCCTGTGTTGTGCCTCTTTACTGACGTTCAATTCCTGAGCTCCTGCGGTTCTAGTTCTTCCTGATACTGGTCCACATCACTTTTCTAATCTTTAAACGTAACCAGGGTTACACATGTTTTATATTATTACCCCTGTGTTTTATGATATTGTCCACAATCAGAGCTATGAACACTTATATGTGCTAAAAGCTGTCTTGAATTGTGTTTTAAACCTATTTGTAAATGTCTATACTGCCTATTGTGGCGAAATATGGGTAAAAACAATATATTAGACTAGCAATTATAAATCATTAATGATGGAAGTCCTGTTTTTTTGAATATTGTACTTTATAAGGAATAAACCAGGATACATATGGCAGACTTGTTGGTACAGCTCCTCGGTGCTGGAGTTATTTTTATGGTGGACTCTCTCAGCTGACTGTTGCGGAGGAGGGGAAGGTCTTTCACTTCTCCTTTCTCTGCCATCTTCTGTCCCTTTTCTCCTCTGTGTCGCGGGGAGGAGGAGAAAAAGGAGTGCGCCGGGTAGCGTCAGGCCGGCCGGGGGAAGAGTGATAGAAAGCGAGAGCTAGAGAGGCAGACGATAGAGTGGAGGCGAGCGTGAAAAGATGGAGAGAGCAAGAGAGACAGAGGGAGAGGGAGAAGCAAAGAACAAGCCCCGGAGTGCTAGCCAGTCAAGGTCACACAGAGGAGAGGAGGCCCTGCGTGTATCTGTACGAGTGTGTGTGTGTAACGGGAAACACAGTGGGGATGGGAGGCCTACATAGTAAAGAATGAAGGGTTGGTGACAGCGGATTGGTTTAGTCTGGGGGATTTAATGGGAGGGATGGGGGGGGGGATGAAGAAAGGAGGCAGAGGAGGCAAAAGAGAGATGAAAAGAGCTTGTAATGTGACATCGCAACACTGTCTTAATATTCTCTTCAATCCTGTATTCACGGCAAGAGGGGTTTAATGTTTAACTTTTGACATGTTTAACTTAATTTCGGAGGCAGTGGTGGTACGTTTGCTCTGTTTATGGTTAGTGTGTGTGTGTGTGTGTGTGTGTGTGTGTGTGTGTGTGTGTGTGTGTGTGTGTGTGTGTGTGTGTGTGTGTGTACACGTGTTTCCATGTATGCTGTTGTGTAACTGTCCAGTCCGTCGTGTGGATCCATGGTCTCTTTGCAAGTCTCTTCCTCTCGTCCTCTCCTCCGCCGTCTCCTTGCAGCTCCCTCTGTCTGTAAGTGCATGGGTTTTGAAAATTACACGCAGCAGCTCTGCAGGTGCATCCTACCAGGGTTTTCTGTGTCCTCACAGCAAAGAGAAGGGGAAGAGAAAGACCGTTAATCCCACCCAGCGAACTTGCTCTACTTTTGATCAGTGATGGCAAAAGGAAGACTATTGCATAATGCGTAGCCCGGCGCTTGTCGTCTTAGGATGAAGTGTTTTGAAAGTAAGGTTGTGGTTGGCTGAGAACATTCTTTATTCGGTTAAACCAGCAGGATCCAAAGAGCCACTTGGAAATGTGATCACTGCTGTCTCCTCAAACATATTAGCTCTGTTTGCATCTCACACCCGGGAGAGATTACGTAAGTGAGCAGTTGCCATAGCGTTTTGGAGCACCAAGGTGCTGATGTGAAAGATCTGAGGTGCTCTGTGACATTATCTCTCCAGAGCAATGGTGTGTGGAGTCGTGATAACATTATGATGACTATGTCTGCAGGAGGTCAAGAGTTCAAGCAGTGAGCCCCCCCCCCCCCGGTCACTCCCAGCCCTTACTGCTATTGTTTTAGATGGTTATACCCTTAATGTGTTCATGCTCCATAGACGTATTTGACTTGAGGGAAAAATGTCCCTTCTCCACTCTTGTCATCCCAAAGCGCAATCACCACCACTAGTCCTCACATTAAACCTCCAGTGGTCGCACAATCGCAGTCAGTTTGGTACTCCCAGTCAATTTGTGGCAAATTGTCCTGTTGACAGACATCATTACCATTCAAAAACGTAATTCATCTTTCCACACCATGATTTTACACAGATGAAGAGTAATAGCTTCTGTAATAATTGGTTCAAAGCATTTTGCCAGCTGCAGTCTGTAATTTTACTCATTTGACTTAAACAGACACTGTAGAGCTCATCTGCACTGGGAGCCAGTACATAAATGACCTTTAACTTTTGTATTATAGTGGACAGCTGATAAATCCAGACAGGAAACTAAGGAAGAGGGACAGTGGTATGACATGCAACAAATGTCCCCAGCTGGAACCACTCATCCATGAGGGCATCTTTTAAAAGAGGACTGCCCTGAGTCATTAAAGCAGTTGGATATTTTATTTAATATTTCAGGGAAAGCACTTATTTGCTCTCTTGGGAAGAGTTAATTGGGAAGGTTGACTCTACTATCTGTCCATGAATTTAGTTTGTGTTATGATTTTGGCCCCTTTGCCTTAATTTGATAAAACCAGTAGCGATACTGTCAGGAAATGCAGCCAGCTGGAGTCAAAGTGTAGATGTTGTGGTTATGTGGCATTAACCATAAGACTAGTCTGACTGACCAGATGTAGATTTTTTTTGTATATATATATATATATATATATATATATATATATATATATTTATTTATTTCAGGCAGTTTTCAGCAAACTGTGCCTTACCATTTTCAAAATCAACAACCTCTGAGCACCAACCTTCACACTGGACGTACAGCACCGGGTGCAGCCAGACAATCCTCCATCTCTGGCACAGTGTGGTAGAGGCCGGTCTGGCTATGTGGGGCTACTATAAATCTGAAGTCATGCTGCTAAATTAGCTTAGCTTAGCATAAAGACTGGAAACATGGGAAATAGTTCGCCTGGCTATGTCCAAAAGGAGCAGAATCTTCCTGCTGTCACCTGTAATTCTCATATTGTATTTAGTAATTTTAATCTATACATAAATGACAATTTGCCATGATGTGCCACACTGTTTCATGGCCATTACCGGTAACTTCCTGGTATCTGTGCAAAAAAATGTATATATAATAAAAGATCACCAAGTCCTGTCCAGGAATATGCACAAAGGAAACTAAAATATTTCTAGCTGCTTCTATGATGTGCACTATGCTTATTATCACTTTCTGTGCCACTTACATGAATGAAATATAATGTGTTATTTACTTCACTTCAGAGGTGTTGATCGGTCGATTTTTGTTACCTTTACACAGTCAGGGTAACTACGCATTTCCAGATTGTGTGTTCAGCGTAGCTAACTCGTAACTGGCTGAAGGTTCATATTGTTACTGCATTGATATTGGTGATATTGTTCTTCTCATCTGAAACTCGGCAAGAAAGCAAATCAGTTTTCTCCTGAAATGTCCAATATTCCTTTGAAAGGGAGTCCAGGCAATCACATCCAGGTCCTTTTACAGCTTCTGCACACTGAACTTATTTAACACCGTAGTTACACTTTTCCAAGCCAAGGTCACTGCAGCAACTATTCAGTAAATTTACTGCAGATAGGCGAGAGGGGATGTTTGTTAAAAGGAGGATAGGTGAAAACTGAAAAGTGCAGCTTGTAAAAAAAAAAGAGTATTTATACAGAAGGTGTGCCACGCTGTTTGCTGTTGGTACAGCATGTTCCACAACTTGATGTGTCTGCTCGAGCATTAGTTTGTGTGTGTTGTGTGTGTAGCCACGCTGTCTCTTGGTATTTAGCAAAAAGTGTGTGGTTTTTGTGTGAGCCACCCTGTATCTGGCAAGGTAGTCAGACTGACAGATTGGGCTGTATGAGTGCCATCTCCTCAGCTTGGCTGCCTGAGCATTTCTCCCCCGTTCCTCCTTCCTCTGTCTCATCTCCCTATGCCCTGCTTCAGTGGTGACCAGCAGGGCAAGGGATATTTTCCTTCATATTCGCCTTATCTAGCTGTATAGGTAGGCCCTCTCCGTGGATTAAGTCCCCTCACTGTTCCATAACTGTAGCTATAATAAATGATGGATCAGCCGTCCTGGTCTGTCTCCCCTGTGCTCGAGCCAGGGAGGTAGCTTTTGGCAGTATGAGGTTAAAATGCCAGAGATGGCAGCGAGTGCTCTGTGTCCTTGCCTTGCTCTCTTCCATTAGCAGTTTATGGCTGCATCAGGATTAGTTAGAAAATACACACATACTGTAGATAATAAAGAAGAGGGAGCTATTGTTCTGCAGAACTGGGCTGGGTCATGAATAGGATTGAGCAGAGTCATTGTCTGTGTCTTTGTGTGGGTTTTCACACTTGTGCAATTACCAGGAACCATTAGGAACAATAATGGACAGGCTTTCAGCAACATACATATACATCAACATGTCCTTATTGTCCTACTCACTACCTTATTCAGTTTTTATTTTGGTAAAATTATATTTCACCAAAATACTATTTTGTAAGAAGGCAAAATTTCAGTGGACATGTTTACACAGTTATTATGATTCTCGCCTGCTTTAAATGCATCAAGCCATTTTGAGTCCTTCGATGAGAATGGGATGGAGGGGAGAATGGGGGGGGGGGGAAATGAGGAGGAGGGAGAGGAGGAGGAGCAGGAGGAGGAACAGGCAGAGCAGAGAGTAATGAGCCTAGGCAGGAGGGACAGATGATGTGGGAAAACCTGACACACAAAAGAAATACACAGTCCCACACCTCCAAACCCAAATATGGATGCACATGGCTGATTTGTGTGTGTGTGTGTGTGAGAGAGAGGAGGGGCGGGGGGGCAGATTTAGAGCGATTCATCGGCTGAATATTTGGCTCAAAAAGACTGAGTACCTGTTATGAACACAAAAAGATCAAATTACCAATACCGACAGCTGAGAGACACGTGTTTGTCTTCTCTCTCCCTCCCACTCCATCTCCAAAAAATGATCTGGATTACGGTTTTCGTTGCTGGTCTTGATTCCCCACCAGTCATCGAACTTTTTGAGCAGTCACAAGCTTATCGTCCTGTTTGTTTTGTCGGCGGCATGAATTGGTGCAGCTGGAAGAGCACAATGAATTGGATGCAAGCAATCGTGCATGCATGGGAGTGAGCTGAGAGAGCTCAGCCTCGGACTCAGTAGAGCTGAGACACAGCAGATTGGGCTGGCTCGTCCAAGCAGTACATTTTTGATTGGTCTGGGCTACAAAGCTGAGATGTGCCTTTTGTGTCACATCTGACATTCAGTAGCAGTCTCTCTCTCTCTCTCTCTCTCTCTCTCTCTCTCTCTCTCTCTCTCTCTCTCTCTCTCTCTCTATCGTGCTAAAGAACAGCAGCACTTTTCTACATCCACAGATCATATTTCATGAATGCAACATTCATTGATTAATGCCAACCGCCCCGAGACCCTTCTTGGTGATAATGGCTCCAAGGCCTGGGAGGGGCCATTGATACCCTTAATGAGTCTTAAAAGGCGAAGAATTATTCACTCCAATAGCCTTGACATTGGGTGATATTTCAATATTTGGTCACTCACTCTTGGAGTCTATTTGCCCACAGAGTTGGAACGCACTCAGAAGCCCTTGGACATGCATTTGCACAAGTAAACAGAGAAATCTTGACTCTCCAGTCCCATGGTGAGTACGATGCGCCTGGGATATTTGGGTACAGGCAGGATCCTGCTGCACAGCCCGGAAAAACAAACACGCAGGTCAAACAGAGCTCCCCGAATGCGCCGTGATTCAGCTCCGCTCGCTCACCACCAAAATAAGCATGGTGGTTACATAATCAAAACAAGAGGCCCGAACGCCTAAAACAACAATATGATAATTGTCATGGTATCATCCAGTATGCGGACTCCACAGTGCATCCTGCCTGTGGTGATCGTCCTCCCTGGGTGGTAATGTTTGTGAGCTGCTACATGAGACTGATTGTGTGAAAAAAAAAAATGGTTAAATGTGATATTCCTCTTGAAAATGACAGCGACTTGTTTACCTACGAGACGAATGGTCTTCACTTGGTAAATGAGTTATCATAGAAGGACAAAGCATGCATAGGACGTCACAGTATCTCCTTCTTACACCATCTTTCCCTGGGGTTTATCTGTTCCTCCCTTGTCTGTGAGTCCTCTGCCCTCTAAAAACACTGCTTAATTACAGAGCAACAGAGGGAGGAGGTGAGGACGGAGTGGGAGAAATGAGCAAAGGCTGAAATGGCGGAGAAGAAGAAGCCTTACGCGTGTAACTAGAGTAAGTGAAACGGTTGCATGAAAACAACCTGATGACGTCAGACGGGGAGAGTGTTCGCAATCAGGATTGTTTTAGAAGTAGCGTTGCTAAAAAATTACAGTTAATATTTGATGACCGCTGCAATCGGAGATCCCTCACTGCACAGACTCTAACTCCGAGCGGAACACACAATGACTGCACATCAGACATAGCTGAGGATTGACAGGCATGTGGCTCCCAGCTTCTTCCGACAATCTTCCTCCTTCTTAAAGCGCCTGACAAACCTCATTAAGGACCATTCACGAAGGGTCTATTGACATGAGACTTGCGAGGAAAGGGTCATTTATAAAACATGAATCACCCAAGGTTTTATAGCAGAGCCTGTATGTGGATATATAGCACGTTATGTTGTGCAAGCTCTTGCCTATAGTGTAAAACAGTGGCATATTTAACGTATCTGTAGTGTTTACAGTCAGTCCCATGGATCGTAGTACATGCTGCTGTCTTAGTTGTTAAGAAATTATGAGCCACAGTTTAATAACAGGGAATATTATCAGTCTGTGCAGACAGATTTTGCACACACTTCTGTTTCAATCCAAATCCTAGAGCCACGTTCACCACCTCTCCGTAACTCTTCTGAAATATTAATATAATGTAATCGGCTATTTGTATTAAATATTTAATTCCGTCACATTTGCATCTCATAAAATGCTGGTCAGTATTACTTTGGATTATGTTTGAAATTTTTAAAACTTGTAGGACGGGGACAGAATCCGAATGACAGAGTAGCCGGCGATGATTAGGAGAGGAGAGCAGTTTGTCGTGTGAACTGGGAATTGCTTTGGGATGTTCAGTGAAAAGGCATCTTTTGTCCTTTCCTCTCCATTTTCTTCTTCTCCCACTCCTAAATACAGCCTGCTGTGCTCTGTTTCCCCGCTGTTTATTACCCAGCGTTTGCAGCAGCACTTTGTGTAATGTGCTCCAGACAGATTTGACAGCCTGGATGTGGACCTTAAAATACCTCCTGTTAGTGTACTACCTACCAAGAGATCACAAACCCTGGTGTTTGGAGACTGTGAGGTTTAGGTAGAGCAGTAAAAAAAAAAAAAAAGAGAGAAATTAATGGAAGGAGCACAGGAAGGTGAAGGCACAGAGCAATTGGAATGAATGTCAAAAGATTTTCCACTGACCTTAAAATTCCTCCTCATAAATAAAATTGAATTTTAAAGGTCCCATATTTTACACTTTAGTGGTGATTTATTTGCAGTCTTGATATTCATGAGAGGATATTTTTTGTGGTTTTAAGTACCAAAAACCATCTGCATATAGTTTTAAATCTCCTCTTTTAAGCTTCTTTCTGGAGCTCTACAAGAACAGGCGGTTTTGTGTCTGTCTCTTTAAGTCACCTTGAAATTAATGATCCTCTCTTCTGATTGGCTGACTCTTCTCAGTGACGCACGACTGGGCCAATCACAGGTTGTCTTCAGTCTGGTAGCTTACTAGCACTGCCATCGAATGACCACTTGGTGTTTTCTTCCAATTAAAGGCTTGATGGTGGGACTGAGGGCGGACAAATGACATGAGTGGGACTTTGTTACATCACAAACCTCTAGTCCGAACGTCAGAGTTGCTGAATACAGGCTGTGTGTGTTTGTGCGTGGACTGAGCATTTTGACACTTATTTATATATAGCACCTGAACCGACTTCATGATCAGAAAAGAGATGGAAATCAGAATTTATGCAATATAGGACCTTTAGATATAAGGCTTTCATGATGTTATCACCTCATTTCAGCTAATATTATTGTAATGCAACAATTCCTCTTAAAAATGTTCTGTATTTGAAGTGGAGTGGAAAGACCATAATGCTAACCTTACATAACCATTTGATGCTCTGGTTTTCAGAGTATGCATCACCTGTTTGAATACTACCCACTTTATACATTTCCATTAGTGGTTATACTGGAGCACATGACCATGTTTATCGTGTTGACCTGAGGTTATTACTGTGGGCAGTGATGGGGAAGGAAAATGCATCCATCTTGCCATGCTGTTTCAGTGGATTGAGGCATCGCTGTTAGATGTTGAGATGTCGTATCAGACCTACAGTATGCATTTGCTCAACGATGCTTTGCGGTCTGATTCAGAAATTGGGGGATTTCATTTGGGATTCAGACACGTGTAGTTTATCCCTTTGCTTCATTTATACTTGTATATAACATATTTTATCATGCAGCTTGATTTAAATCTGACAGTTTACTAAAACACATAATTGTTAGAAACTGCTGCAGCTGAAAGTTGATCCAGTTATAATCCGATGATAACTCTTCTTCTCTAATGGGAATGCAGCTAGAATAAGGACTGTGCTTGTTGTCACTGACCTTTCTTACTGAGGATCTGTTTGCATTTTGAACTAAAATGCATCTTGGGTGATCAGTGAGCATCTTCTTTATACAGGTGTAATTGCAGCCAAACAGCTTGCAGGATCTCCTGCGATCAAACTGCTCGAACAGCATTCAGCTGTGGCCAGTGATGCATGTGACTGCATAGTCAGTGTAGTGTGAAAGCAAGTGGCTCCCTGACTGCATGCAAGGCCTGTGGGGTCAACTTCAGCTTTGTACAACAAGCATACAGCACGACAAGTTGTTTGTTTGTGGAGAAACGGTATGGACAGTGTTTGGAAGTCAGCTCACGAGGGGAGGAACCAAAGAGCATTTCTTGTCTCTACAGTTGATCTCTGGATGAGCACAAATGTGTTTTTCTGTTCAGCAGCAGTTGCTGTTTCCCACAGACAAAATCAAATGTGTGCCAGGAAGCAGTGCAGTTACACCAAGTGTAATTTCCAGCTTACTCTAGATGCATTCTGGATGTAGTTGGTCGCATTAAATAAGTGGAACGACAGATCTTTTGACAGGATTGTGCGCCAGCAGCCGCAACAATAAGGCCGAGCAGGATTTGTCAGAATCATTACCGGCTGGAAAAAGTAGTCGGTGAAATATGTAAGACACACATTGTTTGTTATTATCAAACCATAACCGACTTGGCAATCATCATTGTCGGTAACAAAGTGCGAAAAGATTCACAGTTGATTTCGGGGGGAAATAAGTGATAGGACTATTGAGTAAGCCCCGGCTGGTCTTTATTGGCTTTGTTGTGGAAAGCAAGCTAGTGAAAAGCCCTGAGCATCTGTAGGCCTTGCGTGCCCGTGCTCGCTCACTGTCTTCCTCCAGCCAGGCTGCATAACCACAGCCAGCCATACACATGGTCTCCTTCTTCCCTCCCTCCCTCCCACCCTCCCTCCCTTCCCTGCCTCCAGCCTGCCAGCCCCCAACTAGCACAGCCTGGAGGTAGGGCAAGCTGGCAGTCATCTGCGTTTGATTTTTTTTCTATTTTCTCTGGACTAATCCTATTTTGGGTGCTGCTTTCTTAGCAAAGGTTTGCACAATCTCTCCAGGCCAGATGCGGGGAGGAGTGACACTTCGGACCCCCCCCCCCCCCACACACCCCCTCCCTCCTTCTCCCTCTTATTATTACATCATCTGTTTATGATCACTCTGCCGTTCAACCATACATCACCCAGAAACACTGTGGAAGTGGCAAGTTGTCTTTTCACTTGTCGTTGCAGTCAAAGGTACAAGGGTCCAAACAGAAGGTACAAATATTTGGGTTGTACGCTGTCTGTCTTTGTCCCACCTGTTCCTCTTCCCGTTTCTTCCTCGTCTCAGAGCCCATTCTCCGTGATGGTGATCCCACACAGGAATCGTCCAGAACAGCCTGGTGAATCACACTGCATCCACAGACTGAGCGCAGCACAGCACAGCACAGCCACACATCACACAAATAAGTATGGACACATACCCACACACTCGTACTGTAACCAACCCGCGAACCTTACATTTCATCTGTGTATCACTTAGTGTGTTGAAATGCTGCAGTGCTAAACATTTCAATATTTATTGAACTTTTTCTACACATCTCATACTTTGACATTATACCAGTTTTTACCATTATACATTCGAGGCTGTACTTAGGCACAGAGATGGTCCAGCAAAGTCAGTACGATCCTCTGGAACCATGAAAGTCGACGCTAAATTTCATCCCAATTCATCCCGGCGTTGTTGAGACATTTAAATCTGAACCAAAATGAAGGACTGACTGACATATTTTTGCCATCCCTGACCGTTTTTCACCAAACTTAACCGATTCCAGATCTAAGAGCTGTTAGAAAGAGCCAGGAAATGTAATTCCCAAACTGTGATATGTGTACCAATGGCGGTACACAAAAGCTTTGCTAAAAGGCCACACAATATCATTACAATGATGAAATAAATAATTTCTTATCATTTAAATAGCTTATAAATACATTTTTGAAACGTAGCCTTAGGTTGATACTACTTAGCCTTTCTGATGTTATTTCATGGGTAAATCAGTGAATTCTATTCTATGAAAAAAATAGTTTTCGTAGTGGAAAGTGGAAAATTTGTTTTAGTACATACACTAGCGCTCTGCTATAAAAAAAACAAAAAACAAAAACAAAACTTCAATACAACCACATCTAACCACATCTGTTTCTGGATGATGTGTGCTTTAGAGGCCCTTGATTGGCTTAAAGTTCAGGTTGCATTCAAATCACACAACTGCCCTGTTTGTCTTTTTAATAATCTATTCAACAGACCTCACAGAAGCAGAGGCTCTGAGGTTGCCTCGATGGCATCGGTGGTCCTTTGCCTGTTCCATCTGGCCCATTACACATGACGAGAGTAATAGCTCCTTGAGGCGAGTTAATTAATCAACCACGGTTCAGGTTAGTTTAGAGCCTTTGTTTTTTATTCCAATTACAATAAATAATAGTGGCAATGCCAGTTGTTTCTGATAACTGAGTTTGCGTATGGCCAGGTCAGTAATGTTCGCCCTCAAGAGGGTGTTAAGTAAATTGAGAAAGTGATGGAAAGCAACCCAGCACTGCTTTCCAGATTTACTTATATATTTGAGGCACAAACGCTGTGTTGCTCATTATTACTCTGCCAGAAGAGAGACATCTAGGGTGTTTTTCAGTAATAGCTTAAATCTGTCTTCTCTTTCTCACTCTTAAATCCTCTCCAGCCTGAACTCTCACTCCCTCTATTATTTTCCCCTCTCAGCTACACCAGCAATAGTTAGCAAATGACATCCTTGTCAGGATGTTAGGGTGATAATGTCAAGTAGGTGTGAGAGCTCTGCGTGTGCGTAACTCTGCTTAATGGCAGCAAAGGCTGTCATTAACTCTCCGCTCGCCCTGCCAGCCAGATGGAAAACTTTGCTGTATTGGTTGATGTGACAAACATTGACATGCACGGTACTGCAGGTAATGGAGCCACTCCCAGGCTATAACACCGAGGTGATATTGACTGCAGCAACAACCCCTCTGTCTGAGTGTCAAGCTCGTATCGCCACAACAGCTACTATTAATATGCTTGTGAGGAAGAATTAAGACAAGCTATTACAATGAGAAGCCAGGCTGAAATGTCCTCGGGTGCTGTGTAATTGAGTTAATGTGGAAGGAAAATTACAGACTGCTCCCTGCAGAAGTGAAGGCCACGAGGACCGGTAGCTGTGGAAAAACTATATTTCCCATGAGCCCTTGACTGTATCCTGCTGCAGGAGCAGCTGCGTGGCATCGTCAATAAGTCTCAGTCCGCTGGGTACTACCCAGCTGTAAATTGTTGACAGATATACAAGCAAACACATCAATGAGCAGTCAAGCAATAGACAGCAGCACTGAGGGCCCTTCCAAGATGACCCTGTGCTTATGAAGAGCAAATTGTGTTTATGTAGAGCTGGCTGTCTGCAAAAAGTGGACAACTACTTTCATTCTGGGCAACGTGCTGCATATCCAGATTTATTATTAATTATCAAATGTGCTTTTTGGAAGACAGAAACTTTTAAAACAGAGGAGGCAGATACATTACAGCGTAGAGTAAATGTAATCGGATATATTTCATTACTTTAATTTGTCCTTCCTTTGACATTGGCTGATGCTGATGATGGTGATTTTCTGTGGTGTCGCTCCAGCTGGAGTCTAAAAGCAGAGGGGTATTTAAATCTCCTCCTGACACCGAGCCAATGCAGTGTCGTCCCCAGAGCCTGTGCTCGGTCCGCAGCACTGAAGAGGACAGGACCACTTCGACCATAGTGGAGCTTTACCTGTAATGCACCGCACTCTAATGAGAAAGGACACCCGGGGGGTGTGTGTGGGGGGCGATGGGGTGCTCTGTTCCATCAGATGAGAGCAGCAGTCGCTGAGCAAATATAATGCACCGTGTAGCTGAGTTACCCTGTTCTCCCTCCGTACTCCTGTGACAGTGGGAATTACAGTTTGTCAGCCTGTTGCGCATACAAAGACACCAGAGCTATTATTTCTTCCAAAGCAACCTTTCGCGCCGTCACTTAGCTGTTGCACACTTGTACATCCTCCTCTCATCAGCGTTGGTGACACCAGTTGTGAGAAGGTTGTGGTCACAAGCGAGGAAGAGAGAGATCAGTCATCACATCAGCCCAAGTTAGTCAGTGTGAGGATTTTACTCTGGAGAAAATGAGTGCCACTTGCAGAAAGACAAAGACATACATATTTGGACATACAGACACATAAGGATGGCATTAGGTCATTTGAGGGCTTTCTTTTAGTGGCTTTTTTATGGAGTCTAAAGGGAGACGGCTTTGGCTCGGTTGTGGCCGAGTCAGTACTCTAATCTCCAGCTTGAGGCTATGGCTTGCCCTGTGCTTGGTTTTTACTGCCTGGTCTGTCCAGACAGGTAATAAAGTGTTTTTTACAAGCAGTATTTAATTGAATGAAGGAGGCAAAGGTAGGGGCCTCCAGGTAGTCATGAATCAAAATTAATTCATTTATGACAAATGGAGTCCGTCTGACATTTTCATATGAACTTTGCTCGGTAGATGTGTGTCTGTTTGGGATTTGAATAACCACGAACATGCCTGGAGCTAAGCTCACTGTATAGTTGTGTGGTGTTTGATGAGATTTTGTTTAAACCTTAACGGATATGCCGAGACTGGGCTGTTTCACTGTCATTCGACTGTCATTTAGCTGTCACTCAATTAAAGTTGCACTTGTGATGCCAATACTTTAATTACACCCTCAATAATTGTTTTCCCATCTTTGAAAGGCCGAGAGTATTTAGGCTAATATTGTTCAAGTGAAGAGTAGTGCTGGAAATTCGACATGGATATAAACGTGCACAAGTACACACACACACACACACACACACACACACACACACACACACACACACACACACACACACACACACACACACACACACACACACACACACACACACACACACACACACACACACACACACACACACACACACACACACACACATACATACCATGAGTGCATGCAACTCTGTATCCTTAGGCAAATACAATTGACTTTGACTTGGATTAGATTTTATAATACCACCCACATAATACATCTGCAGCATCCGAGACCTCTTTGTCTTGGTTGATGTCACCAGCAGTGAGCTGATGATGTGGGCAGATGGGGACTGTAGGCCTGTATGCATATGCACAAGCTTCACAAATTGCTTCTCAATAGCATTACAGTTGAGTCGCTCTTCCCTCACTCCCACTCTTTTTTTTTTTTTCTTCCTGCACTGTTCTCTCTTCACTTTCTTGGTTTCTTCACATCCCTAAAGTGCACGATTTCCCACTCATGGCACTGCGCTTAAGCCGTGTCAAGTTAAAGAATATTTGTGTGTTGGTGTGTGCAGCTTTTGAGCACATGTGCGTGCGCACATTTTTAGAAAGGCTGTAACTAAAATGCAACTTTGAACACAGATGGTAAAGGAGATACAGCACTAAATTTGAATTTACAGTGGAGCGCAGTAGACAAGAAGGTGAGAGAAAATTAACATAGAGTGGGTGGAGGAAGTCAGAGGAGCCAGGAAAAATGGCTTGCACACAGGACCATTTTGGGCCTTAATGAAGATGAATATTTGAAAAAGATAGGAAGGGGAAGAAGTGTGAAGAAAAGAATACATGTTGTAGGTTTCACTAATTGCAGCCGTTGTCTGCTAACAGTGCAGTAAACAGGCGCAGCAGGTCTGAAATACTTCGGGCTTCTCCGTGTTATAGTAATACAAAGGATTTAAAGACTTTGAAGGGTGGTGCCTCTCTTGTAGCCCCCCTGAAGCCAAAGAACACAAGCAACAGTGTAAGGCAGGGATTAAACCGTGTTTACTGCTGAGATGTAAGCTGCAACTGTTAGCACGTACGGTGGACCAACTAACCGCTCAAGGCAGTAACTGGGCATGAGGCTTACTTCCAAGGCAAAGGAACATATCATGAACTAACTGTAGGTCATATCTTTGTGGGGTTGCCAGAGGTGTGTATGTTGAAACATTTTTAACACAGCTATGTTTTTCCATACCAATTTTCTGAAGTCCAATTTTAAGAAACCGAAAATCAGGTCACATATTATGGTACAAATCTTTAGTTTTTATGCAGTTTAGAGGGGGAGAGTGTAACTCAGGTTGTTTTCTGTAGCTACAATTAACAGACATCCCCTCAACGCCTCACATGGAATCTATTGCTCGATTCTACAATTTTTCGGTCTTCACTTAACGCCTCACATCCTATCAGTAGAAGCTAGCTTGCCAGTTGCACACAGAGAAGCCTCCAGTTGCGAGTGCACACAACTTAGACATGTGGCCAAAAATGTTTCCGAAAAGACTGAAATAAGGCGTTGTAGTACAGCCTTAGTTAAAACTGAGTGATTTGGACTGGCGCCCAAGTGGAGTTTAAGTATGGTAAATGCTGTGGCACACCGACACTTACGAGATTTACTTGCAAAAGTTAAAATGAAGATGTGTTATTGAGGATGTATCCAAGGTAACAAAATTTGGTACAGAACGACGCGCATTTTTCAAATAGTAGGTAGTAATGAAGCAATTAGGTCAATGCCCCAACAGTATCAAAGTTTGGTACCCAACCCCCGGCGTTACAGCAGTAACGCACTAAGGAGAAGTGGATACCATTCTGCAAGAGGGCGCTTCATTCATTCAATGAAAGCTGCGGAAATAAATATAAGAAAAAGGCTATTTTTTTAATTTATTTTCATGTCCTCCCCATTGATCATACACTGATACACAGATGCTGAGTCTTTGCCTTTGACCTGTTCGCTTTAGCCTCGGTCTTTTATCATGCGAGAATGAAAAGCTTGACTGACTCAGGAGCTCAACAAATGGCCAGTTTGAATAATAATGAACGGACTGAAAATGTTTTAGACTAGAATTAGACACCAGGGAAGAAGTGTGGTAAAACAATCCAGCGAAGTGTTGTTTACTGTGAGCTCTGACCCTGCTCAGAACAAATAACAGAGGGTATATAGAGGCAATTTAATGCCCCTTAGCCTAGAATAATGGTAGTCATGGTTGACTTAGTTTACAGCTCACAAGCTCATTACTGGGATGGACACTAGTCCACCTCCAGAGCATCAACAGCCACCATGTGGACTTAAATCAATAAAGTCAAGGGCATCAGTGGGACTGGTGAATAATAGGTTGTTTGTAAATATGTGAAGCAGCCGTAACATCCTAAAGCTCGGGGGCCCAGAGAAGCTCATTCAGCTTGATCCGGTTTCTGTAATATATAACAGTCATCTGTCCCAGTGTGACTCTCAGCAGGTGCAAAGTGGGAAGAGTGCTTAGAAAGAAGGAGAGAGGTGAAGTCTGAAGAGGGTGTGGTGATTATTCTGACCTGAGGAACATGAAGTCAAGAGGCACGCTTGATGAGAAGCTGAATCCTTGAGGATGAATATTTCTTCACGCCCGACAGATAATTAACTGATTAACTGCACTGACAAATACCAACAGTGAAAAAATATCCAAGAAGGCACGTGAGTTATCCTCATTTTAAGTAGTGTTTGGAGTCGCCCGATGATATATGACTGTAATTCATTATTAATGTATGTTTGATGTGAGGCAGGGGGATTTATAAATACAAGTTGGCCTGCTAGAAGGTAAGAGATAGTGTCTTTGGTGATTGCGATGGGTCTTTGTGGCTCACATATGAAAGTCATTCATTTCAATCTGAGCAGTTAATTCAGTCTTTCTGAGGCAGAGCCGGGGGAGAAAATTATGGCCGACACACTGATAGATTATGTGATATATTAGACCATGCATACAGTATAAAGTCCTCATCAAAGACACGGGAGAAATAGATGTAACCAAAATGTTAGCTTTATCACTCATTCAATCAGAATTAAAAGTAGATAATATTCATTTACCTCCCACTGAGAGCACGACATTAAAGGGAAATAGTTCAAAATCAATGCGGTCAGCTTCTGGAAACTAGCGCCTCACAGTTTATTATTAAATATATATTATATATTGATATCGCACAGTTTTCAACAGGGTGCTGTGTTTTAATGAAAAGACCAGGCTCTTAGAAAATGATAATGTGAAGAAAAATATGCACCCAGATAGAGAAGTTGTTGAAATTCAGGCTTGACTCTGTTTGTCTTTTTGAATATGTATCTCGAAAATAAATTCACTCATCAGACACTTTTCATTTTTATTGAAGTACGTCATTCAGACAGTATTTACAGCCCTGTTAACCACTCAGAAGTTAAGCTGTTCAGTCTATTCAATAAGCGTCTCACAGTGAGAAGGCTGCTGGTTGTTTTTCACTGACACTCCTGAGTATTAACTATTAGCATACAGTAGATAAGAAAACTGTATTTTTATTTATGGGCAATTATATTTGCTGAGACTGTCTAAGGTATATTATTATACATAACGTATTTTATGCATTGCCATATTTGCCCAAGACATATATTAATATTATGGTGTTGTGCTGTTCTTTCTGTTGAATTTAAAGGTACCTTGCCGTATGCGACTTTTGAACTCTAGTAGCACTGCAAAGCCTTTTTTCGAATAGCTGGTTTGTCCTGTGTGTGCACATGTGAGCGCACGTGAGCACTGGTGACACACTACACAGTCCTACGGATGGTGTGGCAATGTTGCTCCAACCTACAGGTGGTGGTAATGTGCCAGGAAAATGTAGCAATGTACAAGCAATGGCAGCAAAGAAGAAGACTGTAAACATGGATGTAAACAATGCAGGATGTAAACAATGCAGGATGTAAACAATGCAGGAAGCAAACGTTTAAGAAGAATCGACTTTTTTAAATTTTCTGAGAAAGGATGTGAATTTATCCTGTTTGTAAAACCTTAAGGATACACAGTGTTTTTTTTTTTTTTTTAGTAACACTGAGTGTTTAACTTACATTTGTTTCCAAGGAAATGCCACAGCAAACCTTTAAGATATGTTTCATATATTTCATACAGTATATTTTCTATCAGTTGTATCGGAATCATAAAAATGCCAAACTATATTTTGTTTGCTTGTAAATATACTAAAACATGTTTTACAACTTCAGTTCAGTTACACCTCGAGTATCCAGATTTCATTGGGTTTTATGGGCAATTTGCCCATTCGCTGTCAGAGGTGCTAATAGGATGATGGTGCCATTATAGGTGACACCAGGCTTGTGTCACATGATGGCCTGCTGGTCCAACTCCAGCTTGGCTCGTCACCGGGTTGAGATGGATCTCGTCCCTCATCAGAGACAGACGTGGGAGGCTGTCCTCTTACACTGGCTGTGAAACAGCCTGTGTGACAGCACAGCAGTGCTGCAGCTGAGCCATGAGAGCATATAGGGACAGAGGACCAGCACAGCTCTCTGTAGCCTACAGGGGATGCAAGAGACACTCAGTCTAACCACAGGTGGTCTCAACCTGTCAAAATTTCACTGGTTCCTCTACACATCCCTGTGATTTGCAGCACATGGGGCCCCAGTGTCCTATGTGGCCTGGGATTTTCAAGTGGTTAAAAGATGATACCAGGCTTTTGCCTGTTTTTACTGCAAATGGCATGAACAAAACATCACTGCTGTCAATAACAAGAACCATAATGTAACTTTTGAAATCGATGAATGGATGTTCTGTGTCTCACAAGGATCAATTTGCCTTTGATCGTTGCTGCCAACTTGCTTGGGATAGGAAATAAAAAAAATCTAAACGATGTATAATTTTGCATCTGTAAATGGTTTCGGAGAAGAATTTTGAAAGATGGTTCAGGAGATATTTTTTGATTTGATTTTGATTTTATACACTTTATTAATCCCCGAGGGGAAATTTCTTCACTACAGCAGGGGGGCCCTCAGGGGGGAGATGCTGCAGCAGGCTGCCATTAGCGCGGCGCCAGGTAACCTGACCTGAGGTGCATGTTTTTGGATGATGGGAGGAAGCCGGAGAACCCGGAGAGAACCCACGCAAGCACAGGGAGAACATGCAAACTCTGCACAGAAAGGCCCAGGACCGGATTTGAACCCAGAACCTTTTTTGCTGTGAGGTGACAGTGCTAACCACTGCACCACCGTGCCCCCCCTAAGCAAACCCTAATCCCTACTCACACAGTGGTACACATTGTTGTCTACGTGAGCGAGAGAACTGTCAATCATCTGCTGTCCATCCTACTTGAAGTGGCGATCTGTCGCCAGCAAATGCCTATTGAGCGTTGCCAAACTGGCTTCACAACAGCACTGTAATGGATATAACATGCCAAAACAGCAGGCCATTCTTTGAGCACACCGCAGCACTCGTAGCAACCAGCTCCGAGCTCACTGTGCTAAATGTCACCTCATCAGTTTATTTGTTAATTGTATTATTTACCTGGATCCACAGTCATTATTCATTTCATTCACACTTCTTGTCTCGAATCAAGTTGAGGTTTTTCCCACACAAATTATTTTGTGTGACTGAGTACAGAAATATTTAGTTGGAACACCTTCATATTCTTGTGTTGTTTACTACTACACCGTCTAGTGTCTTGAGACATAAAAGAAAAGTAATAATCTACAGTGTAGATTTGAGCCAGAAGGTAGATACAAGCAATTTGATATGCCTGGTATCACAATATAAATAAAAGTAAATAACATTTTGCTGGTACACACAGATTGTACCTCGGAGGGGACAGACTTTAAAGACATCTGAGTGACATCTGAGGATTACCCAGCAGCTCAGTGGCTATAAAGAGGGCCGAGCCCAGGCACAAGTACAAGAAGCGGGCACTTTGAAGTGGCGATTAGGCTATGAGCTTTGCACCCAGAGCTTCTGAGGCACTGCCCTCTCCACCTCAGTTGGAGCATAAAGATGCGGTGTGGCAGCTTTGCTGACTGGACACTGCTCCAGTTCCGCCTGTCCAATTAGCAATTTCTTCTACCCCTGAGGACTGGTCCCTTTCTGCCTGGCTTAGCTTGCTGCATGTGGACCGGCTCACCTACATGTACAGTCTCACTCTCAACAACGCTCGTTGTACTCAATGCTGCTGTGCACTCCATACCAAAGACTTTGTTGTACTGTGCTACTTTCTGTCACTCTTGTCTTTGCCTTAAATGTCCACATTTAACCGGATTTAGCCTTTGTTTTCCTCTTCAGTGAAAGACTTTATTGCAAGCTCATTAACGACAGTATTGCCACTACTTACCCGAGTACACAGTGCCATTCATTCTCCGTTTTATGTGCATATAACAGAGATAGCCACTGAAATCTAAAACAAACATGCAACTTTCAAGTTCAAGAGTGCTCTGACTTCTAAAGGCTTCTGATCAAAGGGCTCAATGGCTTGTTCAGCTCACTTGTCAGTTTTACTGAGTGGTGCCATTTTAGATGTGACTCACCACCCTCCATTTGGGAGTATCTTTTTGTTTATTTTGTATTACAGTACTTGGTTTAAATATAGTAAAGATTACTACTTGGTTATTTAAGCTGTTTTCAATTAACTTCTAGTGAAATTGCCTCCTTATTCGAGCTTCAGCATACAACACTTTTTTTTAAACATATTTCACCCTCACTAATGTATCACCTGCTGGAGTATTTCGAGCTCAAAGTTTTGTTGTGTTCAAGGAGAAAGATAAGTTGAATTTCCTGAATGCTGTGATAGCTATGTTGTGCCGGCTTCTCTTACTCTAATAATGCCTCTTTTTCTCCACAGCCAAAGTGCTTGAAGATTTGCATATCTCCCTCACCTTAACGCAGTGTATTTCCTTGCTTGTATTCCCCTGTGAAGCCTGCACACTTTATGTAGCTCTCTGTAGTTTCTAAAAAGGAGCCTGCAGTATATTTTGTGAAGTGGGAAGCACAATCCAGCTGTCCATTACTGAGCGCCTTGACATCTTTGGATGCTGTATTTTAGTTGGAGGGATTTCTACTCCCTTAGCTCTCATGACTGACATGGCTCATAAAGCATACTCCTCCAACCACCCCCACCCTCTGAACTTCAGAGGGGAACACAGGGCGTAGGACCCTCCATCAGCTGCTGGCTTTCACTGATCCACCTGACTCTCCAAGCTCTCCAAAGATCAAAACATCCATCACGGAGCCACTTAGCAGTGAGGCTACGAGATGCCCTGAGTGGAGACCAGTGCAGCTATTAGTTATTTCAGATCCATTGCTACCCTTGCTTAATGTCATAGTTTCTAATGGACTCCGCTTTATTGACCTCTATGAATATACAGTAGCAGAGCATATAGTGTCTATTTCTGAACCTCTATAAATATAGATATTCATCATTCAGGAGATGACTGTGTTTTACTGACCCTCTCATGCTCGGGAGGGTGGGAGGGGGAGGG
Source organism: Brachyistius frenatus (assembly GCF_029030835.1). Taxonomy (NCBI): domain Eukaryota; kingdom Metazoa; phylum Chordata; class Actinopteri; family Embiotocidae; genus Brachyistius; species Brachyistius frenatus. The sequence goes on from NW_027210673.1 coordinate 1,396,217, forward strand.
GCGATTGTGCCTCTTTACCATTAGCAGTCTCTTTGACTGCAGATAAAGATAGATAGATAAATAATGGGAGGGACACTTGTAATGACTTTTACGCTGATTATATCTATATCTGCACAATCAGAACAAAATCAGTCAAGTCGGATCGAGTCCCTTTCAGTCTGGGTCAGTTGCTGTCGGCAGGAGATAAATTCACACAGTGTGTAATGTTTGAGGTGTCTAGGATTATTATCTCTTAGACAATAGCAAGAAAGCTAATAACAAACAAGCAGCTAACTACCTGTTAAAGGTACCTGCGGTGGAGTTTTTGACCACTAGTAGTTTTCTGAGTGGGTCCTGGTTTTGTTTGTTCTTTCACACTCACTCACTGATCTACAGGTGGAGAAGGTGACAAGAAATGCAGAAGTACATCAGAAACAGACGGGGAGGAAGAAAATGGCGAGCAAGTACACATAGATATACAACACAGGTTTCAAATTCAAAAAAAGGTTCCTGAGGAATGAAAGGCATTCAGCATGTTTGAAGTCAAGGATACCCACAATGCATTTTTCTTAGAGACCCTGAATGTAGCAGAAACTTTATATCAAATATAACTGTAGTCACTCTGAGTGGATGTAGATTATTGGTAACAGATTGGGAATTGAAATTTTGATGCAAATCAACACATAATTAGGGAGACATTCTATTTTTTATTGGCTTGTATTGAGGGTCTGAGGTGGAAAGCATAAACAGGCTCGTAAAAAGAAGCTGGCAACACCATTTATATTTGTCATTTTAAGTAGTTTGCCTAAATGTTACATGCATATTTGATGTATTTTTATGACTGAAATTAGGAAAGTTGCCATAAAAATTCAGTGAAGTAAAATTAACAAGATAAATTATATATTTTTTTTATAGAAGACTGCTCTCCCTGCAGGGTATTCAGTCTGTCTGTTATAAGTGTACTCATCCGAGACCCCAATTTTGTCCTTGTTTCTTTTCCATTTCCAACATTTTCAGTGTAAAAATGCAAACTGAATAATCTTTTGTGGTACAACGTTTTTGTGGTATAATTTGGGTTATAATTTGTCTTTTTAAGGAATTTTAAAAGACCGTCAATCAAAGTCTAATCATGGTCTACCTGTCTGTGGTCCTAACTGGTCTATATGCACTCTCATTTCTGAAGTGACCTCAGGTGTCACAGTGACTTCAAAACAGCAGGTGTGGCTGAGGGAAAACTGTGGAGAACAATGCGGATCCCCTTCTGATTTTCCATATGAAACAACTTTACCTGCCATTATTCCTCCTTTCTGAGCCCATCTGCTCCCAGTGGACATGATGATGATGATGAGGAGGAGGAGAAGAAGACAAAGATGTAACAGGGAAGTGAGATGAAAAGCCAGTTGTGACAAGCGAAGGATGGAAAGGAGGGAGGCAGCAGTCGGGGAGAAGACAAACCCAGTTATTGAACGGAGAGCATGGCTGTTTGTCAGTGTTTGTCACTGAGCAGCGTAAAAATGTATTCTGACACTCATTTATCACTGTATATTTAGAAATAAGAATTGTTCTAAGGAAATCACAAATTTGAATACATTAGCATTTTTCCTGCTGTGCAAATATCAAAGCTGCGCAAGGCTGTATATCCTTTTCCTCTAAAGCGAAGCCCATCCAATTGTTTGAACGTGGAGAATGTGCAATCTAAAACACAGAGTCGATGTGTGAATCCTCTTCGTCTCACACACACATACGACACATTCGAGCAGCGATAGATTATGTTGTTATTGTATTTTTTTACAACTCTCTTCCAGAGCCACCTCTCTCACTGGGCATCTACTGATACCCATTAATCATGGGCTCTCTTGTATTGTCAGCCTAACCTCCCCCCCACACCCTTCCCTTCACTTTCAGGCTGTCAGTTAACAAGCTGTGACACCATGACAGTGATGTGTGTGCAACTGAGTGATGTCTGGCTGCAGTCCTTATTGGAAAGGTATTGAAATGCTCCGGCACGAAGGGGGTAGTGATGAGATTGTATTCCTCAGCTTCTTATGATAGAATGTAAAAATGGCAACTCTGCTTGGCTATTCAATTAAATACGGGGTGAGAAGGCCCGGCTTTATTTTGGGTTGCCCCGTCTGACTACATGATTTACTGCGGCATACACCCAGCTCTCTGGCAAAAATCTAATGTTTTTGTTTTGCAGACGTTGAAGAAAATATCTGCATGTATGTGAAAAAGCACCACTCATTTGTTTTTCTCTTTCCGCCTTTGTCTGTGTGTTTGTGTGTGCAGGCTCAGTGTCCCTCAGTGTGTTCCTGGTCTCCCTCGCAGTGACAGTGTGTGCTGTTTGGCTGGTGGCTCTTTGTGGCGTCTGTGGTTGGTGTCAACGCAAGCTGGTGAGTTTACACACACACACACACACACACACACACGCACACGCACACACACACACACACACGCACGCACACGCACACACACAAGCGCCACTAACAGATAAACTGCAGCTTCCAGTCACATTTGTTGCCATCCTAATATGCTTTAATAGTCAGAGAGCCTTAATAAACAATGTGGGTTTACTAGAAAGAAGACACTTTAGCGCGTTAACAAATAGGACAATGTCTGCAAATATTATGAAGATCTGTGCAAATATTACGTGCAGTCTTGCTGAATTGAGAATATTCTGTTACAAGTCAGTCATTAGTGAAGACATATTACTAATTATGGAGCAAGAATTCAGATCTTTTGCATCAGTAAAATTACCAACACAGCTGTGAAAGAACACTCTATTACAAGTAAATACTCTGGATTTAGACTTAAATAAGTTATACTGAAGTATGGAAGTATAAGCAGCGAAATGTACCTCAGTTTTCAAAAGTAAAAGCCCTCATTCTGCAGGAATTGTATTATTATACATGTTTAACATTATTTCTGCTTTCAAATTGAACTTGTGAGCTCGTGGTTAAAACACAGGAAGTCGTGTGCTTGTTGGACTTGGTGTTCAAGTGGTTTTGTTAATGGCAACATAGACGGCGTCCAGAATCCACAGAGGCTGTCCATGACTTAAATTATATTATATTAATTTATAATCCAGCAATTATAGTCTCTGCCCTCTCAGCAAACTCATCGCAACTTGTGAACTCAAGAGTTTCCAGAATAATCTGAGGTGCGGTTTTGTGATTCAAATGGACTCTTTTCGTGAACGTGGTAAAAACGAGCCCACTCAAAGGCAGCATTAAATAAGTTTAATACTGATTAATAAATATGTAAGTAATTTTATTGCTGTAGCTGGATGAGTCGTATTTTACCTACTTTATTAATAGATATTTATAGTGAAGCAATTTAGACCAGTGGTTGTCAACCTAAGGGTTAGGATCGCTCAAAGGGGCCAATCGATAAATCAGAAGACTCATGAGATGGTTACTAATTTGGCAGGCAAAAAGAAAAACTTCACAAATTTGTATTCATTGCTATTGAACAAAATCTTTGCTATCTTGTGAAATATTGTGTAATTTGACCCTCTGTGACTCTGAAACAATTATCCAATTGAAACCATTTTGAAGGGAAATGTCTCTACTCGGATAGCTCGGACAAGAAATAGGACTCTAGCATAACACTTCATCTTTATAAGTCCAAAAAGTTGTGAGCCACAACTTTAATCTTAAACAATGTTTGTATAGTTTATCATACATTTTTGTAAAATGTTAATCTAAAATGCAATTAGTAACTATAACTGTCAAATAATATAGTTGAGTAAAAAGTAAAAATCTTCCTCTCTGAAGTGCAAAGAAATCATAAACAGGAAATTCACAAGTTACTGGCATGTACCTCAAGTCCTCCAACTCATTGGACCGTATAGATACAAACATCGAATATGACGCACAAGAGTGTTTTCTATATTAGCGCAACTGGTTAGGCTTAAATGCAAAAACCACTTGGTTAGAGTTTGGCAATGTAAGGGTGTGGGTTAAAATAATAACTTGAAATATGTCGAACGGTAAAGTTACTACATCCTTACAATTCATCGTTATGGCAACAGTAAACCCTGACTCGTAGTTAAAGACAGGAACCAAACACCAGCCCCGTGCATGCAAGTCTGCTGTTGTGTCTCGTAATCCGCTCAACTGGCCTCCTAAAGGAAAAACTCACATTATATAGACGTCATCTGACCTGCGTCACTTCTCACATTCGCGTGGTTACAACCACAAAGGATCCTAATTGACTTTCTATTGGTATTGTTACCATGCTACTGGCGCATGATTTTTAACACATTATGTGCCACCATTATCCAATGCAATGTTAAGAGGTTTTGGTCATTTCACATGAGGTCAAAGGTCAGTTGATGATTGTCATATTTGTACAAATGCTAGAGGTTGCTCAATTTTAAAAACGGAAATACACAAAACACCTTTTTTTTTTTTTTTTTTTTTTTTTAAGACAGACAGTCTCGTAACATCAATTTTACTAATTTACCTTCCACCACTGCATATCATTGTAGAGAGATGGCCACAGCTACGTCAGCGCTTCAACCGTCCAGACAAGTAGTAATTAATCTCTCAGACGTGAGCAGCTCAACATCAGTAAACTGTGCTGTTACAGCATCAGTACCAGTTCCCTCACTAAGGAGACACAGAACATGGATCCAACACACTGACCTCTGACAGAGGGCATGTCATTGTGATTATGTGGTATGAAATGTGATTGATTAAAGGGAGGCAACCACTCATTAGACAGACAGAGCTGTAAGGCTGAGTGCCACTTCAGATTTTTTTTTTTTTTTTTTTTTTTACATCTAAATGCCTTTAAAATTAATTGATTTCTGATTCATCCTTTGCTTGTACAACACAGGTCACCTATTTTAAGTTTAATGTTGGCTCCAACTCTTACTTACTTCAGCTCACCACCACACTGCTGTGAAACTTATTGGTCCACAGATGGCAAATGTTGGCATTGCAGCAGGCTCCGCACACCACATGCCTCACTACATAATATAATTTGTGTTGCTAGAATCACCAGTAAGGTGACTGTACCTAGATTACTCCTTGATGCCATTACAACATATAGGGGGGAAATGGTCCGTGGTGAGATGGTACAGGGGTACAACACAGGCTTTCTATTGTTTGCTTCACTGAAACATTGTATTATATTGGATATTCCACTTTAAAGTAAATGGAGCAATGAATGACTCCTAGTTTTTTGTCTGTGGATGGAGGTAGTTCTGCTGCCAGCACCTTAGAAAGTCCCTGAGGTCTTCTCTGGAGCACTGCCGTAAATGGATCTTATTTCCATCCTGTGACGGTGCCGTGCAGCTGCAGGTTGGAACATATTTTGGCCTTATGAACCCGTGAAGACCACTGTAAACCACATCCCCACACACACACAGTGGTTTTCTTCTTTGTCTTTGGATACGCTCATTATGCATTATGTTTTTTCTTATCAGTGCATCTTACTCTGGTTACTTCAGGATCTGTGTTTTTGTGTGTGTTGGAGGGGGGTAACATAAAGCATTACGCATTCCAATGTTAATTAAGGCCTCTGCAGTCTGCGGACCACTTCAGGAAAAATGTCAGCCGCCCACTGGTGTGAATGCACATTAAAAGCAGTTAATGTACAGCATACTTAAATGTGACTGAGATGAATTGCATTAATACGTTAATATCTTCATCCTCAAAATGTGTATTTTCTACACGTGGTTAGCCTGACTCACCGGATGTGGAAGAAACCTGCCACTGGTCATCTATTTCAGTCTGTACATCCTTTTTTGCTATTTGTCTGTTACCATCTGTCTTGTTGATGTAAGAACCAACAACCACCTGCGAGCAAGCAACCTGCAAGGAATGGCAAGTTTTGATGAAGATTTGAATCATGCAAAAAGGCAGCTTGGTTCTTTGTTGTCTTTAGCAGGAATTTAGCCATTTTAATGCCAGGACTTGCCTTTCTACACGCAAACACGTTCCTCCCTCCTGGCACTATTTTGCAAGGACAATGTCGCCCAAGATAATTGGCTAGTTTGTATTTCATTAAACCAAATACAGAGTGTTTTTGTCCCCTATAGCAGAATGATATATGGGTGCAGGCAGACCTTTTTCCAGCGCCGGCACAGCACAGTGGGGATAGGTCTGACTTTGCGAGACAAACAACTATGAAGGCTTGGAAGCTATAAAATCTATTCTTCTCAAAAATGTGTGTTACAAAAACGGATTTCTCCACCGCACTTCCCTTGATCTCATTATCTCTGTTATTTTCCATAATTTGCATTAACACAGTTACTTTCAACTAAGACGCCTTATTATAGATGTATACTGTAGTGTAAATTCATGTGGCCTGATTTACAATTCACAAAACTCCTTCAGTAAGAGTGCCCAGTATTTAATGCTCATTTCACATAAAGCTACCAGAGGCCAGTGCACGTCTAATACTTTCATTTTTGATATGTCCGAGTGTTCTCTTTGACAGTGTCAGCTTTCATAAGAACAAATGTTTGCCTGAAGCTTCACGTGTCAGTTGCGAGTGGGCCCATGCCAGTTGTGGTTATGATTCATAGGTTAATAGACAAGACATTTTGGGTGAGTGTTGCTTTCGGTGTTTTAGTTTTGGCAACCAGTGCAATGGGTTTTATTTGAAAAGTCTTCATGTGCATTCATCCTGAAGCCTCCCTCCTGCTTGGCTTTCTGTTATCTAAGCCCCCTGGAAGTATTGCACGTTGAATGTTTCTCCTTCTGCTGCCTGTTTGCTTATTGCTGTTTATAGATTCATCAGCATCACATGTTCAAAATACAATATGTGCTAAGACAGGGTCATTTTCATGAGAACCTTTATTTTGATTAAACTGATTTCCAAATTGGACCTGATCACACTCACCGCCTGATTCAGTCCCTGTTGGCCTCATGCCATCAACCTTCAGTATTTTGATTTGCTCTAAGTGGGATTTAGGAGTTTAGGAGCAGTTGTTTGGAGGATGATAGTAATTATGTACATCAGAAGAGAGGGAAGATGTGAAAATCAATAATTAAAGAATTTCAAAGGAGAATTGTTACAATTATTAGGAAAATTACAATAACAACACATTATGAGGAGCTACAGTCTTGACCTCTCACATGTAAGTGACAGGTAGAGCTCCTGGTAATTGATATTTTATGCCTGTGCTATTACATGCTTCTTGATGTCAGCAAATACCAGGGAAGAGCTCAGGTATGTGAGAAATGTTTTGACATATGTTAAAAACAAATAATCGCTTGATGATTTAGCAGCAGACGACCATTTTAATAGTGCACTCCTCTCTAATTATGGTGTGATGTGGGTAATATTGAGCGAGCATGTAGACTCTTGCTGCCTGCTAATTCACAGCAAACAAACACAGCTGGGTGTTGGAAGGCAGTGCACTGCCAACAGAGACAGAGAGAGTGGTAGTTTCACTCTGTCTCCTCTCATGTCTGGATTCTTCAAGAAAACCCTCAGCATCACCCCGGGCAGTCCATCACCAAGTCTTTTCTCACTCATCTACTGTGGTGTGGCAGCAAAAAAACAATAATCTGGGCTCCTCCGGTGGTTGCCCTTTCCCTTTTAACACATACATTGTTAAGACTGTTCAAATCAAATTTCAGCTCACTTTTCTCAGCATCCTGTTTGTGAAGGTCTGCACACAGTCCAACATCAGAGGAAGATGTAACATATCCTAACTTCTTGTTCTGATGAAAGTAAGTGCAACGATGGCTGAAACTCTCGGCAAAACACAAGCAGAACAAGTGTTAACAAGGGTCTTGTTTTTGTCTGGAGACAGCTGTTGGCGAGTAAAGGGGTGACATTTTAACTACTAACTAACAGCAACCCGGAGAAACTCTGATAGTTGACATGTCACTGAAATCTGCCCCCCCCATCAGATTCTGTAATCTGACTTGATATTCTTCACCTCACTCCTCATGTCTCAACCTGATAAACCGAACCAACACTGTTGGTCACAGAATCTGATGGATCACAGATTTCAGTGCAACACTGAACTGCCTCCTAATGTACTAAGTGGTATTAAAAAATGGGATTTAATTCTTGCAAATTACACCTTTGAAATTAATAATCTCAAAGATTGTCATTTCATTAAATGTCTGTTAAGTCACTATCACTTAATGAAGTAACACAGTGGTGATTGTACCAGTGGCCCACAGATGAAAGCCCTTGCATTTGCAGTATTAAGACCTCAATGATCTGAGTGTCGGTGGCGACGTTTATGTGTAACATGACAACATGCTCACAGTTAGTGACATATTTCACCCTTGTTCTCGCTCGCTCTTCAGTTCATTTATGTCTGACGTCACACAGGCGATACAGTTTGGACCGCTTGGAAGTAAAGTCGAAAAACACAGCTGCAAATACTGTGTACCGCCATTGGTGCCGCCAAAGACAACGAAACAGAGTTCATTGAGATTATAACCTCAATAAAGACTTCATTAAATTTCGGAAACAAGTTGGTTTGGATTAAATTTACTACATTTTTAATCTTAAGGAAGCTTCATCAGCATGCTAATAATACAACGAAAACGTGGTCAAGTTTAGGGAACGATTTTGGTCTCGTTTAGAAAAGTTGAGCCTCCAATAGTAAAGTCCAAAGTTTTGTTCTTTCATTTTGTCACCTGGCTTTCTCTTTTGCTCCTATAAATATAATATAACAAAACTTGATAAGCTTACAAGCACAATACATTCACATAAAGAAATGGTAGCAACAACTGGAAACTCGGGATTCAACTCGTTGACGGGTCTTAATAAAGGAATCATGTTAAATAGTTACTCAGTTTTTAAATGATTGAACCTTTCTAATGCTGATGACAATTTCCATCAGTAATGTTGAAAACACATTATTAAAAGGAATCAAGATGGCTGAGAGGCTCTAATGTCGTTGTGAAACAAGAAATAGTCTGTCAAACTAGTCAGCCAACTGCTGTTAATGCAAGATTTCAAAATAACTGAAATGAAAACAAACTTAAAATCCAGGTTTGTTGAATTCCTTCTTTCCACTACGTCCTTCACTACGACAGCTCTGATCACCTACTGCACTAGACTTCAATGATGTCATATAACATGCTCTGCTGCGGTTTTATTGTTAAAAAGTATTAGTGGAGTGATTTTTTTTTTCTAAGTGGAGGCTTGCTACAATTTGTGTATGTCTCATAATTGGCTCATCATGCGAGTTGGAGTTATAATGAAGTAATGGCTCAGAGCCAGATGCCACTTAATACCGTGTTTGTTCTAAACCCTCTGTCGTGAAACAAAAAGCAGTGTGTGTGGATTGAAGACTCTTCCATTGTTGTTGTTTTTTTTTTAAAAACCTCTTTGGGTTGTTGAGTTGATTTTCTTCATTGTCTCTTGTCTGCATAGAGCTGGTGAGCTTTGATATATTCATCACAATGGATCTCCACACCTCCCTTGAAGATAGAGTGTTTGTTATCCATTCCTGTGAATGAGCTGGAGGGTTGTATAGAGGAGATGGTTTTGAAGCCGTGTACATCTTTGTCTGTGTGTGTGCATTGGGAAGGAAGATGTGTGACTCGGTGCCCATTGCAGAGTTTTCGAGTCCTTCCTTGTTCTCACATCCAATCCACTCGGGACTATCTGTCACTCACTGTTTCACTCAGTTCACCATTTGCACCTGTCCCTTCCTCCCATCCTTTTGTCTCACATGCTGTTCTGCACCGGCTTTGTTTTTCTCTTCTTCTGGTAGCCTCTTTTTTTTTTCCTTTTTTTTTTTTCTAATTTGATTTCTATTTTCAGCTCTCACCCCTCTTTCTGTTTTGGACTCTCACTCATCCTCTGTTTCTTCCCACCTTCCTGAAAATTTTACGATAGCATTGAATGATACATGAGTTTCCTTTGATAGCTTGTCCTTGCTTCACAGAAATATAGACAGTTTTGCCTCCCTTGAAATTGTCATGGAAGAAAACGGGATTTGTTGTGGTGTGCTTATGTGCAATAATTTGCATGGGGAAGAGTCTACCTCTTGGCTATAAATATGTGTTGTAGCTTCAATGATGTGATTGTATGCATCCAGAATGGAGTTAGAAATTGTGAGAGGCGGTTTTATGTATTCAGTCAGCATGTCAAGACAGTAATAACATCTATCAATACCTAAAACACACAATAATAGACAGTCAATGGTCTTTAAAATGTAGGCTGACAAGATGCAGACCTGTCCAGGTACCTCCATATACTGCAGCAGTTTATAAAGACACAGTTTATCTAGAAGTCAGTGTGTAAATTACACACAACTCTTGTATGTAGCTGTTTAACTAGTCAACCTGTCACATCTATGTTTATTCATTTGTTGACCTTTCCAGTTCAGTTTAATGCTGATTATACAATACATGAGCGGCTTTGTTTCCCCGTGTATAATGGATATCATCAGTCGGGCTGGTGTGGGCTTTATCATTTTTTCTCAGCAGTGCTATTGTCAACTCTGGCTTTGTATCCAAAGCCACAACATGCAAGGTGTGGATCATAATCGCCATCTGTTTGCCTGTTAGGTTCTGAAGCTCAATATATCGACTGTGGCATAATTTGAATTTACATATGCTACTGCTGTTTATGAGCATTGTATTGATCACTGATAATGTAGCTCTGAGTCAGTCAGCTGTATTGTAGTTCGTCTTTCGTCTTTCGTCAAAGCTTGCTTTCAACAGATAGCAACAGTTTTCTCTCAGATAAGCATATTCTAGCAGAAGATGCCACAGCAGCCCACCAACACAAAACACCAGAGGCTCAAACTAGCCAATAAGATAGCCTTAGCCTGATGAACGTTATCGTCCGTCTTTCACGTCACAAATCCAACATCATAATGTAGATCCGAGGTCTACACAGCATTGTAGTGTGTATATTACCAATGAGGCTTTTATCAAAGACCTTCCCCAACTCATTTGAGGTTTTGAGAAGCTCGTCTTTTGCAAGTTCCAGATACAGTTCTCTTACTGTGAATACATCTTCCAGACCTTTGAATCGCTGTCCACATCTCAGAAGTTCAAATAGTTCTGATATTATGCCCGCTGGTGGCTGTTTTCTCCTAGCTGGAGAAAGAATTGACCAATCAGCGTTTAGGTGGACCGGGTTAAGAATGGGGATGTTGTTGTTTTTTTTCATAGCAATCTAGCTGCAAAGCTACATTTATGATAAATAGCAGACAGAAAAGTGGCAGCAAGAGGCGATGAGATTAATACAATTGTACAAGTATTTTTTTAAATCCACTTATATACTGTATATTTCTGTGATCAGTGTGGAAAGTGTTAAATTCTTCTCTTACCAATGGAAATTGCAGTTCCCGTGTAACCTTAAAATGATGTTAGTAGGACTAGTGTGTCCATTGTGTCACGCACTGTTGATTTATGGGCAAAATGAAACCAGATGGTCCCACCTCCCAATCAGAAATCAGGCCATGAATAAAGCAAAACAAAATACCAAGATTGTCCGTTATCACATTTTCTAGTGGGAGTTGTCCCGTATGTTGTACTTTCAACACAAAACACAAATTGATGGGAACAGTCAGAAATGACCAGACAGGAAAACTTGTTAATGAAATATATTTTTAGATAAACAAGCCTGAAACCAATTTGAGCCCAAAACTTTATGAAACAAAATACCCAGAAGCTCACTGAAGCCTGAGTCGTTGACACTGTGTTTGAGGAAGGGTAACGGATCTCTGCTGTAGTCTGACAAAGCTTTCCATTGCTTCTGAAAAGAGCAAAGTGGAACCAGGGGTTCTGTGCAAAACCATAAATGGGCCTGAAACCTCCAGCGAGAACATCCATGCTCAGCTCTCAGCAAGCAAGCCTACCACCGGAAATTGCCCCTCAGCCAACATAAGATGTGAGACAAGTCGAGCCATGCTAACAGCTCCAAGTGTTTTTCCTCCCACTGATTTTCTGGGATGGAGAATCCTCGCCTATCCTCAATGTGTATCAGAGCATCACTTTGAGTGTCGCAGTTATGGTATTTGGGGGGTAGGGCAGCTTTAAACTGATCCCCTCCCTGTTCCATTCGTAGCAAAGTGTCAAGAGATTACCTGCAGTGTGACACATGTGAAACACCTTTACCTGTAATGAGCTTTTCCAGAAGAATGCCCACGATAGACCTTACTTTTCAAAAGCCTTTAAATTGCCATTATTTCCATGGTTACCGCAGGTCATGCTCAGGCTATTTGAAATCAGGTTTTTTCAGGACTTTTTAGAGGCTTCTCTCCAGTACCCAACGGATTACATTAAAGAGGCAATTGCCATGTAAATTTCAGGGTGGTCCAAACGATAATCATAGTCAGAAATGGCTCTTCACAGCAGATTTGATTTGACTTTGATTAGTGTAATCAGGAGACCATGACGTAAAGGATTGATAGCAGTGTTCCTGAGATAATGTGCGAGGCATTTACACTTGAAATTAGTACAGCAAATACACAGCTTCAGGGGACAAATCTAAGCTAACCTTTTGTTTGTCTGCTTTCTCTGTCATCTCTCTCCGCTTGGCTTAAGGGGAAGAGGAATAAGCCAGGAGTGGAAACAGCAGACACTCCAGACTCTGCACGTGGGCGAGGGGAGAAGAAAGCCATCAAGTAAGTGCCTGGTAACTGGTTGGGGTAGAATAATCTGGTGATAATGAACTCCATTTGGTTCAGCTTTGAGTCCCTCGACGTACACTTCACAAACAAGACAGAAAATGAGCCCTGTTGTTTTTTCTTGAAGAGCACAGTCTCTACAAGAGCATGTTGGGGGAGATGATAAATAAAAGGTTAGTGATGTTAATCAGTACAGATTAAATCTGCATTATTGTACCTGTGAAGCTTTTGACTGGACGAGTCTGCTCCTGCACTTATCTTATGGGTGGCAAGATAGGTGTCCTTTAAGTGCCGCACCTCTGCATTTGCTTATGATGGTGCAGGTTGAAATAAAAAGAGGGAGATGGCAGCACTGGTTGTGGAATGCTTTGAGTGTGAATGTCTGGGAGGATTTTGTTCTAACATTTCTTACAGCGCTCAAACTAAGATTAAGGCATTTTCTGTTCTTGATAAAACAAGTCCATAGGTCAGTACTGGAAAATGTCAGATTCATAATGCTAAGAACACGACTTTACCTCTGTTAACCTGCTCATCCCTACTTCTCTTCTGTAGCCTGACTTCTCCTCTTTATTTTCTGTACAGATGGTTTTAAGCACTACAAATGGGCTACTGTATGTGAATGTATTCTGACTTAGGTTCTTCGATCTCTTAATTTTTTGCATTTCCTTTCTCACTGGCTCCAGCGGCATTAGTGTGCTCTGTTGGCCATTTCAGCTTCAGACTCCTTTTCTCTTTGTGCATTGCCTTTCTCTACTACTCTGTCCCTTTGCTCCAGCTCTGACCACTGCCGTGTGTGACTTGTATGACATCAGTGATTCTGCTCACCTTTTACGCCACTACTTTGACTCTCTGCGATTTATCTCTCTGCCGTGTGTCTCATGCGTTCATGCTTTCTCACTGCTCGCGCCGAGGATGGAGCTCAGACTTCTTAATGTTTACTCAAATGTCTTTCATCAGTGGTGCCGTGCTCGATGAACAGAATGTAATCACATGCTGTATGTATTCATCAAATTGTGATTCTTTTCTTGCTGTCTATCTCCTTTTCTCTCTCTCTGTCTTTGCTACAGTACATTGCTTTATGACAAGCTTTTCTGAATGCCTTTTCCCCCCAGGCTGCACCTTTTTTTATTTATTTTTTTTATCTTTAAACCGAACCACGATGGTGACTTGTCTGCTTCAGGTAGAAAAAAATAGATATTAATCCAGGCCTGTTTTATTTTAAACTCCCATTTGATGCAGCTGTAAGAACAACCGTCGTCCTCAAACCAAGCCTGGCATCATGGCCAAAAGGAGGAGCGCCTGTTGCGAATGGTTGGTTGGTGCCCAGGCTGTCCATAGTTGTGTTGCTCTGACCTGTTTCTCTCTTTGGCCGCAGTGATCTAGACAGAGACTTTTGGAATAACAATGACAGCAGCACAGTGCAGCAGAGGTGGAGCTCCTATCCGCCCAAGGAGTTCGTACTAAATATTTCTCCCTATGCCCCATATGGAGATCCTCGCCTCACGCTCAAGTGAGTCTTGGTCGAAGGCTGGTAAGAGACTTCCCCCTGAGCAGGGCTGTAAGGAGGCAGGGGCAGTGCCGCTCTCCCCTTTACTTTCATGTTCCCTTCCCTTGTTTCCCTCTTTCCTTTCCTTTCCTTTCCTTTCCTTTCCTTTCCTTTCCTTTCCTTTCCTTTCCTTTCCTTTCCTTTCCTTTCCTTTCCTTTCCTTTCCTTTCCTTTCCTTTCCTTTCCTTTCCTTTCCTTTCCTTTCCTTTACACTAGATTTTCTCTTGAGTAACTGGGGATATTTAGCCACAGGCCTTTTAAAAAAATACATTGTATAAATGTCATGTTTTACAATACTTTTATACATACAATACAAAACTGCACATTTATGATAGACCTGTTTCTGTTAACATAATCTCCAACATCAATGGTAATAACGCCAACAATAACAACCCCTCCAATGTTAGCACACTGGAGGGCACTAATGGTTACTAATGATTACTCATAATCTGCCGGGGAAGTGTGAGTGTAGGAAATGCCATACATGCACATTACAGCATGCCGCGACAGTCATTGGACTATTACTGCGGCGACAAAGCAGCACAGCCCTGTAATCCCCCCAGGCTAATTTCTGCTGCTTCTCCTCTCATCTTGTCACCTTTAAATGAACACAGAGGCGCATGTTCACATGCCCCCCCACTCCCTACAGCCCTGCCGCTCCACACTAACTCCTGACCTCTAACCTCTCACCTCTCTCCCATGGAGTGTAACCATGGAGACGGACAACCCTCATAGTTTTCCTCTCTAAAATCGATATGTATACCTTAACCCACCTTTTCTGTGATCTGTCTATCTCCCTGTCCTCTGCTTGTGTTAACTGAAATTTGCCAGTTGTCGTCGTTGTCGTCGTTGTTGTTTTTGTGGAGGGTTGACCGTTACACCAGGTTGCCGTGTGGTGCCAGTGTTCACCTGTAGTTTACATCCATCTGTGGCTTCTCTCTCTGACCCCCATCAATATAATATCTCATGTGTGCTGCACTACCAGTGAATCACTTGAACTGTATCTATTGTCGATCATTTTGCGGGACGAGGTAACAGTTTCTTTCCTTGTTCCAATAAAAGTAATGTTTTTCACTCATTAGGCACTTGAATCCAATAAAGCAGTAGCAAGTTCATACGTATCTCCCTCCGGGCACCGAGAGGGCTCTAAGGACATCCTGCTACCAGGCATCTGTCTGATAAACTGTCTAATAACTAGTCATCTTTACCAGACCTAGCTGTTGAGGACTCTGTGTTAAATTGCCTGAAGAAAGGAGGCAGCAGTGGTCTTGTGAGCGCAGTGGATATTTTAATTACTGTATGAAAACTCTGCTTGAAGATGATGGCTGCTGATCTTGGAAAGCCAGCTTTGTGTTTGTGTCTTGAGAATCTCATAAAAACATTTTTTTTAAAGCCCTCAAGTGGTTCATTTATTGTTCTTAAATATGTTTTTCAGCAGGTCCCATCTTCACATGCAGCAATCTGTTGTGTGAGCCAGTAAAACAAACTTGACATTTAGTTAAAATAAGATATTTTTCACCGGGAGAGACGGGGATCGACCTCCTGACTACAAGCAATGATATGGCGCTAAAGCCAACCGGCAGCTGGGAAATAATTTCCTCTTTGAGATTCTCTCGAGATCAGCAGCTTTCAATCCCTGTAATGACACTGGGCCTCATTTATCAACCA
The DNA here is from genome assembly GCF_029030835.1 of Brachyistius frenatus. NCBI lineage: Eukaryota > Metazoa > Chordata > Actinopteri > Embiotocidae > Brachyistius > Brachyistius frenatus. The sequence goes on from NW_027210673.1 coordinate 1,411,984, forward strand.
GGTTACCCACCGAGCGTGATCCGTCTCCATGTTTAAGGATTTATTGGACTGGAGGTTCAATTCTATCAGTTTTCAAGACTGAATTTGTCTTGCATGTTATGATGACAACAGTCACCACACAGTCCTAGAAAAGTGGATATAGGGAATCGATATGAGCCATTTTTAATATTTACATTGTCAAGTTATATTTACTTTACATTCAACTCTATATTTTATCCCTCTGATAGCTGCGATGAATATATAAATGAATATATTTATTTTGTAAATCACTTCCACCCTCAGTGAAGCTCAGTTCGAAACAATGATTGATATCTGAATGTTGTATATTCCTGGTGATTCATAGCCCGATTTATTTATGTTTTCCTACTTTTAATAAGGAGTGAAGACGTTCACCTTGTGCGTGGCTCGATAAATGAGGCTCATGTCTCCTGTGTTGACTATTACTCCAGCAGTGTCATCCATGCTGTTGTTGTGATTGATGACTTGTGCACATTCACTGTCAGGTCAATTGGTCAGAGTTAAATGTGACCTCTAAAAGGACGTAATGCAAGTTTAGCACCCTCTTGGTCCCACGTGAACACACTAGACAACAATGTCTGTCAGTGCCTCATATTTTGTGTCTCCAGGAGCAGGAGAGCCGCGTATATTAATGAAATGTAGTCATGTCACCAGAGGGCACTAATGTTCTTTATTTTTGATCATCATTGCTTCCAGCGTGACATTTTAAACCCAAACCCGTTCGGAGAGGAAATCTGAGCTGACAGCTTCTCTTAATATGGACATTGATAAATTTCTCTACCTTGTGCCTGTTTGGAGGCCAATATGATTAGATTGCCCTCATAATATCTTCCACTGTGTGGTGCACATGTTTCACTACTTCCTAATTACTGTTACTGACTCTAAGGAATGATCAAATGTCAAGCACATTTTCAAACAGCAAAATATTACAGATTAAGGTTTAAAAATAGAGTAATCAATGCTTTACAGGAGCGGATGCACGTTTGAAGGACTTCCCAAATAAGTAGATTTTTTTTGCTTGTGAGGCACTCGAGTTCAAGCCGTCCTCCTATTGCTCTAAGCTGCTACAATGAGTTGCCTTGCATAGTCGCACATCTCAGGCCCCAAATGCCTAAATGAATGAGAAAATAAGAGCTAAATAAGCAGTGTCCGCACGCTGTTGCCGCTAGTGAATGGTGGCAGTTGTAATATTGGTCCTCCAGGCCCAAAGGAGGCACTTGTTGCTGGTTTTCCACCCTCCACAGGCTCCCTGTAAATTCTTCTCTGCCTCCCTTCCCCTGCTCTCTTTCCCCCCCCCATCCCTCTCTTCCTCCACACTGGACTCCAGACCTTTTCTCATCCTCCTGCCTCACACTTGGCCTGGAAAGCTAGGCCTGCCCCTTCACACACTACTGATCTGTCTCACCTCCTTAGCCATGTGGTTGCTCAATCTATTTTCCTGTGTGTATGTGTGTTTGTCTTTCTCACACTCTTTGGTCTTTTTCTCCTCTGCCTGTCATTATTCTCCTCCTCCTATACCCTCTATCTGCCGTGGGACCTCTGCACCCTGTCTCTTTCTCTTAGTGGGGCAGTGTCAGGGGGTCAGAAGGGGGCAGCAACTGGGCATGGGGATGCTGGGGGGGGTCCTTATCGCAGTGACAGCGTGAAGAGCATGGTGACAGAGGGAGTGAAGGTCGGAAGGTGGCAGACCGTCCAGGGCCACATGCAGTCCGGAGGATTGAGACCCAGCAAGTGAGTTCAGAACTGGGTTGAAAAAAACAGCGAAATTTTCTGTCACTGTGCAGCAGAAAAAAAACGCTGTACTATTACGCAAATGTTATTCCTATGAGTTTTTCACCTGAGTAGCATTCATTCATCTATGATTAGATGAATGAATCCATTCTGAGCAGAAACAGGGAGAGTCAGGTCAAGTTCAGCAGGGAGAAAGGTGCATTTTCGGCGACGAGGTGGGCGTCTTGGCACAGATCGAGGTGTGACCACTGGGGAAATGTGAATTCTCATCAGGAGAAGACAACAATAGTTACTGGAGCTGTATCACACTGACTCAAACCTTCAGCTGACACCAACAGCCCAGCTGCACAGTATTCCTCCCTGTGTGAGTCTGCAGGACAATATGATTTATTTATGTGAGGAACTGCACTGCCTGCAAGTGTCATTTCAAAAATGCAACACAGAAGTAGTCTCATTTCCTCTCACTAACGGAAATAATGCGCCACATGCTGCCAGCCCGCCTTTAAATTAAGATTTAGGCTGGAATGTGAACTGCACGTCGGTTGCCGACTGCATGTATCCTACAGCCATGATGTATGATTGAGGGTCTGTGTTCAGTGTGCTGTAAATGAGGTAGTTAATTTTTTTTCCTCGTGATTTTTGCACCTTCTTTTTGGCACCTCGTGCCTGTGATTTCTTCCTCCACAACACATTTACGCTCATCACTACCTCACTCCTCATTCCCGCCTTCTCTTCTCATCTTTCTTTTTGCCCCTGTCTATAATTGGATTCTATTTTCAGGCTGCTATAAGTGTCCGTGTCTCTTGTGTTTGTGTCTCGCACCCCATTTTCTGTCTCTCCTCCATCGTCACCCTCTGCTCTTATCGTTCCCATCACTCTCTCCATCTTTCTGTGTAAAGCCACTCTACTTGTTCTCCTTTTTTTTTTTTTTTTCTGTTTCGCCCACAAACTGTTTCAGTTCAGCAAAACCCGCCATTGCCCTTTTTATCCTTTTATTTGCATCTTTTAAATATGGTAGATATCTCACTTAAAGCCTTATGCAAAATAGTGTTAGATGAAGTAATGCAAAGCACAGTAAACTGCAACTCACTGATGTGAATAGCTCTCTCATGACCTAATTCTGGTAGTCTGGGTTACACAGTGATCTGAGAGAGAGGAGGATATATTTAGTGGATAGGAGAAAATCTAAAAAAGATGACGAGAGGTACTGTGGAGTCTACAAAACACAGGAATGATGTGCGTGTAAGCAAGTGATGACATGTAAATAACTATGTAGGATCCGTCACACACCTTCATGTTGTTGTGACATTTTAAGAAAGGCAACGGGCCAATTAAACAGCATTAATAAAGGGGAGGAGTGGAAACTGAGAGGCTGACAGAGGGAGGGAGGCATACTGTAGAACTTGGTTGGCTGTTGGGATGTCTCTAGAGGTGCAGCACGTATTTAAAAGACGAAAAAGATTTAGAGAGAAAGGAGGAGAGACTGTCAGAGATGGAAAAAGTTGACTGACGAGTACGGGAAATGGGGATCTCTCATCAGACCAAAAAACCCTCGTCGGGGAGGCCCGGAAGCTGCAAAGCCGTGACCCAAACGCCTCGACGCGGTCACGTGGCACAGAGCCGCTCCACGCCCGTGCGGACAGTGCACATCCGACCGCTGCCACTGCGAAACACACCCTCATGCAAACAGCACGCTCAAGCCGCGCAGACACGCAAGGTGCACACACCTCTGACGCGTACGCACAGGACTGGCTCACAGTCGCCACACTGCTGCCCGACGCAGCCACATGAGCAGTACACAGCACACAGCGATCATCACTCAGGCTGCACCTTCTACTGCTATTTCTGCTACTGCTGTTACTGCTGCTGCCTCACGTTGCTCTCGTTCTCTCTCCTCCTCCTCCTGTCTCCACCTCCCAACACTCCTACCTCTGCCCCTTTCTATACATTGTCCTCCAATACCACCATTTCTCCTTCCTCTTCCTCCACCTCGCAACCATCAACTTCCTGTTTGGGTGAACTTTCTTGCATCTATCCTGACGTCAACCTGACTTCTCCTGCTGTGACTCCCTACTGCCCTGTGCCACCTTGTCTCATCTCTGATGATTCTTTCCCTTTCTTCTTCATCCCATCTCCTGACCTCACCACCTCTGATCAACTCACCACCTCTTGTCGTGGCTCCTCTTCCACATCTACTTCCTCCTCTTCTCCCTCTGACTCCTCTGACCCTCCTCATCATCCTGTTCTCTGCCGGCCGTGGCCTTCTTCACGCTCTCTTTCCTCCTTGCTCCTCTGCCCTCCCAGCTTTGGGGATCAAGTCTTATCCTATGCTTCCACGCTGGAGCACATCCCCTCTGGGCCGGCCCGGCCTCGGACGCTGTTGCGCCAACAGAGTCTTCAGCAGCCTCTCATCCACCCATCAGGCCCTGGTCTCTGCCATCCCCCCACCACATCCCAGAGTTTGGGACAATTACACACTGCACCTGGACAGCCCGGGGGAGGCGGGGGTGCTGGGAAAGGAGAGGGAGGTGGCAGCAGTGGTGAGGGTGGGAGTGCAGGTACACGAGGCGGTCCCCGGGGTGCACAGGGCAGCCCAGCAGGAGCAAGTGCCTCTCGCTGTAGGGGAGGTGGAGCAGGAGGGCGCTCGCGGGCCAATCCTGGCAGCTGGGATTACATGATGGACCAATTCCGGAATCGCGGCCTGGATGTCAAGTCCTTCCTGTGAGTCTCTACAACTCTTCATTCATATCTCTCAGGAGTCTTTTGTAGTGTCACTTGTTAGGCTTCTGTCTATGTGTCTAACAGTAAATGCTGTGCTATGCTATGCAGAGTTATTTTAGTAATTTGTTTTAAGGTATGTCTTTGCTTTAATGTGCAACGCTTAATGTCTTAATCTCAAATAGTTTTAATGTATATGTTAAAGAACTAACTAACCCACTTTTACCTTTATTGTTGTGAATTATTCTTCCGTGCTTCTTCCTTCAGGTGTTTTCTTTCAGTTTGCATCTGATATCCAGGGAAGGATATTACTTCTGTCTGTCAAAATTTGTAGTGCGTGCTTGTGCACATCTGTGTGTTCACATCTGTATGAGATTGTGTGTTTGAGTTTAGTTATTGCTTTTACTGTGACGTCTCGTAAATCCTTCTGCTTGCAAGGAGCTATTCTGTATGCAGTTACAAAGGCAATCTAGTCCACATTACAGCTGATCATGTTAATGTTAGATGATGAAGATTAATGCAGAAGAGGGAGAAAAACATTGGTTAATATGAAGAATCTATTGAAAATGTTAATAAGGGTACAGTTATGAATGCAAATAAGCGATTGTTTTTTTTTAGCTTTAAGCCTTGTGGTTGTGTGCAGAGATGGATCAATGTCTTTCTTTATTAAGATGTCACAGGACACACTGATATTAACAATTATGGATTAGGTGTATTAGATTTTGTTCTTAACAGTTGGGTACGTATAGCCACTTGATATGAATACTGAATATTTCATGAATTAATACATCATAGGCAATGATAGTTTTCAACATTTCTTAATATGACTGCACAATGCTGTTGCACTGTTGAGTAGTAATGAATTGAAAAGCTTCTTATTGAGCAATCTGTTAAAACATTTTTTTTTTTATGTCGAGCATAAAAAATGACAAGGTGGTGCGACATATTGTGGGCTATTTCTATCCCGTTCTGTGATAAAAATGTTCAATGTTTACGCTGTATGCTCTGCTAAACAGTAACATCTGTTTGGATGGCATTCAGCCTGTCTGCTGCAATTGTCTTTACAGGACAGAGCTATTGGGGCTAGTTTGTAATATTCAAGTGATGGTGTCATGAAAAGTCACAAAATATTTTATATTCACACACTCTCACCCAATTACATGATGTTATTTCTGAGTCTCCTCTGAAATGACTGTTAAATATCCTGTTTAGGAGACACGGCAGTCGGTCTAATCCATATTTCATAAGTATTTGCAACTAAAATGGCAACTGTTTCTTTTAGTATCACAGTAACTTTGATGCTAATAATAAATCTTTGTGTGCTGGTTGTGTTGCTAGCCTGCTGACATGTGTGCGAGCATTTGCGCGTCACACAGCCAACATGTCACTGTGCATCAGTATAAGACCAGGGGTTAAGCAGCTGTGTGTAGATTTGCGTTAACCCTGAAGCATTGATCTTATGTCACCAGCTCCATTACTTCGGCAACATATTGTTACTTCATGCCTGGAAGAGGGAGGAGGGCAGATGAGGGAGACGGGGGGTGATGTAGGGTGAGCAAGGACACTGTCAAGGTACAACATGTGTTTAATGTGCACTGAATCAGTTTTACAGTTGCTTTCCACCATTCGTTTTTCTTTTTTTTTTTTTTTTGCTATGTGCTTTAAAGCTTCTCAGGCCGTTTGAGTATGACACAGCTGAACTGATACCACTGGTGAACCGAGCATTAGCGATGTAACACGTGCAAGCACCAAGGTCACTGAGAATATCGCCCATAATAGTCAGCTGTTACACTCATCATTGTAAATGTGAAACTGTGGTCATTGTTGTATTGCCTTTTCGGCAAAAGCAACACCTCGTATGATTGGTGACAGAGCGGGCCAGTAATAGACATGACCCATTGTTCAAGCCAGTTAATTTCAATCTTGGCCAGATTCCCTATCTGTGTGAATCATTGCTCAATGAATGTGTTGATGTCATTGACACAGATATCCCATCTTCTGAGCCGTTTGACCAAATGGATCTCTCGGGAGATTGGTCTTCATGCTTTTTGGCTTCAAATCAACAATTTATCTTTGCGTCATTAACGTCTCTTCCCTCTCTTAACTCTGCTTCCTTAATGTTCGGTGCATTGAGTGAAGTGTTTTAACAATATTCTCAAGTGTAAATGCCCATACTTAAAAGGTGATGGGAGAAGAGCGATCCAATAACCAATCATTCTTAAGAGTATCAGTACAATCACCATACCATATTCTATAGGCCATTGATTCCCAGCCAAGTAGATACTTCTATAGTTGGTATGTGGAAGGTCTATGAAATACCTCAATTAACCTAGAAAAATAGAAAACGTGATTTGATTAAAAAAAAAAAAAAAAAAATACATTATTGATTTAACTGCAATACCACAGCATGGAAAATAATCTACATTGGCCATGAAACAGGCAAATAACGAAAAAGTCCCTCTCGGCTACTGTAGAAACTTGGCGGTGCAACTTGGCGGACTCTGTGGAAGAGGACCTGCTTCCTATGTAGATATGAAGGACTCATTCTAAGCTAATGAAAAAACAACTTTTCTTCATTTAAGGTGTTTATAAATGAATGAAAACATAATTTATGAATATTATATTTCTTTATTTCTGCTATTAGATCCTCCTAAATTCTACACACTGGACCTTTAAAATACAAGTATAATAAGCAAGAATAAAGGATAACAGGTTAAAATGGACTGAATTAATTGATATATTTAGCCAACAGCAATGAAGGAATGGATGAAATGGGTTGTAAAAAGTAGAAACACGCAGTCAAATAAGCATAACGTCACATGAAAAATGAACACGTTTATGACATGTCCTATTAACTTGTTTTAATCTGAGAGGGGTTCCCAGACATACAAGTTTTGGGAACCACTGGCGTAGATGTCTAACAGGGAGATTATTAAACAGGCTTTATGGTGCTGCAAGAAAAGCTCCTCGACGGTGTGTGAAAAAGATGAAATTGTGAAGTTTAGGGTGATATCTTTCCACTGCTTGGCAGCACCATATTTTCTCAGCAGAGATATTGTAACACAGTCAGAGGCTTAAAGCTATAGAACCGTGGGTGTGGATGACAGGAAGGAGGGAAGGAGGCAGTGATGAGGAGGCAGAGAATTAAGTGTAATGGGGATAGGGATGAAGGTGGGTGAAAAGGGGATTTGGAGAGCAACTGTAGCAGAATAGAGGAGACGAAATGTGAAGAGAAGCAACACAGAGAGTGAGAGAGCAGTGACCCAGAAAACGGTGACACACACCGTGCACCTCAAGATACTGTATCGCTCAAATAGAAACAATTAGTCCAGATCTTCTTAATGAGGCTTAATTAAATCTTAACTCTGGAGAAAGACGACTAGCATGTTCAATGGGAAAGGTGAGTCTGGAGGGAAAGCAGAAGGCAGGTTCAATAACTAGATAAATTGCTCAGTATGTGTATGTGGGAGGAGGGGGGGCAGTGTGTTTTGTCAGTGTGTGTGCAGAGGGACACGTCAACACCTTATACATATGTGGAAGCTGATGTGCAAGCTGCTGAATATCACATCCATTAACAATCATTAGCTAATCACCTCCAGTTCCCCGAATTATTTGTTGTCTGTATGATGTAAATACAGCCTGTACCTGTTGTCAGCACCACCTCATTAGATTAATTATATTGTTATTAATTTGGCCTTTCACTTTAAGGTATCTTCTTAATATCCTTCCCTGGACAAAGTGCTTACCGCTGGGGTGTTATGTGGCAGATTTTCTCTTCTCTCTGTTACGCTCCCTCTGTTTACTCTCACGCAGTCTATTATTGTTCCGCCAGCTCTCAGCTTTCTGTCCTCACTGTCACCTAAAATGACCTCTCCTTCTCCCCTCTCTCCCTGCACCACACTTTCTTTATGTTCGATTTCCCTCTCCTTTGCATCTGTTCTCCTTCGCCTCTTTCTCTCGCTCTCTCTCTCTGTCTATCTCCGTTTTCTGTCTATTGTATTTTTTTATGGGGAGCCAGTGAAGGGAAGATGGTGGTCCTGGCTTTGGCCATTGGTGTGGCAGAGCAAGATGACTTTGCCAATATCCCTGACCTGCAGGAAGCAGCACAGGCAGCACCGCCAGCCAATCAGGAGCCCCCCCCTGAGAAGAGGTACCAGATCATGTATGAGAGTGCTTTTTGTGTGTGAGAGAGAGAGAGAGAAAGAGCGAATGGGGTGCAAAGGAAAGGTTATGAAAGATTTGATACTGAAGAAAAGTAAGAGATGATTTCAGAATCTAGGAAGAGGAGAGCAGTTTTGTTGGCAGTGGTTTTCAGTGAGTCACTGCACTTAAGTGTATTGTGCCACAGACCTGCACCTGAAATAGCACCAGAGCTCAACAATCTGTTACAGAAATAAAAATGTGAGCTGACGATGAAACCGAACGTAGAAAAAAAAAACTGCCTGTAATGCTGAGATGAGTAAGGAGATTAAACAATTTGGGTGTTAGCTAAAAAGCAGTAATGAGCTCATAAATCACAGTAGTGAGATGCTCACTGGTACTCCAGTCCCTTTTTCTGCTTTTAGTGGTAAATTTAGGCCAATCAAATAAAACAGTGTTTTCTCATGCCAGTGGTCTTCTTTTTTCTTGACCATAATAATTATCTCCCCCATCGCAATGACATTTTCCTCCACCATTTTCATCTCTTTGTTTTTCTTTTCACTCCTTCCTTTCAGAGACCTCCCATTGGTAATTGTCTATTTCCTTTGTATTTCCATGCTTTTATTATCCCGGTCCTTTCTGCTCCTGTGTTCTTTCTTTCCCTCCTGCTCATTAGTTTCCTTCAATCACCCTCTGCCGCTCTGCGAGTCTCGTCTCTGTAGCTCCACCGAGGGCCCAGAGAGCCTCCTCATTATTCCACAACATGTTAGTCACTTACATAAACATGCTGCTAAAAATAACCCTTTTCCTTGCCAGCCAACTTATACACTGGAAGCCAAAATATTTCCACTCATCTATAAAGATGCACCAGGGTTGCTCACATCTTACGATCTCCTGAAATAATTGGGTTTTTGCATTCGGTTTAGGAATTGCGCAGTTTAAGGCTAACAAATGAGCACAAAAGGGTGTAACGTGAAACAAACAGTTCAAATGATGAAGTTTTGATTTGAGATAGACTGTGACTGGATTTTTGTGGCTGACGCTAAAACCGCTATTAGAGAATAAAAAAAAAAATTACAATGGATCTATAGTAGCTGATATTCTTTATACACTCTTTAACAGTATTTATAAAAATGTGTTTTTTGTAATGAACCTTCAAATGAGTTTATCCAATGCTTTTGACATTTGTGAGAAAGATATCTGATTGAGACAGTATGTTTCACAGTTTATTGTCCAATTTCTAATTCACCCCAGCTTTTTCTGCATCATGTGCATATCGACCAACATATTCACTGATACCAATACACCTGTGAATACCAGCTAGCCGATATATCAGTCAGGCTCCATTTTTTATTCTTTGCACCCGCACGCACATTAGCACCACACAGCCAGAGGGAAATCCTGTGTTTGGTCCAGCCCTGGGCAGACGTGACACACTCAATTTCCTCTGCAGTTCAATTAGACAGTTTTAACCTCACTTTGATTCTGTGACCAATCGGAGACAATTTGGAGATACATAATATGACACACCTTGAAACAAAATGGCAGAGGAGGGTGAATAAATTCTGATGTACTCGTCACATCAATTATTCCTCATTCACAAGTGTTTCATCAATTTGACACATGGTTTAAAACTAGGGCTCTATTACAATACAGATGGTAACTGTTTTCTTATCTAGACCGCGCAGACGTTACCAGAGTCTCTTCTGCCTTGAGCGTCAAAGAAATTGTCCTCCTGGAACTAATAAGAACCTTTTTTTTTATCATAAAAACTTTGACGTTATACCTACGCTGTGTCATCCTCTGGTTTGCCTCATTTCAGTCTCCTTCCTCCAAGAATCCTGTGACCATTTCCTGTAGTCAACACAGCACTGCATGGACAAACAAACACGAAAAGTATTCTTTGAGAAAGAATATTGCCTTTGTGAACATCAAAACTATCTCCGTTGTTCAGGATTAGCGTGAAACCCGTAGAGAACAATTTTCTGTGTAATTTGCTGCGTGCATTACTTCTGGCCTTTTCCAGCTTTTCGTGTTCACCTAGAAACCTCCTTAAATGGGTTGTGAAATCCACTAATAGACTAAACAGCAAGCAGCGACAGCAGGTTGCTCGGTCCAGCACGTGGCCGGCAGGATCCACCTCGATTAACAGTGGTTGAGTGCATTGTGGTATTTTCTGGATTAACCTGAGGTTCATTTAATTTCTTTCAGTCAAAACCTGAATGTCTGGCAGCTTACAGTCTGTGAACAATCAAGAAGTGGTAAAGATTTGACTCTAATGAAAGCTTTGAATGCCTTGACCCCTAAGTAAGCTCCTGCCCATCCTTCCCCCGAGATGTAAACTAATTCCATTCATTGTTGTGTTTGTTTCACGTACATGTTACAAATTCAAATGATTTAGCTACACTTTAATTGGCTGCTTGATTTAGAGGCTTGAATAAACATTATAAGGCGACAGTCTATTAGAAAAGCAAGGTATAAGCTGGCTGGGAGTATATAATTCCCCGTGGCGTTAGTGCTGACTTCACAGATGTCTAACCATGATTTAATCAATCATGCTCTCGGCGCACTGCTTATTCTAAATGTGGTTCTTGGGCCACAGACAAAGCTACACTTTCATTCGCCCTCCACACCCTGTGTATAACCACATCACTGCAGCCTGTGCCTTCAAACATGTGTTTGTGCTCATCATTCATCTCCACCCACATTACTCACATTACACTCCATGAATTTATCGCCGAACAACATGCCACCGGCAACAGCCAAACATAAAGCCTCTGAAGTTAATCTGAATAGTTTATGTGACTCCCAAATGTTAGCACCAGCAATGCTAACATCAAAGGGAAATCTCTCTGCTCCGGGTGAATAGTAAAGAGCTGCTGTCTACACAAATGACATGTGTTGCCCCATATCAGTGAAACAGGCAGTAGTTGAGAGTAACTAAGTAAATTTGCTCGAGTATTGAGTTTATAAAGCACAAATCATTATTAAAGGTTAAACCAGTGTTTTCTATTATTTAAGGCATGTCATCAGGTACAAAAAGGCAATGTCTGTTTGGGGCCCCTCATGTTTCAGATGTCTGAGTTGTTAGTGTTTCCATCAGGGATATTTCCCTGACTTCTCACGTGTCTAACTGTTCAAGCTTCAAAGAGGTCAAGTCAAATATTTAATGAAAAAAAGCAAAGATTAGAGAAAATTGAAGAAAAATTTGTGCTGCAGAACTTAGTCATTTTCTTCTTCTGTACTGCAATAATCATCTCACAATCCTTCAGTTTTGTTATGTGACTCTAGAGTGGCCCAACCCTTCAGTTTGGGAACCACTTCTAACTTAGTTTACTGTATACAGAACAGTAAGGTAAATCAGCTTTGTATCGGGCAGCTAGAATAGTGTAATGCCGCTTATGCATTAGTATTAACAATCTAATCATATTATGTTTGATAATACATCACTGACGGTAGCTATTATTATTATGCAACCCATGCACTTTTACTTTTATACAGCAAGTCCATTTTGCTGATCATACGTCTACTGTCTATTTAAAGAGTTTGAATTAAGGACTTAAAGTATTTTTGCTTTGTCAAATTGCCACATTTAATTACAGTAAGTACAGAAGGAATTCTTCTTCCACCATTAGAAACAGCGGCACATCTGGCCTTGTGCTCCAATTAACCAAATAATCTTGGTAAAATGAATGTAGAGTGCAAACAACAGAGAGGCTTTTTGTTAATCCTTTAACAGTGTGTGAACGCTTCATTGTTGCTTAGCTATAGTTGAATGCAGTCCCAACAAACAATACTATCCCCACCGGCCATGAGAAGGTGTATTAGTGCGTGATGTTCATTACGCCTCTACGCTGACCTTGTGTGTGCGATCGCTGTATGAAAGCGATGTGCATGGCCATTTGTTTATGAAGTGCGGCAGGAGCAGAGTTGGTGGTAGTGATGGAGACTTTCAAGTCAAGGTTAAACACTTTCAGGGGCGAGGGATGGAGGGAAGGTTGTGGGATAAAATAGCACAGAAATGCCGCTGGATTATAAAATTGGGTGCAACTTGCTTTGATTCTGGGAGATGTTTATGTCCGAGGCATCTATAGGCTGTGGTTCTTAGAAGGCCTAATTAGGATGTAAGAGTGGCTTCTTAATGCATCATTGGTCCTCACTCATACAATTGAGTTGCAATTCAGTGAACATATACTGTAGGTTCTCCTCCAGTGTTGCTATAAAGAGAAGCCACAATCCCCGAGAGCTTTGAATCTAGATCTCTCTCTGAGCAGCATGTGAACAGCCCAATGAAGACGGAGGATAGAGCCCTGTGCCACATTAACATTCAATCCACATGCCTGTGGTCCTTCAATTATTCATCCATGCATGTTACATCATTTTGTGTAAGCCAGTGGAGTTGTTTCTTGTTTCAGAATACCTCTCGCCGATATTAATAGATGTAGATGCATATTTGCGTGCCTTAAAGACTTGATGCACTTAGCGAGATTCTCTGAGCGTCTGCCAATTGCCAAGTGGGCTATATAATATTACTTTATAATTTATGAGCTTATTATGTTGCTTAATTTGACATGAAATACTAAGATAAACACAGTGGATGTCATGATGGTTAGGACCCTTCACCTAAATCAATATAAATGTGTTTTTATTTAATGTCGTGATTGTGTGTTTGTCCTCTAACTGCATTAGTCTTCAGGAGGAGGAGTTAAATGTTGACGAGGTGGAGGATGGTGTGTTGAGGCTAATGTAATGTCAGGTCATCCTGAGGTCGCAAATGTGTATATTAAGAACTTAAAGTGGACATTTCAGGCCATGTTTTCTTGGATACCAGAAAAAAAAGGCTGTTATTTGGCTTCAGGAGGATTTAATCTGCATGTGCGTTTGTACATAAACATGTCAATTGATTAAGCTATGCTCTGCTAGTCTGACATAGTGCCCCTCCTGTGACAAGGGCTTTGCAGGCCCAACTAATCAGCCGAGTCTTCAGGGGCCCTGGTTAAGACTGTCCCTGAGGCTTTGGCCCCCTGTGGCCACAATGCTCATCCGCACATCACAGGGGGGCAGTTGAGATGCATTCAGTTACATGCTAAGAGAGGTGGGGGGGGAGTAGATAGCACTAAGGCAGAAAAAATGAGTCACTAAGAGAGGAGGAGGAGGAGTGCATTCATCCATCCATCCATCCATCCATCCATCCATCCATCCATCCATCCATCCATCCATCCATCCACAGATCAGGGGAGGATGAGAGAAAATTCAAAGTGAAAATCCATCTTCCTTCCATGAGAGTAGTAGGAGGAAGTACTTATTGTACTCTGCACATCCATGCGTTATGCAGGGCTGAAGGCAGCACTCTAGCCAGCAGGTACATGCTGGTACACATGCTCATCTCATCCAGCCAGGTAGATGGATGGCGGTTGGGGAGACGAGAGCTATTAGGAGCATTAACCTGGGACTCCTGTATCCTGCCTCAGAACAGGTTGCACATGTGCAGCAGCCTCCACCTTGGAGGCAAACATTGAAATTAATCAGGATGCAAGACATTTGGTGGATTCGTGCCTGGAGTTTTAATGTTTTTTTTTTTTAATGTCTTGGTGATTTGGTGTTGCTGATATTCCCTGCAATGATAGGTTAGTTGTTTTAACTGAGCTCTGAGACATCAATGCTAAATTGCAGTGAGTGTTGAGAGGCCATAAAGGGAAGCAGGGCTATGAATTGTTATTGATAGGGTAGACACTAAGCTCATCTTTGGATCTGAAAGCGATTATATTTGCCATTCTTATAGCATCTTATAAGTTATAGTGAACAGGGAAGCTAAAGCTAAAATAAGGAGCATGTTAAAAACGCAAAATTAAGCAGACATAAAACAGCCCTCGCAAAGATCAACATTTGGCAGTGACTGAATCCCCCAGCTTGTGGTTTTCCATTTCCATTTGGAGAAGCACATACACAGAAGGCAGCATTTAGCACCTTCCTTGTTACTTATTCCTGAAATGGGATTTCAGTAAATGATGCTATTTTAGACTAATTTCTAGTTCCAACACGCAGGAAGTACTGTAATTAGTTGACAGTGAAAGCATCCATATTTATACGTCGGTGCAGAGTTTTTGGTCGTGGCCAGAAAAGTGAAGCAGCAGGGATGACTGGCTGACTCTAGTGTGAATGTACATGTGCTTAATGTGGATGATGAGTTATGTAAGCAACGCTGTGCTTCACTGCTGTGGTTTTGCCTGTGTATCATCCTGGGAAGTATGTTGTACCCTTAAAGAGTGATAGATCCAGTGGGCGGCTATGAAATTGAGCATAGAGCTTGAAATACATCACTTCATAGTCTCAGGCGAGCGTGTTTGTTTGAGTGTGACATGTTTGCAGAGGGGTGGGGAGTCTGAATGTCTGAAAGAAAAGAAAAAAAAAAAAAAAGAGGGGCTGGGTTGGGCTTTCTTTCTCGCGTCTCTCTCCAGCCTAGAAGTGGAGTGTCTTTCCCCCCCCCCCCTCTCTACGAGCTGCTGGCCCTCGGTCAGGTAACAAAACAGGATAGTATCACAGGACGGTGAAACCCAAAGTGGCCCCGCCTGCCTCCATATGTCTGTTCATGTGAATGTGTGTGTCTGCGAGGCTCTCACCTGTACCTGTCATATATCCTACACCTTATCTTCTTTGTTCTCAGTGTGTTTGCCTGTTTGTTGCAACCCTCTAAACACACCTTTCCCTTGCGCCCACTCCCCAACAGCCTCCCGTTACTCACAGCCCAAACACCATATGTATGGTCTGTGTTTCTAGAGTCGTTGCTATGCCAACAGCCCACTTTCTGTGTCTTAGCTGTGGGAGAATCTGATCTGAGTCCACTCTGCCTCCCACTGGATACTGTAGACAACTGCAGGCTTTACAGAATCATATCAACCATATTAACCGCCAAGGGGTCAGTTGGAAACAGCATTGGCACCAACACGTAGCAGTTGTAGTATTACCATCTGCTGCAATTAATTAAGCTATTTTTCTTTTCTTTTTTTGGAAATTCAATAAACTGAAACCAATCTTCATTTTCAATTAATGATCTGGAGAAGTACTTTATTCTGTGCAACAAATCTGCAGCCCCGGCCGCTTTGTTTAAACAGCCTGGAGGCAGGGAGCAGAGGACCACCTCAGGTGCTGTAGAGCAGAGGCCATTCCCCCGGCTGCACTAGCTCTTACCTGAGAATGCACTGAACCCCTGAATGAAGCATGAAGGAGAATGAATAATTGACGACGTTCACTCCCCCATCGATAGTTGGGAAGTGGAGGAGGAGGGAGGTGCCTTGCTTTACTTCAAACCCTAAGAGTCTCTCCTTGCTTTTAACTTTAGTGTTTTCCCAGCCTTTTCCCCTGCCTGCAGTTTAGAGTCTGTGCAAAGACATAAACAGGCCCCTGAAAATGCAATTACCTCCCTTGGCAACTAATACAACTAACACCAATTGATGAATATTCCCCACCCTTCTTGAAATGGTTAACATCCCTCCTTCCCCCCGTCTCGCTCTGGTTCCTTTGCTGGTTGAAGTGAATGTCTGTTAGCCAGTCTTGTTCGCTTGCTTTTTCTGTCTGTCTATTTGTCAGTATATTTTCCCCCGGTTTTGTCCTTGTCCTCTGCAAAAATGTACACAGTATTGCATTCAACATCAATTCTCATCCAAATTTGCAGTTCAGCACCTAACAAAAAAAAAAAAAAAAAAAAAGTTTGACCCTTGAGACATCCATTGTCTCGATGATAAGCTCTACAGAGAATGCTGGCCAGACAGACAGACTTTCTATGGGCTCCTTGTTTATTGCCTGTCCAAAGCATTGCCTTCACTCTCTGAGTGACAACTACGTGCATATAATGTATATGCACATGTAGCCAATGCCAGTTTGTGCTTTGGCCCCCTGTTTCCCCACTCCACACTTTTAGAGTGTTGCTAAACGGTTGGAAAATCAGATTAGTTTTAAAATGAACGTTGTAGTTATTAGTTGATTTCTAACAATGCCCTCTTTTGTAACACTCTAAATGTGCTACTCCTATGTTCTTACTATTTGTCCCCATTTTTTTGTTTGTTCTCAGTGGTACTCTATTTTTGTGTGGTATATCTATACCTTTTTTCTCTTTCATATTAAATTTCATCTATCTATTATTTTGAGCTCTCCTCGTAAAGAACAATGGTTCTTCACCTTTTTTCTGACGATCAATTGTATTTATTGTCTTTTTCTTTTCTTCTTTCTGCTCTCTTTCTCCTTTTAGCATGTTTTCCCCTTTGTCTCCTATTAGATATATTGTGTGTGCGTAGCTCTTTATTTTTTTTGTCTCTTATTCTTTGATACTTATCAGACTGACCAAACTAAGCCTCTCTTGTGTTTCCAGGCTTTCCTTCCTTCATTCCCTATCTTTTCTTGCAGCTCTGTTTTTCTCTCTAATGTGCTGGTGTTTGTAATGATCTCACTCTCTTTGGTTTTGGTTTTTCGTACTGTTCATGCTGTTAATACTTGCTATCTCTTCTAATACAGATAAACAATTTTCAGCTTGCTTTTGTATTTCTTACATTTGTTTTTTGAGCCTTCTATCTTATCTACAGTCCTTATGATTTCTGTCCAGTGTTATGTGTTTGCAACTTCAGCATCCTCTATGCGTCTGCTCATTTCTTTTCTCTCTCTCTGTGTCTCTGTTCTTGTTTTTCTTCTGTATTTGCTGTTTGTTTATTGCCTAACGGTGTTTCAGTGTTCAGCCTCTCCATGTGCCTTGACCAGTCATCTATGGAGTGCTGTGTGTCCAATGCGTTATGTTAACATTTGCCGGGACTTTCGCATTTGACTCTTTCCTGTTCTATCTTTTCTCATGCTTTCTTTAATCTCATAATGATTATTCTCTTTTGAGTTTTTTTGACTTCTTTTGATGATTTCCATTTCTGTACACTTTGTTTTCATGATGTATGAACATAGAGGATTTTCTCCCACAATGTTTATCCCACATGTTTTCAACAATCCCCATGTGAAGGAACTAAACTTAACATTTAATAACATTTGTACCTTAGTACCAGCTGTACCACGGGCGATCTCTGCTCTCTCCTTTATGTTTCTATAAATCATTTGTGTTGTTGGTGCAACTGAGAGAAATTAAAACACACAAATACTTGACTAAAACTGTTCAACGTTTGTCCTGTTAAACATCTGGTCCTCTACATGTTGCTGTACATGTCTGTCCACTGTTTTTATAGTGACGTCATGTTGCTATACATGTCATTATACATGTGTCTCGTGAACGTCTTCAGAGGGACTAAAGGTTGATCATAATCTCTATGGGGATTGGACTTAATCGTTTAGTTTCTATCCATTTAAATTCAGCAGTTTTGTTTTGTGTTCTGTCTGAAAATGTGTTTGTTTATTAGGTGGAGGTAACTTTCTTGTTAGAGATCTGGATGTTTGCCACACTGGACATTTATTTAGTCATCTCAGACTCCAATTTTCATCAAGCACAACACCCTGCATCAATTGTGCTCAGTTCCAGCGCCCGCCATTAATCTGCAGAATCTTTGGCAGATTTTATTTGGCTTCGCCCATGATAGCTGCAGAAAGCACAATTTACTTTGAAGTGACATCTATCCAAAGAAAACTTGGACCGAATTGGTCATTTCAGATAGGCAGTTTTCAAGCGTTAAACAGGTGGAGGTTGGACTCCCTGTGTGCTCAGACCTTCTCTCTTTCTGTTGATGAGTTATGCGTCCTCGCTGTTTTCCCTCTTGTCAACTGGAATTTTTGCTTACAGGGGCAACAAGCCAGCTAACAGCCCCAAGGGGCAACCTCCCGATGCCGACGGCCACTCCACTGTCACTGATCTGGCCAACTCTCTCACTGGAGACATGGTGATGGTAAGACGCTCCGTCCCGCCTCACATCCTTTCCACTGTCACATATGATGTTGACTCACAATCTGTAATACGTGGCTTAGTATGTGACGCTCCTGTCCACATACTTTTGTGTTTTGATCTAATTGTGGTTTTCACTGTTTAGTTCCACTGCAAGGATTAGGCAGGTGTTTCCCTATTAAAGCCATAACATAATATTACAAAAGTATCCTTTCAGACTGTCAGACTCCCTTATACTGTGTGTGGCACCAAGGTCCGACTCCACTGATTTCTACTGAAGATGTGAATCATCAGTAGGAAGCAGGAGTTGAAACAGCTCAGCAGTAATTATAGGAGTGTTGGAACTCTTTCTGGCTGCCAATGAACATGTAAAATGATTATCATTAATAATGATAATGATAATTATGGCACCAGTACAATTTATGTGGGATTGAGTCAAAATACACTACAGTGCCCAAGGTCGTCCTATTGAAGAATATGTCAGTCAGTGCAACAGTGACTCATTCATGTGTTTTTAATAGTTTTTGGAAAACAATGCAGGTCTATGGTGCTGAAGAATACGATGTATCAGGCTTTGGCTACACAAACAGTACTTCTAAGCAGGATCAACTCATTGTTAGATTTGAGATTTTTAGTACAGACCTTTTATTGAATGAAATCTTAAAGGGAAAGTCCAGCATTTTAGCATTTATTTCCATTAACTTAGGTAAGTTAGGTAAGACACAGTTTATAAAAAAGATGGAAGCAAACGAGGCCAAGATGTTCTGGTTTTTACTCCGTAGTTTGGTTCAGGCTCCACAAACACCGGATCCTATGTGCACGTTAAAGGCTTGTGTATTTTAAATTTCATTTTATAAAGCAAGCCTCGACACTCCGATAGCATCTTTGGGGTTATTCTCTCTGACTTTAGAAAGCACACAGTCTAAGTTGCGTTCCTCACGATGACTAAACTCATGGCATGACATTTCAAGTTTAGTGTAGACAAATCTGACCTCAACCCCGTCCAACTCTTTAGGTGATGAATCAGAACAGTGAGCCATAACCGTATCAGTCAAAGTCAGTGTCTGACATCATTAGTAAAGATGTCCCTGAAGAGTGAAGGAATGTTCTTGATGTTGATAGTTCTAGAATAAGATGTTCGATGATCTCATGTCTGTAACGTTCAGGTGTCCACATACTTTTGGCCAGGCACTATGAGGTAATGCTTAGTCACCAGATAGGACTTGAGTTGCAGAGTCATCCTGACTGCAAATTTGAGGCTGATCTAAAAGTGGACATGGTAATGAAGAGAGCCTTAATGGGAAAAAAAATAAAAAAATAACACAGGCAGCTCCTACAGTGGCAATCAAAAGAGACAAGCCATCCAAGGTGACTCAAACTGTTTGATAAATTAGATTTGGAAAATGGCACACTTGCTCTGCCTGATAGTTCTAAAAGCCATATTGACAAATGCTGAGTGAGTCTTTGTTACTTTGAAATTGTAGCTCTGGCCCTAAAGCACCAAAATCAACATTTTCAGGTAAAGCTCAGAGAGAGTGTTTGCATGCAAAACACTCCTCAGGGTAGTCTTTTTCAAAGTGTCAGTCGTGGTTCTTGCACAAAGTGGTTTTATGAACTGCAGGTTGCTAATCTCCACACAAAGTCCTCAAATTCTTTGCTCCAATTTATGCTACTGTTAGAGAGCGAGAAAAAAAAAAGAAGGACAGAGACAGAAGGTGGAGCTGCAGGGAGAAAACAAGCGACTGTAAAGACAGCTGCAAGTGCAGAATGCCAACCTTGAGCTGTGCTTCCCTGGCTGTTGTCTCCATGGCTTTTTTTGCAATGCTCTCTCTCTCGGTCTCCTTTTTTGTCTGTTTGTCTCTCACTCTCTCTTTCCCTCTGTCTGTCTGCTGCTTCTATCAGATAGTGGCCTTTTAGTGCACAGCAATGATAAAGCATTCAGAGTGGCTGTGAGAGAGAATGGGTGGTCTAAAGCTCCTGTATCTTCAATCTGAGCACCTCCTGCCTCTTAAGAACATTAGTAAGGAAATTAAAGTCTCTCAGTCTTCTTAATGTCAGACCAATCTTTGCCTTTGAGCATCTGCTTGAGTATGCCATAATAGAAATGCAGCTCTAAAATCTCCTCCCCTCACAGCTTCTCTCTGTCGAGGTCTGTGTGCATGTGCTTGTGACACAGAAAGCGTGTGCTCTTGAGCTTTTCATTCGAGTGGCTACTGCTGCTGGATGGTGGAGGGTCTATATTTATTTGTGTGCATTTGTGGCTCCTGCAGTTGTCTCCAGGTTCGGAGGATGATGACGGTGAAGGGCCTATCAGTGAAAAGCTGGGCCGGATCCAGTTCAGCATAGGTTACAGCTTCCAGAACACGACCCTCACCGTCAAAGTTCTCAGGGGCCAGGAACTCCCAGCCAAGGACTTCTCCGGCACCTCCGACCCATTTGTCAAAATATACCTGCTGCCTGACAAGAAGCACAAGCTAGAGACCAAGGTCAAGAGGAAGAACCTCAACCCCCACTGGAACGAAACCTTCCTGTTTGAGGGTCTGTACAGTTTCCACTCATCAAAGAATTGTTGACATTTTCACTGTTGTTACTTTTCCATTACATTTTGTCATGTTGCCCAAAAATGTCCCAAGTATAGCTCTATGACTTTAAATAAGTTGCTTTGGGTGTGATTTGATCAGACTGTTGCACAGAGTATGTGACATCACTTTGGTCAAACTGAGCCCCGCCCACTTCAAATCAGGAAGAATAGTAAAAAAAAAGAGAGAAGTCTGTCATGTGAAATAACTAGAACTGTTGTAATACTCTTAAATATTCTAAAACTCTCTTAGTTTTGTGTTTGTGTAAAATCCTGTTACTCATTTGTAAGAAGTTAATTCAGAAAATAGGCTTTTCAGAGCCTTAAAACAATTTTTTTTTTTCCCCACTTAAGGGGGATGAATGCCATTATCAGGGCTTGGAATAATTGTAAAACCCTGTTTAAAGCAATAATTGGACAATTTGGAAAATTCACTTTATTGCTGAGAGAGAAGATCGATAGCTCTCTCAAAACTGAACACTAAATACGGTATGAAGCTACATCCAGGAGCCGCTTTACATAAACAGTGGAAACAGAGAGAAACAGATATAATTTTGACCTTCTAATGTAACTCTCTTCCAGTAAATAAATAAGCAGCTCTCAAAACCTAAAACTAATCCTGTGAGATTTTAAGTATTATTTTTTTTATAGAGTAAAGTGTTGCTGAAGGCTCACTCACTAAGTTCCATTAAGCATTCACAGCAATGACAGGGAGCTGTTTCTCAACACAAAAAGAGCATTGTGGGAGTTGTGTGAAAACTCACAAACAAGGTGTGAAATTTGAAAAAAAACAAACATTTAACATTGAGAACATCTCCAGCTCAAGAAACAACAGACAGCTTTTTGTTTTAAATTATAATAATATTGCAGTTGTTTTGTAGCAGTCGACGTGTGTCATCCCTGGACGAGCTGAATTGGTTCCATTGTGCTTGGATGGCAGCGCAGTGGTAAAATAGCCAAAATGATGTTGAAAAGGCTCAAACCCTTTCTAAAATCAAACAACAGCTTGTGCTCTTGAAAAATGAATGAGATAGGTCTTTGTGACTGGAGTATAATGATCCTCTCAGTCATTTGATAAAGCGTTGTCTGTTACAGCACTTTTTGAAATGCACTTTGCCCTTCGCCAAATTCATCCCAGTTAGCGCGGTGCAGTTTACAGTGTTCGCTCTGTGCCGTCAGGAATATGTTTTTTTCTCTCCCTGTGAGTTAGCAATCCTCCGCTCACCCCGCAGTGCTGTCTGTTTCTCTCTCTCTCTGTTTTAGGCTTCCCGTATGAGAAGGTGAGAGAGCGCACTCTCTACCTTCAGGTGTTGGACTACGACCGCTTCAGCAGGAATGACCCCATTGGAGAGGTGTCAATCCCCCTTAATAAGGTGGAACTGGGCCAGATAAAGACCTTCTGGAAGGAGCTCAAGCCCTGCAGTGATGGCAGTGTAAGAGAGGAGGGCATAGCCGCCAAGACACCTGCACTTTTTTTTTTTTCATTCCAGCCATGTTTACTACTGTGTTATTAAAACAAGCGTGACACATTTGTTGACTACTTTCAGCTTGTGAGCTTGATTGACGTAATTGTCAGGTGAGCAGCGTGCTCGGCTTTGCTGGCCTGGTCGCTGGGCCATCTGCGTTTGGCACACGGGGTTAGAGCAGAAAGGGCAGTAATGTAAGATTAGACAACAAGCCAGTGAGTAATCGGTAGTTTGATAGTCCCTGATGAAATCTGATATAAGTCTGGGTGATTCACTCTCCATTGTGTTTGTTTGTCTGTGTGTTCCTCAGGGGAGACGAGGAGACCTGTTGTTGTCTCTCTGCTATAATCCCACTGCTAACACCATCACTGTGAACATCATCAAAGCACGCAATCTCAAAGCCATGGATATCGGGGGCACCTCAGGTAGAGATTCCTCTTTTTTTGTTAAGTCTTTTCTTTTTCTAACCCTTGTTCAGCAGACTGAAGCCCTTCTCGCGAGTTTGGAAGCGCTGTGCTTTACACATAGCTCATTCTCCGTGTTCAAACATTGACTGACTTGTCCGTGTGGGGGCTGGTTGCTGCCCACTGCAGATAGCTGCAGCACCAAGGTGACATTACATCAAGCATCTCTTCCTTGACCTCTCTCCTTCCTGTTCTCTCTATTTCTGTATATCTGTGAGGATCTTTAGCCTTCCAGCCAAATCTGTGTCAGCTCAGTCTGGTTGCTGCTAGTTCTGAAAGTCTTGCTGTGAAACGCTCTCTGTGGCTTATTTTTTTGTGAATCTTCCTGCGGTACTTGGAGTGGTGTCTGTTAGTATCACATGATGTGATAATGCTCCAGAATTGGTAGTACAAATCCCAGGCCCTATTTCCATAAATACTTCCTCATTTGTATGTTTCCTAGCTCAGGGGATATGTTGACCTTGAGCTCAAACGTGGTATCTGCTTCCCTGCTGCCTTCCCTGACTTTAACAATTAAGAGGGTAATTGCAAACCTGACCCTAAAAATCACCATCCATGGGCATCTTCATCGTCTCTCTCATGTAAAGTACTGCACTCTGCATCCACGTCGCAGATCCCTATGTGAAGGTGTGGCTGATGCACAAGGATAAGCGTGTGGAGAAGAAGAAGACGGTGACGATGAAGCGCTGTCTGAACCCCATCTTTAACGAGTCCTTCCCCTTCGACGTGCCCGCCCATGTGCTGAGGGAGACCACCATCATCATCACGGTCATGGACAAGGACAGGCTCAGCCGCAATGATGTTATCGGCAAGGTAATGCCTCGCGGTGCTTTCTGTGTTGTAGCATACAGGCCTCTTCAGCTCCAAGCTTTTTTTTAACATGTTGGTCTCGTGTCTGAAAACGTGACTTACTAAAGGTACTTTCACATTGCAAGCAGTCCCCACTAAGGTCAGTCTTACCGTAGTGATTCTTAGCGACCCTGTAACTACAGAGACCACACCTCGGGAGACAATAAAGGAATTGATTAATTCATTAAACAAACACACATTATTCTCCAGCAGCAAGCAAACAAATCAATGAAGGGAAATTATCCAGGTGCAAAATGAGCCTCAAAGTTTGATTAATGGGCGAGCATCACGTCACACTGCTAACCAAGGAATAGTCAGACATTTTGGTGAATACGCTTGTCTCTTTGTAAACAGTTAGATCAGAAGTTTAAAAGCACTCTCACATCTGTTCATTGACTATAAAGCCAGCAGATGCTTAGCTTAGTTTAGCATTAAGACTGAAAACAGTGCAAACTGCTCTGCCCAAAGGTGACAAAATCTGCCTACCAGCATCTTTTAGTTAAATGATTTCGACATTATATCTAGTTTTATATCTAACTTGGTACTTTATGTGGGATGTATGTGCCTGATTATGTTTTGGCCACAGTGGAAACTCTATTTTTGCCCCATTTTATTATTTTCCACGTGATTGCTGCTCTCCAGCAGTGACACCGCTGCCTCCCGTGTTAAATATCACATGAACATTGTGTCTCTTCTCGTAAAAGGTGTTGTCGAGCCTGAATAAAGTTGTAAGCAACATCAACGAAAATGACACATGTGAATGACAAAAAGCCCTTACCCTGTCAGTGAGATGAAGCATCTCATGTCTGAGATAGCTTATAGATTATTGTACAAAGTCAGTATCATCTCGTCTCTTCTCCTCCTCTCTCAGATCTACCTATCGTGGAAGAGCGGACCAGCGGAGGTGAAGCACTGGAAAGACATGCTCGCTCGGCCGCGTACTAACGTCGCCCAGTGGCACGCTCTCAAGGCCTGATCGCACCGCCCAGCTTTCCTCCATGGCCCCTTCCCATCCCCCCTTCCCCTCCCCCCTTCCTCCCGCTCCCGTCCTTATGCACAAGACTGACTTGCTGCCAGGCTGCGAAACACGGGTACAATTAGCCATCTGCTCTCTTAAACCTTTAAACTCTTCTCTGTTTTCTTTCAAAAAGCTCAATTTCTCTCCGACTCCTCTCTTCTGTTCCCTCCTCTCATTATAGCAGTGTCTTAATTTTCCGTGTCTCGCCACTTTGCCACTGGCTCCCCTGTTTCTGACTGTCTGTATGTCTGTCTGTCCTTATGCACTTTGCCTATGGAGGTCTGATAATCAGTTTCTTTGTCGATCCTTTAGTTTTGAACTGCACTGCTGCCCCTGACCCATTCAAGGTGCCAGTCCCGTGGGATCACAGAGAATTTTCAGTAATGATCTAGTGTCATATAATCCTATTGTATGAATATTCCAGGTACACAATACTATACAGTATGCACTGTATTGTACATATACATATTAATATATTAGGCGTATAGATTGGCAGAACTCCCCCTATACACATAACTAGTATACAGTATGTTATCCATAGCCTGTCTGTCGTTTCCCATCTCTTCTGTCTCTTCATTTGTCGCCTCGTCCTTCTCATCTGTCTCAAGTGTACTATATTCTCTCCCCCATTTCAGTCCTTCCTCCTTTTTACTCGAAAGTGGTTCAATGTACAGCTGAAGTTGTCGAAAGCAATCAATACTGGGTTTGTGATAAAACCAGCTGAACTCCAGATGGAATAGTTGATACTGCTCTCTTGTCTCCCTCCTTTTTTTTTCCCCCCTTCTCTATGCTCTTCTTTCTCTCTTTATTTCCCGATTGTTCCCCCTTTCTCTTCCTCTGGCACAATATTAGTGGATTACTCCACCCTTTTCTGGACCCCCTCCCTGTCGTCTGTGTGCTGTGGGTGCTGTGCCGTAGCTCCAACAAAAATAGAGGTTTAAAAAAATATAATAAAAATGAACTGAACTTTCCGAAGCTGGGAAAGCGGGGGACACGAAAAACTCATGAAATGGATCGCTCTTGATTTTTCCAGACAAAAAAGCCCTGATGCGGAGAGAGAAAAAAGAAGATGAAACAAAAAAAGCAAACAAATCTCCACCCCAAGATACGATGATGTCATTTTTTTCACAGCATCTCTAACTGAGGAAACAAATTTAAAAGCTTCTTCCAACGTTTAGATGAAAACAGAATCAAAAGGTTGTGCTGTTTGTGCGCGTGCATTCCTTTGCGTGCGCACACTCCTCTCTGTTTATCGATGTTCTGAATTCTCTGTGCTGCCCTGTGCTCTTGCTTTGTGCTGATGGGGGTCAAACCCCTGCAGTTTTGACTGTATGCTGTACAGCGTTAATGTGTGCCTGTTGTTGTGTGCGTGTGTGTGTGCGTTCACAGGAGCAACACAACTCAAACTCGGCAGAAATCTTCTTCTCTTTTCTCTTTCTCATCTTGCGCTCTTCTCGCTCTTCTTACTGCCATTGTTTCCCCATCCTCTACTGCCCTGCCTTCTGACCTGAGGGCACGGGGAAGTTCTATCTGCACTTTTTGAAAATGTAATAACAATAATAATGATGATGATGATAGTTTTGATGATGATTATAGTACCGGTGAAAATCAAGGGAGGAGTATCTGAAAGGGTGAACAGCAGTTGGGGAGAGGTAATGTCTGCTCTGTGATTTCTGGGTTTGGAGATGAAGTGGAAGACACAGAGGATGTAGGGCTCTCATCCTCCTCTTCTTTTTTTTCCCCTCAATGTGTGTGTGTGTGTGTGTGTGTGTGTATTGTCAGTGTGTGTGTTTGTACGTCAGTTACCAGACTCCTGTTGGCAGACTGCTCATGTCTGAAATGTCAGGATAGGATGGAGATATCAGGTTCGCCTGCTTGTCACATGGAGGCCGGCCCGCCAGCCAAACACTGCTATTATACAATGTGTTGATCAACAACAAGCCCGGTCCGAGCTTTAACCTCGACTAGGTGCGTCTGTGTGAGTCCATGATGAAGGACAATAGGTACATATCAGGAAACAGTACGATTTATGTGCATTTTGGCTCCGATGCTGGAAGAAAAGTAATATAACACAAAACTTCTCTGAGTTTTAGTTGCATTGCACAGGAACTAAGAACGTCTGTATATCACAGACAATGGGTGTGATATTAGATGATGGCCTGATCTGCCACTGCGAGATACCGTAGAAGCAGATTAGACATTATCTCTTCGCTGAGTGCTTGAGAGCACCACAGAGTGTACTGGTAGCTGCCCTGCTTGTCAGGCACATTCAGCTTAGCTCGATATTTTTGTAACGTAAATAAAACAGTCATAAAGCAGCAACGGGAGAACTGTCAGCCATTAAGAGCTACTCACGCAGACATCTGCTCTTTCTTAGTATATTCGCTACTGTAACTGTCTGTCTAACTGTCTTTTTACATTCATAAAGTCGTGAGAGGCATAATCCTGTCAGCTCCAGTACAGAGGCTTAGTTTTTATTTGTAAATGAGAATCCACCTTTCACACATGTCTCAGGTTAGTCTGACTTAGCTTGTAAATATAATGAGTTGTTTGTTTTTGGTTGAGACATCACAGCTACTGTTAAGGCAGCTGTTCTATGCCCCATCAAACTTCTGGGGCCCTGCTCTAGATTTAGTTTTCTCCTATCTTGAAATAATTTAATAGTGTCTTTGGCTTTTATGCTTGTTTTGATTTCTTGTAACTATAACCTGATTAAGACTTGACTGACTGATCTCATCTGCACTGCATTGCTTCTCGTCCAGTGTCTCTGTAAGCCGGTCTGGGCAGCACACGGTGTGCAGTGTGTGTTCTGGGCAGTGCGTTTCACGGGAGCCTCAGTGCTGGCTGCTGGGATGCGCTGATCCAGTCCAGCACCCTTCAGAACAATTGGCCAGCCGTGGAACAGGGCCCACTGTTTTGACAGTCGCTGCTTGCAGTGTCACAGCACATTACATT
Source organism: Brachyistius frenatus (assembly GCF_029030835.1). Taxonomy (NCBI): domain Eukaryota; kingdom Metazoa; phylum Chordata; class Actinopteri; family Embiotocidae; genus Brachyistius; species Brachyistius frenatus. The sequence continues at coordinate 1,439,783 of NW_027210673.1, forward strand.
CCCATTAGGTGGTCAGAAACAAGCTCTATCTGCTTCCTTGGACCTGGGGGGACTCACTATTTGCAGAGGTAACACTTGCTAAGAATAAAACCAAAACGTGGAGCGCCCTCATTAGTGAGCATGTTGACACAGAGAGGTGCGTCAGTCAAAAATGGAAAATAATCAGCGGGTGGTCACTGCATGTGCAGGCGATTAGTCAACACGGTACGTCTGCCATAGGAGTGATAAATCGCTCTGCTACAGGGGTTTACAAAGCTTAGTCATCAATGACCCTGTAAACTTGGGGATATGGCTTTATTTTTAGTAACAAGGCACAGCGTGATGCAGCTGATCCTGAAAGGTAGACTGGAGGCAGGATGGCTACAGGGGTGGGCCCTAAAAATTCCAGCACTGAGAGCTTTTGAATATAAATTAGGCTACTTCTTAAATGGTAATCCAAGGCATGACATTTTATATATTTGAATGTTAGCTCTTCAATAGGTCGGTCATCAGATAGTGACACTTTAATGCACCCTTCAGGCAAAGGCAGGAGGTTTCTGAGCTAAGTGGAGTTGTGAAATCTCTTCTTCTGGTCTTATGAATACCCCGTATTTAGATCAACTTTTCAGTGATAACCAAGCTAATAAAACAAGAATATTTGTAGAGAAGTTAAAGACAGCCTGGATCCAAACAGAGCATTAAGGTTGAACTGAGGACTCTCTACTTATGAGCAAAGATAAAGTCAGCAGTTGTCATAATTTTTTGGGATTAATATTAATGCTAATGAATTGTCCATAAAGTCAACTATTACTTCTAAAAAGTTGTGATTGTGAAACTGCCTGTACTTTCATAACTTATTTACTTCAGAAAACACTGTGTATTGCAGCGGTGTGTAAGTCATCCACAAAGTTGCACACTCCATAAAACAACCAGGAGTCCCAAACATTATGCTCTCATTGCCAGCAGTCAAACAGCAGCACTATAAAAACGGATGGTGAGCTCAGAGCCAAATGGTATAAAGGAGAAAGCAATTTCCATATCCCAGTTTTATTATACTGCCACCTGTCTCGTGCTTCTAAACTTATTGAGTTTTGTTGGCACCAACACTGTCAGCTATGACCTTCAACAATCCTGAACTCATGAATACAGCGTCGCAGCGTTGCAGATGCTCCCAGTCAAGATTTTGTTTTGCAGTCCAACACCACTCGGTGGACTTTCTCTCCTCAGCTCTGTTGCTGCGTCACCGCTTGGCACAGCCAACTGGCTGCTGCAGGTGTGATTAATTAGGGTTTGATTACAAAGGTTTAATTCAAGATGACAGACGCAACTTTGCCACCAAATAGAGGCTCTTAAAATGGACTTTTATGGTACGTAGGTTCTTTTCTTTGATGTTTCCTTATTTAGTGTTTAGTCTGGAGGATATTAAATTTCAAAATTTCAAGTTTTATTACATATTTATAACTAAGAAGTTGTGGTTATGGCCCAGCTCGTAGCAATACGTCAGGAATGGAAATGTTGGCCTGTGTGTTGGTGCACCACTTTAGTCCAGATTGAAACTTGTCATCAGCTGTTGTTTGAAACTTGGTGAAGACAACCATGTTCCCCAAAAGATGATTTTTGTTTTGGTTTAACAGTGAAATGACTGTTTAATTTTGTACATTCATGTTCCTGTCTTTGTTTGGACCTTAACGTTTCCTCTGGTCAAAATCTTTTCAGTGTTTTTTGGCCGAGCTGTACTTTGTGTTTGATATAAATGTGAGCATGCTAACACTCAAAGCTACTCGTCACTGCTCCCTGCGAAGCAGACCCTCAACAGTTCACTCAACAGCGAGCTGTTAATTGAGATTTTGTTTACTTACTAATCAATTTGCTTTCTAATCACTGACAACTGTTGACTGGCATTGCAGTCCCGTTATAGTCGTGTTATCAGCTTGGTATAGTGAAGTGTACAATTCACTGCTTGGAGCCTCTCTGACTTGTTCATTCTTGGGCGTGCACCCCCAAATTGATCATTGTCACCAGCAGCCTCTCCTCCTCCGTTTACTCTCTAAATAGGTTAAAGCTTTATTGGCTGAGGGGTCGCACCCGTTTGCCGAGGGATTAGCAAGATATTCTTCTGAGCGTGATGATATTGTTTGTCCTTGTCATACTCTCTTCCTCCCTTTCTTGTTCTTCACTACTAGTTTTGCTTGATGGATATGGCTTTCTTAAGATGAGCATCAATGACTCACTCTATTGGAAAGGTGCCTGCTTTGCTGTAGTTTTTGCGATATTGAATTAAGGGTACACTTTGTCTGTGTGTTGGAGAACCGAGGGTGTGTGTGTGGATTGAAATCAGGCTGTAGTAATCTCATTCTGGAGCGACTGCAGTTGATGTTTAATTCTGCTGAATCATGTTAATATGGCTGAGTCAGCCCTGAAGTCTGTTGGGTCACCTTTGTCATATTGTGTGTGTGTGTGTGTGTGTGTGTGTGTGTGTGTGTGTGTGTGCGTGTGTGCGTGCGTGCGTGCGTGCGTGCGTGCGTGCGTGCGTGCGTGTGTGTGTGTGTCGCCCTGCGCAGACAGACCTCGCCTCCCCTAACTCACCCTTTCAATTGTTTTAAGCATCTGGTGAAAACCAATGTGACTTCTCCCAATCAGGGTTCAAGTAAGCATTATTTGAATTGTGACAAAATGAATATGAAAAACAATAATGAGTAATAATATATTTTTTATTTTTGTTCACATTTGACTGTTGGTCAGTGTGTATGTGTGTGTGTGCTTGGTGTTCTTGTGTTGGGTTTATTTCTTTACAAAACCATGAGCAGAAAATCCTTCTGTTTTTGAAAACTTTATGTAAATATTGTTGGTGAAAAATTAACATTTGTTGTACGCCAAGTTTTCCTTTGTCACTTGAACTGACAAAGAAAACAATGATATTCATGAATAACAGTGGTGATGTTGATGCTGAAGCTGATTATACCTGCCCTTCTTGAATAAGGGCTTTTGATGTCCGCTGTATTTTTGTTAGAGGTGTCGTGCGGTCAGGGCAAGAGAAACAAAGGGAAGGAGTGATACCCGACACATCCCAGGCCCACTGTAGCAGCACTGCCACATACCTTTTACCCTCCACACTTACAGGAAATTGACTGTGCGATATGTGGCACTAATTGTAGCCTGTGTTATTCACACCGTAAAACATCTTTGTGTTTTTATTACGAGCATCAAAAACAAAGTGCTCCTTGGCTGTGCGAGTGCACTGATCACCTCCCTGTGGAGTCACTCTGCCCCGGTCGCTTGGCATCGCATCTCACCCTGTCTGCTTATAGGCTTGGGGATTTACTGTAATGCCATTGTGTTAGACAGGATTGGCCCTGTACTGACACTGATGATGCCTTCCTCATTGAATTTGGAGTCATTATTGCTCTGCTGGAGGCCATACATGGGGATGGGCATGTATGGAGGACGGAGCGGTTTCCAAGTAGTAGGCTGTAAACCATCCATCCGACCCTGTAAAGACAATTTGCATGCTTGTGATTCAGCCTCTCATTTGGAGTTAGACCCTTGATTAAGCACAACTGACTGACACGAACTTGCCACATAATAGGCTCGTCTCTTGCTTAGTCAGATATTTGTAAGAACTCATGAACTCCAGCAAGAAAAGCCCAGGATTAGTGCGAGAGCCAAACTATAAACTGGCAAATGGCAGAACTAATAGAAATAATCATTTTTCATCGTTCAAATGAACTGAGAGAAAAAGATAAAATCTATGATGGAAAATGTGCCCTGTGGCTTCTTGACAGACATTTATTCAGCCCACTGCTTCATCCAAAACATAAAAACCTTGCACAGGGCTGCAGTCCAGTTATTTTCACTGCAGGTGTCAGTACGCCTAGTTCCCTGTTTTCCATATTGCATAGCCTTATGTATCTACGTATCTGGCTGGGCCTGTGTACAGTGCAGGGATGGAGCTTATCAGTTTTGCATTACTTTTCAGACCGTCTCTTCCACAGACATGATATGGTACAGCAGATACTCCCAGCAGCCATCTGCAGGAAGGACAGTGGATACAATCCTGCCTTCGTTTGTAATGCCATCCTTCAGACGGAGTCCCAACGGGGAGTCAGAAAGTCCACAGTCTCACTAAAAATAAATTCCCACTTTTTCCCCTAAATCCAGATCCTTTAGAGTCTGTGTGTTTTTCTTTCCTCGCTGGTTGTAAATAGACTTTGTGATGCAGTTGGAGTGGCCTCTAACTCCTGCCATAATGTGGACCTTTTTAATCAGGTAGGTAATAAGCAATACACTTAATTGATGTACCGCCATAGTCTGAAACGTTACTTACCGAGTGCGATGGTGACTTCTTTGCGTAAAGGGATGTCAAGGGTAACACTCCTGTTTCTTCACCTCCTTTCTCGACTTGCCATGGCCCACCTCTTCAACAAAGAGTGCTCTAACTTAAAACACACAATTGTGATGTGTACAATCTAATTTAATGTATTTATTTATGTATTTTTGCCAACTTTGTATAGTGTATAAATATCTATAAATATATGAAAAATGACAGTACTGTATAGATTTTAGCTGCCTGGTAAGGTTAATAGTATATACTTGGTAGACTAAAAGAAAAAGCGTAGAGCTGTTCAAAAGCCAGTTATTGAGAAAATGCTTTCCGTAAAACCCGGGGCCACTGGCTCTTTTTATATTCTAGGTTTCGTTTCTGGTTTATTTTTTTATTATAGCCAGTGGGATCCAAAGTGCGTGTTGTTCTCCTTTTCGTCCGTTCGTTTGTTAACCGGTTCGTTTGTCGTTTTTTTCTTGACAAGACACAGCGAGGTTCTGGCAGCCAGGAGAGTGCAGTGGAACGCAGACTGGGACCCTGTGCAGTAGTGTGTGTGTGTGTGTGTGTGTGTGTGTGTGTGTGTGTGTGTGTGTGTGTGTGTGTGTGTGTGTGTGTGTGTGTGTGTGTGTGTGTGTGTGTGTGTGTGTGTGTGTGTGTGTGTGTGTGTGTTTTAGGTGTGTGTCCGTCCATGGTAGTGCTAGTGCTCTCTGTGCAGTGCTTCCCCTCCTCCCTCCTCTCTCTGATGTAGTTTGTCATGTGATGCAGTGTGTTAAGGTGCAGGATGACTGTGTTTGCTGAAGCTGGCAGATGCCCTCTCTTTCTTTATGTGTCTCCTCATGTTCGCTCAGTTTCTTCACTACGATGCTTCATTTTAATCCTCCACAAAGTATAGATTTCCACTTCCTCTGCTCGATTGTTCATTTACCCTCATTCAGATGATAATGCATCCACCACCAGGGTCTAATTTCACATTAATCCATGCTTCCTCATCTATTTGTGATCCTTTGTCCATTAGCATCTCTCATCCGTTCACCCTCCATGTTGTTGAGATTCACTTTGTTTTTCTACATGCGCTCTGTGGACCAGAGAATGAATTAGCACAAATAAAAAAAAAATTAAAAAAAGAGGGGGATCCATGCAACTCATCCCCGGTCACACCTTCATGTTCTTTCTTTTTTTCTTTTCTTTTCTCGGGGAGAATGGCAGCTGTCAGCTCAGCACGCAGAATCATAAAGCAGCCATACTCAAAAGTCAAGCACATGTGACTCTGTTGTGGTGGCTTCATTGCTGCCCGTTTGTAGCAAGAGCAAGAAAAAAGCCTTAAAGATTGGACCAACTATACAAAAAAGTAGTGGGATATGTACATTTGTAGTGGACTATTATTACCCTCCTTTTCCCACACCAAATTTATTACTCAGTATTCCGATGTGTTGCTTGGTTGCTCTGTACATATCTGTGTAGTACTTCTGTTGATGTCCCTGTATTAGTATAGTAACGGGTTCTTACTGGGCGGCCTCCACAGACATCCTCTCCCTCCCGTCCTCATCTCGTTTCCTCAGAAACTTCAAACATTCCATCCGAATCTCTCGTGAGCAACATTTTGATTAGATTTCACGTAAGCTGAGAGTAAAACAGAAGGATGACTGAACCGCGGACGTTTCCACTGGAGCCATGATAATAACCAAGGCGTCCCGTTCACGTCCCTCTGAACACCGCTAACCCACAACTGGCAGCCCACTCGGCATAAAGACCTTCACACAAGCCCCTCTGCTCCTCCAAAACCCATCTCCACGCCGGGCCCCACCGGGATCCGAGAGGTCAGCGGGTCTCCGACTGGTTTGAGGAGCCGCTGACCTCCCGAGAGGGGAGGAGAATAGGGGTGAGGTTGGGGAGGAGGTGGGAGAGCCCTGGAAGGCTGCAGAGAGGCGTGTCCCTGTGGTCACATCCTGGGTGAGGAGGGAAGGGAGCGAAGGCGTCTCAAGGTCAAGCCCAGTAGCACTTTGGTTTTGCGTTCCATGTTTTTTTTTTAGCCTCTCCTGTTTTTTGGCCGAGCGGACTGTGATCTTACTGGTTGATTTTCTCGTTCTCCTCCACCCATCAGTGTTACAGAGTGTGTTGGGTGGACGGAGCCTTGGAGCTGAGCTCTGATTTTGTTCCATATTAAAGAATCATTTTTACTACTCCTGTGTCCAGAGGTTCATTGGTCTTATTCTGCTTGATTTTACAAGGTCGTTTGAAGAGTCACTGACACAGGAGGCACTGTACATGGCAATAACATAATGTGTTTTACAACTTATTCCAATACCATAGTAATTAACATGCTGCTGCAGCTGGAACCATTGGCTGATTAACTAATCCTTTAATCGGCAACAATTTTGATTATCGATTAATCGTTTAACTCCCAGAAAGGCAGCACTATGATCCAGGCTGAAATGTTTCAACAACTGTTGGATGCATTGCTATGAATTTTTTTTTTTTACAGAGATTGAAGGATCAATTCAAACAGCTTTAGTGATCCTTTAGCTTTTCAGTTTGCAACATCATCAGGTTAAAATCTGATTTGGTACAATTGTTATGACCGTAACCTGCAAAACCATTGACACTCCCATCAGCTCAGGCTGTACTGTCATGCAGCACTGTGTGTGTGTGTGTGTGTGTGTGTGTGTGTGTGTGTGTGTGTGTGTGTGTGTGTGTGTGTGTGTGTGTGTGTGTGTGTGTGTGTGTGTGTGTGTGTGTGTGTGTGTGTGTAAAACTGAGATCGTGAACATTACCAATTTTAAACATCAGCATTGTCATTGTGAGCATGTTAGGGGTTCTGATGTTTTTGTTTTTCGTTTTTTAATGTTTTTTGCATTTTGCTGTTAAACTTCTGCTGCCTCTGTGAGCCTGGCAAGGCTGTAGACTGTTAGCCTTGTTTAAGAAAAAATGCCCAAAATTAAGTTTGTTAAATGTGAAAATGTCATTTTCTCAAAGTTATATGATAGTGAATTTATTAGGCTAACTTTTGATTTAGAACTGTGGGTTGAACAAAACAAAAAAAGCCATTTAGATAAGCTAACTTGAGATGGACCTTTTTTACATAATCAGTAGCAGCTCTGATAACTGACTGCTCTGAAAAGCTTTTTCCCATCCAGGCACAAAGGCATTCCTGAAGTCATAGATAATGATCGATAAAGCTCAGTTTATACCAAAGATGTTGGATTAGATCAGAACTGTGAGCCAGCCAGTCAAGCTCCTCCGCCAAACTGGGCAAATCATTTCCTTTAAGCAATGGGAGAATTGTCTTGTGTAAACCATGAAAGGACATCCCTAAACTGTTGGAAGCACAGAGTCAAAGTCTGAAATATAACTGGTAACATGAACAAATAATTTCCCCAGCTCTGACACAGTCCCACACCAAGATGTGAGCAGGTGTGTCCCCATATTGCCATGTAGTGTGTCTTCTGGTGTTTTTGAATTAAATTGGCCTCAAATTCAGTACAATTTAACCGCAATATAAATAATTAGGAGCTGTAATGACGCCATTCCAATTTAACATACCATCATTTGCTGAGAGCAATTTGCAAAGGTTGTTTTTGCCTTTGAGAGCAATAAAAAAAAAATGTATAGAGGAAACCTCTACTCCGAGTAGCACACCAGTCTGCATGAAGGTAAACAAATCACACGGCTACATGCCACACTATGAAGGAACTCTTCATCCCATTTCAAGGATGATGACAGATTATCTCATTAATTAGCAGCCGCATTGTTCATGCGGTTTCTCTCACTTCTGACACTTGGCACTTCAGTGCAACAGCACTGTGAAATTTCAGGTTCAATCCATCAGACGTGATTGCATAAACATTCAAAGGCGTTTCCTGCAGCATCAACATGATGGTACAAAGATTGTTTTTCTTTAATTGAATCTGTTTCTCGTCAATTTACAGAGAACAGCGTGTCTGTCCTGAGCGCACGTCAGGAAATATTCTTGTTTGAATGTCTTATTTTTGTGCCTGAATCCTCCTCCTTGGCATTACACGCGCCGAAGCTGACTGGAGCTGAAAATGGAAAAGATGACAACGTAATTTAGTCCATCCCGTGCGTGCCAGATTTGCCTATTAAGTACAGAAGTAAAAAAGGAAGCAGGGAAGGAGATAAGACGCGGAACAGTGCAGGCAGTGAGGCAGAGAGAGCACCTCTGAGACTCGACACACAAAGAGGAGTCTTGGCGCCTGAGCTGTCTCTTTATGTCTCTAAACATTAATTCCGTGCTATTCTATGGCAGACATAGAAACAGGTTATTGAACTGACAGAGAAACCTTTCCTCCCATAGCTGGAGAGTATCAGGAGTAGGAGCCGAGGCAGGAAACAGGCGAGCACGGAGCCAGCCGAGTCCCCGCAGACAGGGGCCGAGGTTTCGTCCCTCCCTGAACTACAACAGACGGCTGCAGGCAAGCCAGACGCATCATCGCGACGGGAGACCCTTGCTTGCATCACCTCCGTCTATTTTTAGAACTACTGCAACCACCTTTTTTTTTTGTCTGTTAAGCCCTTTTTGTATTCCGAGTGTGAGCTCAAGTTCAAACTGTTGCAGAAGCAGCGGGATTGTTCCTGTCAGTCTTGTCATCACTTTGATAGAGAAAGCCTCATCATAGCTATAGGGCAGTCATGTTACATTATGCAGATGGAGAGCAAACACAGGTTGCTGTGTTGCAGAGAGGAACAATCAGAGGAGAGCTGGGAGTCTCCAGGTTTTCATTTCAAACAGATTACAGCAGGTGTTTCTACTGATCAGTTCCTCCTGTCTGACTCAGCCTGAAGTTGTTCTAATAAGTTAAATCTGCTGTAATCTTTGACTGGAATGAAAACAGGCGCCTGGGATGTTCCTGCTGTATGGATCTCTGCAAGTTTATAATTAGAAATGCCAATAATGTGCGCATTGTGTTTAAGAGAAAAGAAGCAGGAAATGAGACTGTCAGTTTTAATGATGCAGGCGTTTCCCTGTAGTTATTTTGTGTGTGTGTGTGGGGGGATAGAAAATAATGAACAGTTCCAGACTTGTCACGACAGCATGTCAGCCAAGAAAGCCTGTGGAACAGCTATACAAGCAACAGCTTGGTAAGGACAGGCTCTGCCGGTTGCCAGTGCTGGGCAGATGGAGGGAAGTGAAAAGAAGCAAGAAGTGATGTGACAGAGGTGAAGAAGCAGTGCGAGTCCAAGGAAATGAGATGAAAAGGGAAGGAATAGGAGGTGAGAATTAAAAGAAAGGTGTGTGAAATGGTGTGACTGTTATGCACTGTCACATTTAGTGATCCAAAGGCTGAGCAGCTTGTCACTGCAAAACCCTAGCCACATTTTATGCTGTAATTCAGAGCTTAATTATGAAACGGTGAAGGAAATAATGCTGTGAGGTGTTCATACTGTGTGCTTCAAGAGCATGTGGGATCTGTAATACAAAGCAGGTGTTTTGTGAGATCCACGGGATAGTAATCATACTGCTTTACCCATTTTATTTGATATAAAGTCCCCCAGCATCCGGAGAAATGACTCTGAGGTCCAGCTCAGACTGTTTTTCCAAATGTCCTACATACAGCAGGAGGTGAATATCCTCAGGATTAAATTGAGATGCTCATGTAGATGGACGTGTGCGCATGTATAGATGGTGTTCAGACATTTGTCTGCAGCTAACAGCGGCGGATGATAACTCCCTGTCTCGGATGGACATTTTTATCAAGATGTCATGCACATTTCAAGCCATCCATCAATTTTATATAACCTTGGAGTGAAGCCAGAGTCACCGCGGCGTCACAATGCCATCTAGTGGACTAATGGAGGAACTGTTCAGGTCGTACTGTTCACAGCTGTGAATCACATTTTTTTTTAATGCAAGATACACATGTAACAGCAGCACAAAAACTGAAAATAATCAAGTTTATATGTCACAAATTCCCTTCAAAAGGCTTTACAGTATACAAAACTCAAAAACGGGGAGTCTTAAACTGAATCAAATATATCATATACACAGAAAACAACAACAAAAAAGCAATAGGGTGTGTGCATTATGTGGAATACTTTATATCAGTGAATTGTGCACAAATGTATGCACCTCTAAAATGCTTACTGAGGCATTGTTACTGGTGTAAATCTTGCACAATAATGATACAAATGAGGTTTCCAGTCAAATCCCAGCATTAGTCCTTCAACTAATGGTAGTATAAAATACTATTAAGGACAAGGTGCAAGTGTATTGTTATAAGGGTATGTTTGAATGTGCAAGAAATTTTGGTCAGATAGTGGGAACATAGAAAGGCTGAGGAGTAATAATATTGAATAACAGAATTTATCATTTGGTAAATCATATATCTTCCATTTGTGTTTAGGATTAAATTAAGCACATAGGATTAGACATTAATGTTGTCACCCCAGTCATCTGTAACACCTGAACACACCTGCATGCTGCTGAGAGTGAGAAAACTTGTTAACATGCAAACGGGAGTTTAAATATAAAGCAAGACGTGCTGATGAATGACTGAAACCTGCAGCTTCTGTGACTAACGTGCCGTTTCAGTGGATACAAACTCAAACCAAATGCCAGTTGTACAAAAGAAAGCCACATGTAATCACTCTATGATCACCATGTCCTGCATGAATAACAACAATATCCACTTTTATACAAATGATAGGGTTAAATTCCCTGAAATGATAATCAACAAGAGATTGAGGTAGATAATGTCAGTAAAAAAGTATTAAAATGGTATAATTAGGAAGTGAAGTCTTGTCAATGTACGATTTCCTCATCTCAAACTTTGTAAAAAATCTCATTGTTAGACCTTCAAATACTTGCTTTTTTGCTCCTCCATTTCAAGATTCCCACTCTTTGTTGACCAGACAGTCGTTTAATCTTCCCAAACATCTCACAGGAATTCAGTTTTCAGTCAAATACAGGGGTCCTGTGAAACTTCAAAATGTCCTCCTCCTTAAACTCCCTCAGGGCAGGTTTTATGTATATCATGTAGGAAGAGGTATTCAATAACTCCACCTGCGTCTTACTCATCTCTCTGCATATTGATTTTTGTTGTTATTTGTGTCTTTGTTTGATCTTTACTTGTGTAAACAAACTCAAATAACCATTTGGATCAAAACAGATTGTGAGTCACAGATCGAGATGTGATGCTCATCTGCAGTGTTATTACAAACTGCAGAAAAGCAGCTGGATGTTGTGCAAACCACGGGCAACAAGAGGAGAATATTAACAGTATCCCCTGCTGTAACATTAAATAGTATTAAGCCTGTGGCTTGCAGCAGACTCTTTCACTCTTCAGCTGTGGTGTTCTGCCCCTGTGTTGAATCTCCTAGCAACAGACACCTGTTTACCTACAAAAGCAGCACAAGACAGAGAGGTGAACAAACAACCTGGAGTTGCAGGTACGTCCTGGGAGGCAGATACTTTTTTTCTGGGCTTATTTATATTCCAGCTAAATAAAAAATGGCTGTAATTTTACTGCAAGTGTGCTCTTACTCTGAACCTTTCTCGCCACTCACACTGCATTTCATAAAGGGAGTGCTTATTGCATTATTTCCTACAGACTCTGTCATCACTTATCCAGCCAGCTCTGAGTTCGGTTACTGCCAAACCTGAAAAAACAGGAGTTACACCTTGTTTGCTGCTTTTATTTGTGGTTACAGCGGTGTCCACATGCCCGCAGGATTTCTGCCATCCATCACTACTGTCAGTGAAGGTTTCCATTACAGCAGTCACAGATGGCTGAGCAGTGGAGGATTGTCATACCGACTGCTGGAGCAACTGGAAGGAGGGGACAACAGACCAGCAACACACTCAAACTCCACAATGCGGCATTTTATGGTGAGAGTGAAGGATGAGGTGGAAAACTTTCAAGAGTTTAAGCTTTTATCAAACTGATTTGGATTACATCTGTCTTAGAGTCGGGTGAGATGAGTTTCACTTCTAACCTCAGACGTCCCAGTGAGTCAGGTTTCACATCAAACCAGAGGCCAGCTGTATATTACAGGCCCAGTATGGACGCCATTGACAACCCCCGGTTTGGGTAAGTGTCAGTGCAGGTAGGGGGTGATGCCCAAATGATGTCAGGCTGACAACAAAACATAATTTGTATTTGTTTTTCGTAGTTTTGTTTTTATTTGACCAGATTTTAAAGGCCCTCACATCCTGCTCGTTTTATTAGACTTCAGCACAGATTGAAAGTGTCTGGTTCAGTTTCAGAGTCTTGGTATTGTGCGTGTTCGCTGTTACACTGCGGTGGCTTACTGAGACTCTTAAATATAACAGATCCATTGTTAATCTTATTGGTAAAAGCTGTGCTTCTCTTTCCGGGACGAGTGCAAATCTCTGCTGTGAAAAAACTCTGTGATAGAGGTGATATTTGTCCAAACCTAACAGGTGCAGTAAATCTGACAGGAGAATCTGGGAGATGTCAGTCAAGCACAGTTTATACACTCCTGCATAGCTCTGAGAAATCTAATCAGCCAGAACAATTACAATCCCCTGTGAGGATTTAAATGGATGTGTAGGGTCTTAAAGATATCCGTCTCTGAGGTTTCTGCCTCCGTGCTCACAGAAAGCACACTTTTCACAACACACATGTGGTGTGTCACTGCTGGGAAAGGACAAGTGGAATTAAAAACATTAACAGTGTCCATGTCATGTCATGTCCAGTCCAGTCCAATTTATAGTCTCATGTGTCATGTCTTGGTTCACTAAATAAAATAAAAAATTAATTAAAAAAAAAACATTAACAGTGGCTCAGATCTATTTTTCAGAGTAACTAGTTTCTTCTGAGAAATAGCCCTTGTATTAAAGTCAATGAGGCACTGTTCACCTCCACCTCCTCCAGAGTAGAGGCATGATGCGACATCAACTTTTGTGACTTAGTTGAACTCCAAGTCTCTCAGTCACAGACGTTAATATGATAGAAATTAATTATGTGTTCCAGTGTAAATGTATTTCTTGAAGTGATTAAAACTTGATATTCAGGCTGTCATAAATGAGTGTTTTTCTGAAGCGCTACCTATGTCTCAGGTGTATTGTTTTTTTTGCTTACAGACTCTTGTTATCTGACAATTTCATGTCTCAAACTAAGCTCCACTACCAGCCTCACATCTGGTCTGATTGTTTGAGGTCCTTCCCTAACGTCATTAACAAACCCAACAACAGCGGCTTCCATCAGCTGAGGAGTCACTCGAAAGCAGTGGCGCTGGAAGCGAAGGTACAGTCGGTTTAGCAGCACAAAAATACTCTGAGATGTTACAAAGTGTAAAATACTGTGAACTGCCTTGATGAATGTGTTTCCTCAGACTGACTATCAAACAGTGTTTGTTCCGCCTGGTCTCGAACCAGCAGGTAAAATCAACACTGCAAGTGACACATTTTTGTGAATTCACAATGTAAATTCATAAAAGGAGAAATGAGAAGAAAAGCTGGAACAGGAAAAACTAAATAATAGATGATCAAATGCATTTACACTGTTGTCGCTTCAGTTTTTCAGAGCCATGTGACTGTGGGTCCAAAAGAAGAGACTGGTTTCACTGAAGGAGCAGTGCTTCAGCTTAACACCTTTCAGGAGAAAAACAGCTGCACAGTAAGTGTTGTTTATCAAGAGTACCCAATGATGTTCTATATAGGTTACATTTTAGATTATTATTTTTCTTAGTCAACAAAATTCCACAAATAGACCAAAACCCCAAAAGTCATTAACTGATCCTACAACAAATACAACGCATCATGATTCTGTGCAGTAGAGCTCCATTCTTGTTGTTATTGATTTATTTTAAGCTAAACACACATAAATGAGCCTCATTATTGCACTAGGTGACATTTCCTTAATTTAAGTCAGTATCACACACCCTGTCCTGCTGCTGTAAATACTTTACAAGCGCACACATTTACTCCTCTTTGAACAACATTCACTGCAAACTAGTGTCCAGCTCTTAGCCTTTTTCAAAAACAGAAAAAACAGATTTGTGAACTGCTTTTGAAAATGTACCTCTTCAGTCGCAACAAATGAGCCTTAAAAAGTTTGGGAAACCCGAAATGTTTTTGGAAATGGACAAACACATGGTCAGTTTCAGTCTTTTCACTGGATTTATTTCCAATAAAGAAAAATATTATTATACTAACTTTATGCTGTGATGATCACTCTTATAAATAAATCAGATGGGCATTATATCACTTCTGACAGGTTTAATCACACAGTACATACGTTAGTTCTTGTCAATGGCCATTCCATACCACAATAAAATAATGTTGCACTGGTCATCTTATTCCACAGCACCTGTCACTTTACATTCATCATTTCAAACTGTATTTATTTATATTTATTTTTTATATTATTTGTTTTTTGTGTACATAGTCTGTGTATTTTTTTTTTTATTCATTGCTCTTATTTTATTTTTTTCTAAAGTAGTTATTTTTTTTATCTACCTTATTTCCTATCTCATAAGTATTTGTAAATTTGTTCATGTTGTGCGCACTTTTTTTTTGTCTTCTCTATGCAACTGTGACAAGTAAATGTGCCCACTGTGGGATTAATAAAGTTCAATCTAAATCTAAATTCTTTTATAACACTTTTATCTTTTCAAACTTTTGTTGATGTTCAGGTTGAACCTGGTCAGGCTCACAGCTCGGTGATGAAAAGTGACTTCACGGCACCGTTCCACCTGCAGGTTGAGCCACGCTTCCTCTGAAGTCTTTCATGTTGAAAAATGGAGCAATAACCTGGTGTAAAACTGTAAACTTTGTTCTTTTGTGTTTGAGGGTACTGAAGCGATACCGAGCCTGAGCGGCCATTCATGTCGAGAAACAGGATTCACACGAGGTGTCATCCATCCCTTGGACTGCCCAGTTAGTACTGACCCCATCCAAGCTTTTTTTACTCTGATAATACCACAACATTAACACCCCTCTCTCTGCTCTTCCAGAGCTCCCTACTGCTATCAGCACAGACTAGAAGCAGTGCATCAAATGTGAAGATCATCGGAAAAAAGGTTCAATATTTCTATATCACATCCTTTTTTTCTTTGATAAACATAATTTATGTCTTTTTTGTGAGCTATTCAGTGTTGTTTCACCATCTTTTTAGGAGCCAACAGGGTCCCTTCGGAATGGTCCGAACTACAACGCTTTCCCTAAAACGCCGTTTCATTGTTCACACTTCAATACACATTATAATACCAAGTAAGTGTGTTTTGGTTCTTGCAGCAGCGATTGAAGAAGCAATAAGATCCCTTTCTTATTTATAAGTGGCCATAAAAACTGTAAAAAACAAAAACACAAGTAAAAGTCGTGACATTTTTTTTTTAAAGTATCTCTACAGTGAAATATTATCAATAAAATGTACTTGAAATTATCAAAACTAAAAGTTCTCCTATAGTGCAACAGATTTTGGCTGGTATTGTGTTTTGTGTGTAAAATCTGCAAACCCACCAGTAATTTGAGGTGTAAAATACAGAAAATGTAGTGAAGTAAAAAGTCAAATACTGACCTCTGGAATGAGGTGGAGTTGAACGTATAATATAACATAATGTAAAATTTAATGCAAAGAAAGTACAAATTTGTCAAATATGTACTGAAGTATCTACTCTAAATTTACTTGTCACTTTCCACTGCTGCTGAGTCCAACTGTTGTGTGTAGCAGACATTAGATGAGTGCCTGCCTAGCTGTTTGCTATTTTTTTCAGGTTTTGTCATCCCACCAATTTGGATGAGCGAAAATGCAGGCAGACACCTATAGGAATCATTCCCACTAAAATGGACCCCGGCTACAGTGGTCGGGAAATGGACAGGTATTTTACACACATGAAGTCCCATCATGCACCTGTTTCCTGTGACTCACCTGACCCATTTTTATTCCATAGGTTCATCTTTAGGGAATGAAGAGGGACCTCCTCATACCTGTAATGTTACTGGCATGGCATCTCATCACAAAAATAAACGGTGGAGGTTGTTATTAACACATCACTCTGGGTATTTCGTTTTTTATATAATAGTAGTAGTTTGTGGAGAAATAAAACCAGTGGATCTGCGAGTAAGAACATTTGCAGTATTACAAACCCTGAAACCTTTAATCACTCCCCCGCCTGTGTTGGTTTACAATAGTCAAGTCAAAATGACGACTAATTTTCATCTCTTTGAAGCCCTTTTTGTTTGAGTTGAAAAGCTGCCAGTCGGACAGCTGTGCAAAGCGAGTCGTGTGAAATCCAAAGAGGACGATGCACTGTCTTTGACTACCCCTCTGTCACTGACCTATAGAGAATGAGAGGAGTGTAAACGAATGGACAAAATAATTACACTCAGACTGAGTGATTCCCATGGATGTCTGCGGTGTGTCAAACTGTTTTGCCACCCACAGCTGTGGAATGAGCAGCAGAGCCTGGCCGAGGAGGAGGACTGAGACTCCACCAGCGACACACGGTGTGTCAGCCTTGTACTGCAGCTCCATATTGTGCAGCTAATGTGGGCCAACTCTCATAAACTGCAGTGGGTTTTCTATATCATCAGTGCAATCCAGACCAAACAAGACATATAATGTACGTAAAACCACACTGAATGTCTGCAAAGCTGCTGTCAGCAAAGTGTAGATAATTAATAAACAATGTACAACTGCAGCTTCTCAAACATAGTAAAACAGTATATGAATTTTAGCGTGGCTCTTAGTAAGGCAATTTCAGCCTATTTGTTAGTTCACCGCTTAGGTCCAGACTGAAATAACTATTCAATGGATTGTCAGTAAGTTTCTGTTCAGACATTCATTGTCCCCAGAGGCTCAATCCCACCGACTTCGGGTGATCCTTGAGCTTTTCATCGAGCGCCAGGATCAGGTCAAAGTTTGAATTTGTCCAAAACTTTGGTTTATACCTGCGAAACTAATAGCCTTTCTGTTAGTATCAGCTGTGCTTTTTTAGCACTAATTGAAAATGTTAGCATGCTTATAAGCTCAACTCAGATGATATTATACCTGCTAAATATCAGCATACTATCTTATTTTCTTATTTGAAAAAGTTAAAAATGGAAGTGACATCGCTATAGCTGCTGGATTAACAGTTTTGATAATACATGTATGAATAAATAAATTCAAATTAACTTCAGAAGCTCAAATCAAATATTGTTGGTAATTTTTTGAAAAATACCCCAAATATTTTCAGTTTCTGATATTTTGACAACCAAACATCAGTCTCTAACAAAATGGATAGTTGCAGCCCTACACACATAACAAGTTGTATTTAGATGTGATTAAGTGAGTTGTGGTAAAAGGATTGTTGCGTTTAAAAATGTGAGTGATGAGTTTGGGTCTGCTCTGCAACTGTTTGCCCGGAGCAGACAGTTGAGACACTCTGTCACACGAGTACAGGCATTAATATTTCAGCATTGGGATAAATATTTCACTCTTTCAATGAGATATGAGAAAAAGATACGTGGAGGGAAAGAGGATAGATTACACACGAACCCCACATGAATAATGAGTGCAGAGATGAGAGGAGAACAAGGGCCGGGCTGGCTTTGTGTTAGAGACAGACGTGGAAAAGGCGTAGTCACTGACAAAAAGGAGTATACAGACATCACGACGGACCTCTCTGACCTGCAGGGGGTTTCAAGTTTTTTTTAATCTGCTCGATTTTTTTTTTAGTGTCAGTCCATTTCATGTTTGGATTCTCCCTATGGACTTACCTTTTATGGTGAGGCACCCCAGCTATTCACCCCTCTAATAATCTTGCTGGTCTCTCGCTCTTTCTTGGCACTGACACTCACAGGACTGCTTTACACAACACTGACAGGGGTTGGTGGTGGTGATGCTGGTGAGGGTTGTGTTTAGCACGTCATAAATATTTTGTAAATCTATGTCCAATATACACGTTTACATTCGCACACGATCTTGGTTTATAAAAATAGCATTGAGCCAAATGTGGTGAGGTGGCGAACACATAAAACAGACACTGAACATGATGTATGGAAATACTACAGTGTGTCAGTCAAGTAAACAGTGACTCGTCATTTCATTGGTTCCCAGTGAAGAAAGATTTTCCCACAAATTACTGACACTGACTTAATCAGCAGAGTTCATATTTAATAATTGAAAAATTGGTCTACTTTGTACACTAAGAATACAACTCTAATGTAAAACAAACACACACTGTACAAACACACACTCCACCTGAGCCCTGCTCTGATCTTCAGCTGAGTGAGGTGCTGTTAGTTTATAGAAACATAATGCCCAGATCATTTATTTTCACAGTTAACATCTGAATATTAATTAGCAGCACAGCTAAGAAAGTCCCTCTACAATCCCCTGTGTCAGTCTCTTTCAAACACTTCCCCTTCATCTGGTGTATTTTCCATCATCCATGTCCACCTGCCTGCAGATCATCTGGATGTTTAACAGGGTTTTCATGCCCCTTGATCTTGTCTCCCCGTGTCCTCCAGCTCCTCACTGTCCTCATACTCATAGTCCATCTGCGCCCTCTCATACTCCAGCTCCTCTCCCTCATACTCAAACCCCTCTCCCTCACATATCAGCTCCTCCGTCTCATATTCGACCCCGTCTTCGTTGTATTCAAGATCGGCTCCGTCGTACTCTGTGACCGGCAGCCCCACGTACCCTCCGTCCCCCTCATCCTCCTTCACCAGGGGTTCTCCCTCTTTGTCCTCTGTGGTTACCACAGCGTCATTTGTTGCTTGTTTTGAGATGGAGCTGCTGTTCTTCAGGATGCCGTGAATCACCGGCTCCTCTCCTGCTAGAGCCAGAGCCAGCTCCTCTGCCTCCTCAGCCGCCTTGCGTCGTCTCTCCTTCCTGGCCTCACGCTCCTCCAAGAACTCCATGGCCCCTTCCCCAACCACGAGCACCTCCTGGCCCACTTTTGGAGGTTCCTTGACTGGGTTGTGGTCGTAGGAGAAAAGGCGCAGGGCTTGGAGACGCTTCAGGCTGGGGAACTCTGATATCTTGTTGCGGTCCAGGTCTAAGATCTCCAAGAACTCCATGCGTAGCAGGACTTTGGGGAAGGTATCAAAGCGGTTTCCGTAGAGCCATAATCCCCTTAGAGCCTCCATACGCCAGAGGTCAGGAGGCAGCGTCTTCAGCCGGTTGTCCCCAATCTGCAGGGATTTGAGGTGGGGCAGGTCGTAGAGCTCCCGTGGAAATATCTGGAAGTAGTTGCTCTCCACCCACAGGCAGCGCAGACTCTTCAGGTTGCTCAGCTCAGGTGGGAGGCTCATCAGACGGTTGCTGCCCAGGTAGAGGCGGGTGAGGTTAGTGAGCTGGCAGACAGCCATGGGAACATCTTCTATCTTGTTGAAGTCGACGGCGAGTACCCGCAGACCCTGCAGCTGGGAGATGCTGTCTGGCAGAGTGCGCAGGCTGTTTCCACAAGCATAAAGCTTCTCCAGATGCATTAGTCCACAAACACGTAAAGGTAACCGCTTAAATTTACGGTAGCTCAAGTCCAGCACGGGATCTCCGCTCTCCAGCATCTCCTCCACCCCAAGAGGAAGTTCTTCCTCTACTTCCACTACCGCCTCCTCCTCTTCCTTCTCTGTGGTCTCTGCCTCTTCGCCATCCTTCCCCCCCCCCTCCCCTTCTTCCTCCTCGCCCTTCCTGGAGGAGTTGCCCATGCTGTGGCCTGCAGCCCCTGACTCCTCTGTGAGTCAGGACAGAGTCATTTGATGAGGCAGTGTCTGTGACAAGTTAACCCTCAGCCTGGGAGCTGATGTTGTTTTGTGGTTGAACCCACTGGCTGCAAACAGCATCATGGTCCGGGCCAGTTAACACTCTTGCTGCCATGCCACAGCAGTTTGTCAAGTGTCTCTTCGTCCCTTCACCAACTGCTTCATCAGAAAAATATCAAAGATCTAGCAAACTGTGGAGTAATAGTAATGGTAGTAGTAATAGTAATGGTAGTAGTAATAGTAATAGTAGTAGTAATAATAGTAATAATAATTGTAATATTGTTGCTGGGAGTTCAGCTCAGCAAAGTACAGCTGAATTTTTTTTAGCTGAAATTGAATGCTTGCAGTCCTTACCCTCTCCTTTCTTCTTTGGCTTCCTCGAGGCTTTTAAGAGAGAGATAACGCGCTGCTTTCAGGTCACCTGTTCACATGATCCGGTCTCTATATCAGCACAGAAAAAAAGTGCCACTTTGGCCCATTAAATAGTCAGTTTGCTGCCTCTCTTCCTGCCGGGTGTCGGTGGATAAACCGCCAGTGTGTGCGCAGCTCAGTGACCTGGCCGACGGCAAAGAAAAACAGTTAATGGAAGTCTGTCCACTTGTTAATGCAGCTGCTCCCCATCAGAGGCCGAGGTCTGCCGGAGTTACAATCCGCGTCGGAGAAAGAAATTGCACATATTGGAAAATTGCAGCGCAGACTGAGTGACTCTGCTCCTGATGTTGGCCGCTTCTCTCCATCAGCGAGAAGGTTTACATTCAACTGCTGCCTTCCTCCCTCTGTAACCGGAACAGGGGGCACATTCACATCACATGGTCAGTGTGTGTGTGTGTGTGTGTGTGTGTGTGTGTGTGTGTGTGTGTGTGTGTGTGTGTGTGTGTGTGTGTGTGTGTGTGTGTGTGTGTGTGTGCATGCGTGACCGTGAGAGAGAGTGTCAAAAGTAGTCTATTAAAGAAAACAAAAAAGCAATACCAACAAAAGAACTTTCTCTTCCCACTTCCTGCACAGTCGCGTATTTTAAGGCTTTAAAAAAACTTTTTCATTTCGTTGTGTGGAGATTTTATATGCAGTTTATGGTTGTGTGCATTATTAGGCGTACACGTAACATTACACAATAAATTAGTTTAATTATCTTGCATATGTCCATTATTGTTACTATATCGCAATACTCTGCACCCTGTATGTAGTGACATGTAGCAAAGAATAACTTATGCATTTTTTTTTCCTTGTTTGTCTAGTTTGTAATGTTTTGGATTATTTTGAAGTAATGTATTTTATATGTTGTAAAATATTTTTGTCTATTGTTGTGTTTTTTACTTTTGGGTATTTTGTCTCCAGAACCAGAAACAAATAATTATTGGTAGAATGGAGCCAGGATATACTCACATACTTTACAAGTACAATTTTAAGGTAGGCCTCTTTCCTTTAGTACTTCCATTTTATGCATCTATTTACTTCTATTTCTCAACATTTCAAAGGGTAAATTGTTCTTTTTGTTCCACTTCACTGTTTTATAACTGCTAGCTGCTTCTCAGAATGTTTTACACAGCAGCATAAAATAAGTTTATAAAATATGATGCTCTGTTTTAAACTGAATATAAGGTCACAGACCTTTTTCACAGCAGACATTTTGTCATGTCACGTTAGGTTATGCACAGGTAATGTTGGTTCAGTCTAATTAAGTGTCCTAATACACAATAATAGTGAACCAACATGCACAAAAGCAGGAGCTCCTTTAAGTGAACTGCAGCTATCATTAATACACCATTACTTTCCCTGCAATAACAAGTCAAAATGTCTGCTGTGAAAAAGGTCTATTGGAAGATGTAGTGTGTTGGATAGAGATCAGAGGGTTGGCAACTTTTTTTTTTTACTGACAATTACCTAATTGGCAAGAATAATGAATAGCCAGGGAAGGGCACTCGACATCTACAGTTCTTACTCATCTGGTTTTATAGAGGGAGCCAAAACTCATGTAAATGTAGTGCTTTATGGAAGAGCACTTTCTTAAGTGCTGTTGTCATTTACTTCACTATTGTGGGACATTGTTTTGTTATTGTATTGTATTCAGTATGTTGTTTCACCTTCATACCATGTAAACATAGTTTTGAGTCAATTAAATCTCATAATCTAAGAAATATTCACACAGTGAATTTGGTCTGGTAATACCAGGCAACATGACAAAATAATAATCTAATATATAACACTGATATGATGTCACTGCATAATAAATATTTTTATTTGGAATATTTTAAGTACACTTTCCTGATGATTTTCACTGACTTTTATAGAATTGAATGCAGGATTTTCACTTTAACACATTATTATCATAATGTGACATTTATTAAGATAGTGTCTGAATACTTTCCATAATTACTTGATATTAATACATTTACACCAGTAAAACAACCATCACTTAGTCTCTTGGATCTCCAAAGATGGTATCTACAGTGCTGGTTTGCATCAAACAGGTTTTTTTACAGACCAATTAAAAAAGCTGTGACGGCAGCCTTTGTGTGGCTTTCTGCTTTGACAAAAAACAGACACAAAAATAACCAAAATAACCCATAAACTGCCGCCAGCACTCACATAGTTCCTTTAAAGATGAATTAGATCACAAACGACGGTTTGTTTTTATGGTTTAATTGTGGTATTTTAAATCTGAGTCTGTGTTGGTTATTACTTTAAATTTTTGATCTGCAAATAATCATCAGATAAAAAAAAAACTTTACTTACAGAATTTGATTTCTCCCCACCTCGGATGGATGGATGGATGGATGGATGGATGGATGGATGGATGGATGGATGGATGGATGGATGGATAGATAGATAGATAGATAGATAGATAGATAGATAGATAGATAGATAGATAGATAGATAGATAGATAGATAGACAGACAGACAGACAGACAGACAGACAGACAGACAGACAGACAGACAGACAGACAGATAGACAGATAGACAGATAGATAGATAGATAGATGGATAGACGGATAGACGGATAGACGGATAGATAGACTGCAGTTCAGAGTGAAATGAATGTGACGTGGCTAAAATATATTCAAAGACTGTGACTTAAAATAGCTCCAACATTTGGCTGAGCCCAGAGCAAGCTGTAAATAAAAGGGCTACAACACTTACAGCAAAGACTAAATTCATCCAGTTGAGAAATATTCTCAGCTTCTTCTGCATACAACAATAGTGTAACTGCACACAATGTTAGTGAGAGTACTACAAAACTCAAATACAGGTGATTTTGACTTGACAGATTTGAGAAGGAAATATTATACTTTTAGCTCTATAATATTAAGCTGAATATTAAATTGTTACATTACAGGTTTTAAACACATTATATTATCTTAGAAAAATGATGTATAAATTACAGATACAACAAGCCGAAATTATATAATTAGGTTAAAAAAAATGATAGCCAATTATAACTCCATTTCCTCTTTCTACAATATTACAGCAAATATAAAGTACTGAAACAATACTGATAATCTAATATGCCAAAAATAATCATATACTAATTTCACAAAAATCATATTTTACTCATTGGGAGCACTTTACTGTCGAACAGGTACTTTTACTTTTGATTTACTTTATTGTAAATTTTGCCAAAAACAGAACTCTATTTGTATTTAAGTAAACAATCCAAACACTCCACAAAGGTACTAAAGTCAAAGTATTTATGGTAAACAGAGGTCTCTTGAATAAATACTGATGTATTAATGGGTTGACAGTCACATTGTGTCAGGGTCAGATGGAGCTTAGACTGAAGCTACTTTATTTACTGTGTAGTTTAATCTGCAGCAGTTGATCACAACTGATGAGAAAATGTTATGTTTTTAATTATAAATTATTAATCTGCAAAGTTACCTGAAACTCAGCCATCATATACTGTAAATGTAGTGGGGAAAAAGGTCAATATATTCACAGCTGAAAAGCAGCAGAATGAAAGTAATAAGTCTCTTAAAAAATAGAAATACAAGTATCTCTAGCTCAAAGGTTTACTTGAGTAATCGGAGTCCAGATTAATCTCCCCCCTGAAATCATCAAATACCGGACAATAGCAGACAGGTTCTCTGATTGGCAGTATGTATTGTTGGTTGTGATACTGAAGAAAAGCCTGGAAAGGCTGCTGGGGTCAGATGTGCAGTGCTACTGTCAGGCTGATGAGCTGTGGCAGAAGAAGCGGACAAACAGGGAGACAGGCCGCACGCTGCTTGAGGATAATCCTGTCTGATATGCTGAGGACCAAAAGAGCTGATTTGCACATTTCTGCATCGCATTCAAACGACCCTGAACTGACACAATGGACTGTAAGCAACAGACAGACAGACAGAGACCTCGGGCGGTGAATGGATGTGACTGCTGAGGTGAATGTGTTGAATGCAGATGAAGCAATGCATCCCAGAATGGGAAACATATGGAGTGAAGTACTTAAACATATGTAGACTACTCTTTAATGGTCATTTTTCATCCGATACCAGGAGCAAATCATTAATAATGAAATATCCCATTTGGGTTATGTTACATACTCCATTTATTTCTGGATAATGACAGAAGCAACACAAGACTGTGATGATAGGCCTTTCTGCTGTTGCATCCTTAAGGTTAAATGAGGACAAGAAAGGTGTTTGATTTAAGGAACACTTCTGCACCATCTTCTGATGAAGGAGGGAACTGCAACAAACTCATTACAGAATATAGGTGTAGTGTGAACTGCCTGTTGATAATAACAACATCATACTAAACTTGTCATTCTCCTAATCTACAGAAAAGAAAAAAATTAACTGTGATTGAATGCTGCCAACAGTACACTGCTGAACAGTCAGTAAAAACACAGACGGGTCTGTTCCAAGAGTTCAATCAAACAACATTTTAAAAAGATGCACTGTTGTTCACAAAAAATATAAAATACTATTTTGGACACTGTAAATATTTGATATTCCTTTTAAAGTACATGTGCATATGTTAATATGTCAAACACCTAGTTTAGTGGCATCACAAAATATAGGCTAGGATACATAATGTATATTAATGCATGTATATTGTTGTCTTATATGCATAATTAGCACCATATCACTACTTATTTTCATCATTTATTGCTAAAAAAAACATTTAAAGGAACGTTCTGCTTGTATTGATGCACTTCCAGCACAAAGATGGTGGCATACTGGGAGAAGTACTGGGAAGACTTGTTAGAATTCACTTGTTTTGTTTTAATGGCTTATTTTATATTCAGCACTTTGTAACTGAAGTTTAGAAAAATGCCATACAAATAAAGTTTATTATTATTATTATTATTATTATTATTAAGGTATGGCACTATATTTAACAGGAGGTGTTCAATATATTGCCATACCTGAGTGTGTCTGATTCGAATAGACAAGTTGTCTGTTGGCCTACCCCAAATAATTAGCTATATTTGTTTTGGCTTGCAGCCTTGTGTACGAGTATGTACGAGTCATGCACGTGCAACTTTAAAAAAAAAAAAAAAAAAAAAAAAAAATTAGTTTTTTTTTTTTAAAAAATCAGCTTTTAAAAGCCTGTTCAATTCCTATACCCAGTCTGCTGATTTCAGACATTTTCTGACAATTAACTATATATGAAACATATTAGCAGCCTAATTATGTGTTTGAGGGGCCTCCAGCTGACTGTTTTTTGCGCTCACACGACATTGTGATATCCAGATGAGCAGCTTGTTGAGCCTGTGGCACATTGGCCAGCGGTCCAGAATATACTGTGCGCCGATTGGCCCAGACACCCTCGAATGATCTGGTCGGAGTTCTGAATGAGTGGGTGAGTGGACGGTGAGCAAAAGTAGGGAAGACAGAGAATGGGTTTTTGGGATGCCTTCTCTTTAAAATGAATCTGAACGCAACGGGAACAAATTAAAACCACCAGTCTGCTCATGTGACCGAAGCCCGAAGGAGAGTATTCCAAATCTGAATGCGGTAAGTCTGAAATCGCTTATTTGTCATATCTTCATGCTGTGGCCTGCAGCCTGGACAGCCTGCCACCCGCTATCTGACATTAGTGTTGAATTATTCCCAGGCGACGAAGGTTTTCAGACGGTGGTTTGCTCTTTTATGTTTCCTCTTTTAGCGTCGCAGCCTATGACGTTGAACCTAGACTATTAAAATGCGCAGCTATACCAAATAAATCGTCTAAAACGCACTTGCATGATAAATATGGATTAGCATATATCCGAATTTTAACAATGTGCGGATGTGCAATTGACACTTTGATTCATGTTTGATGTCGATACAGACAAATGATGCAAAGTCAGTGGGTGAAAACCACCCTTCTTCATCAATAGCTCCAATTGCTGGTTGTCGGATTTCATCATGAATTATTAGTGAAGATGTTGCCCTCCTCTTTGTCTTCCTTCTAATCAGCTGGGTGGTTCAACTAAAGAGAGCAACAGGAGAAAAGTCTCATCCTCTGACACTGAGTGCTGTGCCCTCCACACAGTCTGTGTCTGTCTGCATCTGTTTGAGCACCTTTTTTTTTTTTTTTCTTCTTCTTTCCACCCAAGTGTGAAACTTTGTGGCCCTTCAGTGTGCAGGTGGCTCCAGGCCAGAGACAGCAGTGAAGATGGGAGGTGGAGGTCAGCTGACAGAGCCGGACAGTGGGAGAGCCCGAGGTGTTTACACCTGGGAGGAGGTGCAGAGACACTCAAATAGAAATGATCATTGGTTGGTCATCGATCGAAAGGTTTACAACGTCACTCAGTGGGCGAAAAGGCATCCAGGAGGGTTTCGGGTCATCAGCCACTACGCTGGAGAGGATGCCACGGTAGCTGAATATGTTCCCTCTTTTCATCTCCTGTAAAATACAATTAACGTACTTTAATTTTTCTGAGAATATAAATGCAAATTGCTGTGCTGCATTTAACCAAGTGTTTCACTGCAATTTGAGGTACTGTTTACTTTCCCATATAATACTTTGTGCCACTTCAGCTCCACTACATTGAGGCAAAAACTGTGCATTTTACTGCACGACACATACTGTATCTGACAAGTTTAGTTTCTTGTTACTTTTCAGATCAAGATTTGCATTAAAACAATTGATAAGATCATAAATTCCAACACATCATTTCAGATTAACCAGTAGTTCTGACCTTTTTTTATCCTGCGACCCCTCACAGGAACTCAGGAACCTTCCTGGGTCCCCTAAAATTTCCGATGTTAGGTCATTTGTAGCACCGTCACAGAGATTTCCCCTTAAAAAAAAAATCTTCAATGGTTTCACCTAATAACCAAATAACTGTTGCAAGAACAAAGATGTTAGTATTTTCTGTATTTCTGAGGCAGGTCAATATGGATACAAGTACATGTACACGGTATGTGTGGCAAAACTTCAGGACTTGAAGTTTTTGTACTTAAATCCTACAGTAAGTGGTCTTTTGAAAGGAAGGTATGTTTGAAACCACTGGACTGAACTACTTTACTGTATAAAACTAGCTTCACCTCGGCCAGCTATGACAAAATCCTACTTTCAAGCTGATGCATTAGTTTGAACAGTGTAATAATATCATATAATATCCATCACAACACTTCCAGGTGTATATTTCAACTCTGTTTAAGTTTTGTTTGAGTAAAATGTTGAAAACAGGACTGTGCTTTAAAGATTGTGTATTGCCACTTTTAGAATCTGAGAACTTTTCCACTTTTAATTCGCTGCATCATTTAAAGGAGCTTTCATTTTTGTTTTGCAGGAAGCGTTCACTGCTTTTCATCCTGATCTAAAGTTTGTGCAAAAGTTTCTGAAGCCTCTTCTGATCGGCGAGCTGGCAGCGACCGAGCCTAGCCAAGACCAAAACAAAAATGTGAGACTCATCTGTGATCCTTTTGAAGTCCTTCATTTAAGAGATAACATTGGACAGTAAAACAGGTTGAGAAACACCCGAGGAACACAAGGAGGTCGGACTGTTCTCAATTCAGTTTTGTTATTTTTGAGTCTGACAGTGTTTGGGAACATCTGGTATTCTGCACACTCATGTTTCATCAGCTGCCTTGTTTAACTGTATCAAATCCTAAAACTGCATCTTTTTCAGTGATAAAAAAACAAAAACAGTTGTTAACTTTGATTTCACAAGTGTCACATCAGTGTATCACCTTTTCAGCTTTACAAGAGTGTCTGTTTCTTCTTCTCTGCTTCCAGGCAGCAATCATACAGGATTTCAACTCTTTACGAGCTCGGTGTGAGAGCGAGGGTCTGTTTCGAGCTCGGCCCTTGTTCTTCTGCCTCCACCTGGGTCACATCCTGCTGCTGGAAACCTTCGCGTGGCTCATCATCTGGCTCTGGGGTACGAGCTGGATACTGACGTTTCTGTGCTCAGTGCTGCTGGCAACTGCTCAGGTGACTCGAACATCATTATCTATTGGTCTCATTGTTGTTGATGAACTTTAAGTCAAATATTGGAGCAAATAAATCCCCAAATGCTTGTTTCTTCTTTTTCTCCTTCTCTCCTTGTTCTCCTTCTCTCCTTGTTCTCCTTCTCGTTCTCCTCATTCTCCTCGTTCTCCTCGTTCTCCTTGTTCTCGTTCTCCTCGTTCTCCTTGTTCTCCTTGTTCTCCTTCTCCTTCTCCTTCTCCTCTCCTCCACATCCTCATCATCCTCCTCCTCCTCTTCCTCCTCTAGTCTCAGGCCGGATGGCTTCAGCATGACTTTGGCCACCTGTCTGTCTTCAAGAAGTCGAGCTGGAATCACATATTGCACAAGTTTGTCATCGGTCATTTAAAGGTAGTTTTTCTCGATGTTATATCTCTTTTCCGTGAGTTTTACACAGATATTAAAGGATTGTTTTTCCAGGGAGCTTCTGGCAACTGGTGGAATCATCGACATTTCCAGCATCACGCTAAACCCAACATCTTAAATAAGGACCCTGATGTCAACATGCTGCACGTCTTTGTACTTGGAGCCACTCAACCAGTAGAAGTAAAGAGCAGATATTTCTTAATTCCTTCAAATGTTCGGACGGTCCAGCCGCTCATCCAGCTCTGTGTTCCCTCTCTGTTACAGTACGGCGTCAAAAAGATCAAACACATGCCCTATCATCGCCAACACCAGTACTTCTTTCTTGGTATGTATCTTTAGAGTCATTTCAAAAGAACAAGATTGATGACAACCTCTCAGGAATACATCTCACCTTTTCCTCTTCTAGTGGGACCACCTCTGCTTATTCCAGTTTACTTCCACATCCAGATAATGCACAGTATGATTTCCCGTCATGACTGGGTGGTAAGACGCCAGCCTCTGTGTGATATAATGAAGTTTATATAAAGATTTTCCATTTGATAAGACAGGTTGAATTGATGCTTTTAGATCTTATAATATTTCAGCTAACAGCATTGAAGAAAAACATTACTATAAAAGCAGCATCGAATGCAGCATATTAAAAGAGTTTCAGAGAGTCATGACTCTTCTTAAGAAAGAAATGATCTGATTCATATTACTTCTTGTCTTGTGAAGGATCTGGCTTGGTCCATGTCGTACTACCTTCGCTACCTGTCATGTTATATTCCCCTGTACGGCCTGTTTGGCTCTCTGGCCCTCATCAGCTTTGTCAGGTAAATGATGTGAAAGACAATAAAAATAAAGACACTTCTGCTAGCACTTTCTATGAAGACATACTTTATTACTTTATTTATTAGTTGAAGAGTTTTTATGTTGTACGTCTTGAATTTTGATGCTCTGAAGTTTTTTAATTCTGGATTTGAGGTGTGTTTGTGATATATATAGTTCCTGATAATAGGAGGAGGATAAATAACAACCACAGGTATTTTTTCAAGACATGGCAACCCAAGTGTTTGTCCTAATAATCTGTTAAGCATTAACACATGATTTATAACCTGCTAATTAACCGATTCACTTTAACTACTAAACACATAAGTATGCCTTATCAGGAGGTGAATCCATGTTTAGGACACATGGTGGAGCAGTCTACTCGGTGAATGGCATTGTATTCAATGTATGTACTGATATTAATGTTGCAGGTTTTTGGAGAGTCACTGGTTTGTGTGGGTGACTCAGATGAATCATCTGCCGATGGACATCGATCACGAGAAGCACCAGGACTGGCTGACCATGCAGGTACCTGGTTTTATTATGAAACTCTGACACCTGTGAAATCCACTCTCACCTGGAGGTGAGGCTGGTTCATTTTAGTTGTTATGCCTGTGGCGCATAGGCGCAGTGTAGCTGGGGGCATTATGGCTTCATGTTATTCATACCATTCTCATGGACGTGATATCTCGGGCTTTAGGGAATTTCTTTCCTTTGAATCATAGATGGAACTGATTAAAATTTCAGGTCACTGTGACCTCACAAATAACTCAAGATTACATTCATTATGAGAAAATGTTACAAAAAGTTCTAACAGGATAAAATGCTGATGATGTTTTATATCCAAAAGATTAAAGGTCAACGTCACTGTGACATCATAATGTACTACAAAAATACGTTTCGGACCATTATTCACCACAACTCAGGAGCAGAAAGGGAGATGATGACCATATTTCACATTTGGTCAGATATTGAGTTGGGTACAGCATAAAGCATAGATCTGCTGTACTGTCAGGTTAAAGATGTGTGTGAAGCATTCACATTTTAGAAACTGCAGCTTCTTTGCAGCAGCAATTATATTTGAAGCTTTGTCTATTGTCATGGCAGCAACTTTGTGTTCAATCAGAATCAGCATTATTGGCCAAATCCTTTCAAAGTCTTACTGCTTATATTATATGAGTCTGGACAGACATGGATGTAAACTGCAACTTGATCAGTTACCGAAGGTATACAGCCACAAGACACAAGTTATTTGATAAATAAAAGAACATGTGTATTAACAAAGAGATAGGCTCCAGCTAGCTTCACCCTACAAACAATAAGCAGGTGTAGCTGAACGATGGATGTATTGACTCATCTGTACTCTTTTGTCTCATCTTCTACCTCAGTTGCAAGCCACCTGTAACATTGAGCAGTCCTTCTTCAATGACTGGTTCAGTGGACATCTCAACTTTCAAATTGAACACCAGTAAGTGAAATGTTCCAGTCTCAGGAGTGGACTCAGGAGCATCTCTTTGAATACGTTTTGTTGACATCTCGTGCTTTTAGAACTGAGAAAATAAACGGTTCTGAAGTTTGTAGAAATACAAATCATAAAATTCCAGTGATTTGTATCCCTTATGAATTTACTGCAAATGAGATGACTATATTTTTGTTTCTTGGTGAATGCATCTTTAATGTCCAACCAGCTTTATATTGATTTGCACTGAAAGTAAAAAGTAGTCAAGTTCACATTTGCTGTATGTTCTTATTCTTTCAATAGTCATGTTTTCCTCACTATGTTGAATCAGTTGCAATAAGATAAACAGATGTAAAATGTGAGTCTTTAGTTGAACACTGTAGTCTGCTGCTTTAAATGCTCCAGTCAAGGTGAGCGTGAAAATCTTTGCCTGAACTGTAACCTAACACCAAATGTTGGTTGCTGTAAAGTCTGATGACACCTCATCTTTCTTTTCTCTCTCAAGCTTGTTTCCCACGATGCCGCGCCACAACTACCACCTGGTGGCTCCGCAGGTCCGTGCCCTGTGTGAGAAACATGGGATTGCCTACCAAATGAAAACGATGTGTCAAGGCCTCATTGACGTTATCAGGTAAGTGCCATAATAACAACAATATACAGTTGTAACTCACTGACGGGATGATCACAAGAGACAAGGCTGCAAAGGGAGTGAGTGTACAGATTTAACAAACACAGACATGAACTGAACAATGATAAGAATATGCATAAATTCTTCTTTTAGTCTTTTTTATTTCAGAAAAGAGTGACAGGCTGCCTGCCTGATAAACAGGCTTCTAATTAACTGCTGCTTTGTCTTTTTTCTTTTTCTCACTTTGTTTTCCAGGTCACTGAAAAACTCAGGGGACCTCTGGCTTGATGCATATCTCCATAAATGACAAACTTTAATGTACGTAAAAGGAGTTTTTCTCCTCTTTTGCATCAAAAACTGATTGTATCTGTCAGATTTTTAAAAGTCGATAGTGTGGAAATAATCTTTTCTTATTCTTGATGTTAGTTAAATCTTGGTTTAGTTTTTAGATTTGCTGGTTTTTAGTGCTCACAGGATTTCCCTCAGTTTCAACAGTAGTGTAGTGTTATAAATAAGATTGTCAAAACTGATTGAGATATTTAAACTGAGTAATAATGTTCTTTTTCTATCTTGTGATACTACAAATCATGACATTTATGCTGACTAATGACAAACCAGAGGGTTGAAATGGTAATTTTCTTCTGTCAAATCTGTAACTTCTTAAACTTCTTGTTCTGCTCTTTCAATATACAATAAAGAAACTTTGTTGACCATTTCTGCTCAAACACAAGAATCGTGCACAAAAACAGTCATGTTGTAAAATATTGAACACGTTTATTTTTTTAATTACTGTCTTTTTAAACACTGTGCCCCAAAATATTTACAACCCCTGGAATGTTTTCCTCTAAATCTTCATTTAATTATTCCTCCAGAACAACATATTTCTGCATATTCTCCTTATTTTACCTGTCGGTGCAGTTTAAACTGCAAAATACCATGCTGCTAAAAACACAAGAATTGTTACTGACAGTGATTTCATGCAGAATTATTGCTTGGTAAGCTTGCCAGAATGTCTGAAATCTGAAAATAAACAGAAAGATTATGTGTATAAATATTTACTGGTGATCAGCATTCACCAATCAGGATGAGACTACTTCTGATACCTGCTAGAAGTAACAGGTTTTATTATTTATTGCTCCTGTAAACGGTAATAAGAAAATAATTGGCTAAATATCAGAAAATGTGTCAAACATTCTGGCACTGATTTAGAAACATCTAAAATCTACGTTTTCACAAAGTAATTTAGTAAACAGCTGTAATATTAACAATGAGCATAAACATTGACCGCACTGCTCGTACAAATATGTACGTTACATGCACGTCATGCATACACATGCGCTCGCTCGCGCGCACACACACACACACACACACACACACACACACCAAACTACATATATTCATATGTTCCTCTTTTCAGCAACTCTCTTAAACAACACAATTTGATGAGACATTAAGAACAAAATCAACGTAATTAGATAAAACACTTGACTACATACACATTGCATAATACAAAATAAATATACAATTAAAAATGTATACAATATTTCAGAATTTTCTACTGCAGGTCATAATTAACAGTAGATTGATTTGAGAAGCTGCTTCACATGGGAGGCGGTGCGGGAGGAGAACATCTGGATGGGTCATGTCGGTCACCAGGTTCAGTCTGTGCTGCCGGAGTCGATCCTTTCCTGCCTCCGCTTCATGATCTCCTGCAGCTCAGAGTCTCCACTGGACTTCTATAAAAAGGAAACAACATCGATGTCTCTTTAAATCTTCTTGTTCCCTCTAATAATACTATTCTCCTTTATAAAGTGTAGACAGAAAAGAGTTAAGACAGAGGCCAAGAGGTAGACTTAAATTTGCATAGGCAGAGACATCCAATGGGTTAGGGAATGCTAATTTCTTCTGAGAACAATAAAAGGTTTAAAAGCTCTTTAGACTAAAGTATGTATCATTAAACAAACAAACAAAAAATCCCACTATGGCTTTTTTGTTGTTTTAATAAATCAAAGTAAAACCTGTTTGTACACAAATCTGAATAGCATTTAGTTGATGCTTATGCAGTACATGTTTTTAAAAAAAACTGAGGAAAACAAAGTAACAGATCCTGTGGACTGTCAAGGAATTGGTCAAACTCCATAATAAAAAATAAAAAAAGTTTGTATGTATTGCATTAATATCACAGTTAGCTCATTGGTCAAGTAGTAGGTTAACAAGTCTCTACATGTTTGATGTATGAACATATGACAGATAAACAGTAAAGTAATGATACAAAATACATGGGACCTGTAATTCCTTAGCAAAGCTGAGGCTTTTTTCCTTTTACATTTGATTGAAAGATCCAAAACATTTGTCTTTGTGGGACTTCTTGTTGTTGCCTTAATTCTGCTCTATACCTCACTGCTTTGTCAAAGTTAAGTCTTATTGCCTCACTTTAGTTTACTCTTTATTTCTTTTGTACCGGTGTATCTTTGCTCAGTGGTGCTCTCTTTCTGTGTGCTTCAGATTCTCCCAACATAAAAAAAAGTTGCTTATAGACAGCTAATAAATATTTTTTCTAGTTTAAGTGGGTCACAAACTTTATATTTTCACTTATATTACACTTTGTTGTCAGCATTTATTCTGTGAAACAGTTTGTTGTGTTATCCATACGGGGAATTGTTAAATTGACAAATCCTTTCTAGTTAGGGCTGACCTGATTTCAAAAAGCACAAACCAACTTTTTGGACTAATACAGTATTAATTATGAAGTGTGACTCAATCAGAGTCTGAAATGACACCAGCTTTTATGTAGTTGAGTATTTCCACTTGTCTTAACATGCCCAGATAAATACTGGAAGTTGAGAAAGCGGAGGATTAGTCACACATTATCTATAAAAAAGCTCTCAAAATGTCTCCAAACAAACATTTATTTATTTATATATTGGTTTTTGATTTTTTTTTTTTTTTTTTTCTGTCTAATCATTAATGAAACAGGTGTGTAAGCAGTTTGTGTACACAGACAGATGGTGTGACCGACCTCGAGCTGTGCTTTCTGCACGGTGGCCTGACAATAGACACGACCACCTTCATCTCCACACACCGCCTTCAGCTCCTCTTTGTTCAGGGAAAACAGTTGTGCTCCAGTCAGGATCCCCAAACATTCAACAGTCCTGCAGAAAAAACATCCAGACAAAATATTTACATATTATCAAAAATACATTTAAAGTAATTCTTAATGTAGAATGTTTAGTAGGGAGTGCACTGTTGCTGCTAAAACACAGCAGGTCCAAATGGGACAGGTTTTATTGCACACATGTCATGGCATGAAGACGTGTCATCAATAACAACTGGATTTCTTTGAGGTGTGTGTTTCAGCAGACGTGTGATGTGACGACTGGCTCAATGGGACATTTAATGCAACTGAGGTATATTGGTGCGATTAATTACAGATGTTCCTTTTCACTTTTAGAAAACACTGAAAGTAGCAAGGAGGTCAGCAAAAACAAGACGTTCATGGGGTGTTACTCTTTTAGATGTGGAGAGGTATTTTGGTTTGGCGGATGGATGAATGTTGTGGTTGACTTACTGTTTTGCGAAACCTTTTGCACTGAGCCATGTGGTCACCTGCTCAGGTTTTGAGTCAAAGGTGAGCGGTACATGGCTGCCGGACGGTCGCTCCACACGAAACTTCCTGGTGGGCGGCTGGCTTTTGTTAGCAGTGATCATCATCAATAGCTCACTGTTTACCTCATCCATCACTGCAGCACAGAAACATGGTGGAAGCAGACATCAGAACAAGAGCTTATTTTTCTGTTACTTCTGCATCTGAATTTATCTAATTTGTTGTGTTCACTCACTTTTGTCTTTAGGTCGACCCTTGTTGAAGCTGTCTCCTTGGCTCAGCGACCCGGGTGGTGACGTCCTGTAGCCTTGCTGCACACACAGAGACCCCAAACACACTTTATGAGAAAGCAACCACAGCGAGTGTTATCTCAAAAACCGGTTTGTCTTTGATGTCATTCTGGTTGATACATTTTTGCCAAGAAGCCAAAGGAAAAATATGTGTGTCTGTTACATATGGAAAAGTATCTCCAGCTGCTGCAGGGTGTTGATGAACCTACAAACACACGTCTACAGGAATGCACTTATTTAATGAGGCTGCATATAAATGTTTTATGATGTGTAGGAAACACAGAGAAGTTGTACACAAAGCTGCACTGACCTAAGATTTTGATAATACATTTCCAAATATGTCCCGTAAAACAAAAATGTCTTTAGTTTTATTTAGTAACATTTATGTATTTAAAACATTAAACATATTACTTGAGCATACAGTACAGTCCGATTACTTTATCTTGACGCCTACACACTGGAAAGAAAGTGTTATCTGTTGCCTGTGCTCTAATCATTCTTCGCACTTTTAACCTGGAAGCAGCGACTTTGATGAAGAAAATGATCCCTGAGCAGTGCTAGAGATACCTTGACCCTTCTCTCAGCCCTCTACAGTTAGTGACTGCCTTCATCCTGACACCTCCTGACAACATGCCTCATAAAGATTCCAACTTTACCAAAATGAGTCAAAGTAAAAGAGACACACCCAGTCTGTACACAATGCTGAAAGAGAGTCATGTGTCCTGTGGCTGCATTGAATTCTGGTCCGGTGACTGGTATCTGAACAAAAAGTAATTATCATGCATCTAAAACTTGTGTGCAGGATTTTTTTTTTTTTTAATGAAAAAATAAAAAAGATAAGCTTAACAGACGAGCTCTTTTGAGTACAATGTACCTCTGTTTCTTTCTCATGGTAAGAAATAGCAGAGGACCCTAAGCTTAACCAGTCAAGTTAAATGATTTAGAATAAAACCAAAGCAGAAATGTTTATGACAATTTTACATCCCCACAGATGTACAGTATATACTGCAAGTAGGTCACCTGGTTGTAGAAGACATCCGACTCGTCCACCTTCACAACGTCCAGGATGTTAAACGGGACATAGCCAGCTTGCCCGCTGCGATTCCGTAGTTTCCACCACTGTTTGTCATCCTCAATCACCTGTAACGCACATTTCATATTTCACTTCACAGCACTGAAAAGTGTGAGACAAGTTCAAGTCTTGTCCAGCCCACACTGTGGACCTGCACACAGCTGGAACTGTTTCACTGCTCACAGTGACACTGGACATGTTTTACAGTTGAGGATATAATTAAAGGCAACTTATAGCAAGTTAAGATGTTAAACTTCATAGCAGGATCATCTCTGTCAGATGCAACATTTTAATCTAAAATTGGTTCAAATCTTCACGAGAAGTTAGAAAATATGACTTTATGACCTCGAGGATTTCGTCCTGCAGCACTGACAGCTCATTGGCATTCCGCGCTACAAAGTGGTAGCGAATTTTGGCATATTTGCGAGTTTGGGGCATCCCATTGTAAGACCTGTTAGGACACATGGTATCACAGTTTAACATATTTTGGTGTCAGACACAGAAAAGTGTGTGAAGGACTTCATTACTTACCCATTTGATGAGTTTGAGGAGTGAGTTCCGTAAAACTAAAACAACAGACAAAAACATTTACTGATAAAGTTACATTCTTAAATGTTTGGGTCATTACATTCACCGATAGTGTCTAAAAAAGCCCTTACATCCTCGGCTGAGTGTTTCCTATAATCAGGGCTGACTGGGGCCCCAAGAGGTCCGGAGGGTCCCTCAGTTTCCCACGGGGCCATCCTGAAGAGCTCTGCCGGCGGCTCCCAGCCGTTCCGAAACTTTGGGTAGTAAGGAGGAGCGCACTGATCTCTGGGCCACTCTGCTCTGCAGGGGGAGGGGGAGGGAAGGGATGGTCAGAAGGCAGCCCTTTAGCTCCAATCTTTGCAGACAGCCAGCAGTAACAATGTACCTGGGTTTGGTCCATCCATCCCCGAGCAGCTCAAAGATGGTCATCTCTTTGGGGGTGAGGTGTCCCCGCAGGAATTCAACAGTGTCTTTAGACAGATGAGGAGAGATGACTGAACGCGTCAGTTCAGGACTCCCAAAGCTCTGCAGCACCTGCGGACACATTTATAAGTTTACAGCTGAGACAAACTGAAAGAGTGATATTGGGAACACAACTAGTATAATCCAAATTTTGTCTTAATAAACTTTACAGTCAACATGTTTTTGATTTCTTCATTTAGTTCAAGAAGCTACGACTAAATGACGAAGCATTCAATACCAGTTTTGAAGCTGGATTGTTTTTTGATGCTTGATGCTCCAAACAACACATTTTGGCGCTCAAAAACTATTGAGGTGCAATATCTTGCTCAATTTTGTCTGAGGAAATTAAAGTGAACGTTATATTTCAGCTGTTTATCAAAACAGTCTTTTTTAGAAGGCATTAAAGCAATAACTAAAGAGCTATAAACAACATCCATTAAGAAAACAGTTAAACAGACGGGATATAATATGACAAAATGTCTTTTAAATCCTCTAAAATATGGACTTAAAGCATTTTATTTCCACAGTAGCAGAGCACAGATGCATCTGGAGCTACTGTATGCTGAGGTTGATTGTTGATTTAATTTCAAATATTACTGCTCTGGCTTTATCACAACTAGATCAAGTAAATCCAACGTGTCCAGAGTCCATGCAATATCTATGCACAGCCAGGTCACAGCTCTGTATTTCTACCCCAGCAGTATCGAAGGTGTGGCTGAACACTGCAGCTTGGGAAACCAGCATTATATAAGTGCGGCTGCACCTATCTTAGGGTGGAAAGCCACGTCGCTCCAGTCTGGTGAGAGTTTATCAGAGCAACAGAAGGTGTGGTGCAAGAAAAAAATAAAAACAATACGTGTAAAAGCAATAATGCCTGATGGCAAAAATGCAAGTGTTGAACTGTTCTTATTCTGTGGATTTAAATAGGCTTGTGTATTCTCATCCTATAAGCCTGTGGGCTGTCAACATTTAGGTATACAGTGACATGGAGGACTTATTTAGTGCAATAGGGATTTATGCAGATGACATTCAGGAAAAATTACCATGTGTTTAAAATGTTGGCATCCTCTATCCACATAAACCTTCCAAAGATCAGACAGATTTTTAGCTCTTACCAGCTCCAAAGGGCCGAAGAGGAAATGAACCAGCTCAGAAGCACTCGGGTTCTGTATGTGTTTCTTGAGCTTGGCCTGCAGGGGGCGCAGTGACAGATACAACAGTGAGAATGTGATGAAGAGAGAGCAGCTGATGAATGAGGAAGGTTAGGAGCTGTGATATCTCACCAAGAGGTTGAAGGCCAGCTTCAGTTTCTGCAGGCTATCAATGAACTCTGCTTCAGAGGGGGGCTTGGCTCGCAGGGTCAGCATGCCCTCTGTAAACAACCAGAGCAACAATGACCACACACAGACTCCAGAGTTACCAGACAGACATATCACAGATGGGGCACAGGTTTCCGTCTCTGGCCAGGGTTCAAAGCCATAAACCTAAATGTTTATAATTTGGTTTACGTTTCCAGCAAAATAAAGGACAGCAATACAAATATTGTGAAAGTAACAATCTTGAAGATCTTTGTTTCTTTCTGTTTGGCGGCACCTACGGCGACAAGCAGTACTGCAGCTGTTTTTGTTGGACTTCACTTCCCAGGGATTCAAACCATGTCGCCTGTGTGACATCAGTCAGTTGGCCGTAAGTGACAACTGGCCGAGACATCACTCACTGAGACATCACTCCGTTATGAAACCTCGAGTTCGGCGTTTTGGCCATCGCCATGTTGTTTTTATGAGGTCAGAAGTAACCATATTTGGACGAGCTAGGGAGGAGCGAGCGGTGGGTCCAACATGATCTGATGGGGAAACCAAGGATACTATGACCCGCCCACCGATAGCAGAAACTTAACTTTACCCCGGGCCTGTCAATTAAAACAGATACACCCCAAAATATACCTTTACGGCCTAATATCTAATCAATTATGGAATTATTTTCAAATAGACTACCAGAAAACAAATCAGGCAGGGTTGATTTAGCAAATTACATCATATTGACACGTGGAAAAAAATATATTGACTTTGTATTTCATGAGATGTTGAATGGGAGTCAATGGAGCCGGAGCCTTTGTGGAGCAAACCTCTATTGGCATTCAGCAGTATTGCAGTTTAAGGCACGTTCGCATTGGTGTAATTTTTCAGACCTGGTAGCTACGTCCCCTTTGATATACAGTCTATGGTTGCCAGTTGAAGATCAAGCCTGCTATGTTAGCACTGGCTACCCTCTCTGACAGAACAACCACTGCTGCATGATTGAAAATGCGTCACTAACTGAGCACCGCTTGTGATTTTTCCTGGGAATGTCGCAACACACACCCAACTTGTTCAATTCATACTGCAAATGTAAGGACTTTTATTAGCGGGCCACAGGCTCAGTGACCATTGTGTTACCTCGTTCTGCACGTAGATAGTGACTTAACAGATTTTCATTGAATTGAAAACCTTCAAGATTATTATATTGATACAGCTTCACAAAAAAAAGTTCACCATGGCCAGAGAGTAAGAAAAAGTGTGCCACAGCAGTGATTCTCAATCTGTGACTCAAAAGGTCCCCAAATTCTTCTGATCCCAAGAACCATTGTTAGGTAGAGTTTGAAATGAGAAATATTCAAAAACATATGAATCAATACATCAGTCTAAAAAAATCTAGAGCTCATCGAGTGAGCACATGGGACCCTGACCCCGAAGTTGAGAAACAGATTCTCTACATTGAGAATTCATTATCTGTCAGGGACAACACATACTTCTGCCACTTTTACATTGTTATTGCCAAATGATTTGTCAACATATAACACTTATGGCAGGTGTGTTTGTCCCTGACCAGGACCACACAAACACATTCCTTTTTTAGCATCACATGTTACATGTACGGTATGTTTCACTGCACAGAGAATGAGGTGTGTTGACATAAAAAACACAGCATCATACCACTGCCAGCTTTAGGTGGTAAAATATGACTCAGCAACATTTACAGTAATATTATTACTTTTACACAATAATGACAAGGGGAAATTATTTTAACTCATGTAACCTGTACTTCATTTCATAGTCCATGCAAAATTAAACAGAATTTTGCTATGTTTTGGTATGGTAGTATTTTGACTTTAAAAATATTCAAACAGAAAAACATTAATATTAATAAATCAAAATCACCAAATGTGTGGATAGTACATCAGATCAGCACTCTGGAAGATTGACTACTAAGTAATAATATTACCATAGTGTGAGAATTGCACACTGTATTACTTAACAGGACCCCAAACTGGCCACCACTACCACACATACATTACTGGATGAGAGTCCCAGGCCACAGGACACAAAGAGACACAAACATGGCGAAGTGAGCAATATGCAAATATTGTCACTGCATTCGTGCCACCACATCAGAAGAAAGGGAGACAGACCTGCTGGTCCTTTCTTCTTATTCTTCTTACTCTTGTTGCGCTGGTTGAGCTGAGAAAAGGCCTCCGCTGCCTTTTGCAGCCGCGCCACAAAGATCTCAATGTCATCCAGGGCACAATTGAGGATTTGCTGAGGAGAACAAATCCTGCCGTTTAGCATGAGGAATGCAGTATTAGTAGACATGAGAGGAGCCATGTAATGTGATGACAGATTACTCACCACATCCTTTTCAATGCGCTGGGCCAGTTTTTCATGTGATTCTGTGTCGTTTTGTCCAGTAGCTCGCCTGTCTATGTCCAAACACAAAACAACTCAAGATATATAAATGTAACTACTGAAAGAGCATATCCATAATAAACAGTGAACAGTGCATGTTCTTTTGAGTGCATGTACAGTATGTGTATTCTCACCCTGTGTGTTTGGGGCTGCCACTCGTCCCTTTGCGACAGGTGGGGGGCCCTTAGGGGCCGAGGGTGGGAGGATGGTCTCTCTGTGACGCTTCATTTTCTCCTGGTTCACCCTGAAGGAGGAGGAGACATAAAGACTTTCAGAACTCTGACATTATATTAGCTAACTAACTACTAATATATAGTAATATAATATTGTTCATTAAACATGTTTTGCTGAACAGTAGAATTGAAATGGTGGAGAGGGTTAAGGAACTGTGACAGTGATACCAGTAAGTGTCATTTTTGCAGGTTTTCTAATGGAGAGAACAGTGTTAGTAGAAGATAAAGAGGAAAAAGGAGAATTTTTCTTCCAATGCTAACACAAAAATTCCTTACATTCCCAACTGAGTAGCTGCTTAATCCATCAGAGGGTGTGTGTGTGTGTGTGTGTGTGTGTGTGTGTGTGTGTGTGTGTGTGTGTGTGTGTGTGTGTGTGTGTGTGTGTGTGTGTGTGTGTGTGTGTGTGTGTGTGTGTGTGTGTGTCTGTCTGTCTGTCGGCAGCACTCATCTCACTTCAGAGTCTGAAGCCTCATTTTCTTCCCATGCTTGTTGTCTCCAATGGCACTATCTACATCTGCATGAACCAACTCAGCCTGGACAGAGTGAGGAAGGACACACAAAGTTAAACTTAACATACTGAACATGTGAACAGTATTTTAGTTTATATCACCATGTAATTTCACTCTGGGCCATTACACAGTGAGCTTTCCTTCCTACCTTGTTTCCCTACATCCTATTGTGACTGTCATACAAATTTAAAGAGCATATTAAATCTATTTGGAGAGGGGAAGTCTTCCTTGACAACACAATAGCTGGATTCCAACGTTGATGATGGTGATTAGTGGTTTATTTTCTCTTTATGATATTCTGTCTTTTTATCTTTGAATATCTATGCCACAGAGCTGAGGCTGAAGCAAACTTGATGAGCAGTGTGATTAAGTTTCTGCTGCCAGTTGTGACTCCTTCCCTGCAGGTGTTAGAAACTTTATAAACTGTATCTAAAACAGGCTGCAGGCGGGACTTACAATAAAGATTTGTATTTCTTTAAAAAAATTTGTTCATGTATAATGAGTTGTGAAGCAACCTTTGATGCCTGCTCTTAATAAATACAGAGTAAATAATCTTTATTGAATAAAAGTACATTGTAGTTAGTAACAGCCTACAGCTAATTGATGGTCAAATTCTCAAGCACTTGCGATTCTGAATGCAGCAATTTTATTGTACCCTCATCAGATGTCACGCCACCACTAAGTTTAATTTATTATATTACTCCAGTTAAGACAAAGGCAATGCATGTGGTAAGTCAAAGGCCATTATATTCACATCCTCACTCCAGTAAATGCTTATGGCCCAGTAGTTTCTTGTAAATTATTTATTTGAACCTTGTTGTGGTGATTCTGAACAATCACCACAATTTGACAATGTTTTTTAGCTGCTTGAGTTTCTGTCTTGTTTTAGCCAATAAAAAAACTGTCACTTTCATGCATATGACCGCTGTAAGATAGTGTTACATCCTGTCAGGGATACATCCTCCTTTAAGCAAATGTCTCTGTTCAAGGTTGCAAATCTGACCCAATGCTCCAACAGCACGAGTTTGGATTTATGAATGACATAAAACAAAAAGCAAAGACAGTAAAGGACGCAGACTGTGCCAAGCCTGTAACATTCGAGCTGAGACCCACCTCCACCTCGTCACAGTGGAAGAAGTGGATGTCGGGTTTGTGCTGCTCCTTGTCCTGACACACGAACAGCAGCACAGAAGGGTAACGTGTCTGATTCAGCACCGCCTGACACAGGTGGATGGTTGGGAGAGGGAAGTTCTCCAACTCCTCCTGCAGGACAAACACAGAGGAATGGAGACAGCATCCAAGCATTAAGATAAAATGATGCAACAAGCACTTTTTTAAAGGATATGTACGAGTGAGAAAACATAATTAAAGG
Source organism: Brachyistius frenatus (assembly GCF_029030835.1). Lineage (NCBI taxonomy): Eukaryota > Metazoa > Chordata > Actinopteri > Embiotocidae > Brachyistius > Brachyistius frenatus. The sequence continues at coordinate 1,483,208 of NW_027210673.1, forward strand.
AATATTTTGGCATATTGAGAACTTGTGTACTTTTTTCAATCTATAGACTGAACTGGGCTTCATTTACTGCAAGTCAAATTTATCTCTAGGAAAAATAGTGTTTGTTCCACTCGTACGTTGCTTCATGCCCCTGCACCTGCACACTGGCACCTGTGTCAGGTGGAAGTGAGAGTTGAGGCACTTTGTCTCAAAGAGTTGTGGCTTAGATTGTGTTTCTTGGGATCCTTGTTGGGGACCAAGATTAAAAAAAAGAATGGCTTGTGTTTTTGCACCAAATACATTCACATAACGCAGCTCAATAGCACCCTAGACGCTTAATGTTACATGTCCTGATATTTCAAATTGCACCAGTGACTAGTTAAGTGACTTTGACATATTAAATTTAGCAGCAAATATTTGACAAAAATGTTGGTCGTACAGAAAGATCAATTGCCTGTTAACATAATGCAATGATGTGTGGACGGATGTGTGGAGTCGTACCTGCGTCTCACAGTCCAGCAGCCTGACCGCCTTGTCAGTGACCTGCAGGAGCATCTCCTGGGTCCAGATTTTATCTTTTGAGTCCAAAAGAACCAATTTCTTGATTGCATCATCCACTGTGATGATGGACTCTGTCTTGTCCATAATGAATGTGGAGAGATGCTGAGGAGGAGACAGTGGTTGGTTACTATGACCTGGAGTGAACTAAAAACAGCAGCGGTATGGAGTATACAGTAGAAAAGGTGTACTTTGGAAAGTAGTCGTAATTTGAAAAATACATTTTTATTATACTTTTTATTTGGCTATATTAAACTAATATTCAGACATTCTGGACCTACTTATATTCTTATGTGGGAATACGCCTATTGTGCTTATTTGTCGAGTTACATGACACCATTGAGCAAGTTAGTTTAGCTTAGCATGTACCATCAACAGTAGGCATAGGTCTGTTTAAACGGGCACATTTTGCCTAACAGCCTTTCGAGTGTTTGCTAATTATCCCCCCAAAAAAGCTTTAAAAACAACAAATTGTGTATTTACGAGGAACAGCATGTGACAGCATTTTTCTTGGCTGGGAGCAGTAACGTGTTGAGTGTGAACCTCACAATGACAAGACTCCAGGAAGTTACTGTGCCCAGCCAAGAAATAGCCAGTACCACATTGTGTCATTTTTACACTTTATTTATAAAAGATTAAGTTCAGCATAATGTGTTAATCAGGGAACCAGATGAGCTGTTTCTCCGTTTCCAGTCTTTATGAACATACATGTGTCGCAGTGCCTTAAGCTGACAATGTTTTTTAGCTGCTTGAGTTTCTGTCTTGTTTTAGCCAATACAAAAAACTGTCACTTTCATGCATGTGACCGCTGCCAGCATGGTTGTTATCTGTGATTGCCTGCCCATGTGTGATAAGGCATTAAGGGAGGCATTAAGAGAAATCCTATCTACACAGACGCGGGACATAGTTCAGAACCATCCCTGAAATGAAGCAGGTCTCTCCTTCTCAGTCTTCCTACCATAAGCTCCCTACTGCTGCAATCAGAGGCCTGATTGTTTTATTGCAACAGAGTTCCAGTAAATGAAACACATTCAAGAGATTAACTTGCGTGCCAGCTTTTATAGCCGAGCAAAAAAAACAATACACCATTACATCTTGTTTTTCACCTGAGGTTCACTGACTTTTTAAACATTATAAACCTGGTACATTTATAGAATAGTAAAAGATTTTCTTCTTCTTTTTTTTAAGCCTTTTATTATATTGTTAGATTATTGGGGTATTTTACCATTAAGTGTGAGAGGAAAGACATGAATGACACAGAACAAAGGTCCTCGAATGGACTCAAAGGGGACGCAGTGGCATTTAAAACTACTGGGCTGTCAGGACACCCCAAATATTAGATTCATCGCTCATTTGTATAAACAGTTTAAAATATGATATTTATCCTATTTTTAGTGTGTTCATTTTATGGTATCTACAGTGCCTCTATTTATCGTTCCTGTCTCCAGGCATACGAACAGCTAGCACATGCATTTCCGACAAAATAATCTCTCCAGTGAATTATATGAAAAAGTTCATCAAAACTGTAGTACCACATAACAATGACAAATTGTACTACCAATAGAGAACTGAATATGTTTGGGATAGATAAACATAGTTTAGTTTCTTAAAAAAAAACTATTAAACAACTCTGTATTTCACATTAATGTGTACTAAAATGCTTTTGGACCTAAATAACAACTAAAGGTAAGGCATGTTAAAGTAACTCTCACAATGATCTGTCTACCTCCCAGTTTTAAAACCATCAAACAAATACAGTTTTTATCCTTATTTAGCCATATTTTTTTATTTATTTCTAAAGGTTTTTAAAACTCATTAACTTAAATCAAAACTACAAAAACAAAGAAACAGTGAAGACTTTACCTCGACATGATACTGCGATGTCTCATGCATGATAAAATTGGAGTTGGAGTATTTTTTCCGCTGCTCTGTTGATGGGAAGACAAAAAAAATCTTGTCAGTCCTACCTGTAATTCTACTGCATATCTTTCTATAAAAACATCACCAGTAACACTGACCTAAAGTCCACATGTTGTACATTTCAGGAGACACAATAGATTTAAAGTAAATACTGAGTACGAGCTAAAAAGACAGACAGGGCAATAAGGAAGTGATAAGCATCAGTAATGGGTGTATGTTTTTTTTTTTTTTTTTTTTTTAACAGTGCAGCTGTTGATCCCGGAGTCAACTATACGGTTAGGTATTGACCCCTATATTTACATGTTTACTGAGATTATTGATTTTGTTGGTATGCGGTATTTTTAATGAGGCAGAGAAACTACCTCTAATAAATAGTGGTTAAATACCAAAAATCTCCTGCCAGATGATGAGGGAAATGGAAACAGACCTGAGAAGTTAATTATTAAATCTCATATGAATGAGTCTGTGTTTTAATTTACCACGCTCCACATTGTAATAATGTTGGCCAAAATGGCATAAAAGCTCAGCAGAACAAGTGCAGCAATCAGATTGCGGCTCAGATTTACTGCAGGTTCAAAGATCAATGACAGCACTACGCACTTCCTCATCTGTGGCATTTTACTTTAATTGTAAAATGCTCTTAACAGCCGCTACACCTTCAACTTGTGTAGTAGTGAGGCAGCTGAAATTAAGTGACATGTTAAACTATTTATTTTATCAGGACGAACAATGATTATAACAGATGTGTCCACACAATAGACAGCAAGGCAAAGATCCCCTTCAGACAGAAGCTACAAATTCTGAAATGTTTATGATTCACACACATCTTCAATCCCGACAAGCACAGAAGATCTATACAATCAGCAGAGTTTCAAGGTGGACACCCAAAATTAGTGTCACCAGTTCAGTATTTAACCTAATATGAAATATGGTCACAATCTCCCCTTCTGTTCCTGAGTTATGATGTACAATATGGACAGAAAAGTGTTTTTGCATTTTTGCAAGTCATTTTGATGTCACAAGGACATTGACCTTTTGGATATAAAATGTCAACACTTCAAAATTTTCTCTTATTAGACGTGTGTAAAATTTTGACATAATTAGGGTATGAATTCTAGATTTAGACGCCCAAACGTGTTTTGTAAGGTCCAAAGATACCCTACGAAACCTGAAAATCTAATGCATTTGGCCACAGCATGTTTTTTCAATACACTAGTTTTGCATTCTTACTATGACATCTGATTCTTCTTCCTCATTGAAAAATCCAGAATTTATATGGTAATATTCATGTTTTCCAATTCACTAACATATGCTTCAAGTTTCAAGATCATGATAACAACCACAACTGGTTTCCACCTCCAAAACTGGCCTGGCCTGGTCAGACATATGAGAGCCTGTCACAGAATCATATGATCATCTGTCCATCTCTGAAACTCCAAAACAAGGTGTGTAAGAGAAACTTCAGTGAACAACAAGCTGAAACTCACTACAAAGCTCTGTAAATGCAATGGAGGCAGCAGATTTTGGTGCTAATTCCACATACATTTATCACAGTGTCACATAGTTTTTGTACTTTCATTTAAAATACTTTAAAGATAAAAAAAAATATTATTATTTACAGCAGCTTTAAACCTGGAGACTTTTTAACAAGCCTTAAAACATTTAAACCAGTAAAAGATATAACATGTGATTTAAACCAATAAAGTGTAAAATGCAGTGAGCCATTTGAAGCTTGAATGACATCTCTAGTCACAACCACACCCAAACACTGGAGCTCAAAATAGCATTGTTCATAGCATTGCGTGTGTTGTTGGCTGAGGCCATTGTTTTTAAACTAGCCAATGTTAAATGAGTGTGCCAGTGTGCTCACTGACCTATTTACCAGGTGAATAGTCTGCAGGTAACAATTACATTTGAATGAGAGCATGTTCCTATAAATTACACTGCCAGATCTCATATCAGGTATCTTTTGGTCCCCCGAAACAACATTCAGTTTCAACAGGTTTTCAATTCATACAGAAACATCTTGCTTAATGTGCTTTATGATGACTGGAACACAAAAGAAGCACTGTTTGCGCAGCACTTAGCAAAATGTATCAAGGCTCCAAAGTACATTTCAATATTTGATTTCCCCTTTTTGATATCAAGTCATCCCTATACTTCATATCCATGCAGCCAGTGTCAGAGTCTGAATGACGCAAGCATTTGTTTTTCCTGATCCTGCCATTTCCTCTTTGCTGATTCCTTCCTGCTTGGCTCCCCTGAGGTGAAACACAAGCGTCAGGTGTCATTCTGAAAGTTGAGCTTGCCCCATGACTTATTAATGACTGACATTCATGCCAATCAATTCACAGTCCTGCGACAGCTTGCAATAAGAGCCACTTAGCAGGCAGATGGGCAGATGCTCAGAGCTCTCGAGAGTCAATGACCAGTGATAAACATGGCTCCCTGGCCGATTATCAAACCCATACATGGTCCTGATCAATCACAGTCCCAATAATGTACCACTGAAACAAACTGAGGTTTGATATTTGACCCGAGTCCACCCAAAGCCAACAAAAGTAACAACGTTTGATTCAATGTAATAAAACTAGTTACATTTTTGGTACTTTAGTTTGATTAATAAAGACACAGTAAATATAGACAATACAAAATAAAAGATAAGAATGAAAAGCATGTATTATAAATACTGAATCCACCCAACCTGCCATTTACTTAACAATAAGCACTTGTGTTGGCACAAGCTCACCTGTTTTCATTTAACTGCAAGAAACCATTTACATATCGAATTGTGCTGCTGTGTCAACAAGATTTGACCATATGTCCCCTGAAATTATCACACTAAGTTATCTCATAGCCTGATTCCCTTCAGACAGACACAGACACTAGAAGTTCTGGATTCAACTGAATTCAATGCAAACACAAACATTCAAGAAAAACTACAGAGCAGGAAGAGATCAACGTCGCTCTGTTAGAATTTCCACCTGTTGATTCAGTCTCACCCCAAAAACATTTTACCTGACAGAGACATGCTCCTCAAAGAGAAGAGCCGCGTGATGGTCTGAGGTCCAGTGATGATGAGTCTGATGTGGCTTCTTTCTGCTCTACCCCCAAGCTGCTGATAACAGATCAGGTGGGAGGACCTGTGCATCATTTGCATCACTTGTCTGCAGTGATTGATGTGGGGGTTTGCATATGGGAGATGGTTCTACTGTTGTTAATGTTGATTCAGCAAGGATTGGGCCTATATCTATCCAAATATCCACCACTGTTATGCATGGTGCACAATGTTGTCTACTCTCTTGCCTATCATGTTATGAAGGACGGGCATGCTGCTGTCGCCCTGCAGTGAGAAGGTTGTGGTGACCATCTGCCACACAAGATGAGGTAAGTCAATGGAAAACAGCACAGGCTCATCACACGTACAGTACAGCGGGATATTTCACAACGATCACACGAGTGGGTGCATCCTGTGGATATTTGGATGATTTATCGCTCAAAAGTGTTTCAGATAACAAGGTGCACAGTAAGATGGTTTGGCAACGTCTTGCATCCCGACGATACCGTCATCTGCCATTTGCCACTTGTAGTTCTAAATTTGGAGCAGTGCAGCCATGTAGGGAATCCGGTTGTCCTGTTATACCTTGGTGTGGGTTTCTATCTGGGTCTAGGATACATGGTAAAATGTTTCTCTCTGTTGGCAGTGTGGAGGGAGGTACTGGCAGCGACCAGTGAGCTCATTTCTGAGGCAATGAGGGGAGGACCGGAGGTGAGAGCGGGGCAGAGTCTGCCTTTTCCTTTCCACTTTTCAATGTGCCTTTTATTCATCTGCAAGACATGGGCATCCCCACCCTGTTCCAACCACACATTAAAAACAGGCACACCCTCCACTGTAACATAGTGTATTTCAGTCCCTCCCACACATACACACAAACACACCCTAACACAAGTATGCAGCAGTTTAAAAAAAAAAAAAAAAGTCACATCATGCTATTACTGTATTACTGAGTTTCACAGCAGTGATGAGCAGCGATGCAGCCTTGACAATGCAGATATAAATGGAGCACTAGAATAACACAAGCACATCCCTCAATTCAAAGTATGCAGAGAAGACTGAAGGTCAGACAACATTAATAAATCTGCACACACAAGAACATGACTAAGTGCAGACACACACACACACACACACACACACACACACAAAACGGCTGATGCATCTGACAGCTACTCCCAGCATGCAACGCAGGCCTGACACAGAGCTGGAAACTCAAGTTCCCTTCAGGAGCACAGCTTCCTTCCCATGACCCTCAGTGTCTGACAGAGGTGTCAGCAGGCTGAGCTTGATGGAGCTCTACAGCAGGACCTTGCCCCCCTCTTATCAGTGTGCGTGTGTGTTCTGGGGAGAGGACTGTGATAGTTTTGCGAGGCCACACGGATGCAGCAACATGACACCGAGTGAGATCTCTGAATTTCCTGACAATTTCGTTTGCATAGCAAATTGAATTATGTTGTGATTTTTGTGTCAGTGACAGCGCCAATCCATGCAGCTTCACTATGAATAATTCTTAAGCTTATTGGAGGAGAAGGCGGGAGGTAATAATAATTTCATGATTTGCTTATTTAAAGCTGTAAATCTTTGAAAACAAGAGTCAAAAGTATATTATTTCATTCTTTAAATAGTGAGACAAGAAACGTGTATTAAAAGTAAAAAAGTAAATGCAAGTAAGAGTAAATATTCTATTTATTTGGCATCGAGCAGATTTATACACATTTGATGCACTGAGTATTTAGAGCAGCAATATGGTATTTATGAGTTCAAATAAATCACAGTGCCCTTCAACATAATTAAGTCATATGTCACCAAGAGCAACAATGTGGCTCTTTTATGTATTTCTAATAGTTTATGGACAACAATGCAAGTTACTCTTACTCTAAACAGCAACATTTCGTGTTAAATTTTTCTCTTTTTATTGGAATTTTAGACAATAAAATATATGTAAAATATGGACCGCCTTTAAGTATAGAATGGATAGACTTATTTGACGAGTGAGCGCATTTCTATAAAACTATTCCTTGACAAGTGAGAGTGTACAACGTCCTAACTATTAGCTGTGAACTGTAAACAGTTTGTATTGACTCATGCTACAGAAATAAGGGCAGGTATAATTCAATTTTAAAGGGATGTAAACTGAATGTCTTGAAAACGAACCAACAATAAAAATCTCTATGACAAAAACACCTCGGCACACTTCAATGAAGCTCCTTACCGTAGAGGGCCTTGGCGCTGATCTTGCTGTCCGATCTGGCGACTCCACTGCAATGACAAGATGAAGAGATGAAGTTATGCCGCAAGCCCTTCATCTTCTCCCCTGCACCTCTGGATGTCGGTGTCACAAACCCTCCGAAACTCCCTCACTGCAACTTCTTATGAACACAAGCCTCCAAAAAACAGGAGTGAGATATAAGGAGCAGACTGGCCAGCACTGGATGAGATTAGCCTGAGATTCTGAGCATATGGACCAGGGAGGGAGAGAGAGGGAGAGTGGAAAAGGGAGAGAGAGAGACTAGGGAGAGAGGGGGTGTAGGGCACGGAGGGAGGCTGGAGCCAGGATCTCAGGCAAAGTAAACAGTTCTCAACAGAGCCTCTCTGTGCCCAAAGTCCCTGACCCACACCACCTTCCACATACTGGGTTAGTGATTCTCCAGTGCCTGTGACAGTAACTCAACATAACGTGATTAGCTCACACACAGAAAGGTAAATATGTGAGGGGAGGGAGCAGGGATGTGTGTGTGACACTCACTTGGCTTCCCTCGACTGAGGTCCCAGGACACTCATGATTCAAGGCATCCACCTGGATAAAGAAACAGGGAGAAGGGGGATCAGAGAGACTGAGAGGAAAGTGTCTGTTGGAGGAAGTGAAACATTTTCCACTATAACAAACATGCATTATTTGTCTGAAAGAAAGCAGTTCAAATGTTTGTTGCAGCAGATATTTGGTCATTTTTCTTTCATTCCACTTTGATGAAAAGCTCTCATATACAGTTCATGGTGTAGGCACCTCATTAAGGTTGCAGACGCAATGCAAAGCTGTATCATTGTCTACTAGGCAGCCTGTTCTTCCCCTGTGGCGTGCCAGGTGTTGGGCCTGTACTGCTGGTAGTTGGGGGACTGATCTGACACAATAGCAGACAGCAGGCTGATGTGCGCTGTGTAATTAGATCCACTCTGTTGATGACTATATATGCATAGCTGCTATTAATTAATTTGGTCGGGCTTTTACACCCAGCCACGCTGACTATTTGATAATTAGCATGGCCTCAAAGGAGACAAAGCATCGTGTAACAGGGCTACATCTACATCTAAATCTGACAGATTAATGAGCAGAAAATGAGAACCAAACTCTCCCACGCCTTCCCCTCTGAGCCTGCAGACTTTGACTTGTCTGTCAAGGCATGTACAGACGATGCTATGTAATGTGTATCAGGTCTACAGCACACACCGTGGCTGAGCACATGCTATCACACTATACTGTAGACCCTAAAGAAATGCAATACAGCAGAGTAGGTGACTTCATTAAATGTAACTCCTGATAACTTTTTCACAGTTAATGACAAAATGGAGGTGTATTTAACCCGAGCAACTGGTTCAGTTTGTATGATTAATTGGTGGTGAGAGGTTAGGATGCTGCAGCACCAGCAAGCATTTTAAGTTTTCTCCAACAGCAATCCAAACAGTGGAAACTGACCATGTGTCACTTTGTAGCACCGTGTGCTTTCCACAATAGCTATTAACATTACAGTACCCGTTTTTTAACCAAACGTTTACCATATAGCCATTTCCTCGTGACATGCTATGAAGTTAAAACTGTTTTCTTTGATAGCATGCAGCACTACACTACATATGCACAGGGTTAATACGGAGAGTGACAGTATGTGCGGTCACGCCTGCTTATCTCACAGCAGATCATAAACATAATCACGCTAAACAGATAATCTCCACAGAAGAGAGAACAAATCACAGCAGCTTTCACATGCTGGGCCATCGTTAATGCATGTTAAAATATGATTTTATTCACATTGGGCCGCCAGTAGCACCACGGCCTGCTGACTGAAAACTACCACAACAAAATCCATAAGCAAATAAAACTAGTCCTATATACTTTAGTGAGTGAAGTCTGCTCAAAAGGTAAGACTTCCTCTTTCTGTCCTTGTCTCTCTGGTCATCTTCTCTCCATGTTATTGTCCACGGCTCTGGCCTGCTGCCAGGTTTCAGGAGGGCGGTGAAGTCGGACTAGAACAGGCTGGGTGTCATGTGTTGTCAACCTGATGGCAAGAGGCTGACTGCACACCTCCACTCAGTCCACTGTAAGGTGCTTATTGTTGAACTATGACAACCTATTATTAAGAGGTAATGACATGCAATAAGAACAATAATTACGCTCAAGAAGCAGAGGGTGCAGGCTGCTAATTTTGCTTTCTTATAAATGCTGTCTCATATTTAATTCTACCCTTTTTCAAATATTTATGATATCCGGCTGCTTTCATTTTCAAATTTATGGAATTGAGTTAGACTCGTGTAATTTTCATACCGCTTTCTGTGACAACAATTTATCTAAGACCTGTGACATGCCTGAGCAGAGTTCTCCCTTGTACGGTCTCGTATTTTAAGCTTGTGGTATCAGTCATATGACGATGTTGTTTTCAGATTGAAACTTGTCAAACTGTCATCTACCATGGAAACAGCTTGAAACACACAATAAGCATTGAAATCCTCACAAATTCATCCAAAGTTTGAAACTTTGAACACTAAACAACATCTCCATACAGTATCGTTACATGCATATCAGATAAAACAATTTTTAAAAAGTGTATTATCTTTGGTAATGCACAGATACAGACAATTTTATAGAAGCCCTACCCAAAACCAATGGACTCTGCAAACAGAGTTATTTCTAAGAGACTTTCATGTCCTGTTTTGCACAACAAAAGAATCATTTAGCTGGTGTATTATTACACGGAAGTGTATAAACTCACTATATGAAAGGTAACATAAACAATAAAATGTAGAAACACTTAACAAATGATAAATATATGTAATAAATAAGTTCTGTATCAAGCGTACACAAAATTAAACAAAATATTTATAGTAGATGAAGGCTGAAACACATTTAATGCCACAACATGAGAACTGTGTTCTATAAAGCACTGCCAGGAGAGATTTTATCTCTCATTGTAAATAAAACTCAATAACAGCTTTAACACAATAAATATCTACATATAATAAGCTGTCCAGCTCTGAGACACACAACACACACACACACACACACACACACACACACACACACACACACACACACACACACACACACACACACACACACACACACACACCCAATAACACATTTGGACCTGCATGAGTCACTGCTGACAGACTCAGTACAGTCTAATGCTCATTAGCAGCCTCTTGTATTTTTCAGACAGACAGCGAGGTCACATCAGTCTAATTACAAGTGCGACACTTTTCACATTGTCACACTATAAAACGATATAAACTGTAGACAGTGGTATCTTATGAAATGTATCCAACAACATAGCTTTGCTCTGATATGAGCTATCTGAACTTTGCCCCATGACCTTGACTAATTGTTTCATAAAAGATAACAGTTATCTGATAATATGCATTTTAAGCCATACTGACATTTGTCTGAATCACATTGCAATTATGACGATAGCTGGCGATGATGCTACAGGTTTATTTTGGATATTCTGGTGCATTCTTTGAATCAGGGTCCAGAGAACCAGCACAAGACAAAATCAGGTCACATTTCACCGACATGATCCCCGTTAGTTCACATAACATTCATTTGATTCTTCCAAGTCCCTGCAGAGAACAACAATCTTGTGCCAGAACAAAATGACACCAAAGAGACCAAATCACAGTCAGTGTTTCTCCTTTGGTTGTTAATGTGTAGCATGTCAGGAGGTATAAACCCATTAAACTCAAATGAAACCACATTCCTCTCATCACAGAGCTAAATGCTCTGTCAAGGCTGTGCGTGCAATTAGATGTAAATAAAGGTAGCATCTATTATAGGAGCCATAATTGAGCTACAATTTTAATTAAACACCCTTCATACCAAACATTCGGCCCATTCCACATGGGATTACAAGATCCGCAACTCCCCAAGACGGTATACAATGCTTGAAATATGAATGTTGCTGCAAAGAATCTACAAATTTGAATGCATTGATGCTACACACATGTGGATTCTCTTCAACTTGACAGCAGGGAAGATCTATAATATCACCAGTTTCAAAGTGGACGCCCAAGATGAATGTAACCACTTCAATATCTGACCAAAAGTGAAATATGGTCACCATCTCCCCTTCTGTACCTCAGTTATGGCATCACTTTCACAAAAATGGGACAGATGTGAGTTGACAGTGACCTTTGACCACCAAAATCTTTTCAAATCCTATTTGAGTCCAAGTGAAAGTTTGTGCCAAATGTGAAGAAAGTCCCTCAAGGTGTTCATCCTTGTAGCAGACTTTTCTTCGGGTGCTAGCTTCATTTATGTTTCATGTGTGAACACCTAACCGAGTCCAAACAAAGTACATGTTTATCTTACTATATTACTACTATCACAAAGCATTGATGTTGCCTGTAAAAACGACAGTAAAAAACAAATTGAACCTCATGTTCTATTGACACAGCAAACCATCAGAGCACATAGAGATCTAAGCTTGTTAGATAAATTATAGACAATATCATTCTCAGTGCTGTGTTGTTGTTGTTTTTTTAATATTAAATCTGCTCAGTTTTGGTTTACTTCATATGTCCTCAGCCCATTGAGCAAACACAGATTCTCTGATCAAACAATGTTGAGCTTTTTGTTTAAAAAAAAGAAAAGGAGCCTCTGCATTCCCAGATGTATAAAACAATGTACCCCAAACATATATTTCTATTCTTGTCAGCCTCCTTTCTTCTATGCCAAGTAATTCCATAACCAAGGTGCACAGATCTTCCACGCAGCCTCACATAATTACCCATCTTAAATTCAAACTCAAGACAACTTTGCTGAACCTGAGCAACATTAGAAAGCTCAAAAAGAGAAAGTCAATTAGCATAAGTAACTCCCTCTGCTGAGGATCATGTGGTTTGATCGAAAGCCCGAAAACAGCCACTGACGGGACTCGTAGTGAGCTTTGTCAAGTGACACCATGTTTATGCAAGTTTTGTGTCATGTGTGAAGCCACGTGTATTTAGGCCTATTTCTACAGACTGGATTTAATGATCAGGTTTAATAAACAAACAAACAAACGAAAACGTATCTTGCATCCATCAAAGCAACTCACAGTAGTGATTTCCTGGACTGGAGGCTCAAGGTAATAACGTGGTTGAGACAGCGCCTGAATCATCAGCCTGCCATCCCAACCTGCAGCCGGCTGGGAAAAAAAACAATTAACTCCGCAGGAAATAACGAAATCTGTATTCTGTTGTTTTGAAGGAGACCTGCTGAACTCCAAATGTAAACTGTACACAGCTGCCGTCCAACGCCGCGCACAGACGTTTGCTGTCGACTGAGGAGAGACAGTCGCTGAGGAGGCGACGCGAGAGCAGGTGAGTGATCGATGACGCTGTAGGTAACTCTACCTGACGGGGGAGGAGCTCCTCGGACACTTCACTTGGAAGGTGCGTTGATTGACGTAAGCTTCGCAATTGAATGTGATGGTGAGAGTTTGGATGCATGCTGGGGATGTGACTCACTCATCTGCACATATAGGCTGCAGCCTATCTAATATACTCACCAAGCAGTGTTCGTGAAAACAAGGCCATTTAAAGCCGGACTTCTTGTGAAGCAGAGTTTCACTGCAATTTTGACTTGAATGTGTGGACATAAGTTTTAGAGGTGTTCCAACCAGTTTCTCGGCAGTTTGACTTAAAGGAATAGACTGTAGAGAGAGAATTGTTCAGTCCAAAATCTAAGCAAAACTCATCTATTCATCCCTCCATCAATCTATCCATCTATGTATCTATCCACACTGCAGAGGACCTCGTGCCCAGGGTGTCTTTACCAACATTTATCGGTCAATTAAAAAAAGCACATCTATAAGATGTTGTTAATTCATAGGCTTAATCAGTTTTATATGAAGGCTCTCCAGTTGTCATTTCACTTCCACAGGTTTCTCTTTGTGCAGCAAAGTGGTGACTGGTCTGAACTAGTTGGATTCAACAGGGTGACTGAAAGAGGATCAACGGTGTGGAACGCTGCCCGGGTTTCAGTGTCACTGGCTGGTAAGAATGACCACTCTTTGTCCAGCTGTAGTGTGCTGTCCACACAAAGAAGATCATTAAGATAATGCAGTTCTTTTTCTGGACAAGTTACATGAACAACAAGAAGACTGATCGTATTTAAACTGCAAACTAAAATCTTACTGACTCCTCGGGATAGCAGTAGTGGGGCAGAAGTAAAAAGTTAAAATAGAAAAAGCTTGAACATACACGGCGGTTGACCTACAGTCGGTGTTTGCATGTGCCTGGCTGTTGCTCAAGCACAGGCACTCTGAAATGTGATTTGTTTTGAAAGTGGTTACTTTGGAAACCTTGCCATTGGGTTTGATCATTAACTGGAGCTGTCACTGCTAAGAAATCTCCTGTGTGAAATAAGTGGGGTCACAAATGAATAGACTAACACTGGAAAACTACTGGATGCTGATCTCACGTCAACTATTAAAGAGACAGCATAAAAAAATTATTATTATTTTTTTTTTTTTTTAACATATAATTTTCCAGCAGCAGTTGAAGCTATCAGCTACTTTGTTTAAATTGTGATACTGTAGTGTGTTGGTACAGGACATGACTGGAATATGATTTGCACAAGAGCACGAGTGTAACCAGACTGCAGTTGACTTTATAAAGATTTAATTTTTTATTTTATTTTTTAAATACATCTTTTTATTATTTCAAAGACATTTGAAAAAAATTGCTGAGGATTAAAATCGGTGTTGCCGCTATTAAAACCTTTATCAAAACAATTCTGCCCCCTACTGGACAGATTAGAAACAAATATAAAACTTATGAAATGTAGTATTGTAATATAAACAATTCATAGTAGCACAAATATAGATTTGATCTTTAGCACATGTAAAGCATATACAGAAGAAAATAAAAAAGAAATATCTGTTAATGAGTCTCTGTCATAAAGTCTGAGACCTTACAACACAGATACATAACTGATAGTTTAACAAATTTGACATTTTTTTATCAACAAATATCTGTACAAGTTAAGTATACAGATTCTGTAGTAATAATAATAATAGTCTGAATAAATATTATTTACATTACAAATACTCAATACGAGAACATTACTAATTTCTGGCTTTCTAGTTGTAACAAGGATGTGTAGTAAACATGCTGTGAGTTCAGCTGTAACACAATGATGAGCGGAAGGCTTCCTCATGAATAGACACTGAAAGACATAAAGAAGAGCACATAAATATGTTACTGTAAACTGTACCTTCATTACATAAAAAACACATTTGTGAAACAAACTGTCCAACAATCAGTCTTACAGCATCTGAATTATTCATTCACATAGTATTTCATAAATCTTCATCACTGATTAAGTCATGGTTCTGCCACTTAAATAAACAATATCTATTTTATGAGATTAAAAGATTGGATTATTGTCTTTGGATTCATCTTGGGAGGAAAATTTAAGGATGTGACGACACTGTACAAGGTATAGAGTATCACTTGAATGAATGCCACCTATATCAATAATTCAAACAAGTCCTAAAGGGGACCAGGCCTTATTTCATTCATGAACAATAGCGTGAACAAAAGGAAAGCTCAAGGCCGTCGGCCGTTCCAAAACATACATGTGAGATGCTAATTACGTCAACATATCTTGTCAATCAAAACAGATGGAGCCTAAAATGTAGGCCAGTCCCTTCATGTGATAATGAAGTGTTTTATCTATGTTTGACACCAGGTATTGTAATTTACCAGCCTGTCCATCATTTCTGCTGACATGCGACCATGTCAAAAGAAGATCTCTCATCTGTCATGGCAGATGAGGTTTAATATAAAATAGCTATTGTAAAAACTAATGAAAGAGGAGCTGACCTTGCGAGTCGGGCCAACAAATTGAAAGCCAGGACTCCATCCAAGCCATAGACAACGAGTAAGATACTGCTGATGATCACGTCTGCCCTCATCACGTAGGTCTGCCACACCAGGAAGTAGACCGTCAACAGGATCGTCGTCCCCGTCACGATGAGGTTACCCAGAATATAGCCCTGATTCTCTGTCAGGTTGCCCTTCACACCTGCAGTCATATGCAGACACAGAGTCAAATGCGATGGAAGAGGTCTGTCTTACACTGTTTTATCATACATTATTGAAGAATGTGTTCTGTATCCAAAGCACCCTGGATTAGGTGTATGCAAAAAGAGTACACATAACTCACAAATCATTTCAAAAGTTTAACTGCAGGTTACAAGACATCTCCTACACCACTGGAAGTCCATGATCAGTTTGTGCAATGCTGTCTTCTAGTTCACCTCACATCACCTGGTGTCATTAACTTTACATTTTCAGCAGCAGTATGTGAAAACAATCATTTATTATCAAACAGACATCTGTCAGCTCTGTGAAAGTCAAACATCCAAGTGAAGTAACATTGACCAACACAACATTTTTGAATGGAGAAGGGACTGTAACAGTGAAAAATCTGCTATGTTTACTTTTTTTTTAATCAGTGTTAATGATGCATGAGGATGTTTGTAAGAGAGCAGATTGAGCTCTGTTGTTAGAAAATAAAACCTAAAAGACAAATCATAAGAAATCATTATATTCTCACAGTACTGCAACAAATGGTGACGCTTCAATTAAGACTCAACCTGTAAATTTAAACGTTTCTAAGAAGTCTGAATTAAGTGTCTCTCAATTTAAAATGACTACTACAAAAGGTATTCAATTTCTCTTGGGTCCTCCAGTTACTAATTGGTTGTTTGTTGCTACATGTACATTATTTCTTAAATAAGTTAAAGGTCGGAAGAAGCATTGTATATGCTTTTACTTTTCCTCTTTCTTATTGTGCTCAAACATAAGTTGAAAATGAATATTTGCATGCTGCATCTAACACATACGTGACACTTTTCTAGAGCACGTATTGACGTGCACTGTAATTAATGGTACGACTGTAAAGGAAAAACAAAAATATGTTTTCATACACTAAAAAAAACTAGGATATGCTTTGGGAAATGAATGGCAAGCAATGATAAATAATACATGAAGTGTGTGTAGAAACCGGCATAAGTATTTGCAAATCTTTTTAGCCCACCAAAGAAGAATTGGAGAAACTCCAGAGCGGCCAGGAGGAAGAGCAGACCGACATCACAGGCCAGAGCATCAGCAGGATACGACAGCACCAAGCCTGCAAGACAGCAGCAGACACATTCATGGTCTATAAAGGCACGTCAAACTCCTGGGATTAAAAAACAACAACAACAACAACAACAAAACTCTGTGGTGGAACATTTGATCAGCACTCACTCACTCTTTCTGATGATCAAGCCGAGAGTGAACAGGAAATAAAAGCCAAAGTAGACTTGTGTCAGTTTGAGCAGAAGCTGCAGGCTCACACAGGACAGCTGTGTGCAAAGTTAAGGATCCTTCACCTGCGTCTTTTTTTGTTCGACAGACTGCACCGGCGTCAACATGACAGTTGACAGAAATGAAAAGGATACTACCCGCGCAGACCTTCCTGCAACGACACGGACAGGAACAAAATGACGTTCAGCGCAGTAAACCAACACAGGAATAATTGCCGTTCTCTATAAAGTTTAATTAGTAAAAAATAACTTTTGAATACAACGGCGTGTCTACAGCAACCATAGCAACGCGTCCACCTACCTGATCTGGGTCTCGCCATTTTGATTTGAGCACTCTCCCTCTTCGTTTCCAAACACGAACATGAACCGTCTCCCCCTGCTGGCCGGAGGACGAATAGGCAGGACGGCCGACTTGTTTTCCAAGTGACGGCTGAGGAAGCTGTTTTTGTTGCCCTAAACACCTGACTGCTCCGATGTAAGTCGTACACGTCCACGCAGTCTTTATTTTTCACCAAATACCACTGTACTGCTGTCAGGTAGAAGACATCAGTGTCCTGAATGTGTTCGTGAAACAGAGGACACGAAAACATGTTCAATTCCTGGTCAAATGAGCAAATATTGAGACAGATTTTTAATGTTTATTGATGAATACGTTTATTAACTGGCCCCTTGCCTCTTATCATTTTTGCAAAAGTGATCCCCGGGCAAAACACGTCTTGTATCAAAGCATTAGACAGTGTAAGTGTTCAGGATATTGTACTTACTCTAAATAGATGTCCATATCTGGGACTTCATCTATTTAGACAGATAGACTTTGGCTGCAAAAGACAGTGTGGGCAACATCATGATGACAACCATTTTCTCCATCTCATCTGTTTGGTAGGGGGCACCACATCTGACTCCATGATCCAAAGGATGTTATCAACCACTCTGACAAAGAAACAAGCAGCCATTCAGGCATTATGGCAAGACTGCATATTTTGTGAGTTTCCACCTCTGCAAACTGTTCACGAAGTTAAGTTTAGGAGTTGGAATCAGGCCATGACTAAGATACAAGAGATAGGTCAATTAAAACGTGATAATTGGTGAACTTTATGGGTGCTCAAAGACAGATTTTATTACTCTGAACAGAGCCAAGCTGTTTATCCTCTTTACGGTATTTATGATATGCTAAGCGAACAGTCTTTTGGCTGCTGGCTTCTTAACAAACATGAAAGTGTTACTGATTATCTTATCTAAATCTTGGCAAGAAAGCATAAGAGCATATCTTAACGTTAACGTTTATTTTTAAATTCAAGAATGTCAACTGACATACAAATGCCGACCCTGGTCTATCAGAGCATTTAAGTAATCGATAAAGGTACCTGGAGACTGAGGTGTGCTGAAAATTACTTGCTTTACTTCACAAACTGGGGCCTGTGGATACAGTGTACATAAGCCATATCATGGTTAAAGGTGTATGCCTTAAAAACAAAACAAAAAAAACACTGTATAATATAGGAGTGAGTGAATTTGTACAAATAAGTGTGAAAATAGTAGGCTGTAAATATAAAAAAGGTAAAAAACCTGATCTATTGACAACAGGTTGACCCTGTGTCCCTCTTAGTTTTTAAGCGAAAGCCAACAGCCGGGTGTGTGTGGAAAATAAACTCAGATGGAAGATTGTGTACTAAAAGAAACAATAAAAATGCATTTTCAGTCATATTTTCCAGTAATTCAAATGTGTTTTTAATGTTTATTCATTATAGCCTATTGAAACAAATGTAAAAGTAATTTAAAACATGCTAATACAATTGTAATATCTGCCAATAATACATGGCTTAGTCAGTCTTGTGTTTTTACAAACATGGATCTTTTTATATACGGTATAGTATTACGTTGTATTATCTCATTTAAAATTTGTATCGTATGTTCAGATTTATCAGAAAAGAATAATTATCATTATTCTTTTTATATTTTAACATTTCAAAATGTAGATGTAGATTTTAAGTTAATGGTTGATTCGACAGTGCTTCATTAACATTGTTTCAAAGACTGCTGGTTAACCACCTATCTATCTATTCAACTATGAAACCTATTAAAGGATGAAACCTAAGAAAGGACTTATATGTTCTGCAGCTGACAGAATAGTTTCTCGTGCTGCGGGGGAAACAGCAAAAATACCAACAGCAGCAGCACCTGCTGCAACAGCAAAAATTGTCGTATTGATGCTGAGGGGGGGGGACCTGACATTGGGTTTCGGTAAGACTGGTATGGACTGGAACATCTGGGAGTTGTTGTACACATGTGGGATGATTTTATAGGCAGCTTTGGTGGTCAATACACCAACATCCCACGCGAAAGCAAACGGCCTCATTTGAATCAGTTAAATCTGAAGTGTTTGTGGAGTTTGCCTACCTGCTCGTTCACGTTTGTTTGACTGGTTTCTAGTCCAAAATTGGTAAATGGAATCTGGTCCGCCTACCTTCTTAAACCCAGCTTGGCGACAATGACGTCACAGCTCGATCGCTTTGTTTTGCGTCATAGTGGTAGAATGTCGTGACGACACAAAGTCCTGTTTTCTAGTGGAGCAGGTTCAAAGCGAGTGCTGAACTGCGGCTAAACCAGCCCCCGCTGAATTTTGCTATACCTGTATATAGGTAGGTAATTAGGGTAATGGCGATAAAAGACTTGAGTTTAAATCAAAAGCACGGTTGCGGTGAACGTGGTGAGATGTGAACCGAGAATAGAAAGATTATTCTGATTTTGATTTCTCACAATAAAAAAAACCTATAAAATGTCACATGGGCTAAATTGTCTCTAAATTTATATGAGAATTACAAGAAAAGCTCCCATTTCTACCGACCATTTTACGTAATATTGATAGATATTAATATTGTGTCGCTCAGAAAATATCAGGTCAATCTGATGTCTTTTTTTTTTTTTTAATCCTTCCAAAATGTCCTACCTAAGCCATATTCCCTCAGATTTCAGATTCATAGATGGAAACTCCTTGTTTCCACAGACCAAATCCACTTCAGGATGATAGTAAACACCTCAATGTGTCATTTAGAAAATATTAAGCCATTTTGATATGGATTTTTTAAAATTAAAACCCTCTACATTGTCTGTTCACATCCCTCCAGAATGTGAGAGGAAAGAGGTATTGATATTTGTAAGAATTTTTTAAGCTGAATCTTTTGACAAGCTCGTTGCTATGCTTATATGGTGGGTTTTTTAAATGGTCACTATAAATTACCTTGCAGATGTGAGACCATTAAGCATGTTGTCATGTTTCAAGGGGGACAGTGTTGACTTAAATCACATAAAAATGGTTTAAGTCCTTCTGGCTTTCATCTTGTAGAGTTGAAATATTTTGCTTAACAGGAGATGTGTTGTCCTTATATAAACACATTAGTGTGTTGGGAATTAATGCAACTTGTATTGTTATTAAATCATCAGTATTAACAGTGTGACACCAGCATTCGTTATTATTTGTTTCTTCACAAGACATTGCTTGATTACCACTTATTCCTCAAACTTTACTTACTAAACCTTACACCTGCTTAACCTTATAAAAATGTAAGTTTGGATTTGTTTACAGGGGAGGCGCCGAATGCGTTTGTTAGCACGATATATGTCCAAACAACATACAAGACTAGTACAAGTACGAATACACTGATTCACACGCACGCAGTTACAGAGCTATATGAGATAAGAAATACAGAATACCAAAATGAACTGCTTTAACATAGCCAGCTGTTTCATTGTCCCCTGCAGCCTCTATCTGTTTCTCTTTCTTGCTTGTCCTCTGAAACAATCTGCATAGTGTGGCAGGAAGAACGGAGGCGTTGTTTGGGTTGAATGGAGGAAAAGCAGAGGGGTGGAGGGGTGGAGAGGGAGATGCTCCAGCTGTGGGGGAACAAGACAACACAACAGCATCTCACATGTGGGTGAGGAGGGTGGGGGTGGGCGTCAAGGCTGCGGGGGCTGCACACAGTGGCATTGTTTTAAGGGGGGTGGGATGCAGCTGATAAGGTTGAGAGAAATGGATCATTCCCTTAAATCCTCCCCTCGGGAAGCCTTGACACAAAACACTCCTGTTGCTGTGTGGTTTATTAAAGTTTCACAAATGTGTTCAGAAGATCAAATGAGAGAGAAAACATTTATTTTAAGGATCATGCAACATAAACTGGACTTGTGAACTGTGTTGATATAGTGTTGGAAGCCATCCTCTTCTGTAGGCTGCATGATTTAATTATGAAAAGTGTATTAATAAAGTTACAGCCACATCAAATCAGCTTTTTTATATCATCCAAAAATCACAAATCATTCAGTTGCCTTGGATTGGGCATTTTGATCTGTTAAAAATATCTCAGATCGTTTATTTGAAAAAGAAAATATTCAATAATTAAACCAGGTGGAGCAACACATGGAGAAATCCCTGTTACAGGGCAGAAAGATAAGAAATGGGCCTATGTGTCATATATAGAGTAGACAGATGTAGCAACATAATTACAATGTGACTAAATTCAACCTGTAGCTATTTGAGCCTTAATTTCACAAGCTGCTTTGTTTGAGGACATTAAAACACACTTGAACAGTTCAAATTATCTGATTTTTTTTTTTAAAATTTTAAATACAATATCAATACAATACAATATGGAAGCGTGGCTGAAAGTAAAGATGATTTATTATGATCCCATTGCAGTGCAGAAGTCCAGAAATCGATTGATCTAAAACATAATTTATTATTCTGCATGAATGAAAAATAATAGCAACAAATTCTGACACATGAGCAGCTGGAAACAGAAAACAATTTGTGTCTGTTTTTAAGAAATAACCCCAAATTTTTTATTTATTTATTTTTTCAAACCACTCATCAATTAATAAGTGGTGTTGCTGCTTATCAAAGAAGGTAAAAGGAAAAGGTGTGATAAGGAACCATGTGTTGAGTACCGCAGACACTGTGCGTCCTCAGTAACTTTTTTCCGGGAATATTTGCAGCTGCCTGGTGCACATCCCTCACCTGCCTCAGCTCCTCTCCTCCGACTCTGCTGCACACATCCTGTCTGAGAGGGAGACGCAAAGGAGGAAGAGGATCAACTTGAGGTACTCGGGAGTCAACTTTAATATCAGTTTTTTTGCACCTTTTTTTAACTTTATATTTTACTGTGGATTTTGCCATTTCCTTCACAGGCTAATGAGACTTTTTGAGAAAGTAAACCGAAGTTTATTATGAAGCTTGTGGGAGCTGAAGTCAGGGTGCGCCTGAAGGGACATTTCTTTACGTTGTTCCTTTTTGGACTTTTGTTCGCACTTTAATCACAAAAATCACCGGAGACGATAGTTTTAAAGTTAAGCCAGTGCCGTAGCGTCAGTGGAGGTGTTTGACCATAAGGGACATCAACTCTGTGCCAAGTTGCTGAACAGGAGAAAGAAGTTCAGCGCAAGTGGAGGATTTATGTAAAGTTTAACAAGACAAAATCGCGACGATTATCATCCGGATTCCGTGATGGAAATCTGAAAGTTTCCCCCATCCGAATTGATTTTGTTCGGACAAGGGGAGACTTTCATGGATTTTTTATGTGGGACCCGCTAGGATGGACGTGGTAGATGAAACAGAAGCGTTACAGAGATTTTTTGAAGGTAAGAATTCCTGATTTTTTTTTTTTATAGACTTATATGTTATTTATTAAACTCAGTGTACAGAATTTTATTTTTATTTTTTTTTTTTATTACAGTTTTTGTGGACGTTTTTCTGCTTTCACAATCAGTCTGACTTCTAAATATTTCGGTTTCATTAACACAAAAATGCCTAACAGTGTCTGCTCTTTAGCTCCAGTTTTACCTGGTGTATTACATGTACAGTTGCCTCAGCGTCAAAAAATCTTATTGAAACTGTTTGCAGTCCTTAGATATGACAGATTGTTGGGTCAAATAGGAGAAATTTCCCCAAACATTAATGACCACTACTTTCCCTTTCTCCTTCAAGTTTTCTCTTTTGCTGTTCACCTCAATAACTAAAAGGATTCAGGAGGGTAAACTGGTGCAAGGACCCAAAGTGCTGGTGATGGGTAACAGATCAAGTAAAACTGGGAATCCTAAGGAGAAAAAAAGGAGGTGGAGGAGGGTGGGGTTGAGGGTTGAAAGGGTGTAGGAATTCAAGTCGAGATAAATGGTGTGTTTTGCAAGTTTACTGTGGCACAAGGTGTGTGTTATAGAGGCATGAGCAATGTGGCCAGTAGTGAAGTTAATCAACATATTGCAAACAAAGTTCAGAAAAACAATTATTTATTATCCATAAATTATGTTTAATAAAGATAGTGTCATTTGCTATGATTTTGAATTGCTTCAGATGTAGATGAAAATATTTTTTTCCAAATAGGCTACATGAAAACAGTGGTTTCTCCTGTTACATCCTTAATTTACCATTTGTGTGACCTGAAGGTCTTGACTGAACTGATTTATCAGTCACAATGTGAGTATGGCCTATTCATGACTTTGTGAACCTTATTCTATTTGACTTATTCATCGCACATCACACAAGATGATTACATGATGTACATCATAAGAGTTTTTCTATGTGCTCTCTGATTTAATACAGAATTCCCATTTTTTTTTATCGTTTGATAATGTTCCTGGAGAAGTCAGGTGCATATAAAAACACACAACATACTAAGTTATCTGTGAAGAGGCCGAGTACTATATTATAGTATACACTGAGTGCTGACTTAGATATACACAGCCATCCATGACTGTCAAAGGTTCCTCGCCATTCTGACAGGAATTTAGTGTGTTTACATTCTTTCTTTGGGAGTAAGAGAGATGTTCTTACTTTGGACTTTTTTCAGCCACACTTGCTTGGACTAAAATGTCAACTTGTCCATGAGAAGTATACAGTATAGGTGCCAACTTAGACACTTATTTTCCCATTTAGTTTTGTTCTTTCACTTAAATAATCCTGGTTATATTATGCATTTGTCTGATCAGGAACTCAGGACTTTTTGGAATCAACCTTGAATTCAAACTGGTGATATTATTATCAGTGAGTCTTAATATATTAGATATCGATAATCCGTTAAAGTAAGTGCCTGTTCATTTTGTCCTTGCATGAAACACACACATTTACTTCCACAGATGCACACACACACAGAATAATGGATTTCAGCACTGGTAAACTGTGTTTTAATAGGATTAGTGAAATATATATACATTCACTTTAATGTACATTCCTGGCATAACCCTGGTGGCTGTTAAAACACAATGAGGTGAGACTGGTGTTTCTCTGCGGGTATTTGGCCTCTCGCTCTCTCTGACTCCATTAGAGTGACAGTGAGCAGACAGGGTGAGGAGGTGAGATAGTGCAGACTCAGGGTGGAGAGAGACTGGCCTGTTGAGAGAAACCCCACTAAACCATCAACCCCCTCAAAACTTGACCTTCTCCTCTCTGACTCACTCAGACAACAAACAGTTACACACACACGAGCGATGCATGCGCATACAAAAGATCATAACATTTGTTTCTGCTGTGTTCTAGTGACGCTCTATCTGAAAGCAACAAAACACTTGATTAAATGATAAGCAACTGAAATAATCACGTTCAATATTGGAAAACATCACTCATATGAATATTTACCACTAAAAAAATCCTACAGACACTCGACTAGAAGACCAAGCCAACAGCCATGCTAGTGGCTCTGTGAAGGTGAACCAACACCTAGTAAAGCTTTAAATGCTAACGCAAGAATTAAAGTCACAATTATTTTTCACGATGGATTAATGTGTCAATTATTTAATGATTAATTGATTGATTATTTGGTCTGTAAAATCTCAAAAAGAATTACAATTTCATCCAAAACATATCCAGTTCACAGCTATTAAGACAAAGAAAACCAGCAAATTCTCACAATGGAGTTGCTGGAACCAATACATCTATAGCAATATAGCTACCGAAAAGACACAAGGGATTAATTGATTATCAGCATTGTTGAGATTACAATTTAAACCTGATTCAAATCTATGTTATTGACAGGAATGCTACTTTTTTTTTAAAGCATTCAACCATAACTATTGGACCTGATGGGGGGGACTGGATGTCAGCGCATGAACAAAGTTGTCAAAGTTCAATCTGATTTAATTAGTAAAGTCTCAATTGATCTTCCGGGTGTGAATGTCTGTAAATGTAATGTCAATCCACCCAATAGTTTTTGGGATGTTTCAATCTGGGCTGACAGTGTTGAACTGTCCGAGTGACTGACCGACATTTCCATCCACAGAGCCCCGTTCAATTTAACATGCACTTGTGCAAGTGGAAGATACTGTTGTCAACTGCTAAAAAAGTAAAACTGAGCATATTCCCCTCCCATAAATCAGAGTCTGAAGGTGGATTAATCCTGCTCTCTGTCCATAATGCCCTTGAAAGAGTTACTATATGAAAATTCCTATTAGGTCCTGCTGCACTCCCACAGTAGTTGTGACTAATGGATGGGAAGGCTGTCGTCCATCTTGGAAAACCTGTGTGAAACAGACAAAGTTTGGATGGTTCCTCTGATTTATGGGTTTAGCAGAGAATTGCTCTTAGAGGAATGTATTGTTTTTGAGCAGCCAGGCTTACTGTGCATACAAGTAGGTCTTATTTTTCATTGTTATGCCTCACTCCCGTCAGTGCAGACTGCCAACTGAGTAATCCTCAGGTAGTGACTGTTGTTTATGGTTAAACTTGACTTCATGAGATTAAGTCACTTTTAAACCTGACTACAAAAAGTGATTTAATTTCAAGGTGTGCATTAATTTGACGGCCGATAACAAAACTGTAAAAGAAACAAAGTAGGTGTGAAGAATCAGGTTGTTATGGGATGTTCTGACTGCATCTGAGAGGCTCTAGTAATTTATATTAGGATAATTACCAGAGATATTTGCAGGTGTTCATAACTGCTCTGTGTCTAAGATTTAGCAGTAAGTAAAAGTTTTTCTTCACTGTCTACATATTGCTCTCCATCTTATTTTTTCTTACGTTCTTCCACTTCTTTATTTTTTTTCTCATTGTCTTCTTCTTGCGGTGTTTCACCATGCTCTGTAACTGTGTAGCAGGGCCCTTGAACTCGACCTCGCATTTGCAGTGTTTCGTTATTTTGCAGCCTCTGTCCGTGTCCTGGTCCCAGCCTTGTTACTCCTGTAATCTCCTGAGCCAGGTCCGCCG
This sequence comes from Brachyistius frenatus, assembly GCF_029030835.1. Taxonomy (NCBI): domain Eukaryota; kingdom Metazoa; phylum Chordata; class Actinopteri; family Embiotocidae; genus Brachyistius; species Brachyistius frenatus. The sequence continues at coordinate 1,509,465 of NW_027210673.1, forward strand.
GTGCGACCAGTGCTTGTATGCGACAAGGGCTGTGTGTGGTAGCCTGGTACAGCCCTTTCTCATGACTGGGAAATAATCCTCATTATAACACTCTCCGAGCCTTTCTCACACACACTCGCACACATACACAATATGCCTAAGCACATAGGCATGCACGCACAGTCACACACATACACACACATTTGTTACTCTGATCTGCGACTCTCAGGTCTTCAGAAGAAAGTCTTACAGCCTGAGCACGGAAACATGTGAAAAATAGACAGGAATTGTTCTTCTCATCTTCTGTTTCAGGTGTTCTCATCTCAAGGACTTCAACATGCTTTGGCTACGTGCAGGTACTCTGTGCCGCTCTGTCCGCTCTGCTTCTGTCTAGATGTAATTTATTAGTCTCTGCCTGATGAGGCTCTTTCTGTTCGTATCACTTAGACTATAAATATCCGTGTCATAGTGATGCTCTTCACTCTTTTACCAGTAACTCTATCTTGTAAACAATAGGAGAATAAGGTCTATAATTCTTGGACGATGTCAGACCTGTCTAACACTTTCTAGTGATGATTTGACGCGTTTTCTTTCATTTACGATTTGTGTCTTTCTGTTTAACTGTACACTGTAGGCACAATCCCTGTGTTTCTAGACTGAGCTGCATTTTCCAGAACAGCGGAAAGCTTGTTTGCTTGTGGATATTGATTATATTGACATTACTGAGATCCGTCAGGTTATTTTGAATAGATTTGTGTGCCGAATTCAAATGCAACTGAGAAAAATAGATAAATAGAGCTCCTCTTTGAAATAAGCTCATTTAAAAATGAAATCCAAAAGTGCCCCGAGATACAGGATGAAAATTTATGGCGTATTTGATTTACTATAGATAACCAACACTGTAAATTCGGCAAACATCAGTTTTTAATGTTTGTTCAAAAGCTGTTTTTATTATGTATTATTGGTTCAGTGTATATAGTGTTGACTTTAATTTTCCAGGTGTCTCCACTGTATAGTACAGCCAAGTTTATTGTAGTCCAACTGTTTGATAATCAAATGGACTTTGTTCTGTCTTCGTTAAGTTTCTCTGGAAGTGATTAATTATTAACACATATACGTAACCGAATACAAATCTCATTTGGAAGCAAAAATAAGTCAAGTTTACAAACAAAATTAGACATTTATGTTCCCTTCAGAGTAGTTTTCTTGACTGTCAGCGGCATTTTTAATAGTTTATAAAATCTGAAAAAAGATAATTAAGTCAGTTTTGTTTGTGTTGCCCAAAATAAAAAATTAGCCTGAAGTTGCTTTACAATCTGTGCTCAGCATATGACAACCATAGTGCCTCAGTTGAGGGGAAAAGAAGAAGAGGAAACCGAGGAGTGATCCGTCTTCCAGGATAAATAGACATGCAATGGATGTCAGGTGTAAAGAAAAGTGACAGAGTTACAGTACAGATAATCAGGATGATGAATTATAGACTGTAAACATATAAAAACTATGATTCAGGAGTATGTCAAGCAATTGCCAGGTGTTGCCAAACACATAGCACCATAATCACATGACTTCCTCAAAGACAGAGACAAAAACATTATAAGCTAAAAAAAAAAAAAATGGAAAGAAAAGGTAAAGTTGCGCATCTGAACGATATTCGTCGAATCATGTTTAATGGGCACTTACACATTCCGTCGTCTGTGTTACAACCAAGGCATTGAAATGGTGGCATAACACACACACACATACAACAAACAAGTGCGCACTCACATGCGCACGCGTATGCTTACACACAGACACACACACTCCCCTCGCAGCCCCTAATCTCTCAAAAGGCGAGTCTGTATCGAAGTTGGACTGACAATCATTTCACTGTTCCTCGTTGAACACAGCTGGACAGAGAAACACATAGAGGACAGGGAAATTTACACATCCAGTTCACAGCAAGTTAAACTCAACTGAGATTTGAGATTACAGTTACTTATTTTGTGTTCTTTTCTTCTTCACTCACACACAGCAAACACTCAAACATAGCCTGAACTACAGCCCACCTTTTATTATGAGAAATGTACTGAGTCAAAGTGTGAAGTTGAAACAGTGAGAGTGTCTTTAAGGTCATAAAAAGTGGTAACAAAGATATAATCTTCATCAGATGATAACTTACTTGAGAAGCAGTGTGGCTGGACTGTTGTCCTGCTTTAGCCCCAAACTCAGGTCTCAATTTTGTTTTTATTTGGACTTTGATTTACATTTTTATTTGATTTAGTTTGTTGTAGCAGTTCTGTCCAGCTCGCCACTACCTCTTGGGGTTTTATCTCACCAATGAAATGATGTAATCTGACATATCATTAATTTCCTGTCGGATGCTTTCCCCGTTGCCTTCATCTCCACACACGTATCTGTGTAATCTGAACTGGTTTTTTTCATCAGTTATTATCAGTGTTCAGTCTCATAGGTCTACATATAGTAAAGGACCAGTATGACTGCATACATTGAGGTATTTCCAGGTTAATAGATGAGTGGGGGCTACAAATACAATTATTTTTGTGGTTCAGTGTGCAATGATTAATTATTCTTATCTATTTGGAGAAAATATGACCTGCTATGTGTCAATATGACTGTTGTTCCACTGCAAATTCATTTAGACAAATACATAAAGGTTTAAATAGGCACTGAAAACACCTATGCTCCTTGTGCCCCAGTCTTTTAAATGCAACAAAAGCTTTAACTATCAAATGACAATCTGAAAACAATGTGCTAATGTAACTCATGAACCTACAGAGCTCTCCTCAACTTTATGGTGCTTTATAATGAGATCCAGCTCAGCTGTCTGGCCTCATCCTTACTGTTTTGGTTGACTATCGTGAATCATAGAGTTGTTTTTAAGCTGGAGCAGGCAGCTGTTTTCAGTGTAAAAACCTTTTGGTGAACACAGTGGATTAATAACCGCTAAATAGCCAGATTTTGCCTTCAGGTATTGGTACAGACCAAAACAAAGCTAAAACAATGTTGGATATTGGATTTACATTTTCCAGGTGACCATGAAAGAATGCTAACATAACTTTGTTAACAGGTTCACTATATCAATTTGAAAGGAGATGATTCGTCACTTTTGTGTTTAAAACATGTTTCTACTATCCTCAAATATCCAATTAAACAAGCTTTTACAGATTTAAGTAAATTAAATTGTTGCTTTGAAATTGTTTTGCATATTTCCTATACTCAAGTCAAAGTAATACAGCCCAAATTACAACATTGTCTTAAAGGACTCAGCTTGAATGCTGGCACATCTCTGTTTGGACATCTCTCACTTTACCAATTGTTTTATTACGCTTACACCCACAGTTTGCATATTTTTATCCCATGAATGTTCCAAAGTAAAAGATTACACTGTACAATATCTGACAAAAAGTAAATAAAAGTAAAAGTGACAGCTGGATCTTATGGGAGACGATTAGATGTTTATCAGTCTCAGTCTTCTCTTGGCATCAGACTTCTCTTGGACACAAAGTTGGTCTTGACTACAGCTCTGTTTTGTATTTTCTCCTCAGTTCTCCTTGTATAGGTTCGCTCCTCTATCATTCCATCCTTGGACATCAAACTTGCTTTGTGCCTTTCTTGCCCTCTCTCTCCTTCGCCTCCCTCTATCTACCCTCCCCTCTCCCTCTATCTCTCAATTTTTTTGTTATCGGGCCTGCCAGCTTAAATTTACTGCTTCTTTGGGTGGGGTGCACATCTGGATCCTATTTAAGGGGAACCATCCTGCTTTCTCCCCTTGCAGTGGCATGTATTAAGAGACATGAACCATCTGTTTCTGTCCAGCGAAGAAAGGCAGTCGTTTTTCTCCATAAATGTGGTAACATAAGAATTTATGATGTTAATCAGTATTTTATTGAGTTAGTATGAGACAAGTGGTTTGGTTTGTGGGATTAAACAATTATAAAATATTGATGCTATTTCTGCTTTATACTGTCAATTCTGTGCCTGGATGGGTAAAGGTACATATTATTCACAAGATAATATTGTTCACTAAACTATTTTTGTTAAACAGTAGAATTGAAATGGTGGAGAGGGTTAAGGAACTGTGACAGTGATACCAGTAAGTGACATTTTTGCAGGTTTTCTAATGGAGAGAACAGTGTTAGTAGAAGATAAAGAGGAAAAAGGAGAATTTTTCTTCCAATGCTAACACAAAAATTCCTTACATTCCCAACTGAGTAGCTGCTTAATCTATCAGAGGGAAGAGTAAGTGTGTGTGTGTGTGTGTGTGTGTGTGTGTGTGTGTGTGTGTGTGTGTGTGTGTGTGTGTGTGTGTGTGTGTGTGTGTGTGTGTGTGTGTGTGTGTGTGTGCGTGTGCGTGTGTGCGTGTGTGCGTGCGTGTATGAGACATGGGGTTTGCCTGCCCACCCACTATATACCAGGTCTTTACCCTCTGCTTCACCCCCTCTTTTTTTTTTTTTTTTTTTTTTTTTTTTTTTTTTTTTTTTTTTTTTTTTTTTTTTTTTTTTTTTTTTTTTTTTTTTTTTTTTTTTTTTTTTTTTTTTTTTTTTTTTTGTCCGACTCCCCCCTCCTCTATCACAATCCCTCTGTTTCGAGTATCTGCAGTTTGGGACAAATAGTGACAACTCTATTGAAAATCTCTTTCTCATGTAACAGTTGTGTTGACTGTTTTGTATGTTGTAGAAAATGTCGGTTTATATAAGGTGATTTACTCTTTTCTAAATATATGCATAAGCAAGTGCTTTTTCCACATGTTGGTGTTTTAAAGATTAAGTGGGGTCATGTGTTTGGGATTTGTTAGGCTTTGCTTATCAAAGGGTGAAAATGACCCAGGGGTGAAGTAAGGGGAGGATTTGGAAATTATTAAATTGTGCCATATTGTCATGTAAATATTTGTGAAAGTTGCCACACATTGAGAAAAAGTAACGAACTAAAATTGCAATAAAGAAGGAAAACACGGACAAGACGATCGAGTAATTATGACAGTGTTTTTTCTAAACGGGGAAAATGCAGCTGAGGTACAAAATCATAACCATGAAGTGAAGTGATTCCAGTCCATATGTGTAACCCCTTAGAGGTACTGAATCATCAGTATGTAATGTTGACTACTGCATCCTTAGATTGTTGGTCACGCCTGAAATCTTAATCTTTAAATTCTCTGTAAGCCAATCAGAGCTCTTTTTTTTTTTTTTTTTTTACATGATCTTTATGAAGTGCAAACGGTGCCATTTTATGATATAAATATACAATGTAATCAACAAGCTGAGTTCATAATATGTTAATAGATGAGTGTTATGGTGAAATGTTACGACACAAGCGTATGTTGAAACCTAAGCAGTTGTGGCACTGTGTCGAGTTGCTGACAGATTCCTGTTGCTAATCCCCAGACGCTCTCCATCTCCCCTCTGTGTTCCCAACCCTCCCTTCACCACAGGTCATGATATTACCAGTTCTCTGGAGCCAGCCAACATCGACACCAGTATCCTGGAAGAATACATCAGCAAGGAGGACGATAGCACTGACATGTCAGTAGGGACTCCGAACCAACCTAGCAACGTCAAAACAACATGCACCAACCAAATCAGAACATGTCGTTACAAAGGAATTTGTTTTTCCTGATAAGGCCAATCCCTGTTACTTCTTCTTCTTCTTTCTTCCAGCTGTTTCTCAGAGGTCCACAGCACCCCAGTACCAAATTACTCATCCCCCCAGGCAGGATTGTCCTCCTCCGGAGGGTTGGTGTGTGGTGTGAGCCCCCCTATTCCACTCCGCCAAGGAGCCCCTCCCCCTGGGCCCCCTAGCTGTCAGAACGCCTACCCCCCAGGTCCGTCCCTGGGCCTCCGACACAGCTACCCCTGCCTGGGACAACAGCAGCAGCAGCAACACCAACAACACCAACAGCAGCAGGGTCACGTCAAGCCTGAACAAAGGGGCCACTACGCTCCAGGGTGAGCACAATACTGTGGCGGTAGATGGGGAAAATTAACATGGCTTGATACTTAAGTTTGTTCAAGATGCTCCTGGCAACTAGCATTTTAAACATGATATTAGCTGTAGCAGAAGACTAAAAACACAGACAAACACTCTACTGCAGGTCCATTATGCAATCAATACTTGATCAAGCTTCATTTGTACAAATAAAGCATTAGCTGGTCAGCGGGGCGAGGCAGACTGATAACAGACAGAGAGAAAGAGACTCAAATTACACACTGCAAAGAAAGTCTGACGCACACAATCCTGCACACCAGACCGGTGTGATCCCAAAGGAGTGTTTCTCCCTTGAAACATGATGGCAGTTTAGAAAATATGAAGAATATATGAGGAAGGGTTTTGAGAATGGCACTCTTACAAAGATATCTATCATTTCAAAAGCCTAATATAGTTGTATATGTGAATGTAACATCTACAGCCTGCTTTTTAGGACACTACCTGAGTCGCCCCCAGACTCCAGCTCAGAGCCGTACTCTCCTCAACAGGTGAATGGTAAGTAACACGGCTTTTTTTCTCCCTGAAAAAAAAAGTATTATTGCAGAAAAAGTGTGTGAAAGCAAATAACAAACAAAATGATGTTTTATTCTATGGAAAGCACTCAGACACAGAGTCAGTGGAAGCCACTGAAGTATTCTGGGTGTACGTGGGTCACAGCAACTTCTCAGTATCTGCCAATATCTGTTACTCATCACTTGGAAGAGAAGAACAAACTCAAGTTCATCTGTAAACAAGTCAATATATGAAGACGCTGAAGGAAGCAGGCGTCTGTCATTTATTAATGTACGGTTTACATAAATCATCTGAACTTAATCATTTCAGGTGCTTCCACAAAGATTGAAATGCACCTTTGAATAAAAAAGTAATCGTGTACTTCTTCACACTTTCACACCCGTGTTGATCTTGCATAATTTTACAAAAGGTGTGGAATTGTGTTATCTGATGGACATCTCTCCAGTTTGATACAATGGAAAATAATTGTAGTCAACGATGGAGGAAAGTAGAATAAACCGCAGCAGATTTATGTCGCGGACAAAAATCTGCATTCTGAGTCTGATCACACGTATTCACAACAAAAATCAGTATAATCCTGTAGATGTTATGCTCCATCGCTGTTTTCTCTGTTAGATCCTCACATGATCAGGACCATGACACCAGAGAACATGTGTCACATGACTCCAACACCACCCCTCCCGCCACACGGGCACTATTCCAGCATGCATCGGGACATGTACCTGAAGCCTGAGCCCATGATATCTCAGTATCCTATTGGACCGGCCACGAGCGGAAGTGGAGATATGCAGCAGACGCAGATGCTCCATCAGCTACTGCAGCATCCTCAGGGCCAAGAGTGAGTTATGAAGATATACAGAAGGGCGGGAGGCTTGTGTTGTCCAGTTTGTATGGTAACACAAGGAATGATCCGTGGTCTTACAACTTTTGACTGTCTTTCCATTTCCTCTCACAGCGGCATCCCTGTTCATCAGGCTAAGAAGAGGAAGCACTCTGACTCTCCAAACAGCACCCTGAATTCCCAAATCCTCACAGGTATCATCAAACAAGAACCAGGTAGGCAGGCATCTTTCTTCCCTTCCTCACCTCCTCTACGTCCCGCTCACCCACTCTCATCTACCCTTAACCTCTTACAAAGATGAAGAACAGTTGTGAAAATTCTCAATTCTCATTGGTCACACTTTAATAGCTGGTGTTTCAAACTGTTTGTCACAGGTTTAATGCAGGATGCAGACAACGCCTACCTGGACCCAAATTATCAGTGCATTAAGTGGCAGCCTCACCAGCAGAACAAGTGGACTCCACTATATGATGCCAACTGCAAAGAGCTGTGGGTGGAATTTATTTTGACATGTCTGTATATATTGAGGTCTTTATTTTGGTACAAAAAGAGCTGAAAGCACTTTACAGAGAGGCAAAAATTAAAGGAGTTTTAATTGGTTAAATGGATAATTCAACAAAGTGCACAGCGGGAGTGGCAAAGGAATAGCGGGGTTGCAGAGGTCCAAAAATTCCTCAGTGGTGAGCTGTGCGGGGGAGTGAATGAGTGCAGGGTTTCGGCTCAGAAAGACAACGTGAGGTGGGGGTAAAGGGAAAAATTAGTGTGGACCTACTTGTGCTTTTGCAGTGCCAAAACAGATAGGGAGTTGAGGTTGAAATGAACTCACAAGACCTTTCAGATATGTTATCAAAACCACATGGTTGACGATCACATCTTTCAGCACACCACACCTACGAAAAAGAAGAGTGGGTTTTCATTTGTTTTAAAATAGATTCAGGTCTTTCAGAACATCTTAGTCCTCAGTGTCATAATGTAGCTTCAACAAAACCTCAGGAGTCTATGCAGGGCTTCCAGGGGCCCCAAACAATGATGCAAAGTTTATTTGACTACAGTGCATTGTTTTTAAGTTATCAATGAAGACAGGCAGAAGAATCATAGTTATATATTCTTCAAATTAATTAATTACTTAATCATGCATATAACATAAGATAAATCCACAGTGGCATCTCTGTATAGACTTCAAACTAAATAGAGTAGACCTGAGAACGAGTAGAAACTCTTCCTGATGATACAAATGGCAAAAGCCCACAAAATGCTTTACCTACAACAAATGTGAGGTTAAATATATTTCCTGTTCCCATTCATTTATCTCTTTCCTCGTCTTTAGTCCGATGCCTACCTACCGCGTTGATGCTGACAAAGGCTTCAACTTCTCCTTGGCCGATGACGCTTTTGTTTGCCAGAAGAAGAACCATTTCCAGGTCACAGTATACGTCGGCATGCTCGGAGATCCAAAGTACATCAAAACAAGTGAAGGACTGCAGCCCATTGACTGCTTCTATCTCAAACTCAACGGCGTCAAGGTGAAGGTAGCATGGTGAACATTGTGACAGGTGCAATAGTGTTATGATTGGCTGAGATCTTTAGCTCAAATGTATGTTATTTCTCTCCTCACTACCAGGTTGAAGCCATGAATCAGTCCATCAGTGTGGAGCAGTCACAGTCTGACCGCAGCAAGAGACCCTTCAAGCCAGTTCTGTGAGTTTGGGATCTTTGAAGGAAGTGAAAAAGTATAAAGCTGTAGCAGGAGGATGTTTTGCATTATGTTTTTGTGATTTTTGTCTCTTGCAGGGTCACTTTGCCTTCAGAGCAGGTCACAAAGGTCACAGTGGGACGGCTCCACTTCAGCGAGACCACAGCTAATAATATGAGGAAGAAGGGGAAACCAAATCCTGATCAGAGGTAAAAAGCATGCCATCGTAAACATACAATACAGTTTAGTTGCATCCAAAGCTCCTGCAGTTACATTCACTCCTGATTATTTTGTCCTTGTAGGTATTTCATGCTGGTGGTGGCACTGCATGCACAGTCCCACAGTCAGACCTACACTGTGGCTGCTCAAGTGTCTGAGAGGATCATCGTCAGGGTAACGTCTGGCCATGTCTGTCTGCTTCCTACAACAATCATATCCCTTGTGCATGTGACACCTTTCTCTTGGTCTACTATACACTCCTCCTGTCACACACTCATTTCAAAATCACTGTTTTGAGCTCAGTATTTTCTTTCTAATCCATTGTTACCATTCCTTTTATCCGTGTGGCTGTGATCCTTATTACAGTTCAAAATGCATAGTCTAGAACAGTTCAAATTATGATTCAAAGCATATTGTTCCTGTGAAAACGATGTATCTTCAAAGTGTCACCCTTTCATGATCACCTTTGTGGCAATGCATTTTTCAGATAATTTAGTTCTTTTTAATTGAATTGAGTTTTACAACAGTTTATTTAGCTTACAAACCAGGTGAAATTTCACATAAAGGAACATTTGATCTTTTAAATTATCTAAAATGCTAAAATTCCCATATTTGGATAAATGGGTACATGGTTTTCCGTGGATGGTATTGTACTTAGCCTATTGTACTTCTTAAACCAAAGAAGTATCAGAATAGCTATTTGTTTGCTGCATAATAGCCGATGTGCTTTAAGGAGAGAATGACTTACTGGACAATTTTTGTTTATTCTGTGAACACTGATCAAGCTTGTTTGCTTTCTTGCACAAAGTTAGATGAGAAGATTGATACTGCTCATGTCAGTAAGGTAAAACTGGTTAGCTTAGCTTTACATCAAGATTGGGAACAAAAGGAAATAGCTAGCCTGGGTCTGAGGAACTGGTTATACGAGGAAAAAAAGGGGGTGTTGTATGAGGTGTTGTTTGACCATGTCAGAAATTACATTTTCTGTCAGTTACTGTGAACAGCTATGGCCACCATAGAGAGGGAGGAAAAGCAATTTTGTTTAAATATGGAAATAATGGTGCACATTTTCAGATAGTCTTTCCAGGAAGACATTAATAATGTCGCACTTGGTTGTGCACATGAAAAATTGCCATAAAAAGCTGTGTCTCAAAATTTAAAATGTCCAATCACATCATGACGTTGGTGTGAATTTCTGGTTTTACAGGGACACACGTGCAAAACTATCTTGGATGGGAGCTGACTACTTTCTGTAATCTATGCAATCTTCTTATCAATTCTTAGCGAGAAAGAAAATAAACTTATATTCCCAAATGTCAAACTGTTGTTTTAAAATGTTGTATTTATTTATTTTTCTGCATATGTATTTAATATCTGAATTACAGATTCTCTGTATCCCTTCTTCTTTGCTTCTCTGTGACAGGCCTCCAACCCAGGCCAGTTTGAAAGTGACAACGAGGTGCTGTGGCAGCGCGGCCAACTGCCAGACTCAGTCTACCACCACGGAAGAGTTGGTATCAATACCGACCGACCAGACGAGGCACTTGTTATCCACGGCAACCTGAAGGTCATGGGCTCCTTAGTCCACCCGTCTGACATCAGGGCCAAAGAAAATGTCCAGGAGGTCAGGATGACACACAGTGTGTATGTATATGGGTGTGCGTTTGTGTGTGTGCATGTGCGTTTTGTGCTTGTCGTCATGAATCATGTCATCCAAGTACCCATGTGACAGCACAGGTCACGGACTGTGCAGCTAAACTCTGAGTTTTGTCTTTTCATTGTACTTGATGCCAACACTTTCACCTGCATTGTGGGCATCGTGTTTTCATGCCATCTGCACAAATGTCATTCTCATTCTGTCTGCATGTAGGTCGACACCACAGACAATTTAAAACGGATTTCTCAGATGAGGCTGGTCCATTATCAGTACAAGCCTGAGTTTGCTGCCACCGTGGGCATAGAGAACACTGCAGATACTGGTAACAACTTCATAAATAACCTCTGTTCAAATTCAAATCTGTTCCTCCAACATCTCATTTCTCTGTACACTGAATATCATGTTATCATCTCAATGTCTTCATATTTTATCTGTCATGTTATATGTGCATCGTTAAGCAAGCAGGCTCTGTATCTGTCGGTGCAGTCGTGCATTTGCTGCTCTTTTTAAAAATCTGCACGTTATGTTCCCCTGCAGGAGTAATCGCCCAAGAAGTTCAACAAATCTTGCCTGAAGCAGTGAAAGAGGGGGGTGACATAGTGTGTGTCAATGGAGAAACTATTCCCAAACTGTTAGTTGTCAACAAGGTAATGAACACACACATACATACAGTGCAGTGCTCACAGAGCAGTGCTTACGTACACATTCTGTCAGCTCTGATTGATTTCCGCTAACTTCAAAGGAACGTATCTTCATGGAGAACGTCGGAGCGGTGAAGGAGCTCTGTAAGCTGACAGACAACCTGGAGACTCGTATTGATGAACTGGAGCGCTGGAGCCGCAAACTGGCCAAGCTGCGTCGTCTTGACAGCATGAAGAGCACCGTGAGCGGCGGAACCGTCAGGTGAGAGAAACAAGCAGAAATCACCTCAAATTTAGGATGCACACACAGAAAACGTCTTGGATGAAAAGAAAAATAATTAATGAATAGTTTTTTTCTATTTTTGTCGGCGTAGCCAATCAGGAAGTTATTTCAGCCGAACAGGAAGCGGCCCACTCAAGAAGAAGACAGTCAAACCTGGGAGCAAGGTCTGTTGTGGTGCTGGTGTTTTTAAAAAGTGTAATAAGTTGATGAACAGTAGGATGTAGAACTTCTATTGTATGTGTTTTATTGTATGCCTGCCTGTTGCAGAACTCGACTGCAGATCAGGGCTGCTTCAGTCAGAGGTCCATGCAGGGGGCCATCCTGGCACTGGTCATTGTCATGGCCTTCAGGTTAGAAAATAAAAATATATTTGGGGAGGGAGTGGCAGAACCACAAAGAACCTGCTCTCAATGCCGTGCACAGTGATGACATGACAATGATATACTTTATCTTTATTTGTCCACAGTGTCATTTCCATGTCCGTCCTTTATGTGCTCACTCTTCACCACAGAGGAGATGTCAGCGAGAAGGATGGGTACGTGCTTCTAAGGCACAGACAGTGAAGCGTTAATGTAAAATAAATCAATGCCCACTACTCAATCAATATCTTTTCTATATAATCTGTCCCCGCTTTCTATAGCTATGTTCCTTCCTGTGTTCTCTACATCTCTTGGATGCCCATCTTCACTGCCACTGTAACTGTCTGTCCACCTGTCTGCCCATGGTACACTACCTACTCCCACCTTTCTTATTTAACTTTCTGATCTGCTCTTGAGTTTCATCTTTGATTGCTTAGCTGGATGTTTGTTTTGTCCTGTCTGAAATTAAATCACAAGTCACAGTATAAGTATATCATTACTTTAACTAAAGCATGCTGATTGGTGCAGGTCAAGAACTGCACTGGGATCCTCCCACAAGAGTCCATTTACTCCATTGTCCACTACGCCTGCACCAGGTGAGTGGAGGTCCTCTCTGTTGCTAAATTACAGTTAATCAGCCCACTCAGTGCATAGTGGATATACAGTAAGTATTCTGAACATAATCCTATTTCATTTTCTTTTTGCTTTCAAACTGCAGCAGCTTGCTGTTCAAGCACAGCAATAAATAACCAATCAGCTACTGTTTTGACGTTGAGTAACAACCAATCCACACCAGGTGAAAAAGCCTCTCTGCAAATTTGCGATAATTTCCTGTATTCTACACGTGTCTTCAGTGCAGATTAATTATCTTCCTTCTCTAGGTTTAGGCAGCCTGGCTCCCACACCTGGCACTATTAATAAGAAGGCCAAATCCAGACCAATGGACAAGGATGGCCACAATAGAAACCGCCTGAGCCACACCTCAGCACCCATGTACTTTGCCAAGTCCAAAAGGCCGGTCTCTACAGAACTGGAAGGAGTGGGAGCCGCCAACCGTCTTCCAGGGGGGCAGCAGCCAGTACCACGCAGACAACGCAGCCTGCATACAAAAGGTAAATCCATAAACACAGACATGGTACTTTCTTTACATGCATAATATGCAGTATCCAAACACGATAAAACCATTTGTTTGACGACAGCAAACAAAGACTGTCTACATACTGTACAAAGGAATGCTATTGGTTTGGTGCTCATAATGCAGCTTTATTCTTTCTTCATGCAGGAGGAAGACCACCTCCCTCCCTCACTAGTGTATATATTGTGGAGACAAACCAGGAAATCACCTCACAAAGCTGCGCAACAGCAGAGAGCTGCAGGTATATACTTCTAAGTTACTCTGGGTTGATGTTGGACAGATTGACTCTCTACTGCACACATTTTGATGGCACATGGTAAACATTATTCTACTTCATTTCTTGGTTCATTTTGGGACTTTTTATCCATAAAAGTATTTTTTTTTATTTTTGGGAACACCCCGGGTCCAAAATATGATTTCGTTGCCTGAGGGCAATGTTGTGCAATAATGCTACCAAATCACAGAGAAATTTAGGAATTTATAGATCATAATGCTCAGAGGGCAAAACAAAATCACAAAATCTTTACAAACTGACAACATATCATAAAACAAAAGAAGTAAAAACACATCAAATATTTTCACATACTGGATCTCACACATGTGTGTTTGTATCACAGAGCGGGTCATGTCATATAGTATACGTCACTGAAATGAGATTTCACTCCACGTGAAACTTAAAAAAGCAGTTCTTCTTTGCTGTGAAACAGAGATGGACATTCCACTTTTTGCACATTATTTATGGTGTTCCTGTGCACCCAGGAACTGTCTATAAAAACATGTAAAAAGTAAGTTTCCAATGCTGACACAACAAAAATTAAAACTGCAAGCAGTGATATGCGGGTCCTTGCATGCTGCACGTCGGGGAGCCACCGGGTCGGGGGTGGACACGGCCGGGGAGTTTCGTGAGGTTTCAAGCATTCTTTGATTTTAAACATCAACAGACATGAGGGAACAGATCTTCCATATTGAACATACGTATGAGCCTCATTTTGATATTTGACCCATAATTTGAGTGCAGTCTGCTGTAGGAAATTAAAACCCTGCTTTTTCACTTCTGCTCACACCTTTTTCTCTTTTCCAATCCTCATCACTGTCCTTGCTGTCCTCATTGTGTGATGGTATTTGCCTGGCGTGCTGATCTTGTTCTTTTTTCTCATAGAATAATGTTACATACATTTTGTTTGACAAAATGTGGTAAAAGAAGTTAATTTAAATGAATATAAATAATAACAAATATATTTAGTGCATGTATTCTGTACAAATACATGTAATAGTATGTGATAACATCCAACCACATTGCCAAAAATCCTTTGTACCCTTATCGCACAACGTTGCAAAGGAAAACTGGATTTCTGAACATGCTAAAAAAAAAAAAAAACTCCATAAAACCTGACAAAAGGCTTCTTTACACCTACGTACACACAAATATATTTTTTATTTGGAGTTCATATCATTTTAAATTAGATTACAAAAGCCCCTAATGTTACCTTCTTTTCACACCTTGTGCTCCTGTGACCATGTGTCACAAAAGGATGTCCTGCCTTCAAATGATGCTTGATAGTGACTCCTAAACCTTATTGGAACATTCTTTAATACTTTTTGAACCATTCTGATTGGTTGCAATCATTTAAAGAAACATGTAGTGGACATGGGGCTGAAGAAAACTTTCCATTGCCCGAGAGCAACGCTGTGCAGTCGAGGGAAATTAAAAGGAAAAACTGACATTAAAGTGCCTTAGTAACCACAAGCAACCAGAAAAGCCTCATTGTGCCTTCAGCTGCAGAGCCTCTGAACTCTTCTGGGGGTATGAGCAGTGTTCTTCCAAAAACACATTCCCTGATTTGGTGCTTCAATCAAGCTGTCTGAAATCCCTCATATTTGTTGAGTTGGAGGTCAACTGGTGATTGTGAAGTCCAGCACCCATTATTCTGTGACATGTTACACCCTGTGCTGAACCGTCGGAATTTATTATGTTCCTCCATTCATTTGTTTTCTGGTGTTCAAGATTTTCACGTATCTGTATTGTATGTTTTGCAAACCTTTTACACAACTACAATGTGAATTCAGGGTTTTACCTTTGTACCTTTTCTCCGTGTTGACTCCAGCTACACAGTATCACTCCATGGAAAAAGAAATTCCTCCATCTCACAAATCACTTTGCACATGACGTGAGTATACAAACACAATCTACATAAGTAGTAAGGTTTTGCTTTATAGTAATTTCCTAGAAGGTACAAAAGGAATCATGTGATTTGGCACTACTAACACATTAAATACAGAGAGGTTTTAACTGGTACACTGGCAATTCATCAATTCCAATTAACTAGCTCAACCCCAGAGTCTTGCACTCAGCACACAGCAGGTCAGATAAGCAGCCAAAGAATGCATGTTTTTTACAGGCAAGCTTCATGTTTATGAAAAAAAGCATTACCAAATGATTGATGAATAAATGTAAATAAAACATTACCAATTGATCGCAGGTCTACGAACAGCGTGTGGGTAAGACAATGTGGAACCACCAAAGGACGTTTATGCCCCAACCACACAGAAACAGAGCTCTATGGAGGACAGAGTACATCAACAAAGGTACATATTGACATACATAATCATAATCTCATATAATCTAAACATATTTCCATATTTTGTCTTATTACCACCACAAGTATGTGAAACATGAATTACTATTTATCAAAACGTGTTCAGTTATCGTAAATTACTTGTTTACTGACTGAGACATTCTTATATTCTGTCTGCTTCTATCTAAGGGGACTCATCACCTGTGGTCAGTGCCTGTGCTGTCTTTCCAAGACATCACCTATCACTTCCGTGTCTCTCTGTCTGTGAGTAAACTTGGCCTCCGAAATATGAGGGTTTCTACAAACACTGTGGACGCTGCTTGGTTTCTGTGTTCTTTGATCCATGGATTATTGTTTGTGTAAAGTCATAAGGTGAATGACTAATGATTTTTTTTTTTTTTGTCCCCATATTCTTTTTATTGACAGAGTGAAGTGAGTTGTGCCTCTGATGGAAAAACCTCATCATACTCCGACTACCATTTTCTCATTCAAAGCAGCTGTATGTGAGGAGGAACACGATGTGTCCCAGAGCCTTGAAAGTACACAACATTTCTCCTTTGTGGTTCCATTTGTATGCTGTTTTGAGGGGAAAGGGCTTTGTCTCATTACTGTACATTATTTTAAAGATATTCATACAGAGCAAATTATATACTGCACCACTGTCCCCACTGTAATCCCCTCTGCATGTACGTGCATTAAGACATCTCTTTTTGCTGTGATCACTGGAGTTTAAAACACTGTTTTTTTTTTCTGTCAATGAAAATGTTTTAGATGACTGCTATTGACGACCGTGTTGTGTCACTGTTAACTGCTATTGTAAAAGTAACACCCATACGTTTATAGCTCACTTTATTACTGATGAATATGTCTGCCATACTTAACACAAACCAGATTTACTTTTTAGCAGCAGGTCCAGGCTAAGATATTGTAGATGACACTGCACACATTTTTATTTTGTTTTGTAATAGTATAAATCTGTAAGTACACTGAAACAAGTGTCAACTGAAAACAAAAATACATTTCAGAAGTTTTATACACTGGAGAGAAGAGCATTGGCTTCTGCTGACGGCCTCAGTGAATGGTTGCAACTGGCATTGAAAATATACCTCAGTAGTGCACACTGGCAAATCCTGGGTCTCTAAAGTGGAGCTTTGTGATGATGCTGCTGCAGTTGACTGTATCCTCATGCAGCATCTGATTAAACACTCTACAGAAAGGGAAATACTTTGCAGTATTTCTATCTCTTTTGTGACACTGAATGAAACATCACGTTGTTACATAAAATGTTTATGACCACGCAGAAATTGGTCCCTAAGTGAAGGAATACATTTGAAGACCCCCGAGTCGTGCTCATTTTAACCGATTCACTGGATGACACGTTAAGACTGGACACATAAACAAATCACAGGACATGAACAGGTAGATACACTGAGAGCTCTCAGCATCTGATAATGCAAGTGTAACAAGTCCAACACTGACAATATTTCAAGAAACACTGGAAGAGGTTACACTGTATTTTGCTAACTGGACAATGCTGGCAACGTAATAATCGGCGTATATCATTTCAGGTGCATGCCCAATCATTTCTCTAAAATGCTACATCTTAGCTCAGAGGCAACTCAGACGCTGCCTCTGCTTGGAAATGATAAGTTTAGATCACAAAGCTGAGAAGAAGATGCTTTACAAACAGTGTGGAGATAAAACTGGATGGTATACACTGGACTCTTTCATGTATTTCTATGGATGTTTTAAATATTTTATACAACAAAGAATATGCAGTGATAACACTTTTAATGTACCTGAATTATGTAATGTTTTCTTTTTGTATTACCTGTTCTTGTTTGAAAGGAACTCTCCATGTAATTTTAGACGGCTTTCTTTTGTTGTATTTGTTCAAATTTGCTATTAAATCCATATTTCTTAAGTGTCTATATTCAGACAGAAAAACACAATTGTGTAACTCAAATGTAACATCAATATTGAATAGGAAGAACAGCCATCAAACAAAGTTTATGGAATTATTAATAATATGAAGACTCTGTACCATGTTTCAAGACTTCAGTGGGTATAGTGTGCTATTTTAGCTTATTTATAATGCACCAGCTAGCATAATGAAACCTCTGTAGCACATGTTGCACTGTATGTATGAACTGCTTTTGCTGTATCCACCAGTGCACCAGACTGGTGTCAAATTATTTGGTAGAACTGCATTACATGTAACTGTATAGCTTAATTTTCTTTCTACCAATGCTCCTTTTTATCTGATGTGTTTTATCATATGGTTTTTATAGTTGATTTTTTTTAATTTTTTTTATCAGTAATATATTAACTTGTAGCTGATGGAGCCAGAAATGATCAATAAGCATGAAAACATACGCACACATTTGTAATTTTAGCCCTATTTGTAAAAAAAAAAGAAAAAAAAGAATAAGACTAAAACTCTTTGACTACATTAATATCACTACTTTTTCTTTATAGCCCGTTTTATCATTATTACACTTCAAATTTTTGTTAAAAAAATGTGCTGTAATACTTTGATTGCATGCAGTAAATAAATAGAATTTTCTGAGTTTGTCTGCTGTGAGCTGAGAGCCAGCTGTTCATTCAGTCCATTGGATGGCAGTCCAGAATTTTTGAACAGTCTCTTAACTATATTGGTAATATGCTCTGAATCTAGGCTCTCAGGGTAGCATTTATTTATTTATTTATTTATTTTACCACTGCCAAATACCAAGCTGAGCCAAATAATATGAGAAGGCAACAAGTAAGTTCAGATGTAGTCATGTTTACAACATGCTGGACTTCTGGCATTCCGGTAGAAAGAGATTTATACGCATGCGCACAGGGCGAGATGCCTGAGAGGCCAAGCTGAGGGGAGAAAATGTCCAACAGCACCACACGTCATCTGCGCGTCATCTGCGCGTCAGAAAAAAAAAAAAAAAAAAGAAGCAGGAAGTAGTAGTCAGTACGTGGCCTTTTCAACAGGGACGTAAGCAGCAGGAGCCCCACTTCGTTACAAAATGGTAAAATTCCTCACGTTTATCTTGTTTACAGAAGTTTAACTACAATATGCATCGGCGCTTGATTTGTCTGCGCACGTTATTTTCAACTTCACCCGCGAAACAGTGCGTTTCCCGTCTGAAATTGTGCTAGCATGATAGCTCCTCCTGTCAGATTCACTGATTTTTTTTAATTTATTTTTTTAAGTTAGCCGCTGTGAATTACACTCCGGCTCTTGTGCTCATTTGCAACTAACCAAAAAAAAAAACCCAGAGGGTTTAAAACAGAGGTTATCCAACCTGTTCCTATCTGCAGGAACTCGAGGCCATGACCAGATACACCAGCCCGGTGAACCCGGCTGTGTTCCCCCACCTCACCGTGGTCCTGCTGGCCATCGGCATGTTCTTCACCGCCTGGTTCTTCGTGTATCCTTCCCCCCCTGCTGGGTCTGCACAAAGAAGGTGGCTGTTGTGTGACAATGTCAGATCTTTGAAACTCACCACAGCTGTCGGCATCGGTCTCCTAACTATTCTATCGGAAGTATTTGATGCTGGAATTAACACAAATATATATTTATTTATTTTTGGGAGGCGGTGTTGATTTTTTTTTTTTTTTTTTGTGGCAAGCCAGTCTGCACCTATTGATGCCCCCAAATGAGATTTGTTTCTTTTCATCCCAGCATCAGATACTTATGAGAGGACAGTATATGTGACTGGAGATACAATACATATAACTAGTTTAAAAAAGAAAAAAAATACACCTATACTTTATTTGATAAAGAGGGTCGGGGAGTTCAAGGGTGCCTAATACGGCACACCAGTCATTAAAAAACTAAAACAAACAGCAGGCTATTTCAAAATAGAAACCTGCTGTAAGATCATACAATACAAAGGATCATGTAATTATCTTTGCCTGTTTTTTGACCCCATGTGGTGTAAGCAAACCAAAGCAAGCCACAACTTGGGACTTATTTCCATAGTTCAGGCTTTTATATTTTTAATTGATTACAATACGAGTTCACTCTGCAAATGTTTCTCTGAGATTGGGAGGGTCACTGAGAAAACGTATGATAATGACAGGAAACGCAAGCAGACAGACTCAAAACAGATTTTAGACAAGCTGCCAGGTTAGAAAGACTTGTTTGAAAGAGAAAACAGGTAAAGGATGAAATTACCAGCCACATTTTCTGTTGTGTTTTAAACATCCAAACACGACAGTTTATTGTCCGACGACTTCCTGCTTCAGTTTTGACTTATGGAACTTTTCAAACAAGTTCCCACAGTTTTCCTGAGCAATTAGGGACTGTTACAGAAAACTTTTTAGTTGTACTTTTATCAACTGTGAGGTTGTCAATGTCAAATTTACAGTAAAATGTCTCCTATATGTTTTAAAGATGTTTTTATGTAGAGCAACTGTCCAACATTGTGTCAAATCCTTCTTGTGTCTTCTTATAAGGTGTTTGTGGACCAACAGACCATAGCACTGTGCCCAAGACAAATTTCCCCCCCAGGGACAATAACCAATAAGTAATAAGTTTACTCTATTGTACTATCTCCAAATAAAGTGGCAGCTAATTTTGGCCAAAATGTTGAAGAAACATTCAGTTCAAGCAGAAATTGCTGTCTTAATTGAAACTGCTGGAGATTTACAATAGTCAGATTTTAAATTTTCATTAATTTTTCTCAGAATTTCTTGATACAAGTATGAAACTTAACTGCTTCTGATTTTTATGTACAAGACTTAAAGAAAAAATACAGAAAGCCACTACATATAGCATAGTATGATACACTATTGACATCTATATGCGAGACGGCAGATTACGCGTCGAGTAGATCAAAGACCTTGGCTGTTTTTTTGTACCTTTTGTCTCGGGTTTGCCTCAACTTTTCATCAGCTATGAGGTGACATCAACAAAATACACCAGGGACGTCTACAAAGAGCTGCTGATCTCCCTCGTGGCTTCACTTTTCATGGGGTTCGGTGTGCTCTTCTTACTACTGTGGGTTGGCATCTACGTATGAAGGTACTTTCAAAAATCTTGTCTCATGAAAGTTTCATTGTTTTCATGTTCGTGTACTGAAACAGTTTTATAGTTAAATGTGTGTATTCACCATGTTTGTTTTGTTTTCTTTCCGTTTCAAGCGATTGGCTTAAAAAGATTATTACACATTTCAGGAGAAGGAAGGACATAACTCAACACGAGCTGGATTTTGGATTTAATTGGACTGCACTGACAACATTCTGCAATCATATGGACTCTAGATTTCATTTCACAAGTAAAGGGGATTTGTACAACTTTTGGTGTGTTTGTTTGTTTGTTTAACCTGATACCTGTGTGATGTTTGTTATAAAGATCCAGAGATTCCATTTTTTATCATAGATTAACAGTCATATAAAACCAAATGCACTGTAACATAACCTGTAGATTTCTTCCGAATAGGTTGTTTTGACACACTGAAGGCTATTTGTGGTGCGGTTCACTAGCAGTGTGTAAAACCTCAATCCCTGATTAATCTACGTGTTAAAAATAGAGCAGTCTGTTTCACCTTGTCTCCAGGATAATACCGACTACCCTAGTGATGAAGGATTACACCGGAATTAGAGAAGGATTGTTTAATAAAAATGGCGGGAACACATTCAAAGATCTCCGGACAAAGACAACCGAGTACATGTGAAAATTGACTGAATAAAATGACATTAACCATGTAAACAGCACAAACTAACCTTCCATAAGGCAAAATAAACCATCTGATCTCTTCCTT
Source organism: Brachyistius frenatus (assembly GCF_029030835.1). Lineage (NCBI taxonomy): Eukaryota > Metazoa > Chordata > Actinopteri > Embiotocidae > Brachyistius > Brachyistius frenatus. The sequence goes on from NW_027210673.1 coordinate 1,531,105, forward strand.
TTAATAACAGAACTATCCAACCAAAAACATGACTGCACATTATTCTAAAAATGGTTCATTGATACAGATCAAAACAAACCTTTCCTCAGCTTTGAACATTCTTTCAATGTGTTGCACTGTCTGCAACCCAAAGGGATTTACAAGGCCACATAGATTAACTGACTCAATCCTGATTAATACAATACTGAACACGGCATGCTTGGCTTACCCGTCACTGTAAACCATTTAACCGGCTGCCCCGTTGGCTACGAAGAGCCAGTAAACACAGACGGGGTTGAGACCTTTCTTTATCCTCACTACATGTTTACGAGTTCCATCAGTGTTAAACATCAGCCTTCTCTTTGTTATATATGCCTAGTAGTGCAATGCTTTCCAAGTGTCAAATCCATAAAAAAAAAAGAAAGAAAATAATCCAAACTCCAGGGTAGCTGATGATGATGACGACCAGTGTTATAAGGACAAATGGGGTCTTTGCAGTTCCTTTTAAGTTTCTCTTAAAACTGTCCCTTCTTCACTGACGAGCTCTGGCGAAGGCATCGCGGAGCCACAGAGAGTCCTCGTACAGCCTCGGGTCTCCCATGTACTCCGCTGTGCGTTTGTATAAGTAGTAATACAACACAGACGCTGTTAACACAAAGAAGGACAGTTACTCGGTGACATCAGAGCAGCTGTGGTGATTAATGTGATGGAAACTATGCCTTCGAATTTATCCACCAATTACCTGTTCTCTGGAAAACAAAAAGAGCTTGAAGACCATCTGTCCAAACGAAACGGGTCGAGTCAATCCATCTTTGATTCTACAAAAAAAAGGAAAATGCCTCTCAGGTATAACAGTTATGGGTCAACTCCGTGCACAGTACTCTTGATTTAAGACAAAACATTTTCTGAATGGATGGCCTTAATTAGATCAACATTTCACTTAGAAACTTGTTCAAATGCGAGTTTTAATGTGCACTGTGAAAGTGTGACAGAGCGTACCAACACCCAGCAGTGGAAACAGATGCTGAGGGTCAGGTAAACGGCGGAGAACACCAGCAGAGCCCTGAACCTCTCCAGCAGCAGAGACACCAGGCCGACCTGGAACACGTAGGTGTTGAACATCATCAGGAGGATGATGATCAAGTTGAACAGGATGGCGATATCCTGAATGCTGCAAACACAGTTTTCATTCATTTCAATATAATAATAATAATAAAAAACGTTATTTGTATAGCACCTTTCATACAAGAAATGCAGCTCAAAGTGCTTGACCTGGACTTTCAACTACTCTTTCATGCAACAGCAAAGTGTAAACAATATAGATCTGATGATGTCCGGGAGAGCAATACAATGCAGGACTTGTAAACTGTTTTCCAACAAAGATAGCTTAGATACACAAACAAGATATACCCTATATGTATAATGACTAGCTCTAGAAAAACATGTAATGTGGCCAGTACTTTTTCCATTATTGATTAATCTAATGACTTTATCTGTTAAATAGTTCCTTAATCAAATGATGAAAACCCAGAGGTAAAAAAAAAAATGTCTCTAAATGTCCCCCCAAACCCTAAAGATGTTCATTTATAGAAATATGATAATGATATGAAATATGTAACCAAAAGTGAGCAAGTTTGCACACTTGTAACCAGCTATAACCAGCACACGTTTGATGTTTTACTTGACAAGTAACTCGAACAATGAGTAATCAAATAAATCGATAAGATGAGTGTTGATTGAGTGAAAATATCTGTAACATTTTTCTCAGCATGTTGGTGCGTTACTCACATGAAAAGCACAAGTTGGATGACAGGTGCTCCCCGCAGAAGTTCACTGAAGGAGTTGACGAAGAGGTCATAGGCCAACATTGTCAGCTGGATCAGGAGCACCAGGGAGTAGTTGCCAGTCTGGAGCATCTTCAGGCGCAGACTGATCCTGCAAACCAGGGAGCTTCACACTCTATTCTGCCCCTTTCTTCTGGATGATTATCCTTACAGTTGCAGGTACTTGATGGTGATACACATCTATGTGGTCGGTATTCACCTCCCACATACTTCAGTACAAAAAACTGTGTGGAGGTCTAGAAGAAATTAATGAGTTCAAACTTGTCCATTCACAGTCAGCAGTGAAGCCTTTTTCCATAAATACTCTACGGCTTGATGTATTCTTCACTCCAGTTTGTTCCTCTGTCAAGAAACATGATGCTTGTTGTATTTGATGAAGAAATATCTCCTCGATGGTTGCAAGCTGTCCAAGATATCAGATGAAATGGGTTTGATCTTCTCAAAAGCTGCATATTGACATCTTTCGTGTGGAAAATCCCATCAGAATTTGCTGCACCACCTGTGAGGAAGACCAGAGGCCAGAAAAAGACAAATGTTTTAATGTTTTAAAGCGATGCAAAATGTCCACCCTCCTCCGGTGTGTAATCATGGCACGGACTCGTTTCTCAGCCTGAGGGGTTGATGTAAGTTTTAGTCTAATTCAGACAGCTAAATAAGCAGTAAACCTGACCATGTAAGTGCTCGTGCTGTTATACAGGCGGTCATGGAAAGGTCACGGCTGGGATTACAGATTTGACTTAATTTAACGCGGACATCAGCTCTTGTTTTTCTCGTGATGTGATCCCTTTCTTGCTTTGACTAATCTACCACGACGGCAGCCGATCGTTATTTTTGATCATCTTGAAGACGGGTAATAAGAGTTACTCCTCGGTTTGCCACGGGCACAGACCTCGTCTCAACTCCGAGGAACTCCCGCAAGATTTTGCTCAGTTACACAAGTACACCTCACAAACATCATACTCACCATAAAAAAAACAAAACCGTGTGATGTACAAAAACAAGTCACTCTCCGCCGGGAAGAACCACGTAACAACTCATATTTCCCCTTTTGTCCACAAGGAAAGCCTCCCACTTAAAGCGTCTGTTGCTGTTTTGTTTTGTTTTGGGTTTTTTTTTTTTTTTAGCGGTAACGTATGTATTTCCGTAAAATCCATGGTAACGCTACTTTGTACCGTAATAAATAATTTATAGGTTCCCTTGATTTTCCCCAGAAATAAATGTACCCAAAACACAGAGACGGCTACATTCGTTTTATGTCCATTGGTTAATCAAAACATCTAAATCCCCTACTTGTGACTAAACGAGCTGCTTTGTGAAAATGAAAAGCAGCCAATACGACCATTTAGTTGGAAATATGGAGCTTCTTAATTCCCGCGCTGCTCTCAGTATTACGGTAAAGTCCAAAGTACCTGTTCGTCACTGCCACCTAACTGCTGGAGGGAGTACTTGTCTGAAGAAGGTGATCACAGGTAGTGGACACCTGCATTCAGCGGTGAGTATTTTTAAGTTTCTCCAACTTCCCCGAATTGATATACAATAATGCATTGCGAGTTTCTTCGATAAATTAAGACCGTGTTTATGTTTACCATGTCTCTGCTTTGCTACGGATTGTTTGTAATTGTGTGGGGCTCTTTTCTTCTTAAATAATAAATGTACGTTGCTCCATGCTGCTGGTTTTATTTTTTCTTCTGCTTGATCCATTGCTCTTAAGTGTATGTGAGCCATTTAATTCACTCTAAGGTGGGTTTTTTAGTGAAACTCTTGGTAGAGTCGTAGACCCTTATCAACATTTCACACGTGCTGTCAGTTTTATTAACAGAGCTGACAGTGTTTTCAACATATGTTCACAGTTAAACCCACAGTCAGACCGAATATCGTCTGGTGTTAATAGTTTTTGTCATCTCCAACATGTCACTTTCACTGAATGTAGAGCACTTTGCGTTTGCACCATACACCGAGCTTGCTGAGTATTGTGTTAGGTGTACTGAAGTTTATTTGACCTTTGGCGTGGCTGTTGGCTAAATGGGAGTCTGGCTTGACAGACGAAATCCTTAACATACAATGTTTACATAAGTTACTTATCTGTAATCCCAGCAAGTTTTTAAGCTTGCATAGCTCATCAAGATATTTTACTACTATTTTCAGAACATATATCACTGTTATGCCTTTATAGATAGCAAGAGTGGAGAGACAGGAAGGTGAGGCAGTATTTGTTTTAACACTGAGGCTGATTTCAATTCATGGTGAATCTCACATGAGCAGCTAGAACTCTTTCTCCTGGGTCAGTTTGGGAATATTTGTAGTTGATTTGACTTTTTAAACTATTTATAATTTATGCTCTTGCTGTGTCATAGTTATGTCATCTAACTTGAGGAGTGATTGTGTGTGATTCTCATATCCACCATGAATCCCTGTTTTATGAATACCCATGGAGTTACCCAGATGCATTTCCCCCACAGCTCTTCAGAGTCAAATTTGTTTGCGATTGTGGTAATTCACTTTTGACAATGCAAACAACTGCAAATGTTTAATTTGCATCTCCTCTCCCATAGCTATCTGCCCTCCCCTTCAAGTCCACAGTAATTCCTCTTCTCACATGACTCTGTCCTGTTTTTTGCCCTCCTCACATCCTAGTACGCACCTACGGGCTGAGTTTCCTTCATCTAAGTCAGCAGTGACGACAGCTGGCTCTGCTGTCTGGAGCTAAAACTTATTTTCATACCTCTCCTTGGAGTTAACATTTTGGACAGAAATACATAAAATAATTTCCTCAAAAACATGCTGTCATACTGGATTACTTAAACAGTTATAAATTGTAGTGCAGCCATGACTGACAGCTGATCACAACAGCTGTTGATAATGTGTACAGTCGCAGTAGTTAGTTTGTTCTGCACCTCATGTTTGACAAGGGAGGACCTGTGTGGCTTACTTCTCGCAGTAGCTTGCAGCAAAAACTGTCCTTAAAGTCATTCTAGTTTATCAAGAGAGTAAAAATGTTTGACTTGTACAAGACAGATGTTATTATTAAGGGATCAATGATGAAATATTAATGAATTTGGAGACCAGGAGGTCAACATGAGCATGTAGGCAGTACCTATTGATAGACATATTGATCCCTTATTGCTTACCTACCCCCATCTGTCTCTGTACAGTGATGTCTAAGTGGCTGAATGATGACGAGGTGCTGGTTGGTCAAGGCAGTGGTGAGGCAGTACCAGTGAGCCCGAGACCGCAGAGTCTACAAGCTGGGAGCCTCAGGCCAGGTTGGGGATGTAGTCCGCTGCCTTCACCTCGTTCCAGGGAGCCAGTGCCGTTGAGTCCGCAGGCAGAGACCAAGGGCAAAGCCAAAGAGCTGTTTGTGCTGTGTGACAAGGAGGGCAAAGGGTTCATCACAAAACGCGATATGCAGGTAAGCAGCTAATATAGTAGAATAACAACCTGAAGACTGGTTGTGGAGTGTTGAACTTTCCGTGTTCTTCCCGTCAGAGGCTGCAGAGAGAGTTGCCGCTGTCCCCTGAACAGCTGGAGATGGTATTTGAAAGTCTTGACCGAGAGAGCAATGGATTCCTCACTCCTGTTGAGTTCCAGACAGGACTGGGTGAGTGTAGTGCAGCAAGGGATTTTAGACTTAAAGGCAAAGCTATAGTTAATTAAGTCACATCTGGTTCGTCTGTTCTTCTCTGCGTGGAGCAGGTGAGATGGTGGGATTAGAGGGGACGACTGAGCTGAGTCCAGATGAAGCAGAGGAGGATGTGGATGAGATGGACTGGTCCCAGGACTCCACTGCAGCCAAATTTGTAAACGTACTCATGGAGCTTGGTGCTGATGAACTTTTCAAAGAGTAAGATCAGTGTCACACATTTATTGGCTTTAAATTGCATCAAGACTGTTCACAAAGATTACCCAACTGACCGTGACAGCAGCAACAATATAGCACCTATCTTCAAATATTAGTACATTATCTTTCTAAAAGCCTCAGAAACTGGTTTTAGTTATATTTAAAGTTTACCCATTTGGCACACAGACAAAGCATTTGTGTGTTAAATTATGAATATTGACATTTGCATATTAAAGAAAAGCTGAAGCATAGTGAAGTGAAGTGTTGAAAGAAAGAAAGAAAGAAAGAATAATTCAATAAAAATGTAAATAAACACTACATGATGTACTTTTCCTTTTGTACACAGCTGACAGAAAATATTCAGTGCCACTTTAATACAACTTTGAATATATTACAAAATATTGTATATTTCTAACATATTTACTGCACAGTATTAAATTAAGAGGTGTTTCCAATGTTTTGCTCCTCACATTTACGAACATGAGAGAAAATTTGAAACATATTTCAATATGATGTAGTCTTGTAGACCACCACTACTCAGTAATAAACAGATCTTTCAAAAGGCTTTCACAGAAACTGACCATTATAAAGTTTATGATAAAGCTGTTGTAGCACGTTGCATTAGATTCTTCAGGTGCACCTAATAAAGTGAGGCAGTGAGTATCTGTTGTTCTTTCTAACAACAAAAGTCAAAAACTAGTTTTTTCACCAAACAATTCAAATTCTATCATATTTAGAGTATGCTTATTTTGTTTAGGTGACCAGCAGAAGTGCTTGTTGCTCTTGATGTCCATGAAGTATCTATACAGTTGTTCATTTTACTCGGAACCTTCTCGTGACACCAGTGAGTGGTGTTGTTTGGTTAAGGTTTGATGCTTTCAGTCATTTGTTGTGTATTGTGTTGTGTGTCAGTCAGCAGGAGCTCTGTTCTCTGTGGTGTGAACTCAAGAAAGACAGACCAGAGCTGCTCAGTGCCCTGGAGGGTGTCCTGGTCCACGCAGTGTCCCATCTACAGGACACCATCAGAGAAAGAGACAGTCTGGAACAAGTTCTCCGCAGGTCACAACCTGCTACATGACTCCTGCCCAGTGTGACTGAGAGTGTTGTGTTTTCTAAATTAATTCTACTTTGTTCTGTTTCAGACGGGAGAGTGAACATGATCAGGTCGTTCGGTCCGTATATGAAGAAATGGAAAATCAGATCAGAGAGGAGAGGGAGAAGCGCCTGGCTCAGGTACAAACATGTACTAGTTAGTCCAGCTGTTGTGCCATTTAACAAGAGAGATCATAAAATTGACATTTCATGAATTCATTGTAAAATCAAGGGCAGTATTAACCAGAAGCAGAGAGGGCAACAACTTGAGGAAGAGCTGATGATGCGGGATCAAGAGTTGGAGAGTACATTAAACAAACAGAAAGAGGTGGGCATCCAAACGGTACTCAAGTTATTTCAAAAGAAGGGTAGAAGCTTAATGTTAACGGGACCTTCTCTTCCCTCATCCTCAGCTTGAGACCAGAATGCAGCAGCTGAGCTGCGAGCAAACAAGCATTAAGGAGCAGAACTGGCAGCTGCAGAGCCTCAACGTCCAGTTACAGGAGCAAGTGGAGAGCAGCAGAGAGCAGCTGCAGGCCGCTCTGGGTCAACTCAACATGATCCAGGTCAACACTGCCCAGGAGCAAGTGGCCAGACAGAGGTGAGTGTCCACCAGCACCAGAACATGCCTGAAGTTTAACATGAAGAATTCAGTCATAAAAACACACTCCGATGTAATTATAATGATGATAATTTGATTTCAAAATAATTTCTCTGAAAAGGCATGACGGCTTCGCTCCCGATGAAAAGTTGTTTTGCTCAGACCAGTTTTAAATGGACAAAAATACGATTCATGTAAACAATTATCTGGACTTGTTTTCTCTGTCGAGAGTAAAAATGTACTTCTAGATGGCAGACAGCTGATCAAATTTCAAAGAATGATGACGATCATTTATAATTATATATTTTATTAGAAATCACACAAATAGACCAAACTAACGACGTGTTAGTCTCTGACTTTCTGACTTTCCACCCTGTTTGTGGCCCAAATCCCGAAACACACTGGTTTCTGCTGAAGACCCTCTGAAACCCATCACTGTAACCTGTTTTTCAAGGAACATGCAACAGAGAAATAACCTTTATTTGATTTTAAATACCCATCAATAACTGCTTCCTGGATCAATTATTTGTTGGCTTTGCTCTTTTCACAGGATTTATTTACAATAAGAAAAAAAAGTATATCACCAGACTCAACAGTCTTTTGTTTGCTTATTGTAGAAATGTGATAAATGTATCAAGAAACATGAAGAAGGAGAAGGATAGCCTCTTGAGACAGCTGGAGATATTGAGGTCAGTCTTAACAGCTGTTGCTGAAGATTAAATACTTTTCCTGACAAAATTTAAAGGTGGAACTGTATCTCTAAAACAATGAAAGTGAATTGTGTTTGTATTTTTTTTCATTTCACAATCCGTCATTTGAAACAACCAGTGTGAGAATATCTCTAGATTAATTTCTGTTTCTGCGTCAGGGATATGAACAGAAGGCTGCGAGATGAGAAAGACGCCCAACAATTGCAGAAGAGGGTTAGTGACAGACACTCCATCCCACCTCCTCTTCCATTAACTTACTACCTCAATGACGACCTTTGCACGCTGTGGACACAGCAGGTGTATCCACCCTAAGCTAAGTCATGGGATAGCTTCATGCTTAACTCCATCTTCTGGACAATGATTATTTATGTGGGCAGCTGTTATTGTTTGGTTATTGATTAATGTCACTGACACCGTTGTTTTTCCTGTAGATGTGCTCAGTGAGGTGAAGGATTTTGTTGAATTGGCGTTTATTCTGTCCTGTGTCAACTTGAAGGAAAAAGTGTTATACATATACAGTATATGTTTATTAGTAATTTTGTACCAATTTATTCAGGTGAACTGAAGTTGGTCAGTAATTGATCACAGCTCTCAAATGACTGCTAATCTATCTTCTGTTAGCGGGTTGCATTTAATTACACTCATATTCTTTGAGAAAATGAACATACTATATATCATATTTGCCAAAGCTATTCACAGTTTATGTCTGTTTTGAATTATACCTTCGCTCGACCTTTTCTAAACAAGACTGACAAATAATGCAGAATATTCATTCAAGAGACTAGTCACAACACAATGCATGCATGTTGCTTATTTCTTGTATTTGTTTTCTTTTCATATAATTTATAAAAAAATAAGTGTGTTTTAAAAAAATTAATTACAGTGTTAAACTACTTTTTAGCAGAATAAATGTCACATTTGGACTGCATTCCTGTTTTTTAAGTGTACGCCGTAAATAATCGACCTGTTTTAAGCAATTTGAAGATGTCAGTTGATGTTCCTTAAATATGCACCATCGTGCATTCAAGTATTTAATACTCTAAAAATCTATTTACATTTATTAGACCTTAATGCTGCTCATTTCTTCCTCCTCACTTTCCACAAAAAACCTTTTTTAGAATCCAAATGTCACAAAGCCTTTGCAGAAGAGAGGGTCAATCATAGGTAACTACTTACTGCAAGACAAGCCAATGAAAAGGTTTGTATGAATAACTGCATACATTTGTCATTTATGCAGTAATGTGGCAGATTGCCTTTAGTAAGCCACTAATTTTGTGTATTCGTTGATTCTGAAGACAGCTGAGCTCTTCTGATGAGCTGGAGCAGGACAAACAGAAAGAGGTGACAAATGCATCCAAGAGACACCAGCGGTCATGTAGAGACAGGTCTAAAAATGTTGAAAAGACCCAAACTCAGGTAGGGAAAATATTAAACCTACAAACATACACAATTTATCCTGAAACTATCACTTTAACAACACAGATGCAGCAGAAAAAGAGAGCAATACTTTATTATGACTTTGGCAAAAACATCCCTGTTAAAGGCAAAAAGAATTATACTGAAATATTAGCTTGATATCAACATGTTAAATTTGGTCACTTTACCTGAATTTTAGAGCACAATTGTCAGTCCTCAGCGAGTGTTCAAGGTGGTATTTCTGGGTAACTCGGGTGTGGGTAAGAGCTCATTCATCCAACACTACTGCACTGGACACTTCCACAGCAAAATGAGCGCTACTGTCGGTAAGTTTTTCTTTTATCATCACAATGGTTAATATGCTCCTTAGTGTAAGTGAATGTAAGTGTATGTATATATGTGAAATATGAAACCATGGGGCTTTGTTGTTTATAGGGATCGATTTTCAGATTAAGACTTTAACTCTGGACTCCACCACCATCACACTGAAGCTCTGGGACACTGCAGGACAGGAGAGGTCAGACATGTGGCTTCACAGATAACACACAACACCATCTAAGATGCATCCAAGCTTAATACATTATCCACCTATTTGTTTTACTTTTTGTGGGAGTTATACGTGTTCTTATTCTTCTCACTTATTTCTTTTTCAGGTATCGCAGCATCACTGAACAATACTACCGAAAGGCTGACGCTGTCCTCACCATGTATGACGTATCTCACTCCGCCTCCTTCACCGCAGTGAGAGGATGGATGGACTCTGTGAAGGTGAGCAGGTGGAGGTATCATGGAAGGATGGAAAAACATGCAAAACACTTTGTTCTAATTTGAATATAGGTCATTGATGAAAATGTGCAGTAGGAATCTCAGTAGACACAAGTTATTTAAAAAAAAAATTAATTCTGCCTTTTATTTAAACTTTTTGTTGTTGTTATTTTCGAGCAGACGGTGAAATAGCATAGCATAGCATAGCATAGCACTGGTGTATGCCCAATCAAGTAATCTGTTGTACGTCTGTCCCAGGAAAAGATGTGTGATGGTGCCGTACTGATGCTGCTGGGGAACAAGTTGGACATGGCGGACAGTTGCAACAGAAATGTGACAACAAGAGAGGGGCAGAGGCTGGCCGAGGTGAGTTGCATTTAAATATTCAACCAGCTTTGTGCTGTGATTTATTCAAAGCCTCCGCTAAGAGGGAAAGTGTCTTTGGAATAAATAAAGGAACATTTTCTTTTTGGGGGGGGTTTTACAGCAACACCAAGCTTTATTTTACGAGTGCAGTGCCAAGACTGGATGTAACGTGGAGGAGCTGATGACTCACCTGGCTGGGTATGGCATCACATTTCTTTACTGCACATCATTTCTTACTGAATAACCTTTCATTGTGGCCATATTTTATAATGTAAACGATAAATAAATAATCGTAATAATCATATTCTGCAATAAATCATATTTTCACACAGGTTATAATGGTCAGTTTTTTTATGAAACTGTTAGAAAGGTATTGGTCAACTGGTGAATTTTGAGGCTGTAGTACTAAATATGAATCATTTAGATTTAAATTTGAATTGCTCAACTCAAATAATTGCATTGAAAAAGCTGAATTGAACAGTACCAAACTTAAAGGTATTCCATTTACATGGAAAAATTAACCCAGTAAAAGCCGCAATTCTTCACATTTGTAAAGCTGGAACCAACATACTTTTCACTTGATGAATTACTTGCATCAGTGATTGATTATTAAAAGTGTTGCGGATTAATTTACTGTCAATGTATTAAGTAAAATTAAGTAATAACTTAAACGTAATTGTAACTGAATAATAATTCAACACTATTTCTCATATTTGGTTATTACTGATAGAAATTAGGCGTACCTAATAAACTGTTTTTAAAGGTGTTTTACTACTATTGTAACAGGATCAAAGCTTTGAAATGTAAATTAAGTGTTATTCTCAAATGTGGTCTGTGTTGCACATAAATTTGTATTTCTTCATTTTAGGGTGTTGGTTACCCGGCATGACCAACAATGTAAAGATGCACTTTTATTGACTGAGGACACGACTAAAAGAGGCTGCTGTACATAAACAGCAGAGGACAGGCCTTTGAAAAAAAAAAAAAAAAACACTCAGCAAAACAATGGCTCATCAAGTCCTGAGGTCACTCATTTTAAGACACAAACAGTGACATCTTTCTGTGAACAAGTTTACTGAATAGTGTTTGAAATATTTACCTAAGTTGTTATGTATCTTTATAATACCGCCAATAAAAGGTATCTTTGGTGACTCCTTTCTTATTGTGGCCTTTTTGAAATGATTGAACAGTGTTTTAGTGTTTTACACTAGTTTTAGTGCCAGTAGAGCGCATATGCATGAGAAACCAGCAGGGGGCAGACCAGGACTCTGAATGACTCGTGGAGGGGCGAGCTGCATGTTGAGCCAAAAGAGGACAAACACTCAGACGCTGCGCCCTGACTGTCAGCTGAGAACTTACACTGTTGCAGTTAACCTTCACAGACAGTAGCACATTGACACTGGGGTTAGTGAGATCCAGGAAGACGTTACCCCGATAATCTACATCCTTCAGGGGCCCACCATCTAAAATCAGGTAGGAGTATTTTGGTCTCAGCGAAAAGGGAGAGCAGTTTTTCCATGACACGGAGTTAAAAATAACTCTGAATATGACCATTAGGATATTGTTTTCGGTTACATTCACTCATTACGTTTGTGTTTTGTCTTAAAAGCATGTTCTTATGGGTTTATGTGTTTATTGTGTTTATTATTTTATTATTTAACCTCCTTGATTTGTTTATCTTTGGAAAGGGGGACATTCACTGGTGCCTAAAGTTTATAATCCCATGATGCTCAGAGTCACAACTTTTCTTAAAATAGAAGCAGAGGGAATTTCAGTTTCGGGTTAGGATAAAAACAGACTTTCACTAAACCATGAAGCAAAGAGTAAAAAGTTAACAATGTATCAGTGAAGAGTGAGATAATAAGCTTACGTTACATATATATGTGTATATATATATATATATATATATATATATATATATATATATATATATATATATATATATATATATATATATATATATATATATATATATATATATATATATATATATATACATACATACATATGTATATATATATATGGATGACACGTGACGCAAGTTATATTTTCCCCACAACATATATGATGTCATCTGTGCGCTCTTTCCATTGCTCTGTTATAGCAACTTGATGCAAGTTTGAAACCTCCAACACATTTCAGTCTATTGTTAGTTAAAAGCAATAGATGTAAAACCCTAACAAAGATGATGTGTTTTCAGAAAAGCTGCTGCAGCTGTGCCTGAGATCCACCCAGTAAATCAACTTCTCGCACTAAAGGTGGAACTAAAGCAGACTGAAAGAGGAACTTCTTATATGTAGAGCGCAGCTAACTAGTCTCAATCAGATACGGCATTAACACTGTGGGCCTGCCATAGTGCAAGTTTAGAAGCAGAAAACTGTGATAATAATCTGTTGGAGAACAGAGGTGGGAGGTAGGAGCTGCTCTCAGAGCATCTGGTGTTCACTCTTCAGGGAGGTATTTTTTTTGTTGTTATGCTATTTTAATTGATTCCCCCCAAAAAATCTTGGAGTTTGATATTTGGCTGTTTTCTGTTTGTGTATCAGTTTACAGACTGACGTGTTTTTTCAGGATGGAAGCTCAAGGTGAAAAAACACATACCTGTGGGACGATTTGTCTGAAATATCTGCTTCTTCTCTTCAATGTTCTTTTCTGGGTAAGGTAATGAGGGAGTGTGAAGATTTTCACAGAATTTAAGATAACAAAACTCTGCTATCAGCTCTATTGAATGCTATGATTGTCAGTAATAATTAACTTAAAGTTGCAACATTAAATTCATGCCTTGCTTCACATGACATACACAGAATCACGACACAGTTTACACACTTTCTGTTGTTTCTCACTGTTGGAAATGTACTATTTTTTCAGTAATTTCAATAGTTAATGTGGAGCCAACAGGTGAAAGCATACCAAATACCGTCTGTCTTTAAGAGGCAGTGCAACTTTTACTTTCTTACATTTTTTGCTTTATTAACTTTTAATTTCTTTCATGCTTTAAGGATCAACTGATCAGTTCTTGTACAACCTCGTCTAACCAGTATTCACTCAGAGATTTTAGCTGCACATCTCTTAAGGCTTACAGCCCAAGGCGTTGTCTTGTTTGCATCACAACCACATTTGGAGCTAAGTTAAAACTGCTAAAAATGATGTGCCGCAGTCTTGATATGAGCATCTGGTTTGAATTGAGCTGATAACAGTATTCTCTTGTCAGCTGGCGGGAGGGGCGGTGCTGGCAGTGGGAGTGTGGACTCTGGTGGAAAAGAGCGACTACATCAGTTTATTGAACTCCAGCTCCTACTCAGCCTCAGCTTACATCCTGATAACCGCTGGGGTCATTGTAATAATGACCGGGTTGATTGGATGCTGTGCCACTTTGAAGGAGATGAAGAGTCTTTTGATAGTGGTAAGGTGATCAGTCCCACATAAACAGTCTGTAACAGAAAAACTGATTCTGTTTTACTTCACTCCACCAAAGCTCAAACCCCATTTTTCTTTTTGTGATGCCAGAAACAACACTCTTAAGTTCCTGTTTATACACACACCACCTACTCTAAGTCATGTGTTGAAAGTTAATCCGTGGTGACCTTCTGTCTCGTCTGCCTGCTTTCAGTGCAGCTCATTATGTCAGGCATGCCTGTCAGATATAACAGACAAAGTCACGCACAGTGTGTCTTTAAGAGTTTAGATTTAGAGTGCAGCTCATGCCAGAGGAATGACGGGCATCACAAGCGGCTGCTTGGACTGACGAGTGTGAGAGAGACAGACAGACAGACAGACGGACGCAGTCAGAGGGTATCATTCAAAAGCAGACCTACACTAGCTCTGTGACGTTATGTCTATTTCCATTTTCCCCACAAACTTTGCAATAGATAACTTCCTTTCCCACAGTTTAATCACTTTATCTCTGCAGCATTACTTGTATTTTTGTTTTTTGTTTAAGTGATGTACAGACATTTTTAGTGCTAAAATTATATTTAGAATTTAATTTAATGCCTTCTGTTTGCACAAAAATGCACTTTCAAAAACACTTTCTCAAAATTGGTGTAATTTATAAATTCCAGCTTATGTTTATTTGTTTATTTCATGTTTATCTGCAGTATTTGGTCTTGTTGCTCTGTATTTTCCTGCTGGAAATCATAGCTGGTGTCCTTGCCTACATTAACTACCAAGAGGTAAGGTGCTTTACCTTCTCCTGGTATGTGTTTATATATATATTTGACCAATGCATACAGTGGCTGATATTAGTCCAATTGATGTCATTTTCAATACAAATATGACCCTTGCACTTTTACATATTTTGTATCTAACATTTTTAAATGTCAGTGCAGCATTTACAAAGCTTGCACTTTCCTTTCTGCTTTTATTTTGTGTATATTTTTTCATTCCACTGTTCTGCCATGTGTTTTCAAATAATTCCATGTTTCCCATCATTTCCTTGAAAGATCTAACCGTCATGCAATGCCGCAGTTGCTGCACTCTGTTGTGAAATCTGCTCCGCATGCCTTTCTGTGCACGTTCTTCATTTGTCCTGTTTTCATCCATCTTTCTCACACCTCTCTTTCTTCCCCCCCTTTTCTTGCTCCAGTGTTTCCCTTTCTGCCACCAGGTAATCTGCTGAAGTGTGATTCCTATTTCATATCAACCTGTTTCTCTAACAGGTTGATATAAGCTTTGTCTTCGCTCTTTGCAATTTGTCAGTCAAGCAACAAAAGCTTTTATTTGTAAATTCATTTTCAAGAATGCTCATGTGATTCAGGGAGTGTTGTCAGAGAATCTGTGCCCTTGTATTTTGAAACACTTGAACAGGGATTTTTTTATTAACAGATTTTTTTTCCATGTACTAAAGTTCTTCTCCTGTGTCACAGCTGGATGAGGGGCTCAGACAGAACCTGAAGACCACCATGGTGCAGAAATACCAGCAGCCGGGAGAAGAGAGCATCACGCAGGCTGTGGACAAACTACAACAAGAGGTGAGGAACGGTGATAATGTTATAAAAGCAGGAAATGGCTTCAATAAAAAAAAAAAAAAAGAGTAACACCCTCAGTCTAACCTAACCTCAGTCACTTCAACTGTCAGTTTTATCATATCATTTTAAATTTGATCAAACAATCCCTTTAGATAATGAAATTTTGTGTTGGTCACTATTTTCTCATGCTTTTGGCCCTTTGTTCCTCCCTGAACTGCCTCCCCCTCAGTTTAAGTGTTGTGGCAGTCACAACTCCTCAGACTGGATGGAGAGTGTGTGGATCCAAGCGGCAGAAAATAAGCGGCTTGTTCCTGACAGCTGCTGTAAAACTCCCAGTGAACTTTGTGGCCACAGAGACCATCCCTCTAATATCTACAAGGTGGAGGTATAGGAAGAGCTTTCCGTTGGCCCTGCATGTCTAAATAGTAAATTATAACAAGATTTTAATTTATTTTCCCTCTCGTGTTCTCCAAGGGAGGCTGCATCATGAAATTAGAGGACTTCATCCTGAGTCAGTTGTACATTCTCGGTGCAGTTGGTATTGGGATTGCATTTCTACAGGTAAAGCCTTTACCAATGAGCAAAATAGGGGTTAATATAAACATCTATTTTAATGTTGTGCAAAATGTAATAGCTAAACTGTGAACAATGGTTGTTTTATGTGTGCGGTGTGGAAATAACAAATTCCTCGTGTCTGTTTTCTTTCAGGTTGTGGGGATGATGTTCACTTACTGCCTTTATTGGAATTTGAATGAAGAGCCGTACTGAATTTTGACTGTTTTGAGTATCACAAAATATGACACATTATTCATTGTACAGTGTTTGCTTAGGTATTGTAAAGCCCCAATTTTTTTCCACAGCCCTGTGATGCTGTGGTGTTATTACTTCAAACTATGACATGATCATCTTCAAAATACACACACTAGAAACGCAATAATGCTGCTGGACAGCACCGTTTTATTTTTCCCTGCAAAACTCCATTGCATGCTTTATGTATCCTCTATTTCACGTTCAAAACATTGATGTGTGGATGAACTAAGAGAAGAGAAATATGAACATGCTGTAGCTACTTTTGCGATCAAAGTTTTTTGATGTTTATTTAGGTTTTTTTTTTTATGTAACAACCAGCATTTACCAAAGATATGCTTTAAAAATGAATATGAAATTTAGTGTTTGCTTTTTGGGATGTAAATAAAAGATGCTCGTCATTTATGATCCACTATACATTTCTTAGATCGGTCTTTGTCTTTGAGCTTTTATTTTGAAATTATTTACGCGGATGTTGTTGGCACCTGACAGTACTTCCTCCTCGCACTCGCGTCGTTTCTCCCACAAATATTTTCTCGTTGATTTCAAGCCAAAGGCGATTGAAATGTCTGCAAAACCAACCTGTTTGATAGTGGCAAGTGCTTCTCCTCAAGGTCGGTACATTCGTGTGTTTTTTTTATTTTATTTATTGTTCTGTAACAGCCTCGTTGTTCTGCATTCAATCGTTCATTTGCCTGTTGGCTGTCCAAACAGCATCACTTGTAAGCGTTTAAAGTGACGTGTTTTGTTCATTCAGGGGTGTCAGCAAAGTCTTTTCATCAGTCCTTCAGTCTTTGTAGCTCTGCGTTTAACCTCCAGACAGCCACACCTGGGGTAAGACTCTTTCTACCTGAAAAAATACTAACAGCAGTGAGCGCTAACTTCTGTGTGCGTGACCTCAGCACGCTACTCCGTGACTCGGTTACGTAGCGGTATCCATGGCAACAGCACAGGAAAATAATTAAAAAAAATTTTTTTTTTAAAAACCTTAAAACTGCCTCTAAACTCACGGATGTCTGTAGTCCCACCGGCGGAGTACAAAGCTTTAAAGTGAGGGTTAAAAGTTTAAAGTGAGATGTCTCTCCGTTTGGTGGGACGAAAATGAAAAAAAAAAAACCTGAAAAATCTTCTATATATATATAAGAAAGCAAATATATTTCATTTCAAAACTTTAATTGCTGGACACAAGAAGTCACTATGAAGTCTGTTGTCACTGTACGTGCATGGAAGGCTTCTTATTTACACATCACTAAAGCTCCCTCTAATGGTTATGTTACTGAAAAATGTCTAAATGTCTCATAAAATCCAAGGTCCAAAATTGAGAGATATTAAATGTACAATGACATAAACCACTTCTCCTCCAGGAGCTGGATCATGTTGACAGCAGCTCAAATTGTCAGAACCCCAGATGGATAATGTTTGCCAGGAATATAACCAGTAATTATTTCCAATACTGAATAAAAAGAGGAAGAATATTTCAAAGAAGGTGGATCCACGAGTAGATATTTCATCATTTCAGCTAGACTGCAGACATCTGTGAGATCATGGATATGCATTTTAGGATGCAACCATTGGATGCAACCAAATTCTTCAAAATAGTAACCCTTGTGTATATTTTCTCCTGGCGTAGTCAACAGTGTGACCTCGGCACTACATCACGTTTCTCCGTACCAACGTGTTTCTTTGAATTGCAGGGGAAGCCCATAGACTTTGTTGGAGTTGATGAAAGCACAGCGAGATGGGTGCAGGACTTTAATGTGAAACCCTACGCGACACCGGCCAAACTAGAATCTATAGATGGTGAGAATATTCATGTCGGGGTCATTTTGCTGTTTTCGTGTGTGTTGCTGTCTGTTGGACTCTGCTCAGTTACGTCATGATGACCCTCTCAAGGTGCCCGGTACCAGGCGCTGCTCATCCCGGACTGCCCTGGAGCGCCGAATGACATGGCACACAGCGGCTCTCTGCACCGCATTCTCACACACTTCATCTCTCAACAGAGTGAGTGGGCTCATTTTGTAAGCGGTCAGTTTGTAATCGGACTTTTGTAACAGCAGATACATGCTGATTGTTCCTCTCTGTGCAGAGCCTGTGTGTGCAGTGGGACAGGGGGTGTCAGGGCTGTGTTGTGCCACTGAAGGACAGAGGTGGATTTTCAATGGCTACAGCCTAACAGGGGTCAGTGTTATTTTTGAACTCATGAGGGGGATACACCCGAATATATTCATCCTGTACTATTTGTTCACTAAATTCACTGTTTTTCTTTAAAGCCATCAGTGTTTGAACTGGTGCGGAGGCCTGACTTTGCCAACCTGCCGTTGATTGTAGAAGACTTTGTAAAAGACACTGGTGGATCATACACAGGTGAGCTGACCTGCAGAACACGTACAGTACATGGCATCAGTAAAATACTTTATCATCGTTTCTAAGACCATCTCTTGTGTTTTCCAGCGAGCCAAGAAGATGCCGTGCACGTAGTCGTCGACAGACACCTGATAACTGGACAGAATATGCAGTCCACCTCACTTGCTGTAAATAATCTAATCCTGCTCTGTAATGCCAAATAAAAAGAGACACCAGGAGCACTCAAATTCAACAGTTTAGCTGTCCCACATTTATATCAATGTAAGTAAACAAACATGGATCTTAAACAAATATTGAAAGATGCTAGGTCAGATCAGACGGTTGGCAAAAGTTAAAATACAACTTCATTACTTGTAAATGCTGTAACTTGAAACCTATTAAAAGCCACACAATCTAATGTCTTGATTTGAATATTAACAAAAGAAAAAACTTTGTAAGAGCGCATTCTGGATGATGGATAAGTAAGTAACAGAAATGATTTGTGGCTCTGGACCAATGAGATGCTGCAGCTCTCTGAAGGCCTCCCAACAAAAATAAACCCTTTCATTTAAACTTTATACATATTGATGATCATGCACCTCCTGTTGTTGAATGCAAATGTGTTACTGCTCTCTGGTTGAACTGTACAATTTTTTTCACAATATCAATGAAAAGAAATAAAACATCCTGAAGTACATATTATTTGATGCACACACCTTTTAAATGAATAAACCTCGGTTTAATTCACGCAGTCAACATTTCTCAACACTTTTCCGACCCTGAAACAAGTTGAGCATAAAACTGAATCCTGTCAGTGGCTCATTTCAGAGTTCATTTCTGTTCAGAGAGAAATAAAAAAATACCAACATACAGCACCAAGTTCAGTGAACAAGAAAAACGATATGAGTGCTGAGAATCCCAAGATCCACAGTCTTCACCAACAAGTGCAGCTCTCATAGGAGATCATAGAAATAATCCAGTCCTTGTCCCAATTCCCACAAGGAAATTCCTGTTCCCAGCTCAGTCGCCAAGGAGACCCGCAGGTAGATCGACTGTAAAATAGTTAAAATATTGTAAAATCCATACATTGCTGTATACATAATTAATGTTGCTCCTATTTTTTTTCAAAGCAACTCAAAAAGTGAAGAGTGTTACCTTTAGTGATGGATAGTACACCACATGCTTCACTGCATTGTTCCTGACATGAAAGGGAAGAAAAAGATCTTGTTAAGAGATGGTCCTGTGAGTTTTTAAGCCATATTTTGTTGGTACTGTTACTAAATCAGTACCTCTTGTAGCTGAAATAATGTTCTGCAGAATATTCATCCCAGAGAAGTTTTGGCCTGTGTTCTCGCAAAATCTCTATGTACCTGCAGGAAATCACAAGTGTCAAGTGTTAAAAGCTTAACAAACCTCTCAATCAGCATTTTACTGTGAATTCTCTCTGCTTCTTACTATAAACTCTTTTCTTCCAAAGTCACAAAAGCTTTAGTTATTTAAAAAAAAAATGTGCATGTGTTTTTTCCTTTTAGTTTTATAAGGGTGGAGCTTTTCTGATTAAAAAAAAAAAAAAAAAAGGTGATGTCACATACTTCTCAGCACAAATCAGAGATAAGCAATATTTGAATATATACAGTATATACCTGATAACAGTTGTAGGGTTGTTGTGGCCACTGTCACTAAAATCTCATCAAAACAAACCCCAAGCAAGGAGTTTTTTTGTTTTTTTTAAATAAAACTTTTACTTTGATTGTTTATTTGGTCACAAATATTTTATGTTTAAGAAAAATACTTTGATTTGAAAGTTTACAGAAACTTTAAAGGGGTGGCAATGAGTTAATTTCCAGCTAAAATTTAAAAAAAAACCATGTTTAGCAAATACCTTATGAATAATACTCTTCGTTAATTAAGTTTTGCAAAAAAATCTCCAAAATTACAAAGCACATCAGCCTTTAAGCTGAAGGCAAAAAAAAAAAATCTGTGTGTGTGGAGTTAAAAATAAATGGATATACCTGCCCTCCATGGCCCACTTCTTATCTTTGCTCGAGTCTGGGATCTTGAGCTGTCACTAGCACTTGAATCCCAGACTGGAGTGGTGGTCGATTTGAATTAAGGGAAATGTGAGCGCCAAGTTTTGACAAGGAAGAAGAGTTTGTGGCTGTTTGTCTTAAACCACTCCCTATGTAGTGCTCCGTATTTACTGCCATTTTCTCAGTGTCACAATTCTGAGTATCCTATTTTATTCACTTCAACTGTGGACCAAAACATTGGAACAAAAAAAAGTGTCTGATGCATGTACACTACTTTTTGCCAACAAGTCAAAAATGCAATATAATTTACTGATGCAAAAATAAAGTAAACTATTGAATACTGGAAGCAGTGAATAAGTGAACAAGGGACAGATTGCTGTCGACACAGCTGATGTCTCTGGCTCTGCAGCATCATTTTAAATAATTATTTAAACCGTCCACTGTGAGTCCAACAACGTTTCAGGAGGACAATGCTGAATTAGTAGACTTCTCTTTTAAATATGTGTCACTGTAACTGCTAAAATGTGAGAAAGTGTTTTAGTAATAGTCACAGTATTATCTTACCTCCCCCCCATGATTGGCTCTGTTCCCTGGCTCGCAAAATCAAGACCATACAAATTGAGTCCAAGTAGGATCTTTTGCCTCCACTGAGTGTTGGGTGCAAGCTGGAGAACACAGTCTCTCACCCAGGGCAGAGGAGAGCTCGGGCCTGGTCTGTTGAAAAATCAAATGAATAAAAGAGCATATAACTTGTCATTCATGATGTGAATCTCCTTGTAGCTGTCAGTCATTTCCATTTCTACCTCAAATATATGAGTCACTGGATCCTGTGCTCTCACCTGGCACCGCTGGAGTAATCATACGTCATGAGGCTGAATCCATCGACCGCAGGGGCCAACTGCTCAAATTCCTCCCTGCCAAACATCCCTGGCTGCCCTGTGCTGATAATGATAGAAAATATAGTTTAAAAAAAAAAATCAGCTCCAATCACAGTGATTGTTTCACATTTGTTTTTGCTGAATGCGAAATAATTTCATTCACCTTGTCACAGCAGGTGGGATAACAAGAATGCAGTCTAATCTTTTAGCTTTCAAAGTCTCACATATGTGTTTCACCAAATGAACCAGTTCCCTATATGAAAAAGATTATATATATTAATCTCAGATCAAGAAAAAATGTTAGAGCTTGAAATATTGGTCAGTCAATAGAATAACTTACTTTCTCTTGTTGCCTCCCAGCTGGCTCCACACCTCCAAGGTAAAGCCATCAAAACCTTCAGTCTGCAGGGCCACAGCATTCACATTAGACAGAACAAACACAGCAACATTTTGAGGGAATTAAAAACAATCACATCGCCTCAGTACCTTTGCAACATCCACCAGCTCACTTCCAAGCTCCTCAATTTCATCTTCACTTCCCAGCACGCTCATGTAGTCCTGGTAGGACCAGCCATCAAACAACAGCCGAGGCACTAAGGGTGAAAAAAAAAGTCTTATTTGAAGCCACTTGCACTGACCCACATTTATAGATCTGCGTTGACTTGTGAACAGTGAGGACGAGATCTTCTCACCCATCCTGACTTTTTTGTTAGACTTGCGTACAGCTTTGACCCAACCTGGAAAGACAAAAAAAGATCCTTTTACCTCATGTGTATCTCACGTTTGGTGACACTTTAATAAGAGATAAAGTAAAAAAAAAAAAAAAAAAAGGAGACTTTTGACTGTCAGTGATGTGAATCGTCTACCTGGGTCATGATCGTGGAGTCCCGTGACGTCAAAGGTTTCAGGTCCTCGTCGGCGCAGCTGAAGCCACACCGGAGACAATGACGTCAGTTTAGGGCCAAACATCTTGGCAATGTCATAGCCGTGGGAGTTCCACTGCAGGATGAGAGTATCAGACGTGATTCAGATACTGTGTCAAAACATACATAAAACAAAGAATCGCCTTTCTTACATTCCCAAATGCATGTTGAAGTAGTCACTGCCTGCAACTGTCAGACGTGTCTCCATCATCCAGGGTAAGAGATGGGGGGGCACTGGATGAGGTCAGGGTTGCAACTAATGATTGATTACTTTCATGTCAAGCTGCTAATTATTATAAGTATTGTTGTTATTGGCAGTATTATTTTTTTCCCGACCTTTTGTCGGATTGTGAAAAAGTGCCAGTTTAAAACTCACAGATTTAAATTTTTACTATCAAGGAAAACCAATAAATCTTCGCAATGGAGAACCTGGAAGCAGGAAATGCTCAACACCTGTGCTTGAAAAGGAGCTGAATGATGAACTGATTATAAAACCGTTGGTGATGAATTTTCAGCCAATTGATTTATCAATAGCTTCAACTCTGGCAAATATAATATATTTAGTATGATATTATCTCTTAATGTTACTTTGCAAAAATGCATTTATGAAACATTAAAAGACGGAGCTTTATTAATTAAAGACTAGAAGACAATGGAGGAACACAAGAGTCACTGAAATAGTAATCAAGCAATTTGGGCATTAATAAATGTTATTTGCAAATTAATTTATGAATCTATAAATAAATAGACTAAATATCAAAGTAATTCATTGTTTGATATTTAAATGGACAATAAAAGGAGCAATTATAAAAATAATTTACAAATGAAATATTAATACATCAATAAATTCTAATTAGAAACAGATTTACAAACACAACATAAAGTACATCATTTAATTTTTTAATGAATTCATAAATAAACACAACAATTTAAAAATCGATTTGAAAATGTGACCTTTTCAATGCATATTTGCACACTTACAAGAATCTGAACGTATAATTTAATGCTGTGATAACAAGTGTGTTATACAGCAGCAGAGGAGAGTGTGGATATGTTGGTGACTGGACTTCAGACTTACAGGTGTGACATATCCCAGCACTGGTCCTGGAAATGTCCTCTTGATGTGAGCACAGTGCCTCTTTTCCTCCTTCACTATGTCTTTCCAGTTAAGATCTGACACAACAAGGCCTCTCTCCAACACAGCTAATTCAGCTGGAGATGTCTGAACGGTGAGATCAAAAGAGAAAAAGGAGCCCATATCAGTGACAAATCCACGGAGGATAAGGACCTTTTCCCCGATTCTGGAGAATTCTGGTAAATTCAGCTGGCAAACACAGGAAGACTTTGTATGACCTGACAGCAAGCACAGCTCAATTTGCAGGTGAAGACCTGGAGTTACTCACCTCAGCCTCAGCTTTATGCGACTTCTTTGCATCAGTTTTTGAAAGTGTGGCACCAACCAGCCAGCAGCATGAGATGACATGCAGCAACACAAACGTCGCTCTCATTTCCAAAAAAGAAAAGCCAGTTAAAAAAGGAGCAGTTAAATAATAATACAAAAAAAAAAATTAATTAAAAAAAAAAAAAAAAAAAGGGCTAGCTCAGCTCTGCAGGTTTGCAGCGCTTCCTTCCTGACAGAGATAAAGCAGATTAAAAACCAGCATATCCTCCGGAAGACTGAATCATACAGAGCAACGATCCGACACGCCCTGGTTCATGCTCCTAAAACACATTACCTGGATTTATGATGAAGAAAAAAAAAAAAGGACGTAGCTCTGACTGCCGGACGGTTTGTGTCTTTTTGACTGACAACTTAGATCAACGTGTTTCTGAAGCGTCTGGGCAACTTCCGTGTTTGGGGGGGTTTTCAAAATAAAAGTCGTGCGATTGAGCGGCGAGAGGTCAGCTGAGCAGACAGGTGGCAGTGTGGCGAATTTGTTAAACCAGTTGGAGCGCAAACAAAGAAGACAGCCCCGCTGCTGTAAAGCCATAGAAGATATTACCAAATTATTTAACCAAATCGTCTCTTATGGTTTCGTGTCCTCTGCTCTGTCGGTGTCTCTTCAGAGACCTGAAGACTGTAACTGGGTGAGTGTCTCTCTCTCCAACTACAGCTAAAGTAAACGGAGTGCTGTGGTGTTCGCTGACATGACAGCGTAAAAGCTTTAAGGTACATTTGAACCACTAAGATGCAGCCTGCTCGTATTGTCTCATGAGAAATGGCGAACTACAGGCGAAAGTAATATTAATGCATGAAGGGCAGGAGCTCCATAACATGACTCAGCATAGTGGAATATGTCTGGGCTGTTGGATTCAGACGCGTTTAGGATTAAAGGAACCAAAACCACAATGTAAAACTACTCCACTTAAATTCAAAGACAACATTATCCCAGTGTAATGTTATACAAATTGATTATTATTATTATTATTACTGTGTATGCAGGAGTTTATGTTGTGACTTCATTTGCAATTTTAAATCGATCGATTTTTTTTTTTTTTTTACCACAAACCAATAAATAGGCCAAAAAAACTAAACAAATTACCTGCGAGTTGTAGTACAAAGTATAAAATAACATTTATATTACTTTCAGTGGTATCCAGATATTGTGCGTTGTATGTTTGGGGAACATTGAAAGTTGTACACATTTGTTTTACTTGGACCATAGAAGCACCTCAGAAGTATTGCACTTGAATAAGTGTTCCTGGTTACAGTCCGTCAATAATGAGTGATTTTGCCAATTCATCAATCACACCATCAGGTTTATCAATTAGATCTAACTTGATTTGTGGAGTAAAAGTGCGGCTGGGTCTTTGTGCTGGTCATATTCAGGTGATCTTACTTCAGTTGTGTTGAGCTCCTTCCATCTTGTGAAATGTTCATTACATGGGTGGAATATTTTATTTATATTGGGCATTTTAAATGCTTAAAACAAGGCATTTACTCTCGCACAAACCCTACAGTGTCTTGGATTGTTTTGAAGGAGACTTACATTTTACAGTTTTGATTGAGACTGATTCTACCTATGCAATGAGCCCTTCACAACATGGAATAACCTGGTATGTGTGAAGCATTAAAATGTGTTTGTATGCTGTCTATAGATGAAAGGAAGATGTATTGTTTTGTTGTTTTGGTTTTGGTTTTAGTCAACGATGGCAGTGGAGAAATTTGTGTTCAACACACTGGAGCTTCTACAGGAGGAGCGGGAAGCTGAAATAGAGGAGACCAGGTATGTAAATGAACATCCCGACTGTGATTCTATCTGACAAAGAGCACTCCGGTGGGTTTGTTTAGTGGACTTTGGAGGAGACAAATGAATAGAAGAGTGCTGAAAAACAAAGTGGCAGAGGCAGAAATATTGTGAGTTTCACCCTCTGGTGTTGGTCAGGCTCCAAACACACGGGGTTCGACATTTCCCACAACGCCACTTGATAGTGTAAGACCGTCCGTGCTGGTAAATGGCCACAGTCAAACGCTACTCTCAGAGTTTGTAATGCAGGTCCTGTGATCAAGCCCAAGTAAAGTTAACCTATATTTTATCAAAGGTTGGAAATGAAGGAAAGCGTTTTTATCTTTTTAGTGGCCGGAGTGGAGAAATACAGAAATCCATAATCCAGTTCCTCCTCATCAAAATATCCCTCCTTCTGCTGAGGACAAATTACATCACTTTTGTATTGGGCTTTCAATTTCAGATACTCAGTTTCATTTTCAGAATACAGTTCATCCTCGATATCAAAAATGTATCTGCATTACATAATTGTCACTTTCACTTTAAGTTATTAAATATGTTTTGGCTTGTTTAATCAGAGTTGTAGACATCTTGAAATGTAATTTCTACTAGTAAGAACATAATGTTGACTTGGAGGAATGTGATTGTGGATATTTAAAATTGCTGGATTCTTGCCAATACACAGCACTACATTTGTGTGCTCCCAGGATTTGGAAGGAGAACATTTCTCTCAAGGATCTTCAAAACAAAGGAGTTTGCCTGCTGAAACTGCAGATAGGAAGTCAGTCCACTGGCCTGTACGGTCGTACAGTTGTTGTCTTCGAGCCGAGAAAGCATCTGGGTTTCTTATCTCTGCCAAGCAACAACTTTGGACCTGGTGAGATGGAGAGAAAAAAAAGCATCTCTGTTTTTTGAGACTTTTCATGCTTTGCTTATTGTGAGATCTTTTTCTTTTGTTCCAGGTGACATCATTGGTTTGTATGACACCGCTGGATGCACTGCAGCCTCACAGATCAGCACAGGGATAGTGACGAGGGTCAGCCAAGTGTCTGTGAGTGTGGCCTTTGACGATTTGAAGGATGGGCTCAGTTTTGATACAGATGCTCTTCACAACCTCCTGAAGTTGGCAAATGACGTCACCTACAAACGAATGAAACAGTGAGTAATCTGAAATATCACAGAGCGTGTAAATAATGACATCGCCAAACATCTTTATTTTCACCGTGTGTTTTGTGATCATAGTGCCTTGAATACATTAAATGGATACAGCAATGGACCAGCGGCCAGTTTGATAAATGTTCTTTTCGGAGATTCAAAACCTTCTTCTCACTCACAGCCAAGTGAGTAAAGCTTTGAAACATATCCTATCGAAAACGATCCGTCTGGTTTTTCTGTGAATTCACGTAGATTTATTCTTTGTGTTTCTGTTTTGTTTCATCAGATGAGATTAAATACGTGAACTCAAACCTAGATGACTCCCAGAGAGAAGCCGTTTCCTTTGGGCTTTCACAGAGAGAACTGGCAGTGATTCATGGACCGCCAGGCACTGGGAAAACCACCACTGTGGTGGAGATAATCCTGCAAGCTGTCAAACAAGGCCAGAAGGTGGAGAAAGCTGAATTAATTCCTGTATATGAAAATATTTTTGTATCTTGTTGCATTCGTCACTGCAGCATCTCAGTCAGATAGGATCCTTTTGATAATTGGGCTCTTGTGGCTGCGCAGGTGCTGTGCTGTGCACCCTCAAACGTGGCTGTGGATAATTTAGTGGAGAGGTTAGCCCGATGCAAGGCCAAGGTCCTGAGGCTGGGTCACCCTGCCAGACTGCTGGAGTCCATACAGAAACACTCTCTGGACGCCATCCTCGCTCAGAGTGACAATGCAAACATCATAGCTGACATCCGTAAAGACATTGATAAAGCTTTCGTGAGTATTTTGGTGTGTGTGCTCCCACTGGCGTCCAGTCGAGTGCCATCGTAAATGAATTGTGACAGGTTGTGTATTTATTAATGGATTTTTTTTTCCAAGCTGGGAATAAAGAAGATGAAGGAAAAAGGAGAGCGGGTGAACTTCAGACGAGAAATAGCGGAGCTGAGGAAAGAGCTGAAAAACAGGGAGGCAACAGCCATCGCGCAGATCCTGAAAAGTGCCGATGTGGTGATGTCAACCAACACAGGTCAGTCATGTCCTCAAGTGAAGGAAATGTCATTGAGTAGCAGCGGTGGTGACGAAAGGCCTTCAGAGAGCGCTCGTCTGTGTCTGCAGGTGCTTGTAATGACGGCCCTCTGAAGCTCCTGCCTGCAGATCATTTTGATTGGGTGGTGATAGACGAGTGTGCTCAGGCCCTGGAGAGCAGCTGCTGGATTGCCTTGCTCAGAGCGCGCAAGTGCATTCTGGCTGGAGACTACAAGCAGCTGCCACCGACTATCAAATCACAAAAGTAAAATACACGTTTTCCTCTTTTTATGCATTCATGCACAAGTAACATTCAAGATTTCATATTTGTTTTATATTTTAGATATTGTCATAAAAAAAATTTCTCTAGCTGAAATGTTTACTTTAGAACAATAACTCCGAAGCATTTTTCTACATTCTTACATCATTATCACTTAATAAGCAACACTCGAGCTTGAAGGACAGGTTCGCAGTTTTTTAAATTTCCTTCATTAAACAATAGCCCGTTGTTCTGGGTTGTGTACCCTCATGGTTGAAATGCACTTATTGTAAGTCGCTTTGGATAAAAGCGTCAGCTAAATGAAATGTTATGTAATGTAATGTAACCTGTCACTCATGTGACCACTACAACTGGCTGTTGTTGTTTTTTTTTTTTCATGTAAGTGATATCAATTCTGTCAAATCAGTCACAGGAAAAAGCTAACTTTAAAACATCTTGTTACATGAGGCATTTCGCTTTCCTATGTTCCCCATACAGGGCTGCTTCAAAAGGCTTGTCTCTGAGTCTTATGGAGAGACTTATCCAGATGTACGGAGACTCAGTGGTCCGTATGCTAACAGTTCAGTACCGCATGAACAGCGCCATCATGGAGTGGGCCTCCAAAGAGATGTACCAGGGAAGACTAACCGCTCACAGCTCTGTGGAGGGACATTTATTAAAGTGAGAATCCACTCGGTTACAGAAAATGTATTTGTGTTTCAGTGAAGGATAACTCTTTAAATTAAAATATAAAAATGTTGATCCAAACAGAGATCTAGCAGGAGTCACGTGTGTCGAAGAGACCAGCACACCTCTTCTCCTTATTGACACAGCAGGGTGCGGTCTGAGTGAGATGGAGGTCGCAGATGAGCAGTCCAAAGGCAATCAAGGTTAAAACATTTTTTTTATTTTAAAAGATACCAGAAGGTTTTTACCATCTGTGTGGTGTAAGATTTAACCCTATGTTTACTGTTTCCTCAGGTGAGGTCGACATTGTTGAACTGCACATAAAGGCCTTGACTGAAGCTGGAGTGAAAGCAAAAGACATAGCTGTCATTGCTCCGTACAATCTACAAGTAAGTCACAGATCTGAGTCGGTCTGCAACTAATATCTATAAACAGATATGTGTATAAGAAAACAGCACCTGTTGGCAGCAGGAAAAGATTTGGGTACCGAAAGTCTTTTAGTTTCTCATGACCAGCACATAGAGGAAGTTTTGGCTTGGATATCTGCTAGCTCCCAAACACCTGACATATTGGTCGTTGTCCCCAGGGGCAAATCATCGTCAGATCAATAGTTGATAGGTGCAGAGATTTGGCTACAATGAACAATTATTTCCATTTTCAGTTAATGTATTTGTTTCCAAAATGTCAAAGAAAAAAGTAAATCGAACAGCCCAGAATATGAAAAATACTGATCTTAGTGTCATGTGAGACTGAAAATTGTTGCAAAACATGAAAAATTACAAGCTGGAATAATATAAT
The DNA here is from genome assembly GCF_029030835.1 of Brachyistius frenatus. Taxonomy (NCBI): domain Eukaryota; kingdom Metazoa; phylum Chordata; class Actinopteri; family Embiotocidae; genus Brachyistius; species Brachyistius frenatus. Next base: position 1,560,810 of record NW_027210673.1, read on the forward strand.
GCTGAATATTTTTACATAACACTGACTGAAAATTAAACAATCATTAAAAAAAACACGTTTTATGATCAGCTGACCTATTGTTGCAGGTCTAGTTTTGAGTAATTGTATTTTAGAATATATCTGAACTCATTGTAATAATGTAAAACTTTCTCAATGTTTAAAAAAAAAAAAATATCCAAACTATCATTTAGATCAAAATTATCACCCAAACCTTAAAAATAAAAAATGTCTGAAAATAATTGAATGATATAGTTTTTATGTTTTTATTTCCTTTAAGGTCGATCTTCTGCGTCAGAAACTGTCTTCCAGACATCCAGAGCTGGAGATCAAGTCTGTGGATGGATTTCAGGGCAGAGAAAAGGAAGCCGTTGTGCTGTCGTTGGTTCGGTCCAACAGAAAAGGTCATTTCTGAGTGTGGAGTCCTTTTGATTCCGTCACATCATGAACATTAGCTGCATTCATTTACTTGACAAACATGTTTGTCAATTCCTTTATTATAGGTGAAGTTGGATTTCTGGCAGAGGACAGAAGGATAAATGTTGCTGTGACACGTGCCAGACGCCACATCGCTGTAGTGTGTGACACACAGACCGTTCAGAATCACGCTTTCCTTAAATCCCTCATCAACCACATGACCAAGTTTGGTGAGGTCAAAACAGCATTCGAGTACATTCGAGATATCGTGCCACAGAACTACACCCGCGACCCCAAAGACACAAAGACTGCCAGCTCCTCCACATCTACCAGACAGAAGGTCAGAGATCAGCCCTCCAGTAAGGTGAAGCAAGGAAAAAAGAAATCCAGTAAGGAAAATACAGCTGGTTCAGAGAATCACGCGAAGTTCGGCACGTCAGCACTGACGGAGCACGAGCTGAACAAGAAAAGATGCGCTGAGATCAGAGAGCAGTTGGAGAGCTTCATGAAGAACTTCAGTCAGCGTGATCTACAGTTTCCTTCATCTTTTAACTCTCATGACCGCCTGCTGGTGCATCAGATCGCTGAGGAGCTGGGCCTCGTTCACGAGAGCAAAGGGGAGGGGAGCAACAGGTGCATCACGGTCTCCAGGTCCCTGGAGTCAACAGGAGCTGAGGAACCGACACAAGAAGAACAAGAACAAGAAGAAGCCAAAGAAGAGGAAACGGCCCCGAAACCCCGAACTGAGCCAGTGTGTCAACCTTCATTAGACCTGAAAAATTTACATTTGGAGAGAATGAAGAGGGAGCAGCTGAAACGGGAGGAGAACTCTCAAAAAAAAAAAATACACAACAATCCTCCAGCTCAGGCGCAGCAGTCAAAGAAGGCCAAAGGTTTGCATCCGAAACCTCTAATAAAAACATTCCGAAAGACACATCTGAAAGTGTCTTCTAATGCATCTTCTGGATTTAACAGATTTACTCTGCATCATTTTTGTTCCAGAAAAGAACCGAATCAAGGGTGGCGCCTGCGACATCGCTGCTGCCGCGGCTCCTGATGATGACTTTGACACACTCATCAGCGCTGTCATGAAGGCTGACAGTATTTGTAGTTTTGTCAAGTGTAAAGTGTCTCTACTTACACTCGGACAGCTTTGCCAGTTCTGCAACAGGCAGTACTGTCTCAGCCATCATATACCAGAGGTAAGAGGGCGACCCCAACCAAGCACTGTTCGGTTTGCGTTGTGGTTTTCTTTATCCTGGTATCACACCAAAGCATGTAACACATCCACCTGTCCACTAGAGGGCAGTATGTCAGTGTCACTTTTCACATTAGGTCAGTAGGGCGGACCGATGTAGGTGGTTAAGTGCAAGGACGTTGAAGTTGGACATTTCTTTTCTAAATGTAGTTGAGCGGTGGTGGAGTTTCAGTCCGTTTCGGCGCATATGGATTAGTTAAAGGCTGCTCCAATAGTTTCAAAATGAATCCAACGTCTACACCCAGTTGGATGCAACGACTTCAACTGATTCCTTACAGAGTGTACACAGACCTATATATTCACACTATATTGACACTATATATATTGGGGTCTGGTAACACATGGCGACCTTGCATAGGCCTAAAAAACAATGTGGTTTAGGAAAACAAAAAGTACTTGGTTAGGTAAAAGTTTTAAACTTTGAAAGAGTTACTCTCTCGAGGACTTGAACCCCGGACTCTTGGATCAAGGTTTACTGTTTTATCCATCCAACCCCTTTTGGCCTGTCTACATGACCACATGGACCTTAACAGTTTTTCACTTTGTCAAATTACGTAATGTGATGTGTGCCTACTTTTCACGCTGAAGACCCGATGTCCTCCGGTGGACTGGCGGGGATGTTGGATGCTTTGGCGTGGTACTGTGGCTGTGTTTAAGCTATGTTGGTGTGATTTACCAGAAATGATGATACATTTGCTGCTAAAAAAAAAATATATATATATATATATATATATATATATATGGATGACACCAGGAGAGTATTTTAACTTGTTTGTGTTTTTCCAAAAATTCTAATTGTCATGTCGGTAACGCTTTTTAGGTTCATGGCTGCGGCGATAAAGCCAAGTCTCACGCTCGGATGAGAATAAGCAAAGAGGGTGTTCTTTACGCTGGCAGTGGGAAGAAAGACAAATCCATGGACCCAAATAAGAAAGCCTATCTGCAAAGAAAACTGGACTCTAGACTTAAAGACATGTCATCTCAGAGGAAACCAAAAAACAAGGAGAAGGACAGCTAATGTCATCAAATTAATAAATCTGAGGACTTTGTTCTGAAAAAGATGATACAGTTCAAATGTTTATAGTCCTGTGATTAAACGTGCTGTGACCTTCACTGGATGCAGTGTGGTTTTGTATAATTTCCGGCTGAATTTCTTGTGTGAAACATGGGATTCATTAAATCAAACTTGTATCTATAAAACAGAACATCTGCTCTCCCTCTAGAGAGATGTGTCTTCTGTTCTCGAGTCTATTCTACATCCACTTTTATTGTCAGAGGACAGATTGTCAGTGGGGTTGAGTTTTTCCCGTCTTCATACAATCCAGGAGAGAAGAAGGGGAAAATCCTCTCTGTGAATCTGTCTTTGAACGTGTGTATCGCTGTTAAATCAGCAGCGTTGGTGAAAACGACCTTTCCTTTTTCATAGTCCAGCGCGACGGTAATCGTGTCAGGCTTCTGCTTCATCACGAGCTTGGTGCGAGGTGACGTCTGAGCCCAGAATGAGTCTCCATTGCACAGGCCAATTACCCAGAAACCCTCAGTGGGGTTGAGAAAGATTGTACTCTTTCTCTTGATGGACTCTCGGGCCACTCCGATGTGCCAGTCTTTGCCTTGGCCCACCTCCACGGTCCAGCTGTGCTTTCCAGACGTAAAACCGTCGGCTCCCAGCACACACACACGGCTGGTGCAGCGTTCAGGGTTGTCAGGTACGGGAAGTTTCGTGCTGTACCGCACGCAGGTCAACTCCTCAGAAAATTTTAAGTTGGACTGGGCAGTGTTTGGATCCAGAGTGACCGGAACTGGAAAATATATAGTTCAGTAGATTGAAAATATAACTACAGTAAACTTTAATTTACAGTCAACTGTTCACCCACCATATTTGACAGCGTTGGCTATTTTCTTCCAGATTCCATACTTAAGTGATCCCAGGTGCTTTGCAGAATTTATCAGAATATCTCTGACACACTCCGGCTCTTGAACGTTGCATTTGACTCTGAAACATGTTGAAACAATTACAAGATTGTCTTATGGAGACAGTTTGTGCTGATTTTAGCAGGTAGTGGCTTATACATACCTTTTCTTTGTCTGCTTGTAGTCCTTTTTAAGTTAAGGGGAGGGAGGGAGAAAATAAAAACAAATTTAAATACTACACAAGAAAAAAATCACATGTATTGGAGGTGCACATTTATTTGAAATAGATGAAAAGTGTGATGTGTGGACTGCTCTTAAACCACATGTATACTGTATGTACACACACACACACACACCAGTAAGCTCTTTATGTTACTGTTGAGATTGTGGGACAACAATTAAAATAAACATAAAGAAATGTTTTAAATCTCACTACTGTTTTCTTATATGCTTAGTTATACTGACACCAAGAGGATTGAACAATATTAAATAAAATTAGGTTAAAACTTACTTTTTGTACCTTTTTCTGTGTTTTAATATGGGAAAATATGGGTCAGCATGTGGGAGGGTCTTCTGTGTTTTAATGTTTTTTGTCATGTTCAACATCCTAAGTTTCCTCCCATTTTACTCTTCTGGTTATTTTTGATATATCTAATATACTTGTATACATTAAACATTGTATGGTTTTCATTTAGCTCGGCTAGAGGGCTTTACATTTCTAAACATTTTGACGTAAAGAAGAGATGACTGTGATAAAAAATATCCATTGAAATAATTTGTAATTTTACAACAAAAAAATTGCAGAGAAAATAATCAGTGAACACTGTGTTGTAAATGTACCTGTAAAAATGGTAGATCCTTTTCTCGGAGGGCCATTTCCACATCACTGATGGTGGACGATAGAGTTTCAATCTGGTCTTTGATGTTTTCTAGCTTCTCACACATCACCTGGATCTTTGTTTCCTCTTCTCGTTTGAGCACCTTCAGTCTGGTGTTTTGCTCCTCCCAGAGGAACTGGTGGAGCTTCTCAAACTCCTCCTTAATTACCTTCTCATTTTGATATGCTTGGGTCTGTAATGGTGAGAAGCTGGTTATTTATAGCAGTAAACAAAAATGTTTGTCGTGCTGAGACGGAAGTGTAGCCTATTTAATACCTCACTCTAAGATTCAGCATTAAAAGGCCATCAATGGTGACATGTACATATAGAGCTAAATGAAAAACTCATGAAGGACTCAACAAGATTTACCTGGATGTAGGTTTTTGTTTCATCCCACTGCTTCTTTGTCTTGTTCAGTAGTCTGAGTTTTTTCCTCAAGGCCTCCAGCATGGCTGAAACTTCTGCCTGAAATGTACACAAAAAGAATCACAAGTTAAAATCTGGAACTGAAATTGATAGAAAATTAATTAGCCACTATCCTGTTTGCAGTTTTCTACTGTGTTTTATTTGATCACAGTGAACTAAGTTCCTTTGAGTATTTGTGAAGATGCCACCTTGGAGTCTGTCTGTCTGTCTGTCCGTCTGTCTAATGTGACAGAGCAACTGGGTGTTTTCCTATCTTACTTGGATTATTTACTAAATGCTCACTGCAATCCATTCTCTATATAAAAATGTATCATTATTTGAGAAAACATTAATCAATAATGGGAGAAAAAAGAGCCCTGATGAAAACTCCTTTTAAAAAACTACAAAAAATACAGTCTTTCTAGTTTTGTAGTGTGTGTGTATACCAACAGCCCCACGCCTGCATTTCTTTTCCCCAGTTTCTATTTTTACTGTACCTTCTTCTGATGAGCTGCTTCCTCTACGGGGCAGCATTCATGCACTTTATGCTGTTTTGACACTTGGCAGACGAGACAGATTGGCTCTTCATCATTGTTACAAAAAATCTTCAGCTTCTCATTGTGAAAGAAACAAACTTCTTGATTCTTGCTGGTGTACCTTTGCGTTTGATATTCCTCTGCAGCTATCTTTAGTGCCAAATTGATGGGAGGCCTCCCGGGGACAGACACAGAGCCACACACAGGGCATTCTCGACATCTTTTCCATTCCCAGAATTTGTGTAAACAAACTCTACAAATATTGTGGCCACATTTCAAAAGAACAGGAAGACAATAAATCCCGGAGCACTGAGGACAAAGCAAGTCCTCTGCAGAGAGATTCGCTGCCATCAGGTCGAAGTGTTCCTGTAAAGTGAAGTTACGAGAAATACTTCCTTCACATTCTTCAGGTGACGTGAGTGTAGGCGGTACAGCTTGCAACACTTGGTGGAATCTCATGTAAAAGTTGGACAACGAGTATGACTGGTCAAATATAGGTATGTTCAAGTCATCCTCATGTCAGCACTGTTCACTTTCAGTTTGAAAACTAGCAACAGAAACAAATTTAAAACACATTTAGAACATAATATTAACGCTGACATTCACTTTAAGTGTACTTTATTTTCCATAATGAAATCTTTCCATATTCGACACAGTAACATGGTTTGACTAAATGCATAAATATATTAACAATGCATTGTAGTCAGACTCTAAATCAAATAAATCAAGGTTATATCAACATGATGTCTAGAAAAACATAAATCTACATGTATTTAAATGTTGTGGTATTACTGCATTGTATCCTCAAAGCTTGGAGGCAAAAACAGAGGTAGTTAAAAGATGAGCGGCCGTACTGTCAGTAAAATCGCTTTTTATACCCCAGAACCAAGAAAAAACTGTAGATAATATCTATATTTTTACACTGACTGTAGCTACAGGTAAACAGGCAGTGAATCAACAATTATTTTGGATGCAGAGACCTCAAGCAAAATACCAGAAGCTGTTCAGTCATGAGGTCGTATAGAGAGAAATATAAGTGCTTGTGCAGTAAAAAGTAAATGTGTTGGTCTCTCTCTTCTTGTGCTGTCAGCCTACTCACATTTTGTATGGAGAGAGAAAAACAAAGTTACAGTATTGTGTGTTCTCTTCAAGCATGAAGCATTTTTCCACCTCTTTTCTTTAACTCTGAATCTTTCAAAAGGGTCAGTGATCCTTGTTGAAATTGTGTCGTTAACACAATATCAGGTATTTATCCTGCTTTCAATGTATAATTGAACTCACCAGTTTCTCCCATCCATGAGAGAAATAGACAAGAAGTCCAGTAAAAGGAGCTTTCAGTTTTTTGAGGAAAATCTACAATATATAAAATTTTTGTGAATAAATTCAAAAAGGATATGAATGATAAAAGTCACTGAATATTAAGATATACTATAATAAACAGCTCTAAATAAGTAAATATGCAGTAACATGGATTCATATTTTGATGTTCGTGTTGCTTGGCATTGTAAATAAAACATGCAACAACTCATTGATATGATAGCTGAGGTGTTTTTTTTGGGCTTTCTGCCTAAAAAAAATGTTTATATTACAATGCCTTCGCAAGTAAATATTCTTAATGTGACCATTGAGATTTTACCATTGAATTATATTATTATATTTACAAGTACTACAAATACACTACATTAAAACATATGTATGTATCTCCCCTAAATAGTTGTGTATAAGTGTGTGATTGGTCAAAGATCCTTTCCCAATTGGTTTCCTTCCCAACAATATTTGTTCTTAAATTGCAACAATATTACGTTGATGTCAAAGTTAAGAGTAAAACATTCCCAGAAGTGAAAAGCAAAGGAATTTCTATGAACACAATGTGTGTTGATCCTGCTCCTTAATCTCTGTGAATAAGAAAGAAAAAAACAAAACAGTTGCATGTACCTGTTTTGTAAAGACATACTAGTTTTTGAATGGTTAAGAGATTTTAGTTAATTTTAGGTTTTACAAAACACCTCAAAAAAGTCTTACTTTTAAAACAAATTAACATGAGAATAGTATGTACATGAATACAATAATAAATATGCATGATATCAGTTAGATTCAGAAATGGCTCAACTGTTGGATGTGGTGTAAAAAGGTTGTGTTGGATTTGAACAACAAGCCGTGTAACTACGATTGCTGACATATCACTGAATTATTCTGCCAAAGATCATTTCATCTCACTTAACAACTCTAATGCATAAAATAGCCACTACACTAAATCATAAATGTTCTTTGGACGGTCCATATCCTATTTAAATGCTGCAACAAGTGGCCAGTCATCAGAGATAATGGCGGTTCTTCAGCTTGTCTTGAAATGCAACACTGTCAGTAATACCTCCTCTGTCAGCTTCAGACTGATGTCTAAATAGGATGGATGCCTTGATCGCATCCTCTGAGCCGCACTCCGGGTTCAGTTCAGCATCCCCTGCACAAGGCCGAGAAGTGTTACTCCTCAAACATCTCGGGCAAATCTTGAGGCTGCTTGCTTCTCTCAGATCAGTCAGGAGCCTGTGAGGCATCTCGCTGTGTCTGCAGATCCAACGCACAAACACGTCCTCGCTCTCACACAAATCCAGGCTTCATGGAGGACTTGAAACATTTAGGACAACCCTTTGTCCCGTTTGTCTGCAGACACCTGAAAGCAGAAAACAGCCACGTGTCAAGAGTTAAAATGAGGACATACACATATTAAACTACGCATTTGAAACTAAGTCTGAGAGTGAGCAAAGTCTGTATTACAGTGGATACCTCTTTATTAGTTATGGGTGAAGAAAGTCAACACTTCTGAAATAAAATGTAACTAGAGTATGTATAAACTGTGAAATAGGCTGTGAATAAACACCCACTTCAGGTGGAAAATGTGGGAACAGGGTAAGGCCTGCAGCTTTTGGTCCCTGTCCCCGATGGACTCTCCACACATGCCGCAGTAGAGCTCCAGCTCCTCGACGCACTGCAGGAACTTCACCACCTGCTCTCTGAGCTCCTCCTGCTGCCCCTGGCTGCGGTAAATCCCTTCACTCAGGCAGTGAACCTTCAGCGTACACAGCTTGTATACAGGAAAAACACAAGTCAGCATGACATGTAGAGTGTGTGAGTGGATTATAGCGCTTGTGTGTAGCGTGCGTATGGATTAACTTGCATCATTTTTGCTTCATTTATTGTTTATTGTTGATTAAATGTCAGAAACTATTGACAAAGTCCATAGATGTCTCATTTTGTTCAACCGACAGCCGAAAGCCAAAGATATTCAGTTAAATTATATATGACAGAAAAAGCCTTGAGGAGGTTATTTTGTCAACTAATTGATGAATCAACTATCAATAATTATTACTCGTTTGATTTGTCCTGTTTAAAAAACATCAGCTACCTTGTTTCCCATCCCATCTGCCAGCTCCTGTGCTCGCTGCAAAGAATCAAGAGCCTGGAAAATAAACAAGGTCATAATTACGACATAAGCGCTTGTTATGAGACCAATAAAACAATCACATCAGTTTTATTTTATAATTGGGAGATTTATATAATTGTAGGTACCTTGTCAAATTCTTTCTGCTGAAGCCAGCACTTTGCGACTCCCAGATAGACCTGTGTTTGTCCAAGACGGTTTCCAATCTCAGTCATAATGCCCAGTGCAGACTCATAACGAGGGAATGCTTTCTAAATGGACGGAGAGAGAATAATAGTTTAGCACACGGTCGTCTTAAAAACAGACATCTAAATGCTAAGAGTCTTTAACTTTCAAAAAGCACAACAAGTGTACGAGGCAAAGAAAAAAATGTATCTTTAACGACCGAATACAAATTTGCACCGATATGGATGCAATACTGACGCCTTACATCAACGTCATGCCTGCAGCGATGTATGTCTGCAAAGTTCAGTAGGCACAGAGCCTGCAAAGGCCGGTCGCCATGCTGCAGAGCGATCTTCATAGATTCCTGTTGAAGCACAAGACAAGAGGATTCAATGGCATAAAAACGAGACTTCAGAGGGGAGTCCTACGCTTGACTTCTGACACCAACATGCTCCACAAATCCAATGGGAAATTATGGGAAACCTGATTTAGAATTATGGTTTGTTATTGGCAGCTACATGTTCTTTAAACTGCAGTACTCCATTATACAGAACTGTAATGTATAATATGTATATTTCAGGTTCAGGTTCAGATGCAGTGCTTTGGTTTATATCTACTACAGAACTGTTTACCATCCCAACACTAACACGTGAATCCGGAAGCTAAAGCCTGCAACCCCTGAAACTACAGTGACACAAATGAATGCAGTAATTTTTCCCTGGTAGCTTTAATATCAGTATATATTCAAATAAGCCACAGTGAGAGGCGATGGGGAATCTAAGGCGCTGTTGCTTCACCTTCAGGACTCCTCTCGGGTTTTGGTATTCTGAATATGACAGGATGTGTAAATTGTTTGGCTAAATATGTTTGGTAAATATAATAAATCTGAAATGCATCCTGCTGTCTTGTTACTATAATTTTACACTCCAAGGCAATGACATCAAGTTATTTTTCACCCTCTGTACATAATTAGAACAGAGTGAGGACCAAAGCCACCCTCTTCATTAACACTTTAAACTGCGCCTCTGTGAGCATATTTTTGTCGAGGTTTAGGCCCCGTACAGCAGAACAACTGGCACTCGCAACTGTCGGCAGCACAACAACTACTACATCTGCATCGCCGACACCGGAACAGCCACAGGCATCAAGAGACGGCAAGTTGGTGAGGAAACCAAAACTGTGACATTCTCAGTTTGTTCTCCGAGGACGGTAATGATGTGTTGGACGGTGATACAACAATACCTCACAGCACTCCATGGCGTCCGGCAGGCGCTCCAGTTTCCTGTAGGCTACAGACATGTGGTACTGGCTCATGGCTCGATACTTGAGGCTCCAACCTTTGCCATAGTCATTGACAAGCTCAGCTGCTTTGCAGGGGAAGAACAGGGCTTTCTCATAGTCCTGTTGGCAGACGTGAACAACAAGTAAGACCTTGGATGTCCAGTTATTTTCCACAAATGGCCGCATATCCCATTTAGATTCCACTAACGTCAGCATTTTGGTTGGTTTGTAATTGTCCTTCTATGAGAACTCAGACAGTATTCAGAGAAAGAATCTGAGCAGAAACTGAGGGTTTGTCGACCTGTGTGTCCCTGCGTTACTTTGAAGCGTGTAATACTTTTTGTTTCACAAAATAACGTGACATATGAGTGCATTCTTCAAACGCCACTTCATCACGATCCCATTGAAACCTATCCTCCATGGGAAGCCGGGGGATTACACTTACAAATCTCTGATGTCAAGGGTACTACATAAACCCCCACCAGACAGCCTGCTCACTCTGCCCTTGTTGTACAATGCCCAGTACAACACAAGATATAACCATTGATGATGTTTGCTCGGATGCTCTGAGGTGTTGTCATACTCTGTAAATGCGCTGGCAAAATAAGTGTTGATTGTGCAATCAAAGTCACACGTGCAGGTCGGTTAATGTTTTACCCAAATAACATAGCTGAGGGGTCTGAAATGTATTTAGTCTTCTTGTCTATGGTGTCATAACTAATGCTGAGCAAAGACGCACACGAAATATTTGCAGTGCAGCACAGATTAAGATCACCAAAATTCTGCTTTCTGTTGATGTGGATCAATCAAATCACATTCGATGAACAGCTGTATATTGAGTACCTTCAGCTGGACATAGATGTTCCCCAGACTGCAGCAGACTCTGCACTCCAGCATCTTGTCATCGTTGTTGTGTGCGTAGCGCAGGGCCTTCTCGTAGCTCTCCAGCGCTTTCTGGAAGACACTGAGGCCCAGGAAGGCGTTGCCCATGCTAAGACATACCTGGCCGTTGAGCTGCAGGCTGACAGTGGTACCCTGCATGTTTAAGCAGGTCTTACAGTAGGACACGGTTTTCTGGAAGTCGCACAGCTTCTCATTGCTGCGCGCCAGGTTCAGGTAGCCCTCCGTCAGGTAGTCCGGGTCCTCCATTTCTCTGGCTGTGTCGATTTGATCAAGGGCGTACTGCAGAGAAAGGATGAGAGTACGACGATAGAGGCTACTTGGAAATAATCAGATGGATTCAAAAATAGAAGATATCTGATAAAAGTATTCAGGCATAAGGCCTCTGCTTTATAACGTCCTCATTAGAACTGGGTTAGTGAGGGTGGGTGCTGTTTGAGTGAGGACGATTATGTCAACAAGACACCCCACACTGATACTTAGGTTGCAGGGCACTTATTTACTCTGCATCGTGTGGAAGCCACAAATTAACCCGTGCTTGTCTAAATCGCTGGAAAAAAGGGGGAAGGAGATCCGTGACGTCTTCTCAATAATCAATCATCTCTGAGACACTGGAAATGTTAACATGCTACTACAGCATGAACTGTACTAGTCCTGAGAACACATGGTGACATCTAAATAGCTGAGATATTCAGTGACAACCACCAACTCAGTTTGCACACAGACACACACACACACACACACACACACACACACACACACACACACACACACACACACACACACACACACACACACACACACACACACACACACACACACACACACTCTGCTGGTTGCATAACAAAATATGATCACACAGTTTAAAGAATATGAGAAATGTCTTGCAATGATACAATTCAATCCTGTTTAGACTTGAAATATCAATACAGGAAACTGAAATGATTCCTTCGTTGCACATTTTGCCAAAATTAAACCTTTAGAAGAAATAGTCTAGTCATCTATGTACACTGATTAAATGGTATTTGGTTGGCTATAGTGAATGAAGTCATTGTTTGTGGCATACAGCTGGAGGCTTACCTTGAGCATATCTTTGTATTTCCCCATTTCTGAGTGAGCTGTGATCAGGCACCCCAGCACCCGAAACTTCCCTCCAGGATCCGAGGTCTTTTCCAGCACTTTCGTCCACACATGCAGGGCTTTGTCTGTCTGATTGGACTGATACAACCTCAGGCCCTTCTCTATCTGCTGCTTGGTTTGGTCCTGGCCCATCTCTGGTGCAAGGCGCCTCATAAAAATATTCATTCGTTTAGGCCATGCAACTCAGTGAGGCAGCAAGAAAGTAGATCCTTGCCATGCACAGTACAACTCCAAAGAAGATCCCTTGAAGATGATCCTCTGCGAGGTCGGTGCCAGACGGCCTACCAGATCCCGCTCTATCAGCTCCGGCTGTGCTGAGACGGAAAGGAAACTGGATCCACCGAAGTAAAACGGCGACACACCAAGACCATTATCACCAGACGCTTTGTGGGGAGCTGGAGGGCCGAGAAAATATCTTCCCCATTTAACCACGCAATGATCCCCTCTCACCATCAAGTGTTCAAAAATTCTCCCACAGATTTCCGTTTGAAAAACGTCAAAGAAACACGTTTCCCGGCAGACTGCTAGCAGTGATATCCCAGAATATCTCCTCCCTCCACACCCCAGCAAAAGGAATTCTCAGCACCCCCGTGTCCAACCCCCTCCACCTTCCTCCTACTGCTGGCGCTACAGCAGATGGCCTTGTCACTCTAGACCATGTGTCTCTTCAGGAATTATGTTCTGCCCTCAGCAAACAGCCCCAAGGTCACTGCAGCTCCTAGCCATCTACCTTCACACGAAACCTCACTCTCTGACCAACACTGGACTGGGATTTTGGACATTACAAACCTTTGGGGCTTTGACAACACTCATCGACAAAAGGAGCCGAGTAGGGTCTCACATGTGGGGCTGTGAACTGTGACAGGGCGGCTATGAGCAGCTTCATCACCCCCCCCCACACACACACACACACACATTAAAAGAAGTGCGTGTCAGACGGTGCTCGTCGTGGCTGTTAGTTCCTGTTGGGAGTCCTTATGGAGGCGCATATGTGCCCCCAGAAACCCCCTCCCCTCATCTCGGCGTCAGCAACTGATGCTTAGAATAGTTCACAAAGTCTGACATGTTACCGGGCTTGGGTTTCAGCTGCACAGCCTCCTGCAACACATCAATGGGATCAAAGTTTTGGCCTCTCTGTAGTAGCTTTCTCTCCTTCAACTCCCCTTTTTACCCCCCCAGGGACGGAAACGGACACCTTCGCCACCTCGACATTCACAAACCGCGTTAGCAACTCAAAGATAAATATTGTTAGAAGTTACGTCATTTGTTAGTTTCCAAATGCATCAGCGTATAATTGCAACAATAAAAGATGCTAAATTCCTGGTAATAAACATAGTATTAATAGTCGGAGATAGTTAATGCATAAAGGCTCGAGGGCCATAGATAGTAAAAACAAACAGTGGGAGCTCGTAGCTACAGCGATATATTTAACATTTTAGTTAACAGCTTGACTCAAACATGTATAGCGTACATCAAAATACAATCTTAAGAGAAGGAATTGTGAAAAAATGTGAAAGTTAGAAAACATCCGCTGTTATTGTGTTTATGCAGTTTATGCACACTGACATCAGATTTGACATCAGAGGATATTCAGCCAACAACATCATGATACACGTAATTACAATACACTGAAGGATGTTTCCAGTTTAGTAAAATGTATACACCGAAGCTGTTCATGCGTGTCAATAAACGAGCAGTGCACAGGAAACAACAGATTAGTTCATCACTGATTACAGCATCACCACAAATTGTTTGACTTCTCGGCTAAGGGATCCACAACGAGACACACTGTAATAGAAGCAAGTGACACACGGCGCTGGGCTGCCGTTGCTGGACTGGCGGTAAAGTCTGAATGGAATGAGTGAAACAGCTGAGTAAACACATTTAGGGCAGGTCTCCTCACAGCATGTCTGAAGAGTGAAGTCATGGTAAGTTATCCAACAGTCTTCCCTGATTGTCTGTGGCGAGCGTGTGGACCACAGAGAGATCATCCAGAGGACAGGTTAGGCCAAAACAAACTGCCAGTTTGTCAGGAGGATTTTTATCCCCCTGATAACCGAGACGACCGACGTGGCCGGGTTAAACTTTAACGTATTCGCGTCGCCTTTCTTACATTTGTCCCTGAAGACGTATATGCAGCCATTACAGCTGGCAACCTTCCACAGCGAAGGAATGCAACTCCACACCTCGGGGAAGCGCAGGCGGGTGAAACTCTCCAGCAGAGGGTTGTAGCACACCAGGGAGTCTCCTTCTGCCACGATAAAGATCACGTCCATGTGGACTGCTGCGTGCATGCAGCCCGCAAACGGCAGCATGTAAGGTTTAATCTGGCACTTTTGGGAGGAGGTGTCGAAGCACTGAATGAGACGGGATGGCTTCGTGAAAAAGTCCATGTCGTTCTCCTCCCCTCCGAGCAGGTAGATGGTGCCGCCCAGGTTTACGCCAGCAGCCCCGGACACCGCGGTGTCCAGCTGGCTGGTCTCTGTCCACATGTTGTCTTTCACCGTGTAGTAGATGACGGCATTAGAGAGCGTGTCCTGCAGCGTCTTACCTCCCAGTGAGTAGATAGCGTCCTCAGTGGAGACGGAGACCATGGTGTGGTGGAGGCGGTCTCTGGGCAGTGGTGCGCAGCGCTCCCAATCCATGGTGTGCATGTTGCACTTCCACATGCGGCGGGGGATAGACCCCCCCACCACGTACAGGTCTCCGCCGTGTTTACAGGCTGCAGTGATCTGATGGCACAAACTGTTCTGGCCACTGACGCTGATCGTGTCGTCCTCATCACAGTGCAGTGACACGGCCAGGGAGTGAGTCCTCGTCTCCTCCTTACCAATCAGGTAAATGTGGACATTCTCACCAATCTCCTGTCGAAGATATAAAGAGATATTAGACATCGGAGACGCAAATAATTTCCACATGTGACGAGAGCAACCTCTTCAAAAACGTTACCTTGAGATTTTCTTGGAGGATACAAGAGAACTCCTCTCTCTCAACCTTGTTGTGGTTTATCCACGACTCGATGGCCACTGTTGGATTTTGGGAGCTCGGAACGCCATCTGAAGACAAACACGAAGCAAAGATAAGACATAGTGTACACAATGTGTATTATGAAGGATTACTTACCTGACTTTTAACATTTCATACAAAATAATAAAAAACAAAACAAAGGCTTAGTGGATGATAGGAGGAAATAAATTCACAACGACAATTAGAAGTGTGTGCTTACATGATTTGTATGAAGGTGGTTTAAGTATGTAAAAACCCTGGCTGATCTACAACCTGGTGACAAAGCAGCAAACTGTAATACCTTTCATGATGTCCAAGAGCAGGCAGAGAGGCAGATTAACAAACTCTTCAGTCTGATGCAGCTGAGCCAGATGGATTTTAGCACAGTGCTTGGCTGCAGTATACAGCTCCTGGTCACTGTGTCTGTCTGCAAGCCACATCACCTGGAATAAAAAAAAAATAATAATAATAATGACAAAAGATACTTCATAATTATTGCCAAGCAGCGAGTACTGTTAGATTTGTAAAAAAACAAACAAACAAACAAACAAACAGGGAATCACCTGTAAGCAGTTCTTGACCTCCACTGTCCGTGAGAGGAAACGGGAGCATTCTTCAAACAGAGCAGTCAGCTGGTACATGTCGGCCATCTCGTAGGTGTCCTGCAGCTCCTCCACCCTCAGTTTAATCGTGCCGTGGTAGATGTAGTCGATCAGCAGCTGGAACACGGAGGCGCCGACGTCCTTCAGCTCAATGCTGCGGTCGTGGGACTCTTTGAGGTTGGAGGTGAACATCGAGCGGAAGAAACTGCTCTGCGCTGAGAGCACGAGCCGGTGCAGTTGGAACTCTTTGCTGTCCACGGTGACGGTGACGTCGGCGAACAGGCCGTCCTCCAGGCACAGGTCCATGATGCTCTTCACCACTCGGCTGGAGTGAGAGCGGTCGGTGAACGTGTACCCCAGGAAGTAGTTCTCCTCTCCCACAGAGCCCCCGACACTGAGGCCGCCCTTCTCGCTGGACTCCATCTTTTGCTGTTCGCCTTGTTGGAAATCACCGAAGACCATGTTTAGAGTTGGACGCCAGATTATCAGGTACATCTGACTAAAACTACCACAACAATTGTGAAATGAACGCTGCCTTCATTAGGACAACGGCGTTTTGTTTTTGTTGATTATTGCTGAGATAAGATAAACATAAACATATAAGATAAACACACAACATTTAAAAGGGTTCCTGATCTAGTGTGTCTTTATTTTACTTGTGGCTACTAACATTTTTCAAACGAAAAAAATAAGCTTGTCAGCGCTTTATAATGGTCAATCTATTAATATAGTTTTATAAAGTAGTCAAAGGTGTGTGTGTGTGTGTGTGTGTGTGTGTGTGTGTGTGTGTGTGTGTGTGTGTGTGTGTGTGTGTGTAAATAACAAAGGACTCAGAGATAGTAATGTTTCCATGAAATGAAACATCTCAGGTAGGTTGACGTCAGCGGTTCATTTACAGGTGGGATGCTTTTCTACACAGGGTCTGTATCTCTGCATGTTTCGAGATGTCCCATTTAATTACACTTAAAGACTAATAAACATGACATCAGATGAACAACAACAGATAATTCACAGGTGTTTGTTGAGAGCCTAAGCTAAGCTAAGCTAAGATAGCTTTGTTGTGGTTACGGTTAGCTCGCGTGCGGCTCGCTGGCTACCGCTCCCTCGAGCGCAAATTCAGCCGCGTTATTGTGGCGGTGGAGTCATTACTAGCGCCACCAATGGGACGTAACAATCGTAACGCTTTACATGGGAGTAGTAAACAAAGGTAGTTACCTTTATCTCCACTACTTTATCATTCAGAAGCAGCTGAACTCTTCACCGGAAGTAAATAAACGTTTTTCAAAAGAGCAGCCGTGAAGCGATTCCCTGCGGTACTGCCACCGCGTGGTGAAGCTGTGTTACTGCAAGTTACTCCAACTCCCCTTTTTATGGAAGACAATATAAATATAATCCGCCAAACACACCAAATATGGATCAAACTTTTTTTTTCTTTTTTTTAATTTAAGGGAGTTAGTTATTTGTATAAGTAGTGACTCCAGGACATACTGTGATAAACAAATATGATTAAATCATGCCTTTTGTTACAGCTTGGACTGTATCTTTACCAAATAGGTGAGATTTTCAAGTCATATTTGTTTAATCCAATTCCACCTATTGAGAAAGAGCCGAGCGTTAAGATAATGAATACAAACCATTCACCCAGGGAATTCTTGCATAAAAGATTGTGAATTAGATTCTGGTTATCTTTGCAGCGCTGACTTCACCCACTGAATGACTGTCCATTAAATTATTTACGAGAGGGTTTTACCAATTCATTTCATTTTATTGGGTAAACATATTATTCAAAGCTACAAATACTTGCAGTTGTTATCCCCAACGGTGCCAATGGAAGAATTCAGTAATTTACTTGCACATATCTCAATTTATGGAGGATGGAAGTAATTTCAGCTTCAGTTAACTCATTTTATGTTTTTCTTTGTTTTGTTTAGGTGTATTGTACTCAAGGAATACCTCACATGAGCTTTGCACAATAAAAGAAGAAAATGATTCGTTGCCTCCGAGTCCAGCTAGCTGAAAGGTTTTTGTGCTGAAGAGCCAGTTTCCTGAAACTCTTGCTGTCTGCTCTGCATCACGGCCAACTGGCTTTTGGTGCCCTTTTTCCAAGAGGGAAAAATGCACGGTATTCTCTTAGTTACTTCTGTCTGAATTCACAGAAGTGCAAGAGGAAGAGTGGAGGTGAGAGGGATGCGGTGCACTATCTGTTGGTAGCACTCAAGAGATTATTTAAATTGTGACCATGAACTCACAATTTAAAATCTGCCTCCAGGTCATTTTGTGGCTTTGGTTTAAAGAGGTACTGCAAGGTAAGTACAAACAGAGAACCTGTTAAGAGGGCTGCGTTGAGGACAGAAATCTTGAGCGTTATATAATGATACTGCATGCATTGTGCAATATGCATTGAAAATATCAACAGGTGTTCATTTTAAGTGTACTGAGGCATGGTCAGTTTATCTGCAGTGACTTATTTCAACTCTCTAACAGCTAAACTTTCATGTCTTCTTTAGATGTGGCTGCAGGCAAAAATCCAACTTCTCAAAAAACTGCAGTCTCTGATGCAAACCTGATGTTTGAGGTATTTTCTTCCCCGAAATTAACTTGAGCCTTCCGGCATGTGACTTAAATATGGTGCTGTTCCCCTTGCAGAGATGATGATGGATATTTCTTCATCTCTCCCGTTTACAGTTTCTGCTGGGTGGGATGGAGATCGACCAGGACAACAACGGCGCCCTGCTTGACAAGGAGATGGCATCGATGAGGCAAGGACGGGCTTTCTTGGCTAAGATCAACGACAACATCCCCAGAAGTCTTAGCTCCATGGTGCAGATGGTGAGCATGCTAGAGGGTCAGAGGAAGAGGCCACTGACTCAGGATCAGTTTGAGAGTCTTGTCCTCAGCATGGTGTACTCTGCCCACCGGGCTCGGCATCAGGAGAGAACAGAGGAACAGGAGGCCTGGGGTAAAGTGCTCCTCCAGCTGGCAAATGTCACGGTCCATGAACTACGAGGAAATTATCTCTTCAATTATGCTTAATACACGCACTACCTTTCTGTATAAACTGAATGTGCATGCAATAAATGACCTATCTTACATCTGACCGTGTTGTGCATTCATAACTAATTATACACGTGATCAAAGGTTTGTCAAAGAAAGACTGAACCACATATGAATTAATATATTTATTGTAGAAAAACCGCTGACAATGTAGTTTTAAAGAAGTTTGAAAAAGAAAATCCAAGACATTTTTTCAAATATATAAAGAATCCCCGAAGTTATAAACCGTAACAAAAGAACATATATACATAAGGATTTTTAAGAATCTGTCTACACTTCACTTCTTCCTCGTCTGTGCTTGTTTTTGTTTCGTACACCCACTCTTGGTCTTGGTTTTGGTCTCAGTTTCCTCCAGAGAAGCTATTTTTTTCTTGAGCTCTGCACCCACAGCAGGACCCCTCCGGGCCCTGCTGGAGCGCTGCTGCCTCCTCCGCTGCCCTCTCAAACTGGCCACCGAGGCCGAGGTCTCCTCCTTCAGTTCGTGCTCGTCACTGACCAAAGACTTGTTGCGGTCCCAGACGAGCATCGTTACACCTGGGGGTGAGCCAGACGCAGCTTCAGTGAGACATTTTCTCAAAGGAATTATATGGATCAACACCACATCTATCGATGTGCTTCTGATTAACTCACCCATGCCTGAACCAATCACATCACCCATCGGACTGAATTTGTTGACCTGTGTAAACAGAATTTGTGCGTGAATGACTACAGTTTCAGTGCTTTGACATGTTCGTGGTGTTGTTAAACGACACTCACAGATTTGATCCCTGCAACATTGGGATCGTACAGCTGACACACGAGCTCCGCCGTGTTGGAGTCAATGATGTCGATGGTCCTCTGTTCGTCGGCACAAACACGGTCATCAGGGTAACGCCCTGCCACAATTAGGTCATACGAAGGATGCCATGTAGCCTAGAGGACAATTATAACAGTGCATTATAACACAAATTACATGAAAGTTACTATCACTGCTCCTGCAAACTTTTATTCCCATTCAGATATTGATGGTATAATCTTGTAGGCATTTGGCCGTTACCCTCAAACCATGATTACAATTTGACTTTTGCAGAGATCTTTGGAAACCGATAGTCCTGAAATTTAGTTGTTGTTTTTTCTTCTAAATGTGTGTATATTTGATTAAAAGGCAGTATGGAAACATGGGTTTCTTGTATCACACAACAATCCTGTCAGACCTTGACTGCAGGAGATAAACTGTAGTCAAAGGCTAGTCATTTCAGTCTCTGCAGCAATGATGTCAATATAAAAAAAAAAACCATCTGCTGATGATTTAAGATTTTTAACTTTGAGATGTAATAATGTCTGTGTCTGGTTTTCATGCTGGTGGTGTTTGTACTTCAAAACACGTGCTACAAAACCTGCTAGAGTTGTGTCTCTCAGCTGGTCCAGCATCAGGACACACATTTTGTTTTCAGTCTCAACTCAAATCGACTTAAGTCTTCACTCAAATTTATGAGTAGTTCAAATTTTCTTCACAGAAAAATACTACAGTAAAACACAACGCCTTCATGCACTATAAAAAAAAACACAATTAAACAAAAGTGTTTAAACATGAAAAAAATACCTCCTCTTTAATTAAATAACAAGGCCGATTTTTTTTCTTGGACGAAATAAAAAGGCAGACTTCTCTAATCCTAAACTTGTTAACAAATGCTTGAAGGAAAGATAACTGCTGATGTGATGACATCAGTTTTGGTCATTACCGTCATGACAGCACGTCCAACAAAGTGCTACTGCACACGTGGGAAAACGTGTATCTTTTAAAGTAGACTTAAGAAAAGTGTTTCGCCTGAACTCATTTTTTTTTTTCTTTCACGCACACACCTGCGACACACTAAAAGTAGAATTGAGAATCACTGTACTCAAGGATATGCACACAAGTCTAGAGATCGGAACAAACCTTGATGGGTGTGAGGTGCTGAAACTGTCTGTGTGGGTGCTGGATGATGTGTTGAGGCTTCGACCAGTCGGAGGACGAGTAGACGCGGATCTGGTCGTATTGATCTGTGGTGAGCAGCTTGGAGCAGTCCAATGGGTTGAAATAGGCTGCGAGGAGACAACAATAACAGCTTCACCAAAAAATGATGTAAGATTGTCTTTACATCTTGTGGTCAAAGGAATGAGGTACAAATAATGCCTCGTATTCTTTTAGGTTTTTATCTTTTCGTGAAATCACTCGGAGCCTAAAAGTCTTTCGCCAAATAAATGAAGAAAACTGAACAGATGGCATCTTTTACCAACAATTTCAACTAGTATTTCTCAACAATATTTAGTATCTATATGATTGTGAAACAAAACTTAAAAAGTCAGGACAATTTGCCCTCAATTTTTAATTACTCAATTTATTATTTCTACTGCCAATGTCCCAAATGCTTGTAAACTGCATCATTTTCTGTAAATAATTTCAAAAATTCACATCAGTGAGAAAAAGCAGTTTTACTGGAACAAAGGGTTACCCGAGTTGACGGCTCTCTCATGAGGCATGTCGTAGAGGAAGCTCTTCTTGTCTTTGATGTTCCTCAGGTCCCAAAGCTTCACCGTGTGGTCAACTGATGCCGTCGCCAGCAGCCAGTCGCATCGGGAGTTGAACTCTGCATGGGTCACTTTGGCTTTGTGCAACTTGTCACTGAAAATCTAAAACATGAAAAGAAAGCCATTAACAACTAAACCACCCATTCATCTCTTAGTCCCTATATATTAAATCATTCTTTTGATTGAGAATTAAAACACACCTTTTGGCCATCGAGACCCAGCAGTAAGAGCTGTCCCATATTGTCTCCTGTTACCAGCATCTGTCGGCTTACAGACACATCAACACAGCAGAACCAAAAACTGTGGGAGAAAAACAAGAACAAAACGAATTCACTGGACGTGAGACACGGAAGATTAAACATGAATGAAGCTAAAAACTTTTTAAAAATAAAAATATCCAACCTAATACGTACTCTATTACATGACACATCTATAGACAACATTTTACATGTACAGTAAATTCATGTAACACTCATTTTGCTTTACAGTTCACCCAAACCAAAAAAAAAAGATCCTGTTTTCTCACCTTCCTCTACTGGTATGTAAACATGCAGATAATGTTGTTGTTGTTGTTGTTGTTGTTGTTTTTTAAACCTGAGCACACAGAGATCAACTTCATATTTGGTTGGCTGTTCACAATTTTGAGAAATGACATTTAGAAAAATCTAAGGCAGATGTCACTCTGGATGTGATTTCACAGACTTCTGCATTGAACTACTTTTTTTTTTTTTTTTTACTAAAGAAAGCAGTTTTTCTGATGAAATGATGGAAAGTAGTCAGCAGCAAAATCTAGTCCGAGGCATCTTTTCTTTCCGTTTAAAACTGTATGTGTTTTCTGTACACGGTCTCTGATGAACAACATCAACAAAAACTGCTGACAGCCTGTTCTGTGAACTATCCAGAGTAATGGGGACATTATTGAATTTCTCTGAATGTCAGTTTTGTTGTTGAGGCAGAAATCTTATCAACAGTGATAAGATTGCTTTAAAACTGAGGCAGTGAGGCCAAAACTATCTGCAGAGACAGCGGAGGTAAGTGAAAAAACTTTCTTTTTTTATTTTGTCACTGTCGAGCATCAGTCTTCTCTTTTTTTTTTTCCTCACCAAACATTGTGGTGATCGTGGTGACAGTCTTGAGTTCTGGCCAGTAGCGTGGGTGTGTGGCCCTCAAAGCTCTGCATGGTCAGTGTGCCCCCGCCAGAGGCCACGTAGACTTTGGAAAGGTCCATAATGGAAAACTTCATCCCTCCGATAAAGTCTCCGCATCCGTTCTGCGCACACAAAGACAAATGCAGGCCTATCACTGGGGAGCGATGAGCACGACACTCTCACACAGATGTTTTAACCATTAAGAGATGCCTGGTAAGAAGACTGATGCTTGACTGATCAGGCCCACAACCTACAAGCCTTTTTAATTTCAGTTTCCAGAAAAACAGGGGCCTTAAGTCTTACTTCAGTGAGTCTGTCCTGGCAAACACTGTGAGAGTCCTCCCACTGAAATCCCGAAGTGCTGTCGTACCCCCGATAGACGAGGTGAACAGCTGAGTGGGATTTAACTGGTTAAACTTCATGCCTGTAACCGAGTCTCCAGCCCCCATCTAAGCAGAGAACCAATAAGGGTGGGTCATCAAACACGTCTAAATTACATGGTTCTAAAATCAACTTGATTGTTATCCAGTGCGATTTGTTGAAGCACCGGAGCACACCTGGGGCAGGCAGGTGTGCACATATGGGCGCAGGTTTACATGCAATAATCAATGATGTATATCTTCATTGCTTTAATCAAATATAGTCAGCAATATAATCATGCTATTTCCCAACAGTTGTTCTGGATTATCAAAAGTGTGACAGTTGGAATTCAGTCACATGTTCCTGCAAATATTTCAGAATAAAAGCCTTGTTTGGAAATAAAATGTTTCCTTCAGATGAAACACAAGAGGACTTTTAATTTGAAATGGATACAGGAAGTGTTGAGTTTGTATTAAGAGTGTAAGGCAGTGACTTGAACAGGACAAATAGAAGCAGATCAAAACAAGGCTTGAATCAATCATTACCTCTTAAGTGTCAATACGATAATTTTGACCATTTCATTAGTTTTTAATTGTCTCTCTCGTGTGACACACGGTTTAGAAGAGTGGAGCATCAAGCACTTAAAAAATGTTAAATGAATTTCAACCAGATTAAGAGAACTGTGAACATTTCATTTCCTCACTCGGGAGAAAAAAAACCTGGCGGAGCGTCATTTGGCCTCAAAATGTTACAGGATTTAAAGGCATTGTTTAAAAAAATAAAAATAATAATAATAATAATTTGTTGAACAACTCAAACTGTTAGTCAGTCAAGTAACACGCAACTCACCCCCTGAATAAAGGTTTGCTTTGCGGGCACATCATAGTCCCACAGACAAATGTCTCCACCTTTGGACGCTGCAGCCAGAGTGGTGGGATGAGTGGGATGCCACTCCAGACAGGTGATTCTGCGGTTGAAGGCACTGACAACACTGTGCAAATGATAGGACGACAGAGAGCGGACGAAAGGCTCCTGGAGACACTGGAAGAGACAGTAAAGTTTGATTTACAACTTTTTACAGATTTGCACTGGAAATATTAATAATTGTATATCTTGATTCATATTTAGATACTTAACATGTTTATGTGAGAAATGTTAATCTGAAAAGTAACAGGTCAGGTTTAGGGTCTTTTAAAAAAAAAAAAAAAAATTTTTTTACTCTTCTTCCACATATGACTTTGATATGTATCTGAATTGATCCTCAGTATCGGGAGATCTCAATGGGATATCAATGCTCTCCTTTTCTTACATTTGGAATCTGTATATCAAACTTGTGCGAAACTCGCTGGACTCGTTCATAGAACACCGTTCTATAATGACACTGACAAAAAAATAAAATGATCTGCTTAAATAATGGCAGTACTGGCGTCAAATCGATACCAATCCAGTGGATCAGACTGGTCTACTACAGGAAGATAGAGCATGCCACCAAGGACGATCTATAAATGGTCATCGTTCACGCGGACAGCTAAAATATTTGGTGTAAAAACATAAAAGTTGTGGGTTTGAAAGAATGGGATGAAGATGAGGATACACACTCTTGTAAAATAGATAAAATACGAGTTTGGTTGCTTGGACAAAGGTCAGAGTTCTGTTTACCGTCTTCTCTGAAATCCTCAGGAGCATCACTTCACAATGTAGCATTCACCATGATAATAATCCAAATGAAGAATCAATACGTGCTTTCCATGTTTTAGTAGCTGTTCCATTTGGCATGTAAAATAACTTTGCTGTGTTTCACCTGTTGACATTTCCTCTGTGCATGGGCGCCGTGAAGTTTGTTGTCAGTTAGCTGCAGGCTTTTTACCTGATCTTGAAGAGAGGATATGAGCATCGTGCTTACATGTAGCAAAATATTACTTATATGTAAACTGTTCACACTGAACAGGGAAGTCAACAGAGGCCATGATTTCCGCTCGGCTCTCTTACCTGTCTCATCTGAGCCTGCAGACTTTGGCCCAGAGTGCTCCTGTAGATATGGTGCAGGATGCTCCCATACCCGCCTCTCCTCTGGACTCCTGCGGACTTGACAGGAGAAGGGAGCCCTGCAAGATACAAACCAAAAACAACCGTCATGACGGGAACATTTCAAGTAGGGTCACCAACAATGAAGCTGTCCTACCCGGGCTGCAAA
The DNA here is from genome assembly GCF_029030835.1 of Brachyistius frenatus. Taxonomy (NCBI): domain Eukaryota; kingdom Metazoa; phylum Chordata; class Actinopteri; family Embiotocidae; genus Brachyistius; species Brachyistius frenatus. The sequence goes on from NW_027210673.1 coordinate 1,586,051, forward strand.
CCTGCTTTTGATTTTTCTCCATCTTTCTTGTCGCGCAGTTTTTTGGACGTAGTTGGAGCCGACTCTTCCGCACGCGTCTTCTTCACTTTACTCTTTGATTCAGACGCTTCTGACTTCGCTGGTCTTCTGCTCATTTCTCCCCTATAAAAACGGCAACACAAAAATATGATTTGAGTCGATTGTGAATCATTTGCCTGCCTCGGTAATGTTCATACTCGCTGCTTACCTATGGTGTTCCCTGTTTAATGCTGCAATTTAACAGCAGGACCCCCCCCCCCCCCTCCTGTTTGCATAACGCTGCAGAACACGTGACTGTGCTCATGGCTGTTTTGTAACGTGTGTGTGTGTGTGTGTGTGTGTGTTACAGCCGGTGAACGGTGGGTGGCGCTGTTTGTCCACCGAACTGCCTCGGTGGGCGCCATGTTTGGTGTTTGGCTATGACTACAAAGTGACGACAGGTCCGCTTTCAGTTGAGACAAAATAATTGAGGTGCTTTATTTATGAAAAACACTCTAGCAGAGCCAACAAACCAATAAAAGGCAATACTCAGATGAATCAAAAGTAGTGCATGATTGAAAAAATAAATAATACCGTCAGTTAAACAGGTAAATTAGAGTGTAAGGCAAAACAAGACTTTTCCTTTAACCTTTGCAAGCACTGCTTCTCCTTACCACCCCCACCACCACTACTACTCCTTATGATAATAATAATTATACATATAACAAAACACAATCTTGTGATATATCATATTATATTGTGACAAATAATATATTAAGGGATCGTTAAAGTGATACTAATAAGAGTACATATTTGGTCATTACCGTTTTATGTATGAATTTATATAATTTTGTCTCTGAGTGTAGCATATTACCTGGCAATATCAATGAATATAATTAGAGTTATTTGGTCCTAGTTTTTGTTTTTGTTTCAATTGTATTTCTAGTTAAGACTTTACTTATTCATTTTTTTAGTATTTCATTTCTCATCTAGCTCTTCAACCCTCTTTCCGTTGTTAATGTTTACGTCTTTCTTATGTGGAACTTTTGGTAAACAACAATACGTATCGAAATAAAAATGTTCATAGTGTAACAATCAAACATTTTTAGGCTTTAGTATAATATACATTTTCCCCAGGTGAATTTTAAGCCTAAACCTGACAAGCATTGATACTCTTGGATAATAGTAAACTTAATTACTTTTTAATAAACAACGTGTATATGTTGGTAACATTTAGATCGAAATGAACTCCAACACTGAAACATTGTTTATCATTAAAATAAAAATAAAAACCCTGTCTTGTGAAAACTTCAAAATTGTCCTTGTTGCTGTTAATTTTTTAGTTTGTCTGGTAAATTAGGCTGTTCTGCCAACTATATTAATGTATACTATTAGTATAGCATAGTATTTTATTAGGATATCTGCTCATACCGTTTCTCCACGTTTGTTGTTTCCATAAAAGGCTCGGAGGCGGAAATACGTCACTGTTGTTGTGAAACCTGATTTGCTGTTGCCTGGTTGCTTTGAAAAAAAAAATCCTCATTCGAGGCGGAGGGAAGATTCAAAATCGCAGCAACAGACACGGAAAATTCCGACATTCAGCAGTCTACAATGATCAGACAAGCGTGAGTAGAGTTTATTATTTTTATGTATCGAGCTCGGAGTATTGTCCCCCTACATGTATAATGCTGTCGCTAAATGCTGAGTTGCAGTTTACGGGGTTACGGAAGTCAGCCGTTACTAAGCGAGTAGCGTTAGCCGGCGGCTAATTAGCCGTCTGGCCTTCGTTAACCTCTCACTGCCTTAAATAGCTGAACTTAACAATGAGTTGAAACGTGAATGATCTTTTTCTTTTTTTTCAGGAAGGGTAGAACCCCTCGCAGGGGTCCTCCAAAAAAGCCTTCGAGCAATCAGAAAGACCCGGTTGGGGTGAGTGTTGGTCAAGCAGCAGGTCAACGTGGCGAACAACACAGACTTTACTTGTGTGCTGTGATACGCGAATATCTGGTTAATTGTGGGTTTTTGATTTATAATAATATATTTGTTGCTGATTCAGAACTAATCAGACACGGGTAAAGAAATGGATGAGTCCTGCCGGAGAACTTCTGACCGTGTGGTTTGTGTTATTCAGGTGTACTGCCGTGTGCGGCCTCTGGGAGTGGAGGATGAGGAGTGCTGCATTGACGTGATCAGCAACACCACCATCCAGCTGCACGCACCTGAAGGCTTGAAAACAAACCGCAATGGGGAGTACAAAGAGGTAACGCATATACGGAGACAGGACTAGTCTTGCAGTAAAGGATAGGGTTGCTGACACTCAAAACATTTTTTGCTTATTGTCAACAAATCCAACAAAATGATTAAAACCAGCAATGGTCAGAGCATGATTGAGATTATCGTGTCCAAAAAGTATTTAAAAAACAAAACAAAACAAAAAAAAACATTGGTGAGTCCTGCAGCTGAAAGTAATCACTTATTGCACCAAATATGTGCTAATCTGTGGCTGCATATAGTCCTCAAAAATGCACCTCAGACAAAAACAAACAAACTGTAATGCCTTGCAGGTTTAGGAAGTTACTGCTACTTATCTCATTCCCCAGTCTGGGGGGGGAGGGGGGTCTCAAGGTGTTCTTTGGCTACATGGGTTATCTAATCCATACAGTGTGGAGTTCAGGTACCCAGACAGAGCTAAGAAGAGCTACTGCTCCTTCGTGATGAACCTTACAACCTTACAGGTTGCTTCTTGGACACTCCATGTGGAGGAATTGTAGGCATACATCCATCCTGTAGGTGAAACCATGTATATGTGGCCTGATATAAAGATGTATGTCGTTTAGTTAGAATCTGTGGTCCTGGGCCCAGGTGCCACAGGGTGGCAGAAGAAGTATAGACCGCATTGAGACACAAAATAAAACATTCTTGGTTTTAGTCTTTTTATGTGGTTTATTGACCGTCAGAAAAAATATTATAATATCAAGGTTGTACTTTAATGTATTAAAATACAAAATGTTTTCCTTGAATATTAATTAATCTCCTTTGGTTCTCAGACACAGTACTCCTTCAAAAAAGTCTTTGGGGTTTCAGTATCTCAGATGGAGCTCTTTGAGCATGTGGCCAAACCTCTTGTCGATGACCTCATCCGAGGAAAAAATGGTAAGGTTACAGGCCAAATACTACTTAAGAATATTTGAACGTACAATAACAGTTAAACCCCAGCCAGCTGGCCTGTCTACTTAACATTAGTAATTCAGTGTTTTCTCCCACTGAGAATTGCGTTTTGAATATTTGAATATGCATATGAATATCTTGGAAAACAAGAGCAGTCTGGCTTTGGGTTTATTATTGGCCATTGATTTACTCTCTTGTTTGTTGCAGGTCTACTTTTTACATATGGGGTGACAGGAAGTGGAAAGACTTTCACCATGACTGGCTCGCCGGGCTTGGGTGGACTTCTACCACGCTCCCTCAACATGATCTTCAACAGTATAGGTCCCTACCAGGCCAAACGATATGTAAGACAGTAGTTACAACAGTGGTGTTTATTATGTTTTGTACTCGTGATTTAATAATACTTTGTAAAATCCGTGTATTTATGTAGTTTAATTCACTCTGTTTGCCCAGGTTTTTAAGACGGATGATAAAAATGGTATGGAGGTTCAGAATGAAGTTGATGCCTTGTTGGAGCGTCAAAGGCGGGAAAACAACTCGTCTGCTCCTAAAGCATCAGCCTCCAGGTAAAGGCCCCTTTATACTGTTCAATTCTAGGCTGCCTGAGATGTTAGTTGACAGTCGTGAGAGAAACTTGGTGAAATCTACAGTCGTCAATCCAAAATGGGTTTTCTAGATTGCATAGTGAGTTTAAAACGGCTGCTTTGGGGCTTTGATCACCAACGGCAGCCTGCAGCAAAATTCTGAAATTTAGGATGATGTTCTCAGTGTGACTGCAGCCATGAGCCAGGTCTATCAAACAATCAGTATATGACATGAAATTATTTAGAATATACGGACTGGCGCGATGTGTCGTACAAGTAATTTTCTGAGACACCCAACCCAAAAAGGAGGAGGGAGGTAAAAATGGGGGACAGGTTGTGTGAAGAAAACCTTATATTATATACAATTTTAAGACATAAGAGTGGGCCTGACAACATGCTTCTGTTCTCATTTTGTACCGTTTTGCATTGTTGCTCTAAAATCCATCACTTATTCACCACAGAAGCTGACATGCCTTCAATTGATATGGTAATCTGACACTGGTTGAGATTTAATTAGACCCACAGTACAAAGACCACAAGTCTGAGTGTGTAAGATCAGTGCTCTGCAGCAGGATAAGTGATACAAGTATAACGTGTCATTTTCTGCTTTGATTGTAGACAAAAGCTTGATCCTGAAATTGCTGACATGATTAAACCAGACGAGGCTTGTACAGCAGATGGTGTGGATGAGGACAGCAGCTACAGCATCTTTGTGTCCTACATAGAAATCTACAACAACTACATCTATGATCTCCTGGAGGAAATTCCGGAAGATGCAATCAAGCCAAAGTGAGTTCAGACAATGTGAAGTAAAAAAAAAAAGACATAATGTAGATATTAACATGTTCATTAAATGATTAATCAGAACCAGTTGTATCTGTTTAGTTATCAGACATCAAAGTATTAAGATAGTGGTTTCTCTTCTTCTAATGAGAGTAGCAAGAAGGCAAAATTATCGTCTTTTCCTTTTTACTAGGTGGAATGGTGGAGGCACTCCTTCGTGCCAGAACACTGAGTTCATGTATGTGATCAGACATCAGAGTAGCAGCCTGGTGTAGCTGAACTTTCCCCAATACACACAAATGTGCCGTCTAGATTGTAAACGGAACCTCGTCAATGCTCGAGACATTTTTGAAGTTGCACAGATGCTGTGTTGTATGGCAGGGTTAAAAGGTGTACTCCTGATAGGTACAAAACAAATTGAAATGTAAAATCGGCTATCGCAAAGGAGACACCCAAATGTAGAGCTGGGTATTGTTTAAAAATAATTCATACTACAGCTGAAGTAAAATCAGGGTTTCAATACGGATACCAAAGCAAAGCTTTTATCTTTTTAATGTTGTTTTATTTATGGATCTATAAAAACACAACAATAACATATTAGAGTGAATAGACTCATATCAATGCTTAACTGAGAAATTTAAAAATATTTGACAACACCCATTGCATGATTTAAAAAAAGAAACATTAGCTGAAATAGTCAGTAAAACATGTAAAATGTACAAAATCTTCAAATATTTTATTTGATTAATTACGCAAGTCATTTTCTAAGCAAAAAAAGACCTTTTAATTTTTTTTAGTTCCAGCATGTTAATTGTGAGTAGTGTTTTCTTTGAAATCAAATGGTCTGATAAAAGTACAGGACATGAAAAAGCTTTTATGCTCATGTGTTTTGGACACATTGTCAGTACTAAGTGCGCAGGTTCGATACCCGGCTTTACACAGAGGCATGACAAGCAGAGCTCCACCGGGTAATGTCTCCAGTGTTGATGAGTGTCCCTTTTAGTGCTGAAAACCCTTACATAACCCCCACCTCTCCGCTTCTTCTAGTCTTTGTTATGGCAGAGCTCCTGAATGTTCCCAAACATTTGTGTTGCTTCGTCTTGGCTCTTTGATTGTATTTGTCTGATTTCTGTGGCTGCAATCAAACGTTCATATCCCATCCCCCTTCCGTACCTGATACCCTACACCTGTCTGCCTGAAAAATGCAATTCCACGTTTTCAGGGAGTAACATGTTTTGTTTTCTCAATGTAGACCACCTCAGTCTAAAATTCTCAGAGAGGATCAGAATCACAACATGTATGTGGCTGGTTGTATGGAGCTGGAAGTCAAGTCTCCCGAGGAGGGCTTTCAAGTGTTCTGGAGAGGTGAGTCCTTGTCTACGTTTAGTGACTCGAACTTAAATGTAAGGGCATAAAACTGTAAAAACAACACACACACAAAAAAGCTCAAGCACTGATGATTGGAGATGTGACTGACTTGGAATTGCTGGCCTCCGGGTCGACTCTGTCCAGGAAATGACCTCAGTTAATCTTCTCTCTGAGCAGTTTGCGGGGGAGTCGGTAGTTTTGTGAAGATGCTGTGTGTGTGTGTGTGTGTGTGTGTGTGTGTGTGTGTGTGTGTGTGTGTGTGTGTGTGTGTGTGTGTGTGTGTGTGTGTGTGTGTGTGTGTGTGTGTGTGTGGGGGAAAAAAAAAACGTGATTGAAAAGTTGCCCATACTTTGTTGTTCCAGGTCAAAAGAAGAGGAAGGTTGCGAACACGCGTCTGAACAGGGAGTCCAGCCGCTCCCACAGTGTGTTCATCATTAAACTGGCTCAGGCTCCTCTTGATGCAGATGGCGACAACATTCTCCAGGTTAGCAGAGAGTGAAACCAACTCCCGGGTTCAAGGGTTGAGTGCAGTTTTGGAATTTATTCTTGGATTCATTGTAATTGACTTGTCGTCTTTTCTTATTTTGATCTTCAGGATAAGAGCCAGGTGAGTGTGAGTCAGCTGTGCCTGGTGGACTTGGCAGGAAGTGAGCGTACTGGCAGGACGGGGGCAGAAGGCAGTCGTATGCGTGAAGCAGGTTTGTTGACAAACATCAGGGTTCAGTTTTACCCGTAGCCGAGTTCTATGTGAGGTTTCACAACATTTTGCCTCGCAGGTAACATCAATCAGTCTTTGCTGACATTGCGGACGTGCATCGAGATTCTTCGAGAGAACCAAATGTGCGGCACAAACAAGGTATGTGTTGCCAAACTACAGCTGAGCTTAAATGCCACTCGCTGATGAACCATGAGGGTAATGTCAGTGTTCTTCTATAGATGGTCCCCTACAGAGACTCCAAAGTAACCCACCTCTTCAAGAACTACTTTGATGGAGAGGGAAAAGTCAAAATGGTTGTTTGCGTCAATCCCAAGGCTGACGACTACGAGGAAACCTTTGTGAGTTCATCACACACTTTCACCGTGTCGCTTAACGAACTTGTCAGTTGCCTTTCGTCCGACACGCAAGACGCGCTCTCTCTGTGCAGCTGGTGATGCGGTTTTCAGAGATGACCCAGGAGGTGGAAGTGGCTCGCCCAGTGGACATGCCCATCTGTGGCTTCACACCGGGCCGTCGTCATAGAAACCAGGCATTTAAAGAGGAACTGTCTCGCAGGCTGGAGGAGCGCGGTGGTCCAGTAGACGAAGGTAATCGTTTTACACCGGACAATCTGATTTAAATTTAAAAAAAATAGGAAGCTTTCTGATACAATATTGGCCCAAATGTAAGTAACTATCGGAGTACTAACCTTTTATACTTTTAACATTTTGTGCCTTGCAACACAGTGTATTTAGATATTAATTATCTGCCTGTTATATTTGAAAAAATATATAATTAATGGATTTAAAAAACTTAAAGTAAAAGCATTAAAATTAACCATTAAGTTATTCAAATAAGACATGTTCGACCGTAGCCCAATGATATTTCTACTTTTAATTTCACCATTTCAAAGACATTGAGCATGAAGTAGTATATTCAAGTCTTTGGAGAATAATTTTTCAGATCAATTAGTCATGTCCTCACACTTGAATCAAGCTCTGAAATACACCTTACTCTAAATTTATTTGGTGAATAAATCCTTGAAGATGCGTCATCTTTCTTTCAGATGCAAACAACATGGAAATTTAGAGATTCAAATTAGTCCTCAAATTTGAGACGGCTTTTGCAAACATAGTTTCCATAAAAATGCACAGCACTGCGCCAGTACTCTTGTGTAAATGTTTAATGTATGGAGTATTTTGTACCTTTTTTAAAAAATTTTTTTATAAAAAGCCTAGAAGGATTTGTGTTAATTCTATTTCTGTAGACCGACCCTCTGCTTTAAGCCACCTGGTGCACAGCCTCCCACCTCTTCCCTCCTCTGAGCTGATTGACCCACATGATGACGTCACCCTGCCCAGGCTGATTGAAGCCCTGCAGAACAGACGCAGGATCAGGCAGATGATGATTGAAGAATACAACAAAGCAGGTGTCAGCTGCACATTTTAGCTCGACTCTAATCTTGTGGCTTTGACAGGTCGGGTTACTTAAAAGGTGGATTTCTCATCTTGCCTCACGTTCGCTCTCCTTGTAATTTTTAGCCAACATGATGAAGTCCATGCTCCAGGAACTGGACAACAACCTGATTTCCAACGACAACGTTATCCATGAACAAAATGGCAAAATTATGGAGAAAGACAAAGTCATCCACAACAACAAGGCAGAGATCGAGCGTTTGGAGAAGAAAAGCAAGATGCAAGAACACAAGGTGGGACACAAAAACATTCAAGCAGCCTTTTAGAGCGTATTTTTAAAGATACGTTTAGTTTTTTTTGTTTTTGTTTTTTTAAATGTCTCACCCGGCTCTGTTCCAGATCGACATCCTGCAGAAAACAACTAAAATCTATGAGGGTGACAAGCGCTCACTGCAGCAGGAGCTGGAGACCAGAGACCAGAGGCTGAACAGGGAGCTGTCTGAGAAGAGACGCATGGAGCAGCGCATGCACGGCGTGGTCTCAGACACTCAGTACAAGTGGGAGAAAGAATGCGTGAGTTCCTCTTATCAATACAGAAGTTTGGTACATTTTTGTTTACTATAGCCACCTTTTTTTTTTTGTCGCCTTGGATTATTATCTGTTTGGTGATTTAACCCTTCAAGACTGGGTGCAACGTTTGAAAGCTTGATCCTTTAGAGCCGGATGTGATGTGATTGTTTAAGACTCGTGATCTCTGAAATACATGTCACATCACCTTCGGCTCTAAAGGACGATATGAGCAAATACTCCACCCGGTCTTTGCCATTCGACTTCACCAGTGATGATTTGATGACTGCTGATGATTCATGCACTTCAACATTAATGCTCTTGTGGTGCAGGAGAGACGTGTCAATGCAAAGCAGCTTGAGATGCAAAACAAGCTCTGGGTGAAAGACGAAAAGCTGAAGCAGCTCAAGGCGATCGTGACGGAGAGCAAGACTCCAGGTCGTGCTGATCGTCCCGATCCTCCACCGCGTCAGACGCAGCCTCAGCGGCCTTCCAGAGAGGAACGCCTCCCGCCAAAGAGATCGGCCTCACCCTCACCTCTCCCTGTATGTTGTGTTCATAATGCTTAGCTCCAGATTAATGTATGTTGCAAAATATTGTTAGAAGACCTGACAGCTGAACAGAATTCCATCCTCTACAATGCTCTTCTCTGGGATTAGTGGTGTTAGTCAGGATGGTAGAGGTACAATGTAATATAAGTAGACAGACTATTGTAAACAACCTCATTAACAATGCACTAGTCTATAAAATATCAGAAAATGGTGAAAAACAACAGGTAGACATCTTCAAATGTCTTTTGTCCAATCTATGTTGAATTTAAAATATGAAACGGAAAAGTAAACTCGGTGAAGAACCTGGATTGATAATTTAGTCTGATAAATACCAAATGCAGTTGTCAAAAGTGTTGATTAATTTTTTTTGACAACTGACTTATTATTTAAACTCTATATTAGTGTATCCTGGGTTTCAGTAGCCACATTCACACACCGTAAGGAGCAAAACAAACAAATCTTTTGCAGTCTCAACAAATAGGTAACATAATCCTTGCGAAGATGCATTACCATGTATTGTATTTGATTGCATTAGACTGTGCAGGTGTCTGCTGCTGTCCCATTCTTAATGAAATGCACTTTATTCTACCACCTACTGTAACATTTCATTTGTGTTTCCTGTGTCTCAGTGTAACTGCAGTCTTTCCACTTTGCTCTCCAGTGCCCTGTTGATTCTGCTCATGTCAGGCCAGAGCCAGAGCCAGAACCAGAGCCAGTCAGTGCCAGTGGAGTTGAGGAGGTTGAGATGAACCCCAGGCCCACCTGCCCCTTCCCTACCCCCAATAGCTCTTTATCCTCAGTGGCTATCTCTATTTGTGCAAGGGAGCTGCAGGAAGCTCAGGGCAACAGGCAGGGTTACCATTCCCCTAATACACCTAAGAGAACCCAGTCTCCAGCAGGCTTCTCAGCCAGCCGGGCCAGGAGGAGAGCCGTGTGCTGGAGTAGAGAGCAGGCCTGCTGCCCTTCTCCTGCTCTTGATCTAGACCTAACTGAGAGAAGCTACAGGGTCAGTGTTGAAGCTACAGGCAGCAGCATGAGGTTGTAGAGTGAACACAGGATTACTCGATCAGAATTTGTGTTTCTGCAAGTGAAAATATCCTCAGCTACGTACTAGTTTCATGACATCTTTTTCAACCTTTATCATCAATTGACTGAGTCATGTGTGTTGTCGTTTCCCTCTTTTAACTTGCTACCTTGTTGGTCTGACAGACGACGACGCCGGTACGGCCGCTGCACCGCCGTTCCCGTTCTGCCGGCGCGGAGAAGTGGGTGGACCACAAGCCATCCTCCAGCCTGGACTTGGGCACAGTTTTGCAGCCCATCATCCCCAATTCCATCCAGGTGTCTGCACCCAGCGAGAAGGCCCTGTCGAAGTGTGACAGATACGTGTTAACGCACCAGGAGGTCGCCTCAGATGGCGAGATACAGACCAAACTTATCAAGGTAACGTGTGCTGCGGCCGGGCATTAGACACTTGGGAAAAAGTCTGCATCTGATTGCAGATGCTTTGCCTGATAACCAAATGAGCCATTTGATTTCACTTCCTTACTTACTCTGACATCATGCTGTTATTTAGCCCACACAAAGCAGTAGGAAGTGCCAATATTGTACTACATAGAAGCTGTAGTAGCTGCATGAGGAGGAGTTTGTTTTTCATGTTACACAGAGGAATCTGTCAGTTTGGGGAGGTAAAGTTATTTTATCCAAGATGAATCTTAACAGTCTGCGACATTTCCATCCATGCTTGTCGTGAGAGTGAGACTGAGACGAATGATCAAGACCACGTCACTCCTGTTTTAAACAACATTATCTTAAAAAAAACCAAGATATCTGTATTTTAACCGACATGAGTAACACTGGATTATTACACAGTTTTCACAATGGATGAATTACTAATTAAAGTTGCCTGTTACTTAAAGATTGTTGTTTATTTTTCAGGGTGAGGTGATTAAAACCAGAGGAGGAGGACAAGCAGTCCAGTTCACTGACATCGAGACACTGAAACAGGAGCTCACCACAATCCCAAGGTAAAAGCTTAAGTTATCCAGGATGTTCACTATGTTCAAAAACATCCGGGAAAAACAAATTCCTTATGAAAGATTCTACATTTTGGGATATGCTTGTACCCACATGGTCACTTGGATTTGGAGGAAGACTGTAAGCGATTAGAGGTTTTTCTGTCGATTTCTTTTCTAAGCCTGAATGTTTACAATCGGTGCCGTTTAGGTTTTGTCACATTTAACTCTGAAATAACAGGATTAAAAAGTACTGTCTGCTGTGCTGAGGTGGTTTGACAGTTCTCTCTGTATTGATGTGCTCTGTGGTTGGGCAATGATTGTGAATTATACATACTTCTTTATCATTTTACAAATACCTCTTGTTCAAATGAAGGATTTCAAGCCAGTGGTGAATTTAAAAACTGCTCAAATTAGGTATGTACAGTTTTGTTAAAGATGCATGAAGGGTTTTTGTTTCAGGCAAAGCATTACAGCACATGTGATTGTTTACACACGTCACCCAGCCCGAGAATGCATTTGTTCGTTCTGGAAAGGTTTTGGATTTTATTTGTTCAGTTTTTAAAGCATTAACAACTTCACATTTATGGAAACAAATGCAATTCAATAATTACACTTCACATTTGTCTCTAAAGCCGCAAGAGAAAATCCTCAGAAGGCACCCCGAGCAGTGGCGATGGAGCGTGGACTGATGTGGAGACAAGGGTGAGATAATGATAATGATTAGTCTCCAGTAAACTATTATAATTATTATTAAGTGTCTTAGATTATAATCAGATTTATCATGTAATTAACAGTATGTAAGCTAGAGGTGTCTAGGCTAACACACAGGATGCCAGCAGAGCAGCAGCCTCAGTGCTCCGCCTTTCTACATAGGATGTGTTCAGGCACAGCACGGAGTTGTAGGTCACTCACGTTAGATGTGTAAGATGGAAGAAAATAGATTTGAAGCATAAAAATACTCTGTACATAGTCCAAGTCACTGTGTAGCAGTCTAACATTACACTAACACTAAAGGCTCAGACAAACAAAAGGTACCAAAGTGCTAATCTTCATTCTGCGAATTCATCTTTCCGTCAGCTTCCTCTTTTATATGAATGTAAAGTTAAGACTTCTGAGTTTATTTGTGTCCTGACCTTCCATTTCTTGACAGTGCTCTGTGGCCATGGAGATGAGGGCTGGATCCAACATGGGACCTGGATATGAGCATCATGTGATCTCCAAGTAAGCTGTCAACTTTCTAGATCACATTTGGGAATAGCATTTTGTTGTCATCCACACAACATAACTGGACATTATGATTCACTGTATTTTCTGTTACAGGCGCAAAAAACCCTGAAAGCGGTCGACGGCTGCAACAGCGATCACTCCCCTCAGTCCTCGCCTGGCTGTTGTGCAATAGTCTGAACTTTTTTATATTTTTGCTTAAGTGATAATATTTAAACATTTTTCATGCTTTTATATATGCAACAGTGTATATACATTTGTCACCAAAGATATTTTGTAAAGTATTTTATGTTTCCTTTTGATTTAAGTACAAGTGTTATTAGATTTAGTCAAGTACTGAGGCAAATGTTTAGTTACTGTGGCCCTACAGCTAAAAAAAGAAGAAGAAAAAAAAGAAGTCTGCACCTTTATTACTCGGTTATTGATATGGATTTCTGTCTGCAATATACTGTTTCTGTCTTTTTGATTTGGGGAATTATATTGAGCTTCAAGTAGAGTTTGAATAATCAATTTTTTTGCTTTGTTTGTTCCTTCACTGTAAACTCGGGGATAAAATTCCTTTGAGGCACCACTCTGTTGTGAATGTAGACTGATGGATACAGTCAAGCAGCACCAAGATAATTTTGAACACTAGATGGCAGCACAGGATAGTGACACATTATAAATCTTCAGAAACTGTTATGAGGAGCCAGGAGGCATCCCTTAAATTACACTATTCTGTGGGCGCAATAACAATACAACAGGAAATGTGGGCTTATAAATGCCACCAAACAGAAACATTAATTTCTTGTTTTTTTTTTTTTTTTTTTCTCGTGTGTGGATTTTAGTAAACAGAATTGTTGACAGACTAATACGAAGGCGACCAATTTAGTTTCAAAATGATGCTTGAAAAGAGATTTCATGTCGAGTTAGAGCTCTGGGCGAGTCAGTGCAGGGAGTGGAGCAATAGTCATGTACACAAAATCTGATTTCAATTATTTTCCTAAAATTGCTTTCCTGTACTTACGCTTGGTTAGATTTTCATTATGTTAAACAAGACACCTTGTATATAAATCCATATGAAATTAGTCTGCTTAGCTGCCTTTAGGGGAAGTCAGCTGGGTCCCCAAATTTTTAAAAAGCCTGAGAACGTCCTGGCTTTAACTTGTGTGGTGGCTTAGTTTTTTCCTTTTCTACTGTTTGGCCCTTTGTCTGCCAATGACAGAACAGGGGCCGGTGATAGTATTTGTGGAAAGATACTTTGATCCATAAACTGCATTTGTACTTTTTTTTTTATTATTATGGTGTATTACCAACCACATATGCTTAAAGAATAACAAAATAAAAACTCATCAGTAGGTGAAAAAAATAGACTCTTTACAATAACTACTGGCTACTATCTGTCAAGTAAATGTGGAGTACAAAGTTCAGTATTTATCTTTGAAAATGTAGAAGTGTAAGCAACAAACACTTAAGTACACAGGTACTTTAAAGCTGTGCTAAATTAAAGCACTAGAATAAATGTATTGTGTTTTTGCTCCTTTGATTTTGATAAAAAAAAGATAAAGTATGTTGTAAATTATAAATTTTTAATAACAATCTACGATACATTTTAAATCCATGTAAGCAGACAGGTGTGTGAAAAGTCCCGAAGCTTGAAAACACCAGAAGAACTCCCAACTTGCTAAGGTGACAGTGTCCAGTTTCACTATCTTTTATCAGCTGAGCATCACCAGTGTAATGACCAGCTGAAGCTAGAGGTACAGTCATCCAGGCTTTGAGTAGACTGTTGAAATCTCATCTACTACCAGTCTGGCTGGGTTTCAATTGGAAAGCACTGGAGAGTGACTAACATGGAGCCTTGTGGAGAGGGTCAAGAGCCCAGAGCAACCAGTGGCCATTAAATTCACTCCTATGAGATATTGAGTGCGGTGCTTTTTGACCAGGCTCTGTTTGATGTGCAGCGCCACATTATTATCACCAGCTCCTCACTGCAAGCCCTCCACAACCAAGTGGCGTGAGCATTATAAAGATGTTATTATGAAAGTCCTGTTGAGCCTCTGATCAACATTACCAGTTTCAAAGAGACGCTTGAGGGAAGTAAATGAAACTATACACAAAGGCCTGCAACAAGCATAAACCAAATCTCAAAGACAACACTGTTCATCCCTCTGTATGCTAAGAACACATCGTTCTGAATTTCTCAGCTTCAAGCTTATGATTATGCATCATGCTGTTTATCAGTGTTATTAAACTTGCTGGAGGGAATTCTGGTGTTCTACTTGAATACACAGTCAATTAGACTGTCTGAGATTTTAAAAGAGCAGACCTAATTACAGTGTTTTATTGACTCTTTGCTTCAATGACTCTGATAAAGAGGTCTTAAACTGCCTTTTGGCACAGGCAGAATGAAATAATTTCCACACCAATCTCTGATGCTGATGAGGGCCATTCATAATCCAGAGATTCAAAATAGCGTTGTCTACTATTTTACCTGTCATGTAATCATTTTCCTCAAGTCCTCTCTTGACTTATTAAGCCATGAGCTATAACATCATGACCACTTACAGATGAAGTGAATAATGTTAATTATCCTGTAATAACAGATGGTCTGATAAGACGTTCAGTGAACAGTTTGTTCTCATGGACAACTTGTTAGATGCATAAAAAGTTGGGGCAGGTTCTAGCAACAACCCACATTGGCTCGTGTTCAGGATCAGCAGCGACTGCAACTCACAACTTGAAAGACTTAAAGGAGCAGTTTGCAGAATTTAATGACATCTAGTGGTAAGGTTTCAGAGTGTAACCAACTGAACACCCCTGGCATGCCCCTCCCAATGATGTATGACAATCTACGGTTGCCACAAAACAACGTGAAAAGCCCTCTCTAGATCTTGTGTTTGGTTCGTCCCTTCTGGGCTACTGTAGAAGCATAACGGTGCAACATGGCTCTATGGAAGAGGACTCTTCCTATGTATGAAGGGCTCATTCTAAGGTAACAAGGACACAATTATTGTTAGTTTCGGGTTATTATCATACACGAATGAAAATATAGTTACACATTTTATATTCTATTTCTGCCAAGTGATCCCTTTAAATCCAATGCACTGAACCATTGAAGGACCTCCTGCGTGGAGCTGAGAAAAACAGCAGAATCGGGTGAAAATTATCTGGGTACGGCACTATATATAAAAAAAAAAAAAAACACTTTTCACATCAAACATTCCTTTGATTCAACGTTAAAACTGATTGAGCAGCAGGTACATGACCTGTTTCTGCTCTCATGATTAAGTTTCTGTGGTGAATCAGGCAGTGAAAAATGGACCTGAATTTAAATTATGAAAGTGTAACCCAATCGACTACTGGAGCACTCTACGGTATACTTGGCTGTTCGTGACATCTGAGGTATGATGGTTACTTCCATTTACCTCCAAAGCTGTATCATACAAACTGAATGATCGTAGATTTGAAGGGTAAATCGAAGCAAGTGACTCAATCACAGCCACAGCTGTCCTTTAAACCAGAACCCATTACACAGTTTTCTGCTTTCTTTTAGTGGCAAGGATAACAGTCCCTGACAATTAAAGTCAATTAGCGGGAAACACAAGTAAATACTGCATGAGAGCAGGGCTTTGCAAACCAAAGCTCTGAACAGGGTCTGCACACTGTCTTCATATGACAAGGCCGTGGCTGTCTGCCAGCTAAAAGTGTCAGGCCAGAAAGATATGCGAATGCAGATGAGTGTTGACAGCCAGTCAATTGTCATTCAGCCCATCTCCCAGCCACTCGGGATTCATCTGAGCTTTTTTTTTTTTCTTTTTTGCGAGGCTCCTCTTAACTGCTTGCTCACTTCACACTCATCTGCCTTAATGCATACTAACACGCACAGTGGAGGCATGAGGCGCCGTGTTCAGCGTTAATAAGAGGTAAAAGCTCCCACGCTCTCTTTTCTGCTGGTGCGGCTGTGACGAACAGATGGGTCAAAGAGTCACAAACTCACAGGGACTCCCGGAGGTGAAGTTTGGTTTTTCAGCTGTTTAGAAGCACATTGGATGAGAATTGCTGTGACCCTTAAGTGCATGTGGTTAGTGGTTTGGAACACCTCTTCCCATCTGCCGCCTCCTCTTCCAGCACCGCTTTCCAGTCCTTTGTGTCGATGAAGCCGCTCCATTCAGACCATCACACAGTCAACGTCGGGCTGATCTGATTTCTGAGTTTATGCGGCTGATGACTGCTTCCAAAGAAGAGTGCAACAGATGTTAAGTCTGTCACTGTCTATTTTACTTCCTCGTGTCCAAGTTATCATGCAGACCTCAAGTTGTTCTGAGGTATCCACTTGTCCTCATGCTTGTTGTTGTGGTTACGCATCAACACGGAGAGAGCTGACCTCTGACTGCCGCAATTCAAGACATGACTGATTTCTTGCTGAAAATATTGGCAGCCATTGTTGTGTAGGCTCATCATAGCCAATTTGGTCTGAATAGTGTTTTTTCCTCCCCGTCTTTGTTCTTGGCGGCCGAGTAAGTGCTTGCAGCTGTCAGTTGAGTGTATTCTCCTTGCCCAGTATATGTGGCTTGGCTGCACTTTTAGCTGGCTGTGTCCTCACTGTGGTGACAGTATGCCATGACTGATTTCCGTTGACTCACTTTCATTGTAACCACAATGTGTCCTTCACAGAAAAGTCTGAGTGCCCTTTTACAAGTGGTTGATCTCATCTAGTTAACGCTGCGGCGTAACCGGGCTTTGCGTGCAGTTGGCTGATTATTTAAGCAGCGCTCTGAGCAGTTTTCTGATGAAATGAAAGGAGAGAAGATGCCAGAAATTGTTGCACTGACAATGATACAATGCAGGAAGATGTATGATGACTAAATGGTATTTGGATGTGGTGGAGAATGATTCAGTTGCCTTTAATCACAATAATCATCGAGCTTCAGTTCTGCAAAGACAGACTAAATGAGCATTAAAAACACCTCTTATTAACCCACTAAACTGACGTCTGAGTACTTGTTCGATACAAAAAGGAGGAGAACAATATTTCAAACCTTTGTCCTGCCAAAGCTTTCATGCAAATTACTCACGCTGGAAACCAGCTTATCTATGAACAATCATAGGTGGCATTTGGAGGAGGATGAAATAGCACCGCATGATTTTCATATCTGCATAAGGCTAAGGCAGGTCACTCCACACAAACTCCCACGCAAAAGCAAACACAAAAGCCTCTTTGAACGCACACATCAGCTGTTTATCTTAAAATAGTGTGACACACTGCTGCTCTTATCCAGTACCTCGCACGTTGCACTTTGTAAATGGTGGGCAATTACACACACGCGCGCACACACACACACACACACACACACACACACACACACACACACACACACACACACACACACACACACACACACACACACACACAAATAAATTGTCATTTAATTCATTAGATACGGCTAAGTTGCAAAGCTCATTCATTTTAATAGAGCGGCAACTTTTATCACACAGGGCCAGGTATGAGTATAAAGGCAGAGATTATAGCATGTGCACAAATATGATTATAGAGTTGCTGGCTGCGACTGCTGTTGACAAGGTGAATGGGACAGTTGTTCCAAGAAGCAAAAACACGTCATTTACAGAGCACGCCGTTTTCACGCCGTGTTTATCCACACGATTAATGTCCATTCAGCCTCGCATTCGAACATTACCTGAGGAACACATCTGCATCGGCCTTACTGGATGCTAATGATTCAGTGCATGCCTAATAAACTGAAGTGAGAATTCAAATGAGGCTCAAACTGCCTGTGAGGCTAGCTTAAGCAAACACCAGGACAGCTGGCAGAGAAATCATTGTGACTAATGGTCTCAGTGTGAGACAGGAGCAGGGCTGTGGGTGGTTGTTTCACCATGCTAAGAAGAACAGACTTTGTTTGTCTTTCTATAGCATACAGCGTGACTGTGTGATTCTGGAAGTGTTAGCTTTGTTTTTGTTTGCTTTGCTTTCCTTGCCACCGTAGCGCGAGACCAAGACCTGTCAAAAAAAAAAAAAAAAAAAAAATGCAATTGGACCTGTTTTACTCCGGAGAATGAGGTGACCTTAGAAAAGGAGAACGTACTAAATGCGTTTAGAAATGGGTGGACAAATCCCACTGTTTTTACTGTCACCTGGAGGCACGGTGCTCCTCTCTGTCAACGGATGTTTTGACTTTATTTGGATTCTGCGGGGGCTCCTCCACTGTGGTAAACATAATGCGGTGTGACCTGTCCTCGGGGTGAATGATCTGATTTGCTCTTCCCTTGTCTTTTACTCCTAATCGCATCTTACCTCAGAGCCAGAAAATGGCTGTGCAGCTGTCATAACCGAAGCGCAGCGCGACGTGATGGGAGCGCGTGTTTTTGCTATCATCTATTCTATCCGAGCCAGAACAGAATACTAAACCTCCACTGCATCCCTCTTTCTCACAGACCGCTGCATGATCAATACCCACATCAAAGACTCTGCGGAGATAGCAGGATTCTTTGAAGCGTGTTTGTGGAGCTGGATTTGCTGAGCCAACACGGTCCACACAGAACCCCCTTGAATAAGCTTGTTTGGCCAGCATCCTCTCTGTTTGTAGAAGAACTGAGTGGATTCTAATGGAGAACAGACAAGGCCTCTCCCTTGTCTTTTCCCTCCCTTTGAGTAGCTAAATGCATCCATAGTGCCAGTGCTTTTTGCTCATCTGACATACGCTTCATTGCGTGCCAGCTCAAATATTTATCTAATATAAAATTGGCTGTAATATTTTGGAAGCAGCCAAATGCCAGGAAATATTTCTCATTGAGGACACAAAATAACTTGCATCGTGTTTTGCGCTGCCAAGAGCAAATATGCCGGGTGATTACTGATTGAAATGAGATGAAGTGCAGACAGCAACAATGTTGTCATGTGCGCACTTTGTGTTATGACTTGAACGAGCAAACAAGAATTTCCAGCAGTGATTACGCTGCACTCAAAACATGACCTCTGTCCCCTAGAAAGCTATTATTTATTTACAAAAGTGCTTTACGTATCTGAAATGGGAAAACGGTGCATTTGGGGGATGTTGTGGGTATAAAAGAAGCGGGGGGGCTGACGTTCAGACACAATAAACACGAGCGCATAACTTCCGCAGTCCAGTCAGAGAGAGTCAGCAGCTCTGTAAGTGATGTGGCAGCAACTGTTGAATCGTCTCTCTGCAAGCAATCCCAAGACAAGGGTGAGAAGCCCTTTTGGAATAAATAACTAAATCAGCCATATTTGTGATGCTGTTTACTTTTTAAATTCACAAACTGTTGCATCTTTTGGTAAGTAATTGCACTATTTTTTTTTTTTTTTTTTTTGGTATGTGGGAAGATTTGACTTTCCAGTCAGCTGTGGCTCATTTGAAAGTGAAATGTGGGAAAACGCTGACATCTCTTTCTCTTCCCTCCCAACACCAAGGGCACCACTGCATTTGCATCCCTGTCTCTCTCTCAATCGCTCTTTCTTTCTCATTTACATTACGGATGGTTCATTTAGTTTACATGACCGAGTGAATATATAACCCAGGGCAATTCAAAATACCATGAGGGCCTGTAGGGGGAAAAAAAAAAAAAAAAAAAAAAAATGAAACCACATAAGCAGAAAAGATTGCTGCACTGCCATCTGCAGCAGCCTGCTATTAAGCTCTTCCCCTTTAATGTGGCTGACATGGCCTGCCCCTGACCCAGAAGGCTGAGCTCAACAACGTTTATCAGTTAAATACAGTGAGAGATGATTTACAGAAACGTGACTAAGATTTATTCCCAAATTGACCATTTGCAACATAAACATCCCCTGAACAGCGATTGCCCAATCATGACTGGCACCTGATCTGTCATGATTTGGATTCTTCACACTGATCCGGTGTGCATGAGGCTGAGAGATACTTAGAAACACTTCAGAGGATCTAAAACGAAAAACATATGGGTGAAAATTCAAGGACTGGATCAAATATTGCAGTTATCTGCTAAAACACAAGCTGCAAGCTAACTGGCTTACCATACAGTGATAAATGAACATAGACAACTAACTACAATAACCTTCTAATTTCATGTACTTCCATTACCCCGGTAAACATTTTAACAGGGTAGAATTGTCTAAAATCGCACACTGCTGTTCTGCCTTTACCAGAAATGACCTTAACATATGAATGCATCACCCACTAACATGTACACTGACTTTGGCCTGCTATTTTATCGATTTTTGTTTTGTTTTTTGTGCCCTGTGTTTAACGCACGCGGTAAGCAATAAACAACTCTCTCGGCCTCTGCGGTTTGAAAATAGTTCTGTGGGATGTCCCGTCTGCTACATAGCTGTCTATGACCGTGACCGCTGAGGGTGAAAGGGGCCAGCGTTTCATGTTCAATTTCTGGACCGTTTTTGAGTACACCATCTGGGTACTCGCAGTGCACTGCATGTTTTCATACTTGACAGCGTGAACAGACTTATGCACTCCAAATAGTGAGCTTTAGTACGTAAGTACACCATTTGAGACGCGTGGCTCAGTTCCATTACATGTCCCAGTAAACCACAACTGTTATTCAAAGACACCTTTCGGCGGTAGTAACGCAGCGGTATCAAGTGCTGGTCAAAACAAGGGAAATGAGACAACAGGATCGTTGCTTAAACTATTTGATTTTTAACGACTATTTGAAAATTCAAAGGTCACGGCCGCATTCCTGCAGAGAGCCAGTTCTGGATGCTCATCAGCAAGATGATCAGACTTTAAGCGAGCATTAACAGCACGTCTTGCTGTTTGAGGAAGGTTTAGGAACCCCAGCGAGATGATTGCTTCACTTATCCTAAAAGTTCTTATAGCATTAAAACTGAAATACGGTTATTTAAAAAAAAGAGTACATAATTTAAGGAGTCATAAAGGGTTATGTTAAAGTTAATAAGACTGTAATCTTAATTTTTTTCCCTCATATTCATAATACTAGGAACTATAATATCTAATATCTAATCTAGTGTCTTCAACACTGATTATAACGTGTTGAGGATGCGGATTGACTTGGAGCTGTTAGCATTCGCCTGAGTGTTATAGCGCAACATCAGGCTGCAGTCATTATGAGTGCATATTAAAGTCCTCCTTTTACAAGATTCAAGTTTTTCAGTGAGTCACGTGATTTTTCTGCATCTATAAATGCAGCACATTGTCAAATTGTTGGCAGAAAGGAGTTTACCCCAACGGACACTACTTTTTTTGTAATTGTGGAATGTTTTCATTTACACACTTGGTATTTAGACAGTCAAGTGCAAATACAGTGGCTTGTTTAGTAAATAAGGAGTGATTTCAGACACCCAAGTCTGTGAAATGCGCAAGTGAGAGACAGATAAAGTGCGATAAAGCGAGCGAGTGGGCCTGCAATGTGGTAAATAGCCGAATGGGTTTGCTAATCTGTGTGTTTTTTTGTGTGTTTTATGGTTGGGTAGAGCTGTTAAGATTATGGCTGCAATGTGTAACCAAAAGATAACAAATTTTACACCTGCATTCAGATTAAAAAACACGCTTTGGCACGTAGCACGATCTTTTATTCCTGCTGCCAACAAGTTTGACAGCACTTTGTTTTCGTCACAGAGACACAAACTACACAATGGCCCCGGCGACGGGCCAGTTTCACAGCCTCCAGCACTCAAATGAGCTTAAAGACAGAAATGGCGCACACATGAACGCAGCGCTGCCCACACGCAACAGGAATACTTTGTGTGTGATTTCGCAAGGAGACGTTTCGCAAGTGGCTGTTATTGTGTATAAGTGATAAAAGTCGGGGGTGAGAAAGCATTTGTGTCGGGGCCAGATTGCGAGTTCCACCTCTGCGGCTTCAGCTCCCTCGCTGATATTCGTCAGCGGTGGTTCTCTTGCTCTGCTTTACATGAGCGCCACAGCTCCGAGCCTGGACAGGTCCGCGGCTGTTATCTCAATGATGTTCTAATTCTAGTCAAACAGTTCTGTGTTTGACTCAATAGAGGCAGTGTTAGTCAGGAGAGTCAATATTAGCAGAGCACACAGCGCAGGGCTGGTGTTAGGAGACAGACAGGAGTTATGTGGGTGTGGGTGTGTATGTGACAGGATACATGGTTAAGTGTGCTCTGTTAGTGAACCTTGACCGCCCCGTGCAGTAATAATAATAAAGATAGTAGGAAAAAGGAAGACAGCAAACTTCTGCTTACTTTTGCCTCAGTGGCTTCCGTGTTTGACAAGAATGACATATCTTTTATTACCCGTCTCTTGTGTGGATGTTATTGTTAGATGTCAAGAGTTCCTGCCTTCAGCCTCTCTCATGCCTCACTCTCTTGGCTGAGGGTGCTGGGCTTGCTGACAGTCCTACACGAGCAACTCAGCACTTCAGCTGAAGGTTTCTCTCTTGAAAGAGATTTTGTTTCAGTTTATTCAAGGTCAAACAGCTGCCAATATCAACAGCCTGATTATGATATTGTGACTTTCAGATTGCACAACTACTAAATTAACCCACCCATTCAATAAATGTGGTGTGGTTGAGTAAACTAAAGTCCATTTACTATGATTTCCCCACATTAAACGTGCAGTGGCATAAATCATATTTGTGGCTGAATGAAGTTTTAATTACAGAAGGCGGCTGAATAATGTTTGAGTTGTGCCTCATTTGCAGTTATGAAGTAAGAGGAAATTATAAAACCCATCAGTTAACAGCACCTTCTGTTTGTTCATGATTCATCCACCAGCACAGTTTAATCTACAGGAGATCGTGGAAAAAATATACAAATATTGAGCTTCTGCATCTGCCACACACTCTGATTATTGTATGCTGATTACTCTTACCTCTCATTTATTTTTAAGAAAGTTCTTAAGGCCAGTTTTCTCAATCAGTTGCTCCCAACTTGTGGATATGAAATCCCCAAGAGGTTGCAAAATAAATTATGAGGGTGATGATAAAAACAAAAAAGGAAAAAGAATAAAATGCAACTGTGGTCTTTTCCTCCCAGCAATTTCAAATAGTAATTTATGATTGAAATGCCCATCCTGACTCATTATCGCTTCTTAAATGTACAAAGTGGTACTACATATTGCAGTTTGAAAAGAGATCATTCTTTATGATGTACGCAATCAATAAGAAGAGGTGTCGCTGGCATTGTTTAGCTTTAAAAGGCCATGAAGTTTACAAACCAGTCCCCTGAGTGAAGTTGGAACAATATTGGTTATTGAAAAAAAAAATTAAAAAAAATCTATATTTGTGTTTCGTCTGCGATCTTTTTCGCTTGTTCAAATTTGGCTATTCAAGCGCAATCCGACAGCTCTACCATAAATTCTACTTTTACAAAGCTTATACATTTACAGCTTTTGTAAATAATGTTACATTGAAGACATACTTGCTAAAAAGTGCTTAAAGTGGGAATTCATCGAACTCTGCATTTCCCCTGTGTTAAGGAGCTTCGTAGCTTTTTTTTATTTTTTATTTTATTGGTTTGGTTTCACAACTGCGCTGATTTACGTCACTCTCACTGCCCTTATAAGTGCCATTTCCAGCCACAGCAGGCAGCAAGAAACAAACAAGCAGACAAACAAACAGCATTGTACAAAGACTAGTTGCCTATTTGATACAAAGGAAGCAAACAGGCTGGTGAACATAGTGGAGCGTTTAGCTGCCAAAAACGTCAGATTTTTCTCCCGGGAGACTGAAGACCGCAACAGAGTAAAAAGTAAAGTGAAAATTGGACTTACATTTGTTGGGGGAGGGGGGGTGTAAACAAACATGACTCCAACCTGACATGTAAATAAGCCTCCCTTCGACAACTTCATGAGGGGATCATGTACATTCTGTGTGCCTGGAGCTCTGTGCACGTTAGGCCCAAGACAGCGACGTGGAACATCTTGTGACCGCAGAACACCGCAGATCAAAAAAAGCCTGATCACTGGACTGAAAGGGTATCTTGTTTCACTTAATTGCTGACCGTTTGAATTCAGCAGCGATTCAGATGTCTAGAATCACGCCGATAAATCACACAGAAAGCAACATTTCTTCTGCGCCCGTCAAGAAAAGTCGGCAACGTGGCGACACGAAAACACGACAATGGCGTGGTGGTTGTCGCAGAGTCGGCTGAGCTCCTGCAGCAGCTGTGACAGCAGCAAACAGTCACGTCTGACTGAGCCATGTGGCCTTGTTAGCAGTAATAACTAGAGTAAACAAACAGCAGCAGCGTATTTTAAGGTCATCACCGGCGTCGACCAAAACCTCCCAGTCAGCACGAAGCGGCGGCACACTCCTCCTGTTTAAATCTGCTGACATGAGAAAAAGCAACATTAGCTAATGCACTACTTAAAGACCATAATCGCTCTTTCCCCCTACTGTTAATGAATGCTAATTAGAAGTCTGGAGCAGTTTCTGGCATGTGCTGGCCGCTCCTCTAATGTGCCGTATTGTTCCTCTCCTCGCTCCAGCTCAGCACTAATGCTGCTGCGCCAGCTATTAAAGTCAGATAAGCTATCCATCTTTGGCATTGCCAGCCAAAAAGCCACTAATAGCATAGCCACAAAATTGTTAATTTCCATGGTTTCCTTTCCCTGTTTTGAGTTTTTGCTCTCAACGTACTACAAATACACCGAGACAGATACTCTTCTTTCCCTCCGCAGAGTCAGTCTGTCAGCCTGCTGTGCTGCACACGATCCATATATATATATATATATTTTTTTACCCACATTTAACAGTCTCGGCACCACAAAACACTTTGTCAGGGAAACAGGCTGCTATATTTGCGGGTGCCTCTTTACAAAAGCCTGTTTCAACATGACACTCCATCATTGGACACTGTCGTGGAAGCCTACAAGCAGTGTACAGTCCCCCCCCCCCTCCATGATGAATGCATCTGTGGCTCCTAAAACAGCACTGCATTTAGGAACCCATCTTGTGGGTTGTGGGCTGTAATAATGTGACTTAATCCATGAAACAACTCCGCTGTAATAAGGTTAATCACAACCGCACTTTTAACGAGGATTAGGAGACACATTAGCTGCCATATTATCCTCATTCCAGATCGCTGTTAATTTTACAACTGATTTTAATATCTGGCAGCTTTCCATTAGCCAATTCAGGCTACATGGGCCACTGAAGACGTGAAGAAAAAAAACTGAACGCACGTCGACATTAGTACTACGGCAAGACTTACACACTCTCCCGCATATGTGCTTGTGCGACACACTTTTATTTTTTTGTGCTTAATACACCTATTACAATTTCTTTTCTTTTTTTTTTTTTTTTAAATAATTTTCACTTTAAAACTGTTTAAAATGTCCAAATCCACTTTGGCTGGTTTAACGTTGGATAATCCGAGTGCAAAGTAAGGCGCATTGTTCAAACAGGTTGTCGTTTGTCTATTAATTAATCATAGTTGTATGTTGGGTGTAACATGAAATAAACCAGTCAGGTTGTCACGCCCATGCGTGCATGTACATTTGCTATTTAAATAACAAAAGGTGGTGGAAGAGAAAGCAACAAATGAATGAGTTGGTCTGAAACTCCGGGTGTAAAATAGAGCCCATAATGTCAGGGGAGATATCCTTGTAGATGTCTGGGTGTAATTTGTGAGGTGCTCATTCAGAGTAATGCAAACAATGAAGTTAAATGTTAAGTGTATGATCCACTGATGATTGAAGTAGCTGTTACACAGACTGGTCTTTTTGAGATAGCACACCTTAACGACTAGTTTTATCTAGAGATGAGAGCTAAAACAACTTCCTACTCAAACGTTCAATTTTGACACCCATTGATTCCGACGTCTTACCGACAAAGAATTTATTCTTATTCTTATTTCATGGGTCTGAAACTAGATTCATAAAAGTCCACGGAAGAACAGTGACTGAATGTAATGGCTCCCCAATGAAATATTTTTTCTGTTTCTCTGTCCACTGAGTGCTTAAACTGATACACCAGTAAGTGTAAATTTCCCAGTTCCAGATTTTGTCATTGGCTCACAGATTCAACAGTCCTGCCTCAGAATAAGGGAGTAATTACTTTATCGAGTGTGCAAGAGTTATAGTCTCGTAGTTCTGCAGACGTGCCAGTGCGACGTGGGAAAAGTGAACTTTTAATGTTGTGCGACTTTATAGCTGTTCATCTTTTTTTTTTTTCTTTGACATGCAGAAAAGTGAGGTTTACCATTTCCCCTGACAGTCTGGTGTTACAGTCACTGATGGATTTAGCAGATCCGAGCGTTACATTACAGTATATTTTATGGAGCAATAGAGTAGCTCATTTCAGTCAAATTAAGAAAAATAATCATCTTACCCATTTTCATTATTGGTTAATCTGGTGATTATGTTTCTGATTAATCATTTTAAATGTCTGCAGAGATGGAAAAAAAAAAGTCAATAATTTCTCACAATCACATTTTCCTGTAGCCCGTCACAAACCCAAACATATTCAATTCCATAAGAAAAGATGCAAATAATGACATTTAAACCATGTTGGTTTAATGTTAACCTTACAGAAACAACAGTTACTTTTTCCATTAACTAGTAGTGTAAGGGATTACAAACAAAAATTCAATCATGACAGTTACTTATTCCAGTAGCGCCTTGTTACTTATTTTGTCTGCTTATCCGCTGTCTTACTGGAAGTCACCACTGGATGGTTAGTTCATAGTTTGGTTCGTTATTGCTTCAGTCGACAGATTGGTCCGGTAAACGTTAGCTTGGCGGGTGTGTGTATGTGTGTTTATGACAATACTTCCTAAATTGTGCACCAGCATGTTGGCATCGTGATTGTGAGCATTTTAGTATTTTATAATGAGCTGCTCGCTCAAAGCAGCGCTGTGCCTGAGTAGGCTACTAAACCCTCACAAAACCAGCGCAGCTGTAGTTTTGTTCTTTGCATCGTGCGCATTCATTCAACTATATGTGGGTTATAATTATACATTCATGTTACCAAAAAAAAAAGAAGAAAAAAAAGAAGTGATATTTTCATCTATTTCAACACGGGCAAGACACAATTCTAATTATGTAGGCAAGAAGACAAAGAAAACAAAATTACCACTTCCACTGCTGTGTTGTTGAGTAAAAGTGTGAAGTTTCACACATGATCCTAACAGCCTCGGGCTCTGTCACCTCCTGTCACACCGCTCTCGAGCCTTTCATCTTTTCAGACGTGCGATCACGTTATGGGTCTGACTGTGATTACAAACAAGAAGGAAGAAGCAACCATCAAACTTCATAACATATTTGTTATTTAAAATTGGTCGAGGTGATTGAAAACTAATGACGACTATGTACCAGTTGAGCTGACCTGTGAAACTAAATCCAAAACGTTCCTAGACTGAGCAGATGCAGGATCCTGTTCTGTATCCTTTTGTTTGTTTCTGCCTTAATTGTCTTGTTGCTAAAAAAAATTAAATCTGCTGCAATGTTTTCTTTGAGATAATCTGGATCAGAGGTATGCTTGCCAATCACTGCATATGTCCCCCCTTTTTTTTTTTTTTTTTTTTTATCCATCCAGAGGTACACGTACGGTGGCACTGGAGTGCAAAACACAACATACAAAAACAAGAACTTGGCCACTGCTGAGGAGCCAAACACAGGGAAAAAAAAAAGTCCAGAGGCCAGTTTACTATGAAGCAGGACTAAGTGGTTATCAACATAACTTCCGGTTTATCCCCATTTTAGAAGAAAAATGCTATAATAAAATAAAATAAAATGATTTATATGCCGCAATGACAGCAACCGGTTGCTCAATCAGTGTGTTTATGGTGAATAATAAATAAATTGCCATACATATGCCTGGTTAATGTTCCACAAGTTGGAGTTTAATATAATTGTAAAGCGTGATCGCATTTGATTAAAAGCGTTATTTTGTTGGGTGACAACATTTGTGTCATCGATTAGTCAGACTGGCTACGGCGGCAAGGCTAACAAGAGCTACGTTAGTTAAGGCAAGCTCTAATATTAGCTTTAGATATAAAGAAAACCCACCTGTCTCAAAATCCTCCAGAAAGTATAAACCAAAGCTGATGCATTTCCGTACATTTCTGGCTGCATTACACCTCTATTTTCCACGAAAACACTTTTCTATTTGTGTGTTTGCATTTTTCACTTCAGGACTGCAAGAGTTCATTTTCGCGTTTCCCTTTCTTTTTGTTTTAGTGCTTTGCCCTCAGGTGCCACCATATGCATGACTCCACAGAGAAGCTTGATGCAACAGCTCTTAAATTATAAACCCGACACTGCGAATCAAATGCCACAGAATACTTGGGAAGAACTATTCACTCCTTCTCTGGGAGAAATTCTATCTACGGCATCCTGTAACTGTCAGCAAGTTTCCCAGTGATGTGCCTGCAGGGTGGGGTGGTAACGCCGTGTGGATTTGGCAGGTGGTTGAGCGGTTAGCTGCATGTCATACAGCTCTTTCCTCAATCCCAGATCAATGGAGCTGTTGACTTACATCCATTTCTCCGCCCTCCGCTGCACAACCCAGCCACTAACAAACAAGTTAACACACCGTGGAATGTGGCTCAACACGAAAGCAGAGGGAGAACAGGTCTTAATGAACCACAAACAGCCACAGGACTCCGGGGCGCCAACACCTCGTATAACAGTGATTATTATTATTATTATTATTATTATTATTATCGTTCCTTCTTTTGCTCTGTCATTTCTGAGAAGTCTGGCTGTTGCCAAAACAACAGCTTGTTATCTGAGGAGTGATCAGCATGGGCGAGCAGAAGGTTTGCCCCGTTGAATTTCCACAACAGGCTTCGCATTTGGATGAAGTGCTACAGGTGTGAGCATTCCTTTGCAGACTGGGAACCGTTGGAAAGCTTGCGTGAATGAGGGTAGGAAACAGGCTCGAGATTCCTAAAATAAGGATTACCTGTGAACCAATGGTGATGCAAAAAAAACAACAACAACCCACAACTATCCCTAATCCATCTACTTCATCCCTCTGTAGCAACTCACAAACAGAAGACATGCTGGTCTTTGATATGACCTCTGATCATCCAAGACCTTGTTACACCTCTTAAAGACTTAATTGCTACCTGTCACAGGACAGGGATCTTCCCTCTTTTACAAGACCCATAACAGCCAAGAGCATCAGTCGTCTTTGTGGTGTAACTCATCTACCTAAAAGGGTGGATAAGTAATCAGGCGGATGAAAGATAAATGAAAAACCATGTGAGTCAATGTGACCTCGTAGCTTGTGGTGAGATTCTTTGTGTCTTACTGGGCGGTGCTGCACCGCATCATTTTGCCCTGAGCAAAACAGAAGCTGAGGTGCAGCAAGCGTAAGCAGCAAGGAACCAAACGAGAGGTCACTGCCTTCCTGCCAGTTCAACCATGTCTCCTCGAAATTATATTTATGACTATTTTTTCCCCAATTGTGTTGTGTAGATATATAAATGGCCAGATTACACTCAGAGGCAACCTTTCTTTGAATGAATGAGGTGTTACATTTATTAACTGCAGCAGATCTATTACCAACCTTAACCAAGTTCTGCAAGTGTCCAAACATAACTGTAAAAAAGCGTAATAATACTGAAGTCACCAGAAGTGGATATTTGAATGTAAGATAAGCTATTTAGGGTAAAAAAATAAAATAAAAAAAAAACATGCTGTCAGTGTCCATTTGACTAAAATGCGTTGTATTAACGTTTTGGTAACTCGGCAAAAATATTGATTAAAAAAACATTCCTCCAAAACGTATGTACGGCTACAAATTAGCTGTACAATAACATCATTTCTAAGAGACAGGATGCTGGCAAGGCAGATTGGAAGCGATGTCACGTCCCGGGTGTCAGTTGCTCCCCGCTGAATTGCTCCTGTGTTTACCCGCAGAGCGACGGTGAGGGTGGAAAGCTCATCGCAGCATTTCAAAGGTGAGTGATTTACATGGCAGCTGTTCCCCAATGTGTCATTCTGAATGCCCGGCCCATGTTTAACAGCTGACAAACCCATATTTTTTCTGTCACGTCGCATTTATGGCCTCACACGCAATTCTCTTGGTACAATCTCAACCGTACAAGGATATAGAGACGTTTTTATGATGCAATTATCAAAGTCAATCAAATAGGGCGACTATTTCAGCAATGCACACGCCGACATGATGCAGGCATCAGTATGATAACAGCAACTTAAAGAGCAAACTGTTCTAACAGCTGAGCCATTCTCAAGGACAAAACTTGAATTTATTTTGTTGTTGTTGTTGTTGTCGTTTACATTCTGAAATCACAAACTTTCTTTTTATATGGTGCATGGACTCCTTAGAATAAGAGAATTGGCTCTGAAGTCGTTTCTAGAGTTGTTTGATATTTGAGATCTCTCCATTAACCCACAGCAGCACACTGGGAGAGCGTAACCTTATTTCACGCTGGCTCTCAAATAGTGCTGAGAATTTGTGAGGCAGTTAGTGGCCATCATTAATAACAACCTAGGCTGGTCTGACAGCTGCTGATTGGAATGAAGAGCTGTGCTACGGCAGACAGCTACAAATTTCCCTGACAGCCAGGTCTCCATTACTGGGCGTCAGCTGCCAAAACAGCAGTAATCAGAGAAGGGGAGAGAAGAGAAAACCCATTCTCTTGCTGTAGACACTTTCTTTATCCCTCTGCTGTTACAAAACATAAACATACGTACACGTATAACTAACTATTTCCATTATGCTCAAACAACTGCTGAACATCTGATGGATTCCTCTGTTTCTGAAGGCCCTTATTAAAGATTCAGACCGGTGTCATTTTGACCTCTTGCCTTGTTACTTAACTCTACAAACTTCAGTTTCAATAAAAGCCATTCAAACATTTCTGTACTATTGTCATACTGTCATGCTACTAATGTGCATGAGACCGTTCCTGTTGCGCGCAAACGGAGCATAGCCCAGTAATGTGCATGTAGCAGGGGGAAGCGAAACTTAATGTGAGTAAGTGTTGCAAGTTACTGTATGTCACTTGTTCAACATCAGCATCTATGTTATTGTGACCGCTGGTACGTGTGCATTTGGGATTTCAGCATGGACCTGAAACTTGAGCAGAGAGCGCACAATCTTAGGAAATCGTGACATTTTCAGGGTTTTGCATCATGAATACATCCCACGGGGTCAGACTGTCAATGCTGAGTTCTACTGTGACGTTTGCAGGCGTCTGAGGGAAACTGAACTGTGACGTGATGGAAGTTGGGTTCTCCAACATGACACCTGGCTCTCAGTGCGTTGAAAACTGCCTGAAACAACAAATTTGTTGTTTCCCACCACCCCTGCGTGCCGGATTTGGCTCTCTGACACTTCATTCTGTTCTGCAAAATGAAGTTCAAGCTGAAGAGTCACCATTTTGACACTGTGGAGGAGATCCGGCGTGAATCGCAAGATGTTGCTCGACACGCTTACAAAACGGGACTTCTAAAGGGAGCGTGCCAAGCGTGGCAGGAGCATTGGGAGCGGTGTATCGCTGCACAAAGGGACTGCTCTGAAGGGGATAGTGATCAGAGTTAGTTTAGTTGTTGGGGACGCAGCCTTGGACCTTTTTGATCACACCTCGTATTAAGGGCGCCTTGTTGTGCATGTGAAACTACAGGTGACACAAATGGAAGTAAAACAACAAGAAACACAACAATGTGCTAGCAAAGGCAGGAAAGATTAAGTTCTGCTGACAAGTGAACATGGATGTAATCAATGCAGGTTTCTGCACTCAGCTTTCTTGGTATACCTCAAGGATACTCACCAGGTATTTTTGGTGATATTCAATGAAAACAGAAACTTTATTAACGTGACAACTCTTAAATAGATGTATCGGCCAAGTTACAAAATGCTGACTTTTATGTAATCGGCAAAACATTTGTTTTCCCTACAATATCTGCCTGTAGCATTCATAAAGCAACGCAAGCATATCTTTATGTTTGGACACTCCAAAAACCTGAGCCACATTTTTTAGTAGCTAAATGTAACCACGAGAGGCTAAAGACAAGATGTGAACCTCCATCCTCAGTGTCCCCTTTGACTTCTGCACAGCACAAAAATGGAGAACTTCTTTTATTGGAAAAAATGTTACCAGTGTATGTATTCCGGGTAGTAGTTTTGTTTCTCGAAGCACATTGGGAAAAACAAATCTGTAGCACGTAAACTTAACTTATACGAAACACAATCGGAAAATGATGAATTTTTCGCTGTTCCCTTCGGCATGTATTTTCCTGTGTCGAACGTCCAATGAGAAAGAGAAAGCAATCTATTCACTGGAAATTATTCATTTCTTGGACACGTGCAGTACAAGAGATTTAATATCTGCAAAACCTCAATGGGTGGTTGTGGGGAAATAAGGTAATTTAATTAAAAATAGGCATCTGCATAATTTTCACGAGGGTAAATTTACAGATGCAGAGCAACTTTCAAGCTGCACAGTGTCTTCCACATGAATGGCAGTGAGGCTTGATATCTGCTAAAGCGTCCGTCGTTAACACGTATGCACACACAATTTGCTAAAGAAAGGGGCCATTTACAACAATGGCAAAAAGCCCAAATTACACCTTAATCAGCCTGATTTTGTAACTGTACTCAGTACAGTACTAAGTGAGGAGGGCAGGCACAACATTTTTTCAGT
This sequence comes from Brachyistius frenatus, assembly GCF_029030835.1. Lineage (NCBI taxonomy): Eukaryota > Metazoa > Chordata > Actinopteri > Embiotocidae > Brachyistius > Brachyistius frenatus. The sequence goes on from NW_027210673.1 coordinate 1,618,983, forward strand.
GGGAGGAGGAAAAGTGAAAGTCTGCGGCCTTGAACAGTTTGATCCCTGTAATGACAGAGGGCTTTGGTATGGGTCAACCTGTCAGCGCTCTGCTTCCACTGATCCCTGCTCCCAACTGCAAAGCATGTGAACATGGTCATCCGCACGCTGTCACACAAACACTGCTCGGAAAAAATCTCTCTGGGTGTGTCCCGCTGTCCACCAGGCAAGCTGCTTCTGCTGATCCTCATGTTTTGTACTAACCACAAAATAAGGTGACAGGCAAACACACTTCAGTCACATACAGCACTGCTCAAATTTTTTTGTTATGGATGGGACCATTAGCTTATTGTGGGTCCTGGAAAGAAAGGCATTTGGGACACTTAATTTTCGCCAAAACTCTGTCAGCCTCAAAACAGATGCGGCAGCACATAACAATGAATAATTGCTCAAACTCCCTCCAAATATTGAGCTACACATAAACTCCTGTGCGCACTCTGCGGTTGGAGTACGAGGAAGATTAGGTATCAGAGCCATAGATTTCAGTGACACATGAGTAATCACTGATGCTTTATTTATTCTAGAAACTCAGCTTCTTATACCAACTGCACAAACAAACAAGCTCACAGTGCATATGAATCCCCTGAATGAACATCGAGTACACATGAACATGCAAGCATACAGACTGTGCAGCTTTCACAGGAGGTGGCAGATGACCAAGAACGGGAGGCTTCATTTTATAGCTGCCTCTTCCATGTCAGCTTTACTCCAGCAGCAATAAAACACTCCATAATAAAAGGCACTATCCCAGAGAGGCAGCAGGACTGCAGCTATAGATAATCCACTCAGCTCACACGGCTCGCACAGCGTTTGCATTTCTTGCCCCAGAATTCATTTTGCAGGTTTACCTCACCATTCTGTGGTTTTAAATATAACGGAAAGCAGGGAGCTTCGGCTTAGCAGCTGGATCAATGTGAACAAAGCAATATTGTGACCTTAGCCACAAGTGGGAGAGAAATCTAGTTAATTAGAACCTACTACATTATCTAAACAAGACCTTTAGAGAGAAGACGTAATTAAACCCACAGATAAAAACTAATAAGGGAAAAAAGCTGTCAGGCAGTAAATCACGATGTGCATTTTTATTTCATGTAGACACTAATTATTACAGTTACTTTGTGACATCATGAAAAATTTATAAATACATCCATACACTATAAAGCTGTGTAACAAGCTTGAAAAAGAAACACGATATGTCAGCCGCATGGCATAACTCTAAACATTGTTGACGCATTTCACTGAATACTCATGCCGCCTCTAAATCATTCACCGCAATTTATGTCCACACTTGTAAATCCACGGTCAAGGTTACTTGCAAGCACTGCAGAAATTGGCATGTGCCGTTAGAGTCAATACAATTCACACAATATTTATGACGCAGGATGTCCCATCTGGAGATGCTTCCTGTCTCCTGGCCCCCTGAGGACGGGCTGCCTGGAGCGAGTCACACTTCTCTGGGACATCTGCTCTTCTCCTCTGGGTGTAATGAAATACAGTCTCCCACAGCAAAGGAGCGTCAGCTCAGACAAAACAACCTATCTCCAGATATGTTGATATGGGGTTGGGGGCTGCAATGAGCTGTTATTTTCATAGAGACAATAGGTCAATTAATCAGTCAATCAAAAGAAATATAATCAGCAAATAATCAACTTTTAATTGATTCATTGTTTGACCCATTTGACCTTGAAGCTTTTTAAATGTGAGGATTTGTTGTGTTTCTATGTCTTATTTGATCTTTATTGAATATTTTATTGATTGGGGAAACAAGAAATTAGATTAATTACTTTGACTTTTAAGAAATTGCGATTGGCATTTTATACTATTTATGAAATTTTGAACACTAAACCATAAATTCGCAGGTTAAAGCAATTGTTTGACATTTTGAGAAATATTTATATTTGTCAGCTTTGCATATAGCTGGCCTAGCTCTGTTTAAAGGTCACAACATCTTCAACCAGTGCCTCAAAATCTTGATAAATAGCACAAAATATGTAATTTCATATTTTTAGTCATAATATATATATATATATATATATATATACACACAAAGTATTAAAAAAAAAAAAGTCTACAATGGTTGCCTGGTAAGCACACTGGCATTACAAGATTCCATAAGTTACCAGTCCCAAAACATAATCCAGCACTTAAACTGAATAAGCTTATTGACGTCCAGTGACAAACTACTGCTTTCAGTTTTAGTCTTAATTCATAAAATGTCCGAAAATACTGAAAAATGCAGATCACCATCTATCAGAGCTCAAAATGATGTCTTGACATTGCCTGCTCTGTTTGAAGAACAGTCCCTAAACAATTTATTCAGTTTACAATACTGATTATATTTATCCATTGCACAGGGTTCACAGCAGCAGAACTGGCAGGTGTCATGTAGGATCACTGCCGTGAAACATCAAGCGACGGTGGATTATTTGTGCTATTGTGAGTGTGAGTGTAGATAACACCGTCAGTAAAAATATCTGCACATTTGTCACCTTATGATAACCATCTTTTTATATCCTAATTCACAGGATTTGCAGGTCTCTGTATCAGATGGTAAAGATAGGTGTGGCCTGAGGGAGTAGACTCTAACAAGGCAGCAGCCCTGATTTAACACAGCATGAAACTGCTGTTAGTCATAGATCGCCATGACAGCAGCTCTCATTATCACTACCTGGATATGCATGGCATGGTTGTCAGAGCGACGCAGGCACTGGGGACAGCCACATATGATTGCCACAAATCAGCCGAGAAATGGGATGTCTGATCACTCTCACCAAATCTGATAGAAGTGCAGAAATTCAGCTCTGGCGGGTCGACTTTATGGATGTTACTAATGGAAATGCAGATTCCTTATTAAGGTGCAAATTGAGAGGCAGAAACGTTCAATTGAGTTTCCTTTCCTGTTTCTCTTTCAAGCTCGAATGAAGGAGAGATAATACAAACACAACAACACTAAAAACAGGGAGCCTTTGATGGACAATGCTCGTGGTTAAGGCACCTTCCAGCCACTCAAATCAGACCAGCCTCTCCATTCTGTCAAGTGTTGCTGGGTTGCCAGCTTCTCTCTCCCCCCACTGCTCTATGTGCCGAGGGCTCCAGGACTGCAGGTGCACAGCCTGTCTGCCCACTACAGGTGGGCCCAAGAAAGAGAGAGAGAGAGAGAGAGAGAGAGAGCGCTCATGTCTCACCCTCCTCTTGGCTCATTAAAACCTTCAGCTGTTCCTCCGCCTCCTCCCTCCTCCCCCTCATTCAGCCTCACACGGGTGCTCACACCACACTGATCACACCCATCAAGCTTTGATTTACAGTATTTACACCATCTTCCTGTCCCCATTGTGGCTATGGGGAATCTGAGGAATGGCCCTCCCCTCCCTGCCCTCAGTGCAGCCAGCATCCTGCTAAATGTGAGCCAATCAGTGGTGGTGGGTGGAGTGCCAAGCCACAGAGCACTTCTTCCCGTTGGCAGCCTTCCCTGTGGTGGCTCTGATCACAGCACAGTGTTAACAACACGTGACCTGGCCCCGCAGCCCACAGTAATTGAGGTTACATCCCAGGCAATACCTTGATGAATAATTAAAAGGCCAGAAACAGAACTCAGAGTGACTTAGCCAGCGCCCTGGGGTCTAATAACATGCTTGGACTGTATTAGGTAATCTATCCACTAGTGCCAGTTAGTGTCGCACACTCGCACATAAGCACACAATTGGGCCCAGATAAAGGCAACACAACAGCATCAGTCATTGTCAGGGCAGAGTGCTGGTTAAGGCTCTGCAGGAACAACATGAGGAATTATTTCAGGGTGAGTAGTGGGTACTTATCCTGCCAGCAAAGTGAAGCAAAACTGAAAATGCAGCCAAGAGGAATTATGTAATATAATGACATGTAAACAGAGCAAATATGAGATGCTTTCAGACAAACTGAACCTCAACTCCTGGACAACCTTACACTTGTGCATGAGGTTTCATGTCTGTTCAGGAACTAGTTTGTGACCTTAACCACACTGAAACCTGAGTGTGGAAACACTAGACCCATTTATAAGTTGCCATTAAGCCTGTAAAGGTGATAAAGATGTACCTCCATACCAGTACCAGCCGTTAAAGCCTCGAACGTCATTCATAGGGTAAGAGAGGTCATTCACACTATGCTAAAATATGACTTGTTTTATGGTCTGCAACCCTGAGTATAAGATTAGAAACTGCTCGTCTAACTGAATCATTTCTGTAGCGACATCTCAAGAGGCAGCACAGTCACAGAAGGAGCTAGTAGGAATAAATTAAATACGTGTAGTTTATAAGTAATTTGATGGGTATAAATAAAAAAGAGGGAACAGCGCATATGAAATTGTAATTGCAGACCTATTGAATTTGCAGAGGCAAAAGTTATCCGATTCGATTTGTCGGCATGCAGTCTCAAGACTAAGTACAAAATAATTGCAGGATAAATGGCATCAGGCTGCAAAAACATGAGCCTAAGCACAGAAGGTTATACTAATTTAAAACGTAAAACGACAGATTTGTAAAGGGACGGCTGTGAATGCACACTGAACCATACTGCTGTTTACATGTTCTGTGAGTGCACTATGGTAGAGAGAACAGTGTGGCCCTTTCCTCTGACAGACCCCGTGTGTCACAGCTTCAGCAGTGAGCAGAGGTGAGCTGCTAGTGTAGAATAATTAAGACCTCGGTGGAAGTGACAGGGTCACTAGGAGGTATGCAGCATAGCAAAGCTCCTCTTCTCAGCTGTTTCCTCTGTGAGCTGTCACGGCCGCTACGTATTTATAGCAGCATAGCACAGCACTCTCTCCTCTCCCCTCCACCTCCCAGACAGATGTCACCTTCAAGCCACCATTTCTGGAGCTAAACACAAAGCTTTCAGCAGCCTAACAAGCCACATACACAGGCAATCAACAGAACAACGGGAGTCTGAGGACAACATCAACGTTGGATCATTCATGCTGAATTTACCAGGCGGGCAGGTGGGAGTTCAGCTCTCCCTTTGGACTGGGCTTCTTTACACAACAGTCAGTTACTGTTATTCTGCATCATGAGGACCTGAGGTTGTTGACACAATAACACACTCAGTCAGGAAAGTTACAAGGTCTGCCACTCCAGAGAAATACTTCAGCCAGCACAAAGCCCCCAAAATGTATTCTTAATAATTCATTTCTGTGCTGATGCGTTTGACTTTTAATTTGATTCCATCAATAAGTTATGTCTTTCAGTGCTTTCTCATCTTTGTGCATTGTAAACAAGGCAAACATGTCCTCACGGCAAACAATAGAAAGGCTCCCAAACTTATTTAAATTTCAACGCAAAAATATAATTAGACAACAAACATGGGAAAATTGAATATCTTGTGTGTGTGTGTGTGTGTGTGTGTGTGTGTGTGTGTGTGTGTGTGTGTGTGTGTGTGTGTGTGTGTGTGTGTGTGTGTGTGTGTGTGTGTGTGTGTGTGTGTGTGTGTGTGTCTGTGCCTCAGATAAGAGACGACTGGGGGGCCTCTGTAATGTAAGCCTGGATGACTGAATGTGTTGACATAGCTTTAATTCAGCTTGATACCAGACACCAGTAGTCTGTCTGAGCCTCTGTGCACAAGGGGTGTTAACCTCTCAGAGATTCTCAAAATACACAAACACCAAGCATGACTGGCCAGGAGGGATTAAAATAACTTTTATGAGTGCCTTGATCATATACTGTCATTTCCATACTTGCCTTCGGTCAGCAATACAACTCATTCAAACATAGCAAAGCACCCGGTTTAATGATGAGTAAACATTTAGGTTTTATTATCCATAAGACATGTTTTTGTAGATATGATTAGAATCACATTTGGCCCGGTACAATCGCTCTGCTCTGTGTATCAAAGAAGCAATAAAGTTCAATTACAGCGTACAAACACATAAACATCTTGTACGGGTAACAGATGCAATTTATGACCGTGGCTACGGTTTGATCCTTTAACCTTAAACAGATTGCTAATGTGTCAAGACTATCTGCCTGGTAGTGTGTTCTCAAGGCTAGGGTAACACAGCCTGAGCCTCTGGATGAAGTGTTGGTTACTCAATATGAGTATGTCTTGCAGGTCATAAGCCTGTCACTGCCAAAGTGGGTTTCTTTTACTGCCACAGTGGCGATAATCAGCTGATGCTGGCTGTCAGTCGACATGGCTATGGGACAGACAGGGGACAGACTTAGAGGACACATGATCGCCCTGCTGACAAGTATCCCTAACCCCAGCTGCTCCAACAGCTCCTCTGTCATGTGGGAGGACCAGGGGAGGGAGGGGGGGATAGGCTGAGGGGAAGGTGGCAACAGGGCCCCGCTGAGAAGGGGAGAGGGAGAGAGTCTTGTGCGAGCACAAATTTCAGCACCCCTGCATTGCTGTGCACTCCACCCCTCTCAGCAGGCACTTCCCCTTCCCTTTCCCAGCTGTATGGCTTCACTAAAGCCCCGGGAGAACAGGGCACCGGCTGGCCGACAGGCCTCAGTCACCACAGGTCCCACGATAAGCCAACAATCAGGTGCTACATTGTTTAAGAGCATTAACTCAGATTAGACTGCTATTGTAAAATGTCACAGTATCCTTCAATATATGTGTCCTCCTTTTCATGCACAGTATATATACACGTGTGTTTGGGTGTGTGCATGTATTGCATAGATAACTAAGTACAGTTGTTCTAGTACTGTACAAACTATAACCTCTCCTCCACCAAGAAAAATAAAGAACATTTCTAATACAAAAGATTTCATTCTAGACACAACCACAATGGCATCTTAAAACAACTGTTAAAAGAAATAATGTCAATGTAAACAATGTATTTAAGTTCAGTGCTGACATACTTGTATTTCACTGGATTACTTCTGTCTCTTTGTACTGTGCTACTTTTTAAGTGACAAAAATTAAACACAACATTTATTTTACAGCTTTCGTTAATAGTTTGTATTTGCTAGAGACAAACAAACACTGGAGTCAATACAAATATCTATATCTTAAAAATATTACATGGTAATGAGTTCATCAATAATGTTTTTAAATAATTCATAATAAACCATATTTGTAATTCTTTAAGTTTGGTTATTAAAGACAAAGCTATGTAAATAGCAGTGAATTTTACAGTTTAAAAAAAAACAAACTTGCTGACATCATTGTTTATAAATAACAGAAACATATGCTTGGCAGTTTCTCAGCAGTTTCTTGTTACTTAATGGCTACCATATTTGCCAATACCAATAGGTCTGTGATGAGCTAATCATGGTCAATAATACTCCAATCTGTCTGGCAGATTTATCTTGTCAGGTTCCATAAGTAACTTTGCAGATTATGATGAACATACAAATATTTTGGATTATTTTTGAATATATTTAGTTCATACTATTTTATAGATTGAACTATCAAACATATAACATTAACAGTAATAACTAAAGCATAAAAAGTAGTTTGAAGTATTAATAATATATAACAAACCAATCCAATACTCAGAAACAACTGTTTTTCATACAGTCCTGATTATAACATCAGCATATTTTACTGATAAGTTATCTTTATTGTTACTGTAGAATCATTTAGACCATAAAGGGAGAAAACAAGAGTCCTTCAAGTCTCCCAATCTCTGTACTCGGGTGGCAGTTTTCATTTGGATTCAGCAAAATAAGATGTTGGATAATGTTCCCAGCTGTAAATAACCCTGCTGCATCTAAGATTTAAATATAGAATTTGGTCCTGCTCTTTGGAAAGCTATGCATTGCCTTGAAAAGTTCAGCCCCATTAATTAGTTTAAACTTAACTGTGGCCCCTTATAGACATGGTGTACTCGTTGTATGCTGGCCTGCATGCTGACACGCTCAAATGATCCTACATCAACACACATGCGTCAGGGTTCATCTGGAGACCCGCAGTGCATGACGAGCTGAGGGTGTGAGAGCATGCTGTCCCCTAGGAGGGCTTGACCCCGGCGCTTTTGATTGGCAGGTAAATGGCTCAACCAGAATCTTCTTTCCAAGGAATGTGCTTGTGTCTGTCAGAGCAAAGAGCAGCTGGCAGGAGTAAAGACAGAAGATCAAGTCAGCTTTAAGTGTTAGAATAAGATCCTCACAGCTCTGCCTGCCATTTAACAGCACACCAGACTGTCTCACTTTAGACGCTCATTAACAAACCAAGGACTTGTTATTGCAGCGCAGAGGGAATATCTGCTCATGAACAAGAGACTTTATTCAGTACGGCCTAATGCTGCGATTACACTGACAGACCTGCTGCTTAAATGAGCGTCTTATCGACACAAAACAAGGCATGAAACATGTTTTTGTAAAAGTAATTGCAATGTGATTTTTAAACACTTGCCATTAGTTATCATTTATATCAAAGGGGCTGAATTATTATTCTGGCTCTTTGTGCAGATTCAATGCCAAGGTTCTGCTGAGCTGCAGAAAGACACATACACTCACACATTCCCCCAGTACCCACCAATTGCGAGTGTTGACGGGCTGAGTGTTGATGTATGCATATCCTCACATATACAGCAGTTTTATAACCACCAATGACCACTACTCTGCAACACTCACAGCTTCAATTCTGCATTAGAATGAATTAACTCTCCCATCTGATTAAAAAACATTGAAGGAGTTTAGCATACTTTTTTTTTTTTATTAAAACCTCTGCATTACCACCCATATCATTCTCCTTTTTCTAAGAAAGAGGAAACTTAAGTGCGTTTTGTGACCTTTATCTGTCTGTTTATGCACACAGCACTGATGCAGCACAGTAAATCAAAATATCACGTTACTAATGATGACTGAAGAGAATTTATCTCAGTGATGAATAAGGGAATTCGCAGAAAAGGTCTTAAAACTCTGATTACAGCCTTTTGGTCAAATGATCGTTGACTGCAGTGCTAGACTAACCCTGAATAAACCCCTTTATCTTCAAATCGCCAAACTTTTCCTTTAACCCTAATCTATCACCTCAGTTATCCTGCATGATTAATCGGGGGCCTTAAATAACTACGGCAGGCTTGATTAATCGAAAGGGGTGAGGTGTTGAGATCTGGCCCTACAGTGAATGTGCAGAGCCAGCACACGCCTCGTACTTCTGTGGCCACTGCCATCTGTCTCCCAGTGGGACTTGTTCCTCCACAGCGCCTCTTGTGACTATGCAACTACATTACTAACACATTTCTGACACATATAACACAGATGTCTTTCTGCTAATGGAAGTCCTGTGTCCTTGAGACTTAGCAGACAGTTTGGGGCAACTAAAATAACAACATGATACTTGTCAGGCAGCTTATCTTCATCGATGATCCAAATGTTGAAGCAGTACAGCAACACACTTGTTTTAATCGTACTGCATAATAATTACATACCTACAAGGACAAGTAGATGATATGCAACATTACCTGACCAGGCACATGTTAACGGTCCTGCCCTGCGACAGCTGAGTCAGAGGCAGAGAGGTCTACTATGGTTCCTTTTGGGCAGCAGCCCCGGTGGCAGACAGACAGATCAGGCAGGTGGCACACATTTGGCTGAGGTGAATCTGTTCTCTGCTTGCAGGGAACATGCTTCTCTGCGAGCTGCGGTAAATGTGAACTAGTGCTGTATGCCTATTACTTTGAAGGTGATGGGAAATCACTCCCTGAAGGAGCTGTGAGAGGGTTTTTTAGAAGACGAGTCACATCTGTGGTATGGGTCTCTCTGAGTGGATGTGCATTCGTACACTGTATGCTCGAGCATGTTCAGTCTACTTTACAACTATACATTTACCCTCTGAATGATGATTAGTGGTTCCCAAACTTTTTAGCTTGCAACACCCTATTAAGCAGACATATCTGCTCGTGTTCTCGCCACACTCACATGTTTGGCAGCTTGACAAGATAAACTTACACAGTATTCCACAAGAAAAATGCACAACCTGCAATTGGTGTATTATTTAATATTCTCCAGACCAGTAACTACTTTGTGAACTCTTAAATTTAGCCATGAAGCTCATAAACACTGCTGTAGATGAAACGCACCTTCCTTGAATCTCTTTTGGGTTAATCACCTAACTTGCTAAACAGCAAATGGGTAACCCCCCCCCAAAAAAAAAAATAAATAAATAAATAAAAAATAAAAAACATTTAAAAACATAAAAAGCAGCCATGCATGTGGTCAATAATTGTATACATTACCACACACACACAGTAGTTATACGTTTTCATACAGCAGCAGCTTTTCACTATGTGCACAGTGTACTATGATGGTCTGTATGGTGTATGTGGTCAATAACTTTGAGAGGCTGGGATCTTGGGGACCTGGAACAAGCAAACAAAATTACCTTGGGAAATGCTTACATTGATTTAACAACTCTGGAAAAGTTAGGGAAGATCAGTTTGCTAATACAAGGTTAAAGAGACTAAAATACAGTCTGTAGGTACTGATTCACAATGTCTTCTGTCTCATGACTCTCAATTACACTGCACTATGAAATACAAAAACACATTTTAAACATTTGTAGGTGATTGGACAACATCCCTGACCATATATGTTGATGTCATGGCGTTGTGTGGAAACATTTTGATATATTGTTTTAAACGCAAATATTAAGCCAGTTGTCACTGTATAATTTATGATCACAGTCAGAATGTCCTCTTATCAATTCACAGCATTGTAACCCTATTTTCTCTGTCGTTTTTTGAGCCATTAAAAGGTCAAATGAGCAATAAAATAGTAGATATGGACATCTAACTACTCAAGCTGTTTTGGCTTCACTACTGTAACCTTCACATGTATCTTGTAAATGGCTTCAAAGGCCTACAGTATGGTGCTGATGTCCTTGCATAAGGCAGGAAATAACACCTCAATTTAATTAATATCACAGAAAAAACAACCAAGAATAGAATAACTGATCGGGTTCATAATGAATTTCACAGGATAATTATAGCTTGTTTCACACCAAACTTAAACCTCTCAGTTATATTTCAGTCCTACATATTCCACCCATCTCACAATGACACCACATACTGACCCAATGATATCATAAACACTGCTGTTTAATGTGGCTATTAATATGAGAGGAGCTCCTTCAGCTTGTCTTATTAATTGCACACTGATGAAAACTGACAGCAGAAGCCCCTGGGCTGGAATATAGCACATTATTACCACTGCCTTTCATATTTCAATACAGTAAACACAAGCTGATATAATGCAGTCACATCTCCTGCCTCTCTCTCCCTCAACAGTAACCATTTTGTCTTTTTTACATGACTAGCCATGTTAAGTAGACCGATGCAGAGGTATTTTTTTTGTCTTCCTTGTCTACAAGGTCAATTTGATTTTCTGTTTAATCTTTGGTCGCGCACAACGCCACATATGAGATGAGCTTGAACAGTATCAGAACTTGAGGCTCATACCTCAGAGAACAGCTCAGTTACTGGAGATATGAAGTGATGATTTATGAGAAGTCATACGAGAGTGATGTTATACTATTTTCACTAACATGCTGCTTCAGTTCAGACACGATTTGATTATACAGCACCTGATCTGTAGTTTTAATTATGATAGAAGCATAGAAAGAGCCTGTTAATAATACCCCACTTGTGATAGAAACAAAATGCACCGGGAAATGATTATAGTATTATAATGGTATACTCTCCCTTGCATAGATATAATCAGAACTAAATAGTCCCAGTGCTATTATCCTATCGCTGCATTGATAAAGAGTGCTGCAGCTTAACACAATTTTAGTGGTCAGTGTCGTATTTTCCACTGCGGTGGGACGGAAGCGAGAGGAACATTCTGTTAATTGGACGTCGAGTGAGCCTAATAATAAGCTATGCATGGTGAGATTTGCTTTGGAGAGCTGTGGTAAGGATTTGGAAGAAGAGGAGTTATAATTGGCCCTAAAATGAGGAGCTCAAGCCAGCTGTACACGCTCAAACTGTGACAGTGGACTATTCCCCTCATCTCTGTGAAAATGAGCTCAAGATTCGGAGCCTCAGGAGACATAATACATGTCACAGCCTACAATAATGGTTAATTTGAACTCGTGTAGCACTCCTCTCTCTTGCCGCCTCCATCGTCTCCCCCTTTCTATTTCACTTCCCCTCGCTCGCCCGCTCTCTCCCTGAAATAACCCATTCATCCTAAAAATGGTTTTCATCGTTTTTTGCCTCCACCCCGGCCCACCCCCGTACGCCATTAGTCCCATCCCTCTATGCTCTAATGACCAAATGCATTTCCTAGATTTTCTCTATAGCAACCCTTATTATCCTGAAGCTAATGTTTTAAATTCAATTGCAACAATCCATATCCAGGCCAATTTACTGTTTCCTTTTTAAAGGCGGCCATCCCGACACAAGCACGTCTGTGGAGTGAAGATAAAAGTGGCTGGCTCACCGTATGTACAAGCATCCCATCCCTGAACAACACCACGTTTGTTGGTAATATATTCACACAGAATGTCTTGACAATACACAACCGCCTCCTCCACATTTATAAAACACTAAAGCAAGTGGGCTCAAAACATGTATGCACATCCTGATGCATATGCATTCATAAATGTGCTCACACACCCACACAAACATACACTCACTCACATGACCTGCATTGCTCTCTTTCCAGCTGTAGTCAAACTGCAGCAGTGGCTATTAATGTTTCACAACATAGTGTATCTGTATCTCTGTCTCAGTTTTTTTTCAAGGGCACTCTGCCAGAGGGAAAGTGTGGGAGGGGTTTGGTAGAGGGTTGGGTGTTCAGACACAGACAATATTTCCCCCATCTCTTGTGCCTCAATGCTTCGCTGCTCGCCAGACTCAATCACATGTGCGGTGTGCTTTCATGAATTAATAACGGGCACTTTGGAGGCCTGGCAGGAACATGGTGACCACACGCTGATGGAAGTTTAATGAGCAGCACGGGGACCGTGCTGCCATGGCACCGGCGGGTCTCTCAGCGCACTAGGCCATGTCCCCGGCCCTCCCCACAGAGCCACAGTGTTTGGGCTCTCATTACCTAGATAAATATATCTGCCCTCTGGATCAGCCCACAGGCCATGCTTCCTCCCCCTCCTCCTCCCCCCACCCCCAAGAGATGCTATCACAGCCCTGATTACACTGCCCTGCCCTTGGGACAATGGCTGGGCTGGAATCACAAGAACACAAACATCAGTCTCAATTCACTCCTCTGCTAAATATCAAGACCCTTGCAGAGCATCAGCTCAACCACAGCCAGACATAGGTTCAGGATTGCCCAGGCTGAGATCACTGAGAGCTGTGACTGGAGTAAGCTTCAATGGTGTTTCCAATAGGCAATTATCTCAATCGGATCACATTTGGATTCAGGCAGTGGCACAGGGTAATTACGGAGGTCAGTAGCAGAGAGTGCAGCGCCTCCCTGCTCCTCTTTCCCAATGTCTATCTCCCTCTCTCGCCCGTCTTCTCCCTCTTCCTCGCTTTCTAGGCTCTCAGGGGACTGTCCACTGATGAGTCTCTGAGATGCAACACGCTCATTGATTTCAGACCAGCCACAGGCATTGATTTGAAATGGCTGCGGTAGCAGGGCACAGAGCATCCTGCCCGTCCTAATGACTAGATCAAATGCATCACACCTCCTCAACTGGCCGGTCCAATACTAACTACATTCCAGACCAAATACAATCACACAACTAATTCCCGTTTAGACACAAATTTATTCTTTGCTCTTTCTTTACTTCAATCCAAATGAAAGGATTTGCTTGATGATTTACCATAAATGAGATGTAGATAAATTCTGCACAGGGAGGCCTTCTCTTTCCCTGTTTCGTCCAAAACGCAGCTTGAGGCCTAAAGATATTCCATTTGGTGTCATATATATGACAAAGGAAATAGGAAATCCTCACATTTCTGAAGCTGGAACCACAGAAAGTTTGGCTTTGTTGCATGAAAAATTACAGAAATTTTCTTTCAAGATAGCTGAAAATTATTACAATTGGTTATTTTTCTGTTGATCGACAAATTAATTTATTGATTTTCTGCTTCAGCTCTGTTGTAGATTTGACCTCATTACGCTTACTTTTTACTTGACACTAATTAAGATTTTACATACACAGAATATGACCATATATACTACATCAAAATGAGCTCCAAGCTGATATAAGCTGCAAGTTGTGGCAGCAAATTACTCTCTGATTTAGCTTTGTAATCCTTTGGAAGGATTAACATTTAACTTAAGGACAAAAATTAATGCAGCAAAAGCACAGATGTCTTCTTCTTATCCCATGCATTCGTATTTCTTATCAATACCTGGCGCTATTACCCATAGTGCAACCTGACAACCCACTGTTTACTCAGAGATTCTGGTGTGTTGTGCTAGCAGCAGTTAATGTAGCCTGCAGCTGCTAACCTCAGACACAGATGATAAAAGGGGTGCAGAGGTCTGGGAACTCACTTCATTCTAGCTCCGCACTTTAAAATTTTGGAAAGCCCCGTTGAGACCTGTAAACAGACTTATATGTGTACAATCGGGTTCCCCTTCACAGTGCTCCCTTTAGCTTAATCAATAATATAGAATAACTTCATAACACTGACAAGAGCCATTCTTCATCAAGGAACTTGAATACTTTTGATAATTTAAGTACTTATTGTTGACAACACGTAAGTCATATTTTGATTCCTGCCCTTTAGCTTATACACTTTTGTATGTAGAGCATCTGAATACATATGCTCAAAACAGGTCATGCACACTGCACATTAATAAATCTGTTGGTGCAATTTGTATTCAAAGAGTAACTGATGGATTTGGAGGGAAATGTAATATGCACTTGTAATGAAATGGAAGGGCCTCCTTGAATTCCCCGGTGTGGCGGGGTCTCTTCGTTTTCTTGCCTCTTCCACCTCTTGCTCTCATGTTTATATAACAGTAGTCTCAATCATTCTCTCCAGCTGGTTGAAGGTTACTAGGGGCAAGAGGGGTAACAAATGGGCTCTGCGCACCATCTGAGAGCTAGCAGGCTGAAGGCTGGATAATGGCCTGTCATAATGGACAATATAGGCAGAACCCTCCTGAGACCAGGAAACCAAAGAACAAGTAGGCTGAATTATTCATGGTTACCATGGCGGCCCGCACAGCTGCATTACATTAGGCTCTTCATTAGCCGTGCCGTATTCTACAAAAAGCTTGAAACTAAAATATGACCAATATCTCCCATTGAGGGAAGACATTATCATAAGCTCTCAAGGGGGTTTATTCCTGCTTAAATGTGCCTGAGTGCTGACCTTCCTCACCACAGTAATAATGTGGTGGGGATTAAAATGTGATTCCATCCACGACAAGAGCTTCTCATGCTTATTCTAGTGATGGCTGCACTGTGACAGCTCGGGCTCGTCTGACACTGCAGTCATTTCCCACTAATAAGACACTTAACACAGGGCCTCTTGCTCCTCTCCTCTCTCTGAATACGGCAATGAGGTAGACACAAGTAGCAGAGGGGAAATTGCACTTCGGGTTATATTTGCTTTTCACCTGTATGTACAAATCTGTCATTCAGATGACATTTTGAAGACAATATGCAGAGTAGAGTAGCACTTTCTATGTTACAAAAGGTTGCTTTCTACAACCATAAAGGAATTAAATTAGGATTTTGCAATAACTTTCAAAAGGAGCAAGTTTGGAAATAAAAGCACTCACCAAATTTGCAAGTGAGGTTACGCAGTGTATTTTCACCCCACGCGGGAATATATGCCAGAATTTGTTTTATACGTCTAGAAAATGCAGAGCTTCTCAGCCAAACGTCTGAACTCGGCTTAGTTGTCGTTTCATTAAAATCTGAAGACTCCTCGCTGCTATAACCTTTATAAATTGTGTTTGGTTGTCAATCTGCCAATCCTCAAGGCAGAGACAGCAGTGTTGGTGACAGGTGGGTAGCTCTTGTAGCTAACTAATGGAGCCAAAGCACTAAAGTGTCTCATTCAAAATTATGTTTTGATTTTCATGCAAATATGTAACTACTGCCTCAGGACACTAGCCCTCCTCCTGCAATAATAAAGAAAACAGTGTGAATATCAATCGAATTTAGAAATGTGCCTTTCAAAACACAGAAATTTCCCTCCACGGGTCCATGTGGCCACATTATAAAGTCAGAGCTTTAATATCAGTTTCCAGTTGAAGAACTGTACATAATAATTCATGCAATAATTCGGAAGCCACACGTTTTTCTAGTCAATCCCACTGACCAATGGTTCAGTGTGACTGATGTTACACCAACTAAAAACAGAATTCTCACAAATCAAAGTAAAAATATTATATTAGGTTTGCTTTGTAAAAATCGATCTGCATAGTTAGTGTATAATGCACATTATGAACAGACTAATCCAGGCCAAACTCAAAGCTTTGCACTAAGAAACAAGACCAAGAACCTACAGTCACAGTGGTGGCTGCATGAGGCTGTTCTTAGGCACTTTAAGCGAGATGCTAACGTCAGCATGTTAATATTGCTCTTAATGACAATATTAACATGATGGCATCATCTTATGTTCACCATCTTAGTATGCTAACACTTACCAATTAGCACTGAACCCAAAGTATAGCTGAGACTGATGTTTTGCAGGTATTGGGTCAAAAATCTAAATGTACACTATATAAATTTTGGACAAATTAAAATTTTGCAGTTATTAGCAATATATGAAAAATGAAGGGATTAAGGGATTACCAAAGTTTTAACAATTCATACTGAGGGAGGCATTAATGACTGAATGACTGATACATTTTATGGCAATTTTACCAGTAGTTGCAGTAACATTCATCATCTGGAACCACGAATGTCTGTCCAAACTCTGCCGATCCAGCTAATTGATAGAGATACATTTCACGGGATAAGAGGACAAAATTTGACCCGTTGGTTGCAGGAAGAGTGGTGGAAAGGAAAGATTTGTCTCTTCCTCTTGTTTGCATTGTGGCTCTGGAAAGTCTCAGGCCCCGAAAAGGTTTTCTGTCTTATTAGCAAGTGATTCTTTCCATATCTAATTGACGACTATCTTGTGACCTACAACCAACTCTGTATTAACATACAAAAGCAGGTACAAAGGGAATGGGGGTAATGGTCTACTGTTTGTCCCACTGTATAAAAGCTGACCTACGGAGGAGGGAAGGACCCTTCTTTGCTGGACACCTCTCTTTGAGGGTGCATGAATGTGTTCCTTCTTGCAAGAATAAATGTCCGATGTGTTTGATTTTGAACCAAGCCTCTGAGTAATTTTTCTAACAAAGAGTCATGGAAATATCAAGTCACCAATATCATTAGGATTGCTCCTCTGGCTACACTCACACTAAAACATTCTTGCCTTAAAGTGCATAGCTTTTAGCTACATTCTCGCATAACATTCACGTTCACTGCGGTATTTTTTAAACCCATAAAACGAAGACTTCCGAAAAGCTGCTGCTGATATTTTAGTCTGAGATTGTGTTTCAGTCTGAGACTTCAAAAAAACATGCAGACATCCAGTTCGCCTCCTGATTGCATCTTATCAGTCACAATGTGTCCTGCCCTATTCGTCATGGCCATGTCACGTGACCCTCGTACGGAGGGAAATGAACAGCATCAGCCTTGACCAGCAGTGGTTATTCAATGAGGATAATGAATTACAGGCTAACAGCTGTTGTGAATTTAGATTCTGTTTATTATAATGCTAGTACCGCCTGAATGCACAGGAGGGAAGATATTATTCAACATACACCAAATACAGTGCAACACCAGTTTTAGGTGTATTTTTCCCATTGTTGATATTTCAGTCTGAGCCAAAATGATGGACCGACAGACCAACGGAAGCACAGAGCCAAACAATTAGCCTGGCTGCAATGCTTTAAAAATAATATGTTTTCATACAAACAATGTCATAGTAAAGCAAAGCTAAAAGAAATGACTTTACACTTTGATTTGTGATGCAAACGTCAGACAAATAATGTTATTTATGTGCAACTATGTGAACTGCCTGTACCTCCCTGCTGTTGAAACAAGGGAGAGATGAATGCTTGTACATCAGCGGCGCTGCTATTCCAGTCATTGACTGTTGCACACACAGTCCATCATTTATTCATAGGGGGCAGTCTGTCAGAACAGAAGGGCTCATGTTGGCTACTGTACCTCTAAACCTGCAGCTCAGGACCAGCCAACAGCAGGCAGGTTTAAAGGGTCATATGACTTGCAGAGTCTAAGTGACCTGTCACGTGGCTCTCAATTACCACATTTTACAGCCACAAAAAGTATTTTATTTTAAAGAGCTGTTGAGATATTTGACAACAAGACGCGGATAACTGGTTGTGTCTTGTTTAAATTCTATAAACAGGACCCAGACACATGTTGCCACACATGTACACACACCTATTTATCCATTGATGCCGAACACACGATGCAGCTTAAGCATGCATGAACTTTCATACACAAACACATTTACACACACACACACACACACACACACACACACACACACACACACACACACACACACACACACACACACACACACACACACACACACACACACACACACACACACACACACACACACACACACACACACACACACTTAAGGATCCGGTTTCAGGGGGGAGCAAAATGATTAGCACTGCTGAAACATGAGCAGTTATTAAAAAGTCAATACATTGTCATTATAAGTGAAGATTGTTCCCTCAAAGTGAAGATATTGATCCATTCATGTGCTTACTGGTCATCGACCCCAGACAGTAATTTGCTGCCAAACAGATTTGAGATGTGAGGTTTCTACTCCATGATTGCCTGTATCTGTGTTTTCATTCATGGGGCTTTGGCCACCACACAGGAATGATTTCACTGATAGAGCACGATTTCAGTAAGTCAGAGATCATCTTAATGAGAGGGAGGATAATGCAGACATTGCATGACACATCTTCTTTAATCAATAGCTCACTAATTCTTGAGAAAACTGTCTCACCAAAAGTTGAAATTGCAAATTTGACAAACTACATTTTCAATTTATAAGAATTGTATACTTCTCCAACACCAAAATTTATATTGCCGAAGATGGCACTGTATATTTAAGTCTGTCATCCACTTATATTTGCACTAGTTTATGTTAAATGTTTTACATTGCTTAGAAAAGAGAAACATATCTAATTGAGCACATACAGTGCAACTGCCTGTTTTATACTAAAAAGGTGACTTAAAAAAAACTTTAGTTAAGGAGTGAAATAATTACTAGAACAATCCGTGAAATAAACGTAAAGTAAAATAAAGTAAAAGCTGTTTGAGAAAAGAAAGGCTTTGTGAGTTATGCAGTCTTTAAAAAGCTCAACTAAATCTCCTGAGCTGCTTGATCACAGGATGCCTTCTGCAAACTGATCGTCTGTGGACCTCCACCCCCTGTGCTTCCACTCAGCCTCTATGACAGGCCTGTTTGTCTTTAAAACAATGCATTTTTTAATTGGATATTATTCAGAGGTAATTCAAATGCAGATCAAGTCGTAAGAGAGACCTTGAAGATTTATGTTTGCTTAATCCTTTGAATTTGTGTGTGCTATGTGATTCAGCAATGCACTGGAGCAAAACCCAATCATTTGAAAAGGAAAAAAAAATGCCCTCTTTAATATTTATAATCCCTTTTGAACTGTAAACTCCATCTGTAGTTTAAAGTGATGACTCATTCAGAGCATAATCTTAATCCTTTTTTACGCAGCTTAGATCTGAAACCAAAGGGAACAGGGGGGGGAAATTGAAAGCTGCCATCAATGCAATAAACCAGAATCAAATACAACCAGAAGGGCACAATATAATTCTCATACAAGGGCACTAATGCTGTTCATCTGTGTCCCACACTGCACAGCAATATATTGTTACACAAACTGGGAAAAAAATACGGCATCTCTGCTTTAACAAATTCTGTACAATTCGAAATAAATCTAAATGCCACACACCATAACCATTTTTCAGAAGCAGGTCATACAATTTTCACTTTAACTCTGGTTTCACTGAGTTCACTGTCCGTTTGTTTCATTGCACTATAATACTGTAACTACAAGAGTAAGGCAAGTGTCATGTCAACACCTCAACCAGGTAAAAGTCAAAGAATCATCAGCCAACACAGTCAACACAGGGTCCAACCACTGCTTCTCATACACAGTAATACTCCACTGAAACTACTAGCATAGTGACACAGGGTAAACCCACGTCTGTATGGGTCAACCCACATTAACCGACCCTCCTTCACGACCCCCCCTCCTCCACCAGCTTTGGACATGCGACAGACGCTGCCTGGTGCTGCCAACAATAATGGAAATATATTCAATGATACCAACCAAGGAGACATAACATCACCTACAAAGTATGTTAAGTATGTTCACATGGATGATGAGGTGAAGAGGGCATACGAACAGACAGAGATGAAACTGAAAATGAACTTTTGCCACGTAATGAATTATTTGACGTAATTCTGTGTAACTCTCAGGTTTATCAGTCTCATGAATGTAGCTACACTGCAGACTGGGGACTGCATTGCAGGTCAGCTGTCTCGTTTATGGGCCACATCTGCTGTCTGAAAGTGGTGTAAGACACCTACAAAGTTATTTACTCTCCTCTTAAATGCGGATGAAGCCATGAAAATAACCCACTGTCTTTACAGTTGACACAACACCTGAGTGTCTCAAATGTGTCTCGAATGACAACTTTCCTATTGGACATGCAAACAGCCGGTCACACAGTTTCTTTTCTACAGACTGGAGCCAACACTTAACATCAGAGGTCTTGGGTGACGGCTTGACTAACAAGGTACTGCAGGGCTTCTGTACTACATTACACTATATACAGTATTCTGGAGAATGTTCACATACTGTAGGCGGGTGACAGTGTTGCTATTTATCAACCTCTGACAGAAGACCATATCCAGATGTGATTTGAGCAGTTGGCGCCTGATGTGTCCCACATATGTTTTGGATGCAATTACACCATGTGGTATTTAAAGCTGCACCACTGTGATGACAACAAGCTATTTTTGTGCCGAGTATATCTTTAAAAAAAAAAAAGATAATGGATCTTTTTTTTACAAAATAATATGAACAATTTTCTTTCCTAAAACGTCATCTAACTAATTTGAAAAATGCCTTGAACCTCTGTGAGACATTATGGACCTCCAAACATTTTGTTGTCCTTATCTGTATCTGTTTTCACTCAGCTTTGTGTGGTGATGAATGCAGCGCTGGGAGTTATGGATGGGTTAATTAGCAGTGAGAGCTCATCTCATTAGACGGTGAATGACATCAGTGCTGAGTCTACAACATGCTGTCACAGCGCTGATAACACATTCCTCCACAGAGCTGCTTCAGCAGCCCTCCATGTTTATTGGTCTGTTTATAGACAGTAACACACATCATTACATCCCTGCCTCTATCAACCTGTTCACACTATTCAATATCTAAACTGACAAAATGATTCGATGAGTCATTTTGTCCCATCTTCTGTAATATCTGTCAGACAGATTTGATCAATTTACTTCAACACTGATTTTGCTGCGTAGCTTACCAAACTGAATTTTATTATTATTATTTGTCGCCAATACATCCCAAACACTCTCCGGAAATAATCATAATGCATGAAAAACATGCAATGGAGGGGGGAGCAGAAAACTTGACATAGTTATGCAATATGAGAGAAGAGAAAATATACTTCTGGAAACACTGTTTGAATATTTAATTTAATTTAATTTGATTTAATCGTTATCTAGATATTGTTTAGTTTTCGCATCACAACAACTCAAGTTACCTCAACTCAAGTTAAATAACAACATGAAATGCAACGCTGCATACTGTATACCTCACCATAATCCCTGCCATTCAAGAGGAAGACCTCACTGATCTGTCCACAATTAGCGTTGATGACATACATCCGTAACATCTGTACTCCCCACTGTGTGCAGAAGAATGAGAAAAATCCACACTGGTTGGATCAAGGCCACCAGTGAGTGATGTGATGTGTCTTAAATAAAAATGTAATTGCTGCGTAGGGCTCATGCTTCAAGGGAAATCTTTGCAGCGCTACAGATACATTGTAGATGGAAAAACATGACAAAATGAGGGTCATATGAATAATGAAAAAAGTCATTTTTATGTGGAATAATCCAAATTCTTTCGCATCTGCAAAGCATTGGTCCTGGTTAACACAGATTAATGACCAGAGAGAAAGTTTCCAGCTCAGCAAAATAAAATCAGAGGTGCACAATCTTTATAGGTCACGACTCAGCAGAAAGACATGAAAACATCTATGACATAACACTACACCTTATTCAAACCTTTGGCTATTTTGTCCTTGTATAAAGCTTTTCTTCCTCAAGGGAAGATAAGCCTGAAATCGTCTGAGCACGGTGAATAGCTCAAACCTGAATGTCTGGCCGCCACTCCACTTTCTTTACCATGTGAATGCACTGATTCAGTGAATTGCGGAATGAAGCACGTTTGCTATTTTCTTTTTATCTGGCAGTATAACTTACTTATTAACTAACTATGTCACTTAGCTCAACATTTATCTATTTAACAACCTGTCAAAAGTATTTTTTTTTTCACTTAAGAGCAGTGCTGGGAATAACAAATATGTAACAAATTACTTTTTAACATCTAATAACACAGCTACTCAAATTTAAATGGGCCATTTCATGTTGCTTTTGCTCTGCGTGCAAATAGTAGCCTAACGAACAAACGCAAACGATAGCTGATGCAGCTTATTCGACCCGACTCCGAAGCAAGAGGTACCTGGAGGTACCTGGAGGCACAGAGAGAACGATGAGGGCGAAGCGTGTTGTGGTTAAGTTTCTGAGTGGGCCTGGAGAGGGAGTCCACGGATGAGGATCTCGCACTGGCCTCACACCTCAATGTCAAGTTCAACAGCCCTCGGAGCAGACCGCCAAAAGTGCATCGCTTCGGTGGAAGTGGTGGGGGACACAGGGCCGGTTAATGGAGAGGCCCGGACGGGGGGCGGTAGAGCGCTAAGCTGACAACCAACCAACACCTACACGATGCCTTCCTGAAAGCGGACTGTAGGCAAGAGACCATAATTACTATAGCTACGTGTGCATTAATAAGATAACTGAAGCAGACATGTGAAACTAATGCAAAAGTTACATTCCCGAATAAATAATTTCTTGTTTATTAGGTTCTTGTACTTCTGTTGGGTTTTGTGTGCTGTTGATTCCAGTAACATTTTCCAGCAAACATGATGTTTTTAAGCACTCTTCATGTCCGCTACATTCTGCATTCAGTAATAAACTCAATTAGAGTTTGATCTTCGGAAATTTGTACTTGTTTTGTATTTGAGGGAAATACATGTTTCTCATGTATAACATGAAAAATGTCAATACATTTTCACATATTAAGTTAGCAAAACAACATAGACATCAATCTTAACATTACTAACAAAACATACACAAGGAACTACTTGAAATGGAATCAAATAGTTATGAAAAATAAAAAAATTAAAATAGCTCACTGGGTCACCTCTCATATCTGTATCAAAAAGTTTGGTTTTCACAATATATTAAGAAGAAAATCACAAACTACTATTTTTCTCTTACTCAGTGAGTCTAATGACCGCATGTATTTTCACCACAACCCTCTGTTCTTTCGGACTGATTCAATTTCCAGACGAATTTCTGCATAAATGGTTCGATATCAGATGTAAAGTGTCTCCAATTTAGACTCTAATTAAGTTTGCTCTAACTGAGTTATGGAGCAGGTGTGAATCCTTCACCTTCCACACTGTCTGCTAATCTTTGACACGAGGAGCAATCCAGCACCAAGCCACAGTCACATTTATGTAACACCTTGCTACCCATTTACACATCTTAATAATTTGATGATTCTGGCAATTGGACATTAAATTTCTTATTTTCTCATCATAAAAACCACAGGAGATTCGTCAAGATTGGTCAACTACAGAAAATTTGACAAATCATCCCCCCTAGTAGGCTTAATGTCTTCTGCATATTCATTGCTTTTTCAGATTTCCAATCAAAGTGGCTGGCAGGTCTCTGGTGTGAGCTGTGCCTCTCACTCTTCTATGAATCATTCATGCTGTTTAGCTCACAGTTGTTTGGGTGCATCTGGCTTGGGGAGGTATGTGGTTGGCCAAATGGAGAGGCCACATGGCAGCTCCAGATGTTTTGCTTTTGTATATGCACAGCTCATCAAAAACAACAAGCAGTGCCACCCTGGAGTCTCTGCCATCTGTGGGAAACCAGACAACAGCTTCTCGTGTTCCCTGGCGAATTATTGGAGGACTCTTTTGAAAAGATATGAGTTATTTTCAGGCAACCCCCTAATGCCATATTCAGCAACTCTGAAGACAGAAGTACTTATTCTACCGTCGTTACATTTTGGGTAGCAGGCTGCTGATTTGAAGTCAGCTCTTCAGCAGTAGAGCTTGGATTTACCTGAGAGCAGGCATCTGCACACCGGAAGAGAAAGTAAATCCCTGACAGCTGCTAAAGGTGTTTTAAAACTGCTTAGTATCTAACCTGTCTGTTCAAACAGGCTAACGCAAATAGACACTTCAGGGATCAATCAAAAATATTATTAACAATGCTGTTCCAACGCTAACTTGTCTTTTAGCAGTTATTGAACTGCACGACAACATACATCAATCAAATAACGAGAGAAGTGTTTGAGAGCTGAAGTTCACTTTTTGCACAGTTTTTGAAAATCTGTCAGGTCACATTATTCTGAGTGCTGTGTGCTCTGTTCTCCGTAGGCTCTTTGTGTCCAGCCCCCTGTGCACATCACACCCATCCCCAGATCCCTGCCACTCTCAGTGAAATCATTATTTAGTCCTTTTGTAAGCAAGCAGTGTCCCAGATCACAAATTAATCTTTCATATGTTTCCAAGATCTAGCCTTCTGTAATCCCATCTGTATGAGACACAACAAAGCACAGCGAGAGAGCGCCTATGAATTATTCATTCATTTCTCATGAAAGGCTTTCGTTATGTCTGTCATGTTTCACTCTTGCAAGGAAAATCCATTGATCCTTGCCTTTTCTCTGACAACAAGAACAAACAAGCGACATAACATGGCTGTACATTTTCTCACACTTCCAACAAATAGATCTGAAAAAAAAAAAAAATGCATCAGCAATAAGGCAGTGTGCAATGTGCATATGTGCATAATATGTACACACATTACAAATGCTCGCTCGTATATACTGTACGCACACCACATTAAAACATCTCCATGCTCTTAACTAATAGCTGCAAGTGCAACCTCAGGGAAAATGTTTGAACTGGAACACAGCGAGACGCAGTAGATAAAGTCACATGTGCCTTGCCAGTAATCATTTATCTCCAGTAGTATTATAAGCTAATGGGCATGTCTTTTTTTTGACAAGTTGCCTTCATAATTCAGTGCAACAGAATAGAGAAAACGGCATTGTTAACAAGAAAAGGCTTTAAATCACAAGCACGGAGTACATTTCCTGTGAAATATTAATGTGGAAAGTGTGTTTGTGTACAAGGAACAAAGGGCAGAGTGTTGTACATCAATGGGCTGACAGTGCTGCAGGCTCCACAGGCCGGGCTCTGCTTACTAGTTATGGCACACTGTGTATGTGTAGGGGATTGGTGCATGGGGGAAAGAGAGCGGGTCATTTATAATGTATAGGCCTGCTGAAGCGTGAGGTGTTGGGTCTGCTTAGGTTAGTGTGCGCAGTAGCTCTATTGTGGCTGGTCTTCACCTTGCTCTGAGCGCTTGCCTTATTTACTTTAAAAGCTTTCCTCTGGAGTCTTGTTTGGAAACTTGGGAGGCTTGATGGATAAGACAGATCCAATTAATTTTTACCATGATGAGCCTATCGCCTTACAAGACTGCGAGAAGGCACAACTCTCCCTTTGAAAGTCCCACGGCCTTGTAAATCCACATTAGTGTCTTGTTACCTGCGATGTAATGAGGTTAGTCGGGCGGTTGTCTGCAGGGTGCTCCAGTGTTGCTCGTGGCTCTCAGGTCAGAGGAATTTTACTGAATCCTCTTGAGAACAACACAGCAGCTATCAGTATTCACAGCAATAATAAGAGCAATCACACGTTTAAAACATGGCATATTAATAGTAAAATTAGCATTATTCCTTATGCACCTGTAGCTTGTTCTGTTCTCGTCACTCATACTTATTTCATAGTACACCGCCGCTCTGATATGACAAGTTGTTTGTGCTGATTGTGTGTACTTGACTATGTAGATTATACAGCAGCTTGCAGGATAAGAGTGCTGTTGTAGACCCAGGCTGCCTCCACCCTGCCTGTCAGCTCCAAGCAGAGATGAGCTTGTGGCCCGTTCTGTCTGCTGTTAATCCTGCCTGTTCTGCTTTGTCAAAGCTGCTGTTTGAACAATGGAGCTGTCTTCTTGTCTGCTAATTTAGGAACAAACATTTGCCTGCGTGGCAAACAAGCTCTCCCAGGAAGTGCTATTAATAGGATAATTAAGCAGACGGTAATGAGCAGGATTACTGCTAATTATGACAAGATTTGTTTTGGCATTTGCCTGAGAGGCAGCAGAGTGTTAAAGTCTGCACAGGAGTTCATCACTGCACTGAGTGAGCAGGCACCTGAGTAAACAGACTGGGACTCACCGGGGGTATGGGTGTGTAGCGTGCACGTGTGCGTATGCGTGTGGATTGGGGGAGGGGTGGGGGGGTGTAAACAGAGGGGAGCACAACAATGCCAGAGAACTGCCAGAGAAGCCTATCACCAAATGGCTATCAAGGTCAATCCAAACTGTCCCTATGCAAACTTACGGCTGTGAATGAAGTGAAATGAAAAATATCTGACAATTCATCCAAGAGTCTAAAGTGACACCTTCAAATATGTTGCCTAGTCTCATACTTCAACATTATAATATTTGAAAACAGAGGAAAAACAGCAGTATATTCTCATATTTGTAAAGCTGATTCCAGTGAATGTTTGACATTTTTCTGTAATCTATAACAATAATACATTACCTGCTTATCAAAGTTATTGTTGATTGATTTTCTATTGAGTAATTCACTATTTGTTTCTGCCCCACAGCATATATTATTTTCAGTCCTCAGTGATTTTAATTGGTTGAGGCTATATCTAAATTTACTCTACTGTGATTGTTCACATTTACATTTACACACTTCAAATGTAGGCCTGTTTGTAAATGTATGTTGTTTTTACTTGAGCCACAATAAAGCAACAATTTTAATGCCATGTGATGGCCAATTTCCTGGTCCAAGGAGCATATGTGACATAAATGTATCAGATTCTGGCAATTCATACATAAAAAAAATATCCCTCTTGCAGGTAAAAGGAAAAATGGGAATGGAGAAGCAAATGCCTTTTTTCTAAATATTCAAATGAATGCACAGTATTATTTTCAAAAAGCTTTGTTCACTTGCCACTTTTTCTGCCATCAAACACTAGAAGAAGTGGTGCCTAGTTTGAAGTAAAACTTGATTTTATTTCATGCGAGTAAACGTGTGATAAATCTTTGTACTTTTCCTGTACTTGCGGTTTTGCTCCTTTGCAGCAAACAAAGAGGGCGAAAAGGCAAATCTTTTGTTTTACACTAGATTAAGAGTTTGATTATTTGTCAGGGTATTATTGTTTTATTAGTTGTAGAATTATTGTCATATTTTCACATGACAAGAGATTAAATTAGACCGTTTCTTCCTGGGAACACGGTAGTCAGAAGAATTTAAACTGCGGGGTGACGTTAACCAAGACGAAACCCTAATTCACAAGATTCAATCAAAAACTGACAACAAACAAGCCTAGTTGAGGTGAAGGGGAATCTTAATGCGATTGTAGCTAAAGCTCAGACAGTGAGCCGCCTCCATTAAAGCATGCCACACAGCCCAGCAGCTCCAGATAAGACAGCTGAGTCTGGGATTTAGAGCTTTGGCTTATCGTCATCTTCACACCACTGTCTCACCAAGAGCAGAGCAGAGCACACGGACCCCAAATCCTCTCTGACTGGGAACCAAGTTTGTCTTCGGGATGTCGAGGTGCAGTCCAAGTTGGGCGCAGGTATGTTAATGGTCTGTAACTCCCAATTAGGGACCTTGATCTCTTGGCCTGCTCAAAACACACAGCAGCTTTTGGCAAGGCAACACTTTTCATTCTGTAGCAGAAGCTGGGATAAGATTATAGAGGGAGAGAGCTGTGTGGAGTACTGTTTCAGAAATAAAATTGCTTTTATTCCACCCAACATGTGTTCAGTGAGATTAAGGCATAATC
This sequence comes from Brachyistius frenatus, assembly GCF_029030835.1. Classification (NCBI taxonomy): domain Eukaryota; kingdom Metazoa; phylum Chordata; class Actinopteri; family Embiotocidae; genus Brachyistius; species Brachyistius frenatus. Next base: position 1,647,225 of record NW_027210673.1, read on the forward strand.
TTGCAACGTTTAATAAGAGCCCGTTTGTGGCCTTCCGGCTGAGGCAGAAAAAGTGGAGCATGCATGCTCTACTTTAAATCCTGTTTATTGAATTATAAAGAACCTTAAAGGATCAGGGATGTGACTCATACGTTTAAATATTTTAAGGTATTTCCACGTTAATACACATTGTCAAGTAAAGTATGCAATGTTTAGAAAACTTTTTCTATCCGTTTATTTTTTTAAATATTTATTTGGTCTTCATCTCCATAAACAAAAGTACTGCATGTGGTATATTTCAGGGTACAGAATATGACCTCTTTTATGTAAATTCATGCAAAAGGTACAATATCAATTACCACGGGATATTGAGAAGAACATGAGTAATGATCCTTTAATGTAAGATTCAACATTAAAGGGACATAAATCATGAAATGTCGCCACAACCTACATCCAAGTCCTGCCGTATTCTCAAACATAACACCATATTGTAAATCCCTAACCTCAATTTATGTAATCCAAAGCCCTTGCATGAACTTCAGTTTGAGCTCTGGCTTTCAAGAGGTATTTGGAAGTTAAAGTCTCAGATCAGATTTGGACAGATTAGAATTACGAGTTGGAAGTCTGGGAGGGGTGGATATGAGGATTTGCACTGCTCCACGAGACGGCCTTGTCAGTGATAAGTTATACTGAGCCACGGGTAAGAGGATTGCCTAGACTAATCCGAATCAAAAGACATACCATGTGAATTACATCCCGAAACAGGTTCGCTTACAGAGATTAGGAGCCTGCATGTAAATCCTGTCATACTCTACTTGGCGCAGGAAGATGAGCCTGAAAGAACAAACACAAACATGTGCTTTGTATCCTGCTGCAACTGCTGGCACCAGGTCGGCTACCAAAATCATTGGCTTCCTTGATTACAGCTTTCTTTTTCCTATTCTTCAGAAGATTAAATGTCCATTGATGAGACTATCTAGGCCAGGCACACTAATTATTCACACCACATCTAAGAAAGTGCTTATACTGAGGGTTGAGAATAACCCTCCCCAAGTGAACTGACACCCACAGACACCCACATAGCAGCCTGCTCACCCCTCCCGCTCTCTCCCTTGCCATTCCTCCCTCCCACCACCATTAAACTAAGCTCTAGTTCAATGAACCATTTATTTCTCTTCCTGTTTGACATGGGTGATTCTATCAAGGCATCTGGCAGCAAGTGCTGTAATACGAGGCTTTCTGTTGAGACGTCAAAGAATGTTACTCTCTGCTGTAGAGAAAGAAAAAAAAATAGCTTACATTTTTCTCTCTCTTTCTAGAAGCACTGAACAAACAAGACTTATATCCCTGGCCCAGAATGCTTCAAAGAGCACATGTCTGCTGGGACTGGCTGTGAAATGTAGAACAGTGTTGGCTGCTTAGCTTTGCATTTCAGCCAGAGCAAGCTCATAAGAGCACTGCAGAAATCTGGGCAGATCTGTAAACGAGGGAGAGTGGAGTGTAAGGCACAACCTCTCTCACTGCAATATCTACACGGGGTGGAAACATGTTTCTGAAATTTTAAAAAACAACAACAACTGCAGTTTCAGAAGTTATCCTTGACTCATACTTTCTGAACTGCACATACATTGTTGTGTGTAATAAGACACAATGATATCAAGCGGCTGGGAGTCACACAGGGCCGTGGCTTCTGCTACTGGTATGAACTGATGAATACCACAGCTTAAAGATGGAATAAATATGTTGGGCCCTCGTGTGTACAAGGGAGATATACTATGGTAATTACCCTACACATCAAACCCTGTAAAAACGCAGCAAAGCAAAGCTATTTTGTTGTAGATTGAGTGGATGTAAATGCTTTAGGGCACGGTGTAAATGGGAAGCACTGAGACGAAAGCAGTAGGAGATGGCACAAGAAAAACCATCAAGCTGTGGCGCACAACTCTCTGCAGTGCTATGAAGCATACCGAATAGAGGTCTCTCACTGCAGTATAACGGCTCATAAAGCCGCAAATGGTATTTCCACTTCATTCAGTCTCAGGGCCAGGTTCCAAGCAGCTCCTCAACGATGGAATTGAACCCATTAGCAATCGATTAAAGAACCAGCAGGCAGTCACTGCCCCGCCTGAGGGCAGGACAGGGTCTGGCGGGGGTGGGGGCATGTCAGCCAGCCGAGCCTCATGGGGATTGAGGTTCAAATCTTTGTTTATGTAGAAATAGTGGCGAGCACTTTAACCTCAGATCCAACTCCTGCGGTGCAGATTAAGAGTCAGATCGTGAGCGTGTAGAGCTCTGAGATTCAGAGCGTGGCAGCTTTTGATTGACACATCACGCCACTAATGCACAAGGTACAACACTTCCCCGAGATAAGACAGCACCCACAGGACACCTGCTGCTCCTCAAGAGATGATGGGTGACCAATTTGATAAGCATATTCATAAGTCCTATTGAATGTTTGAGCTGTGGATGTTTACCCAGACCATGAGATGTGAATGATGAACAATTTGACCTTTGGAAACAGATTAGAATTTCAATCAAGTGACCACAAACCAATCCATAAAACTATATGAAAATGGAGTCACGTAATGATCTCTGGCTTAAAACATCTTTAAATCTTCTTTCTCCATTTTTACTCATCATTTTGGCAAAGTGAGCATACAAGTAGTAAAAATACATTTGTACAAGTACTCCTACTCTCCTCCATTCCTACACTATTTATTCTCCACATATAGCAGCCTGTCAGCTTTTATTCTTGGCGCTGACCTTTGTCTGCGTGGGCCTCATAACTGACATTTTCAATTACACTGCAAACAACTTATCAATATGCATGGATTTCCCAGCCAATATCAGAGCAAACAGAGTCGTTTGGAGAGCCGAGTCTGTCAGGGGAGAGAAACAGGGCAGACATGTCAAGGTCAGGATTTTGTTAATGAGGGACGGACCGCTGAATAATTGAATGGGCTGAGCAGTATCGACTGTTGAAGCAGAAGCATTTAAAGCGTTGGCGATCGTTAAGGAAAATCCTCCCAGCACTTTATGTTCCATGGCAGTAATTTATGCACGAGCATCCAAGCGGGTGCCCTATGGTTCACAGCACTGAATGCACAAAGCAATGAGTGGATTAGCCAAGCACACTTTAGAAACAGCAGCCAAGCGTGCAAGTCATTCCTGTGGATGAAGTGATGGCTCTGGCAGTGCAATTATTCTGCTGTGCATTTTAAATACACACACAAATGGCAACGAGAGAGGCTCTGAATATCATCTCCGTGTGGATGGAAGAATAGCAAAACGCGAACAGAATGTCAAGGCTGAAAGTGATCAATCTTCAAATTATGTATTACACAAAGAACACTGAAATGCAGAATAGCGTCAGCAGCAGGTGATCCAGCACGAAGGAAACATGTGATTTGATGCCGTGTACTTCCTGAGCAGGTTTCTCACGGGTTCTCAGGTTTTGAGGAATGACTAAACTGTGAGCCGGATTCCCTGGCAGACAAAGCCGTGATATTTGGCTACAGAAAACAAATTCTGATAATTGTGGGATCAAACATAACAGATGTAAATTAATGTAAACAAGCTAAGTAACACTAGTTTGTCCAAATGCCTCCTTTGTTTTGAACGCAATCTCAGCCATTTTTTAATCTGCACCAAGAACTGCTCAAGCTGTTGTTGTTGCAGCAACATAATCGAGCAGTTCTCAGGCCTTTAAGCCTCCACCCCTCTCTCCTCTCTGCAGGATGGGAGCTTTTGGGGGGGGGGGGTTCTAATCCCTCTATGTAATTACTGCTCCCTGCAACGGCCAGACCATCTCTGTGTAAATCAGATTAGCTGACCTAAATCGCTCTCGTTTCTCCCTACCCCATCAAACAATTCCTTATCTTCACCCAGAGAGCTAAACAACACCACTCCTCCAACCTTCCCGCCCCCAAAGACATGGCCTGTTTATTTGATCAGCGCAGGAAAGCAAACAGTTTCTCCATGATACACAAACAGGCAGGGCAGGGCCGGCCCTGCTGGGTGGCCAGAGAGCGAGGGTAGGGCTGAGTCACTGGCGGGGCTGAAGACATGCAGATAACCACCTCCGTCACGTCCGCAACTTCCATAACGGTTCATTAAAAAGAAGAGGAAGCCGGGCAGACACATAACACAGACAACAATGTTGCTCAGTGCGCGGTAAATAAAGGTCACCGAACAAGATAGAGATGTATTACTGCTCTCTGGGCTGCCTCATCGCCTCCTTCCCATCCAATTTATTCCTCAGGTCATACATTTACAACTTTGAGAGAGGAGGAGGCGGAGGGAGGGGGGGGGAGGGGGGGAGGAGAGGAAATGCTGCTCTTCAGTGGGAATAGAGACAGGCTAAAGTAAAGAGGGGGAACAAATGAGGTCTGTGATCCTGCCTGTCCCCTCCTCTACCGCCTCACTCCCCCCCCTGAGCCCCAATCAGGCTGAACCACTGCTCTCAGCGCGACAGCCAGGCCTTTGTTGCTGTCTGAATGGAGGTTAAATATCCCTCGAAATCAGAGCTCTTTGGCTTTCTGGACGCATAGTCAGAGACCCAGTGCCTTTCACATGCTAATGCCCATGTTTTTTATTTCCTTTGTAGCCATGGTTAGACAGTGGTATCATGCTAAAAGGCGATGAATAAAGCTGGTGAATTTGTTTTTTTTCTCATCTTTTTTGCTCCTCTTTCTCTCTCCTCTTTTCTCCCATCCCTCCCCCCTTTTGCCTCTTTCCCTCTTTTATCACCATCTCTTCCAGCCAGCCCACATTCCATCCCCCTCCTGCAGGGGTTTAAAAAAGCACAGATGGTCTCTCCTGACCTGCTATTCATCATTGTGTCAAAAGCTTTGTCAGAATAATGCTCCCCAACAACAAGCTGAAGGATTTTATTTGTTTCTATTGATGAGGCCTGTTAATTTCACAGACGTCTCATTAGGCCTAAACCACCAATTAATTTCTTTTGTTCTCATTAAATGGCTAATTCTAAACATGAACCGTGCTGACAATGAATGCTGCTCAGAGCCAAAGCCAGACAGTGCTGCTCCCGCCATGGAGCTACCGGAGCGTGAAGAAGGCAGGTAGAGGGAGAAAATTGAAGAGCAGGAGGAAGGGCGTGATCGTGATGGTGGTGGTGGAGGTGGCGGGGGCAAGAGTGAGGAGTGAAAGTGGTGGAAAAAGGGAGAGAGTGAAGGAGAGCCCTGACAAAAGCCCCTGTTAATTTGTAGACACCCTTAACACGAGGCATGGATGGCAACTCATTAACTGCTTGCAGATTTTTTTTTTCCTGTCAGAGAATCAAGTGGCCCTCAGGAGTAAAGGTTGCAATCATCTGTTGGTGGCAGCAGCCAGCACTCAGCTCTGAATGAAAATGAAAATAAAAATGATAGCAGAATAAATCAAAATACAAATGGGAACAAAAGAAAAAATGAAAAGCACAGGCTGGGAACCAAGGTAGTAATTTTTCTATTGGAAGTGTGCTCACAAAAGCTATCTTGTGCCTGCACTCTATTATAGCAGTGCAAGCTGTCATTATGGCCAAGGATATATGGAAGCCTCATAATATCCAGAGATTGGTAGTTTGTTAGACAGCACTGTACAATTTGCTGCAGCCTTGAAGGATCCTTGAGCCTCTCTTGACAATTTACCGAGGGAATTGCCGGAGCGTTGCCTTTTGTCTGCTGGAGACACAGGGGCAATTATCCAGCCTCCTGTAATGTTTCCCTGACTTTAATCTCCTGGCTGAGAGCGTAAAGCAGAATGGGTAAGGTTTCAGAGTGCCTCTGGGTTCTATTAACACACAACCGCTGTTTCTGTTCAGGCCAGGCAGCCAAGAGAGGGCTGCAATCTGACAGACAGGCCTCCCTTGGGCTTTTAGGGAGAAAACATGATTATGTCATAATATATTTTCAAAAAGAGATCCATTTGAAAGATTGCCCCTCTGTCTTTTCAATCTAACATGGCTCTGCTTTTGTCAGGCATGGGGGGAGCTCTGGGAATGACAGATGCTTCAATGAACCAAACAGGAATAAAAATAACGTGTTGCAGGAAAAAACAAAATCACCAGAGACCGGAAGCTGGGGCAAGAAAATTCAGTTTTCCTAATAATTTCATCACGTAAATCTCATTAGCCTGGTGTCAAATCTTCCCTGGCTTTATGCACGTGTATTTTTTCAAGATAATACCCTGTAAAGCTGCATTATTTGCACAATCTATGCTTTCTATTCATAATTTGATGATAATCAATTAATCATTATCATTACTTTTAAAGCAACACCATCAAAAGGGTTTTCTGGGCTTTGTTGGTAGAATAACCACAAGAGCTTTACATAGTGTAAATTTCTTTGGGCTGCATTATAATGGACATTTTGCACTATTCTCTGACATTTTATAGACCAAATGAGTAATCAATTAATCAAATGAAGGCTGAAAGTTTAATTCCTGAAGCCCAGCTGGTGTGTCCACAAAATGACAGCAAACGCATCACTTTGTCACTGAGAATAACACTTTGGGCAGGGTTGAGCTCCAGCACAGACAGCATGTGGCCACTTCGCTACTAATATGAGTAAGAGCTTTCCAAAAAGCCAAGAGACAATCGTGTGCAATCTTGTGATCAAAGTATATGCCTTTTAAAGTGCAGGCCTCTCTGCAACTCTCCAATGATGACTATAGTGCACTAGAGCAAAAGTGAAAAGAGAGCATTTGCTGTGTGAGAAGCAAAAGGTCCAGTGTTTCCTCGTAGGGAATGAGATAAAAATATAACCTACCCACACAGGCCAGTGTGCTGTACTATAAGAACAGGACATTTGGATACATGTCCTGAAGATGTCCGATTAAAAAGTATTCAGGTCAATTGATTCAGAGTAGTCTACCGTTACATGGGCAACTTTCATGGTGGATGCAACCTTTACAATCAACACTTGGATATTTGGTTTTATGGGACAGGAAAAAAAAAATCAGGGCCCAATATTTAGAATTTCTACCTCAAAATTAAGTGTGTAAGTGTGAAATCATCACTACTTACAACTTTTTCAATAATACTAAAGTTAAGGTAGAAAGTCCCATAAATGTAATACATTGCACTGTTTTCTTTCTCTTTTTTTTTTTTTTTTATATAATTTTATTGGAGTTGCTGAGTGATGTCCAGCAACAACACAAAGCTCCTTTTTATTTTTCAGTTTCTAGTATTATAAACACGTGTTTTTGATGATGAGCTAATTGCAGTCAAGTGTAGTTGAGACTGTATTTTGCTGCTGAAAAACAAACAAACAACGTGCATGGGATTATGGATTATGAACAGATTAGGATTTTATAAAGAAAGAAGAAAATCTGTAAAAAAAATAAATAAATAAATAAATTTGGAGACACATTATGTTTCAATACTATTCAATACTTGACCCTGTGAGCCACTTGCTTCATAAACTCTGGGCAGTGGTAAGTATCCAACAAACTTATCTGGAGCTGTTGCCACATGATGCACATCTCAACATCCTCAGGTGTTAACACACTCACCCTCTCCAGGCGTGAAAGTATTGTTGTTTGCTTCTTGTAATGGGACACTGTGCTTAGTTTGATGTCATGTAGTTGGGCTCCATTGATGACACCTTTTCACAGGTGGGAGAGGAAGCATCAGACGTCCATAACAAAATACATTTCAGCAGCACAATACATCTCTCCACTGATCAGCTTTGTAATTATATTTCGCTGTCGGACATTATTTCCTCGAAACACAGATAAATAAATCACGTCCGTTGCTTCCAAGAGCAGACACTGCTAACGTTTAGCTACGCGGCTAATCTCCAGCCGAAATGTTTGTTTCTTGTTTACAAGATATGTCCGGCTAATTACAGTCTTTATAGATAAAGTCGGGTAAATTAAACTCTAACAAGAAATGAGGGATGGTTTACGGGCCGAGAGAAAAAGTTGAATCTCTCTCTCTCTCTCCCTTTCTCTCTCTCTGTGTTAGGCAGTTTAGAGGTACTTGTACTTTATTTGGCTATTTCCATTTCATGCAGTTTTATAATCTCACTTCACTTCATTTCAGTGGAAAGCGAAAAAGTTCAAAAACTAAAAGCACATTTGCGTACCAGAACTTTTTTTTCTTTTCTCATCCTACCTTTCTCAGCAATCATCTAATGACCCCTCAGATTTATTATTAATACATAGATTATTCATTTAAAATTAATAATCTAAAAATGTCATAATCAATAATATATCAATCAGGGGGACTAAACCAGTACTTCTACTTTAGTACTTTGACTTTATTTTGCTGCCAATACTTATGTACTTTTATTCAAACAGAATTTTAAACGCTGAACCGTTTCCTGGTTTTCAGTATTTTCACACAGCTGTCGTGGTAGCCTCTACTTTTACTTAAGATTTGAACACTTTTTCTACCGCTGAGTATTAGTTTATATGCATCATGGTATGCAGCACCTCTCCAAAATATCACAGGTTTGGAAAACCCCGTTATCAAAAGTAAATGATTATGGTTTTATTGAAATTAAATGAGTCCAAAGAGACGAAAAGTTATTTTTCTTTCCTACAATTATAGGATAAGGAGCCAAATAACAACACATGAGAGGGTATATTTGCTGCACCAGTACTTTAAAGCCACATTGCAAAATTTTAAATCGCAAATCACAAGCCACTTATGAGGCAAAGTGTGCCAATCTGTGGTTTAGCTTAAGTAGAATACACTTTGGGTCGTGTGTTTTTTGATTAATTTGTCCACAATGTTATAAGACACACCACATGATATTCCATAAATATTCCCTGCATTATGTGAACAAAACAAGCCTATTTTTTGGGTTAAATATCACTGAAAGCAAAAACAGGATTATCCCATCTTATTCAACAATCCCAGAGTCCAACAAACAGAGTGATACAGAATGAACAAAAAGAGTGATACTTATAACTTGTTGTTAAATCAACTCGTGAATCAAGAGAGATTCATATGAACAATTTAGACAATATTGGCCTACAACCCTTTGATATTGTGCACTGTCTCCATCCTTTATACTTCGGAGTATGTGGTCAAGCTATTAATCAGATTTACTGTATAAAAAAAATGAAGGATATATTAGAAGTAAACACATGCAGTATAAGAGGCCGAAGGGAATTCCAGCTCCCACCACTTTACCTCGATACCACCATTTCCTCTGTAATTAGTCATGTTGCTTACACACCTCCAGCTGTGCTTTAATCAAAGAATGTGTGTGGAAAAATAATTAGCATGTTTAGCATAATGCACATAATAAAGAAGTTCTTGTAGTTGTCTTGATCTCAACATCAAAGAGCACGTCGGTTCCTTCTCGGGGCTTTACTATCATACAAATCTAATTACTCCCAGTATTGAATTAGTGGATTTTAGTGAATACTTGGAACAAACACAAAGGAATGTCCTGGTAGTTGTCTGGCCTTTCAGTTGAGAAGAGACGTTACAGAATATAAATAGTGTATTGGTAATGTGTGGTGTCGCTCCTCAGGACACAAGGATGAATTCGGTTTCTCTAGGGTTACGGCTCTCTTGCTGCCGTGGCACAAGTGTGCCCAGTGCAGACAGTCCCTTGACCTCAATATCTAAAATAGCATCCAGTCCACTATCGTGGCTGTGTCCTTTTACTAAACTCTGAGACTCCACTGGGTGAAGTGCAACATCAGGTTCTCATGTAGAAAGTCCAGTGAACATCAGTAGTCTGAACACAGCAGCGGCGGCAGCAGCAGAGGCGGCGGGGGCTGCAGCAATCCAGCCTAATCCAAATGAATCCGGGTCTCCCAGGTTTGTTCATCCTGGTTGGAGGGTGATGACTGCTCTGCTCTGCTGGAGTGCTTATCAGCTGTCAGTGGTCGGTGGCTGTACAGGCCTCATGTTATCAGGGCTCAGCCTGCTCGGGGATTGGAGGGTCCAGGGAAAGTAAACATAGAACCTGTCCTTTGCTTATCTATCCCAGGAGAGAGAGTGTGTGTGTGTGTGTGTGTGTGTGTGTGTGTGTGTGTGTGTGTGTGTGTGTGTGTGTGTGTGTGTGTGTGTGTGTGTGTGTGTGTGTGTGTGTGTGTGTGTGTTATGTGTGTGTGCATGTGTCTGCATGAGAGAGAGAGAGAGAGAGAGAGAGGGGGAGAGAGAAAGAGGCTTGTTTCCATGGCAACCTCCTCCTTTAACCCCCCTCCACCTCCTCCCCTCTAGAGGAGAACCCTGGTGGTCTTTGTGTAATGCGATTCCACTAGAATGCACTGTGGATTAGAGCTGTGCTGCCTTCGGGCCCTAGGCAGGGCAACAGTGAAGACATTATTACCCAGATCAAATGCTGTAATCACTAGGCACTGGGGGCTTTCACATCCATCGCAGATAAAACCTAGGACTGGCAATACTCAGGTGATTAGGGGATTATTATTCTGCATTTCAGCACGGTGCCAGTCCCTCGCTGTTGAAAAAAATAGAGAAAAACCCTGATTCTCTGTGGGATGGATGGGGGTGGGTTTGAAAACAGAATACCATCCAGAATTTTGGTGGATTGTGATCAGTGCCTGGGAGCTAAAACTAGAAAGAAATAAAAGAAGAGAGAGACAACATTCACACAGTCCATATATTGGCATTACCGCCCCCCCAACCCTCCCCCCCGGTTTTCTGTATGGCCTTTGAGTCTTGGCTCTAACAGTCCAAGCAGAAGTAGGGAGTTGGACTATGTTCTTATGTTTAGAGCTGCTGTAAAACACTTAGGCCACTCTAGTTTCTTAGTCTGCACTGTTACCCTGCTCAAATAGAACAGGGCAGCATGGGCTTTTGCATGAGAACCTGCTGAAAGCCTTCTTTTGAGAGGTAGATCAGCGGAAGGCGAGACAATAACCCCCTCAATGTCCAGCAATGGGCACTCAGAGGTACAACCTTTCATCTGCAGATATTCTACTGTTTGATTAAGTGAGGAAGAAAATTGTACTTGAGCAAGGAGCTTAAGCTACAAATGCACACAGGAAGCACACACTTCAGCAATGTGGGAAAAGAAAGACTATATAGCCTTTAACAAATGAGCCCGTGAGAGCGGAGCATGGCGGCTGGCTCCATGCTGAAAGCATCCGGCCCTGCTTTTATAATCTAACAACAACATCTCTGAAGGGGCAGCCATATGAAGGACTCACAGCTTCAAGCACAGAGTCCTAGAAGAGCGTTGCTCTGGAGTGGAGGGGATGAGCCATTCACCTCATTCTGTCCAAAAGTATTCAGCGACCAAAAGACCACTCCAGAGAACTCAAGAGCAGTGTTTGCGTCAATTTCTGAAGTGGAACTGTATAAAAGGTCTGCCTTATTGTATCACTCTGAGATGGCTGTGTGACTTCATAGCTGCCACCATACACGGATAAAAACCTACAAAAATCGGTAGCTGACAGTGACCACAGTTGCAGCAGCACGCTGTGACTTTGAAAGCTGCTCCAAGTTCATCCCTCAAATATTAATGCAAGCTCAGTAATTTTCTGAGTTACAGCCAGTGGCAGAGGTCCGCAGCAGCAGCCTCTCTAACAGCACCCAGACTGTCTTCCTCTCATGTCTGTGGATCTCCTGAGACAGTTGTCAGCTCCTATCTGGATGCATTTAAAGCCATTTGCTGATGTACTTCCATTTACGGTCAAGGAGAACCTGTGAATAAGAATGTGTGTACTGTAGATGCAGACTGGAGCAAGGGAGATCCCTCACTAGCAACACACAGGGCAATGGGGAATTCAAGGACACATTTCTGGTTTTCAGACAAGAAAAGCAGAGCCAAGAGACATTCAACATGTCAATGCATGTAGTGCATTTCCCTCAGTTACAGGCGTACTCAACAACAGCCACTGACACTTTGCACTAACTTACCCACTGCTGGCTGCAGCACAAACGCAAATATGAATCTGTCTTTAAATTTAAAACTGCCTAACTAAAAAAAAAGAATAGTTTGACATCTAAAAAAATAAGCTTTTTGGCTTTCTTGCAAAGACTGATATGTGTAGTAAATATGAAACTGAGCAGGAAACCAATTGACTTATCTCAGCACAAGAGTATAGAAACAAGAGGAAACGGCTGGCCTCGTTCTGTCGAACAGAAACAAAGTCTGTCTAGCAGCTCCTTTACAGCTCACCAATTAACATATTACACCTTGTTTGTTTAATCCAAAAACCGAAGTGTGAAGAAGACTCGTGGTTTGATGCCAGTTATGTGCTGGACTGTTTCTTGGATGGACGCAGTCAATTTCTGGAGTCTTGTCATCAATCTAATTTTTGCCAGGCAACCAGCAAAAATAGCAGGAAATTACTGATGCCAGACAAAATATAATAATCATAATAACAGTTAGGCACATAAACCTGCTCAGATTAAATAAACAAGATATAATTGAATAAGTGAGCTTTAGATTTGCTGGTAGGTAGATTTTGTTGCATTGAAACAGAGCCTAGTGAGCGGTTTTCTCCATTTCCATTCTTAATGCTACACTGGAATCTGGTGGTAGCTTCATCTTTAGGTATACATGCGAGAGTGGTATCCATCCTCTGATTTACGTCTCAACAGGAAAGCCAAGTTAACACCATATTAATTCCCTAGTGAGGAGATTTGCTACTAAGCATATTACCCAAATGCCCAGTAGCAGCAGGGCAACAGCACTCTAGAAATCCAGTCAAGATGATTTTTATATAAAAACAGTTTATTGATTTATCAACAACTGTCAACTGTACAATCCTTGTGGATGATGACACGTGTATGCTACACAGTCTAGCTTGTGTTTACGCAGAGACCATTCTGGTCTATGAGAAGTTTGAAGTGGAATAATATGAAATACTGAAGAAACCAAACAGTATACCCAAAATGCCAAATGTGGCAATGGCTTCGCCTGCCACCTTTACAAGTAACCTTGTAAGTCTTGCATATCAGTCACAGGCCATCAAAGAAGAGAGGCAATAATTAATGCTTATAGACTGATGGCTAAACTCTGCTGAATGGAGCAATGAATTTTCATACAATGGCTGAGTCAACAGACTGAGCTCAAGTCACAGCTGCTTCTCCATCAAACCCATCAGTCTTCCAGTTGACAGTTATCCTTTTTGGTGTTGTAGAAAGGAACCAGTGTTCAGAGATAGGTCTTCATTTCAAAGCAGAATTTCTGCTGACCAGGGCCAAAGGGGAGAAGTAATTGGAAACCACGATTTTCTCCATCTTCGAGTCTGAAAAAAGGGCCTTTCCAGAATTCTCTACTGCTAAAATCCATGGGACAAACGTCTGTGTTACAGCAAATAGCGAAGAAAAAAAAAAAAAGCTGTTGTCAGGGAGAAAAAAAATCCAAATTAGATTTCCGAAAAGGTCATTCTGGACAACGAACATGAGAAAAAAGCCAAGGAGGGAAAAAACTGAAATAGAATATCCTCTTACAAAGTCCTAATCTAATTTCCATCCCCAGAGGGGACAGAAAATCACGGAGAGAACAAGAAAGAACCATCACAAGCGTAACTGGACACCAAAATATAAATCTATAAAAGGCCTTTTATTACTCCATTATGTACACTTTTCACAGGACCTCCAAGGAAAAGCTCCAGAGCGAAGCGCCGCTTCTAGTTGTGTCATGGAACTTTATATCCACATTAAAAAGGACGAATAAAAAAAGAAATATCCAACAAACAGAAAAACAGCAAGACATTATTTTCTTCTTAGTGCCTTGGGAAAATGCACTTGCTGCACAAGTGCTAGTTGTATGAGTGAGGAAGGGCAAAGCCGAAGGACTCAGCATCCAGGGCCACAACAGCACCACCATCCACTTCAGTCTGGCACTGCCAAACTTCCTGCCCCTCCACCGCGGGGGCTGCAGGCAACATCCATGCTGTCTGTGTGAGAGAAGGTAGATGGAGGAAGAGTCTAGTGTTCCTGAGCAAGAACATGCTCCGATCCAAAGCACTCTGCTCTAATAGATCACTTCATATACAGTGGCTTTCTTGTCTCCAGAGCCTGTCACAATATATTTGTCGTCTGTCGAGATGTCACAGCTGAGGACAGATGAGGATTCCTTGGACTGTTTGGACAAAAGAAGATAACAAACATTTTAGGTCCTGGAGGCAGTTAATATACTCAACTACATTTAAATTTAAGTGGAAAAGATTAGCTGACTACAGGGCAAGATTAGATTGCAGTGACATCAAGTTCAGGCCCGACAGCCCTCAAAAAGACTTCTTTGTCAGGTCAATAATACAGGTTCAGTTTTCACTGATAGGATAGTCCTGTCAGACAGCGGTCGCTGTGCCCTTCCTCTCAGAGACAACTGTGCATACTTTTGGCCTGGCTGCAGACAGAGTGTATTGATCTGCATACCTGGAAAATGCTGGCGCCGTAAGGAGTCCTCCAAGCGTTCAACAGATTGTCCTTCCCAGTGCTTACGAACCATTTACCTGCAAAGGAAACAACAGTACGTTCAGGCCACCTTCGACTGAGAGGTGGTAGGACATCTGTAACCTTAAAAGCACAATAAGCCTTTTGGCTCTAAAAAAAAAAAAAAAACAACACCGTCGTTTTAGCACTAAATATATTCACAGGCTACGTACAGTCAGCATTATCTCTTGCTGTTTTTATGTGTGCTTGTTCATACCACAGTAGGCGAACTTGAGGGAAAGGACACAGCTCTCATGCAGGTGGAGCTGATACTTGTCAGGCTTTGAATGGTGGAGCACCTCCACATTGCTGCTCTCCATACCCACTGCAAGCCATTCTCCAGTCGGACAGTAGCCCAAGGAGAAGATCTGGAGATTGGGGCAGAACAATAATCACTGACAGTTCTGGGGCTAAAAGGAAACCACCCTTCACAGTAGGTTTGTGGTAGATTGTATGTGTATGTCATCCATCTCTGCTATTTTACAGGGCTGCACCTGTGAAGTGAAGTCATGCTGCTGCAGCTGTCGACCCTCCCTCAGATCCCAGGAGCGAACGGTGTTATCGAGCCCCCCTGTCCACAGCTTAGTGCCATCATGGGATATGTCAATACAGCTAGCGCCATCCGTATGACCCTGGAACTGCCTACAATCAAAGCCAGAAGGAACGCAAACATTTATTGACATCCTCTTTTCAAAAGGACTCACACAAGAGCAATTCTGTTGTGGGTCCAAAGCCCACACACTGCGAGTACGTTTTTTTTTTTTTCTTCTAACCTAACGAGAGTCTGGTTGTGCAGGTCCCAAACGGCAATGTTTCCATCACTGCAGCAGGAGAAGCAGACCTTGGCGTCGGGGCTGATGGCCAAGGCGTAGCATGCCGGGGCTGAGGAGGTGAGCTCAGCCTTGATGCGGGGCGTCTGAGAGGCCAGATCCCAGATGGTCAGTGTGCTGGCCTCGCCTCCAACAATCAATGTGCGACCATCAGGCAGCAGCTTACAGGACCGGATGTAGTTATCCCTGTTCTGTTGCACAGAGGACAAAGCAAATCAATACATGTTCAGGGCAGTGGAACAAGACAGAGATTTAGGAACAAATCGTGGTAAAACAGGATGAAAATCCTGCCGTCATAATAAAACAATCCGTGGGTATTCTCAAAACAAACCAGACCAGAGTAGACAAGTTTTTAGCTTGCTGAATTTACACATTTGTGAACACTTCGAGCCAAATGTTAACTATCACAGAATGTTGTACGACATAATTTTCTTCCTAGGTTGTTGCCAGAAGTAGTTTTTCCTTTTTCAAATGCCCATTAAAAGCTTCAGTTGCATTTGTGCAATAATGCATTTTATGTCAAATTATCCCGTGGAGAGGTGGCCGTCATGTTATCGTCAGGTTGTTAATAGAAAGAGGTTACGTATTAACAGTTCATATCTTTTGAAAAAAACTGCACAACTACAACCAAAGTGTAAAAAAGCTGTTGAGATCCTCACCAGACAGTCCAGTTGGGACACGGGGCTCTTGCTGCCAGGTTGGCTGATGTCCCAGATTTTGACACAGCCTTTGCCACCAGTGTAGACATGACGTGTGGGGTTGCTAATGGTAACAGCACAAACCACCTCGCCGTGGCTCAGCGTGTTGATCTGACGGGCGTGGCGGGGAATACCGGGACCTATCAGGGCATCAGGAGGGAAGGGCACGGGCTGCATCTGGCCATCTGCACTGACGTGGAAGGAGTACGCTCTGAAGGAGAACACGGACACATGTTCGTGTTTGATATCACTGCTGTTTTTAAAAATGTATGAGTGTAACACATTTGGTGAGACACTTACGGTTTGCCGCCAGAGATGGATGTGAGGCTGGCTGGAAGTCCCGGGGCTCTCATGTGGGTGTGAGGATCAAACCCCTAAAAGACGACAAGATGGAGATGTTTGAACAACAGATTTGTTACTGACCAGTAATCACAACAAAATCCGACGTGGCAATCTTAAACTATGTGCAGTGCTTCTAGGCGATCACAAATACAGCTACATAAAACAGCAAGAAAGAGTTGTTACCATGGGGGAGCGTCCATAGGCTGCAACTGCTGCAGCGCTCATCTGAGGGGAAATGTGCAGACCAGCATACACCCCAGGACTAGTCAGGCCTCCATTCATTTCATGATGGCCCATCATGGCAAAGGGGGTGGGATAGGAGCCTGCAATGGACAGGGGTGTTCGCAAAGCTGGTGCTGCTACAGACAAAGACAGGAGATGGATATTGGTATGTGACATAACAGTACACTGAGAAAGAAATGGAAAGAGATTATCTCATTTTCTAGAGAGGAAAGAGAATGGTACCAACCAAGAGCCTCCATGCCTGGTGGTTTGCCCAGGATGGGTCTGAGCCCAGGAGTGGAGCTGGTGCCAGGGGTGGGGGCATCGTTGCGAGGGGTGGGGGTGTTGGATTTGAGACCGGGCGTGGAGGATTTGTCATTCTGTCAAGGGAACGAGAGAGCAAGCACATTCACAATCCCGGAAACCAGGCACTGTGCAGACTGACAATTTGAGAGCAAACTGAACTTAATCCAATCTAATTCTGACAACCCTCATAGTCCTGCAGAGCCATAAACTGCTATTTATTCTAAAACCTATTATGGACACAATGGAGATGGGGCCGTTTTTATCCCCTTACTGCTTTGGCTTTAATCTTTCAGTGAGGCAGAGGGAAAAAAAAAAAATCCTGGAATAGTTAAATACATTGAGCTATTAACAGAGAAGACCTGACTGATCCTGATGCGGGACAATATTATCCCTGACGTTTAGTCATGCACTTAAAGCCCCGACAGCCATTCCTAATCCACTGCAGAGAGCGTCCTAGATCTATTTGCACATATCCCTTTGCTCTCTCTGCAATTCTCATTTAAAACCCTTTCTGTCCTAGTTTGTCCACAACTCTCCTGATGTCTTACATGACTGAGCTCCTTGGCCTTGGAGGATGGGGTGCTCCCAGAGGACGCGACTGATGCAGGGCTGTTGGGTGTGTCCTTCTTTGGAGGGCGGGGCTTATCAATGCCATTTTCAGGGGGTGAGTGGGCAGGACTTGCCCGAGGAGTGGCAGGATCCTGGAGAAATACAGGAGTTGATATCAATATTTATTTAACTGCTGCATCTTAGTACATGTCAATATGCCATTTACAATTAGATGCTATACTGCTCACCTCATTAGACACATCTACCACCAAGTCGTCACTTTTCTCCCCATCGCTGTCCTGTAAAGACAATTAGCAAATCGGTCAACATAAGAGATATTTTCGAAATACATCACTGGCCAAAAGGGTGCGCGCGCGTGTGTGTGTGTGTGTGTGTGTGTGTGTGTGTGGGGGGGGGGGGTGGGGGGTTATGGTGCATTTTGGGAAATAAGCTTATTCGTCGTCTTTGCTGAGAGTTGGATGAGCCTGGAGCCATGAGCAGTAACTTCCTGGAGTCTTGTTGTCACGGTGAGGTTGCCAGGCAACCAGCAGAGACTCCAGGAAGTCACCATTCTCTGCCAATGATTTCCACGTAACCTCAATTGTAAAACCACAACTTATAACAGCACAATAATATAACGTGTTAAATAGTGACTTTAGGAAGTAAAATTATTTTTAACCTTTGGACGGAGTCGGACAAACTGCAGCTGTCGGTTCATCATTGACACACGAAGAATGGTATCAATCTTTTCATCTGACCCTCGACAAAGAAGCAACTGATCATATTTCCCAACGTGTTGACCTATTCCTTTAATGACTTACGTATCTACTCATGCTGTCCTTCTCCTCCACTTTGCGTTTCTTGGAGTCCAAACTGTAGTCAGAGGAGCTGCGATGCTTTTCACTGGCTGTGCGTAAGCTTTCTGATGGAGATATAGAGTTATTCTGCAAAGAGAAAACCAAACACGCTTTGTTACCGTTTTGTCTTCCTTCGTAAACGAGAGCAGCGAGTCACTCATCTATTACAAATTCACAGAGAACACACTGTGCCAATCCAAACACTAAAAATGCTTTATTCACACAACGATGGATACGGCAGACTCTTAAAATGCAGCTGTAGGCCAGCTCCAAACAGTACCCTGACACCAGCCAAGCCCAATCTCACACACAAGCCTGTCCCTGGCCATACAACAGAATGCCCTGTTATCTGAACTGAAAGGAGGAGGGCTTGTTTTCCGAGCTGGGCTCCCTCCTCCTCATAACTAGACAACAAACAGCCTCACAGGGACATGAGCAGTGTGTTGTGGCTGAACAGAGGGCCTTTTCTCCAGAGTCAGTCAGGCTAAGCGTGAGAGAGAGAGAGAGAGAGAGAGAGAGAGAGAGAAGAGACACAGGGAGACGGAGAGAGAGAGAAATATATGTCGTGGGCACTGGGCATTGATTGCCACAGCGCGCTTGGGCACCATGTCAGCTCCGGCTTTGAGCTCTGATAAAGAAAGAGAATCTATATCCTGCCAGTGGGCACGGCAGCGTGGGACTGACTGGTGCTTCTTCATGGAGGCTGCCCACACAAGCTGGGACAGCTCACTCCAAACGCCAAAAGAATGGGAGGCACTAGGCAGGTGTCCAGGAGCTTTCACAGGAGTTTGCCATTTGCCTGTAAACTGCCAAGCTCTCCCGATTCCCTCTGTCCCTCATCCGAGGACCAAAGCAACAACATGAGCTAAGTCAGCGGCAACCCAGAGAAGTGAACAATTGCTGATGGACTAGCAGTCTGGGCAAAGGGCCTCTGTCTGCATAATGGCTGACCTTTAAAGAGATGCTTAGCGTGACTCATTAACCAAAGTCACCACTCTACTATCAGATGACCTGGGACGAGAGCACAGAAACAAAACAGGCCTGCTAATCGCCCCAGGAGTTCCATTTCTTCAGACATGACTGCACCCATTCAGCTGGCCCGGCCTACAGAAACACAATCTCACAGGCCCATCACAAGCCATCAGAGATCGCAGCATTTCAAATAAAACGCTTTAGCAGGTCCAGCCAGACGGGGTGGAGAGAAAGAAAACAAAACAGCTCTCCATTTGTGTTCATAAATATTCATCACATGCCAAGGAGAAGAAAGAGTGAGCTGGTAAACAAGGGAGACAGTAGAAGGGATCAAATAAATCCTTTAAGAAGGGGAAGTCCAAGTCCCTCTTTAATTGTGATGAAATTACAAGGCTTCTAATCTCTCCGGCATGATACCAGTCGTTTCCATTCTGGATTAAACACACCGGATTTTTATTCAAAACCTCATTTTTCATTAATCATTTTATTGAAAGCAGATTACAACAGTGCATGAAATCAGCGATAGCATGCAGTTACTTGACATTTGTAGAAGAGATGAAAATGCGATAATTTTTTAAACAAAAACAATTGCAGTTCTTGACACTCACTGTGTTCTCTGTATCGCAGACATCACAGTGGCAGTCGAGGTGACGATGAATCCAAGTGGAGCAAAAAGAGAAACCAGTCGGTTAACACATCATAGCAGACGCCTCTGGCTGAACGTGTGAGAATCAACTGCAGGGCACAAGGCCCCTCTTATCACCGTGTACTGGAGCAGTTGAATAGCTTATGCAGTCATGGGCTGGGAATGTACCAGCTCATTACCCAGACAGAATGTGAACAGACAGGATGTGCTCCTCACCTAAGGGCCCTACGATTCCGCTCGAGAGAGTGAGAAGCACTCCACACTAAATTGGTTTTTGCCTGTTTAACATCTTTTCAATAGTGTTGAAATTAATATACTGTACGTTTCAATTCTTCCAAATAAACTGTGGCCAGCTACTGCCCAATTGAACAGCAATGTGACCGAGGTTAACGCCTCACCTCTGTGCTCGAGATCGTGGTGGTTCTTCTCATCCTTCACTGGGAGGTGAGCTTGGCTGCCCAGAGCACCGAGCGCCAGCAGGCCTGATCCAGACCCTGTCACAGGGGGGATGCCGGGCGGCTGCAGGCCTGAGGGGTGAGGTGGCATCTGGACTGGAGGCCCGTGAGCCGCATGGGAGAGGTGCTGTGCTTGGAGCTGCTGCTGCTGTAAGAGGACAGGAAAATAGACAGACAGACACAGAGTGGGTCAGAGGGAAAAGGCGAGGAGAAACCACACACTAAACATGAGGCTGATCAGTTAAACCCCAGATGATATTAGCACGTTCACACATCTATTACTGTCAGGAACAGACAGCAATCCCCCTCAGTGCTATTTTCATACCGGGCCAGGGTGGCATAATCCCTCGTTCTTTACTGAAGAGTAGAAGTTGTGACTAACAATCTTCAACAAGTCTAATGAATGAGACGCAGGGCCTGAGACACTCAATGAATTGAAAACAAAATTATATACAGTGGTGTGAAAAAGTGTTTGCTCCCTTCCTGATTTCCAATTTTTTTGCATGTTTGTCACACTTAAATGTTTCAGATCATCAAACAAATTTAAATATCAGTCAAAGATAACACACAAGTAAACACAAAATGCAGTTTTTAAATGAAGGTTTTTATTATTAAGGGAGAAAAAAAATCCAAACCCACATGGCCCTGTGTGAAAAAGTGTTTGCCCCCTAAACCTAATAACTGGTTGGGCCACCCTTAGCAGCAACAACTGCAATCAAGAGTTTGCGATAACTTGCAATGAGTCTTTTATAGCTGTGGAGGAATTTTGGCCGACTCATCTTTGCAGAGTTGTTGTAATTCAGCCACATTGGAGGGTTTTCGAGCACGAACCGCCTTTTTAAGGTCATGCCGCAGCATCTCAATAGGATTCAGGTCAGGACTTTGACTATGCCACTCCAAAGTCTTCATTTTGTTTTTCTTCAGTCATTCAGAGGTGGACTTGCTGGTGTGTTTTGGATCATTGTCCTGCTGCAGAACCCAAGTTGGCTTCAGCTTGAGGTCACGAACAGATGGCCGGACATTCTTCTTCAGGATTTTTTGGTAGACAGTAGAATTCATGGTTCCATTTATCACAGTGAGTCTTCCCGGTCCTGAAGCAGCAAAACAGCCCCAGACCATCACACACCACCATATTTTACTGTTGGTATGATGCTCTTTTTCTGAAGTGCGGTGTTACTTTTACGCCAGATGTAATGGGACACACACCTTCCAAAAAGTTCAACTTTTATCTCGTCAGTCCACAGAGGATTTTCCCAAAAGTCTTGGGGATCATCAAGATGTTTTCTGGCAAAAATGAGACGAGCCTTAATGTTCTTTTTGCTCAGCGGTGGTTTTGGTCTTGGAACTCTGCCATGCAGGCCATTTTTTCCCAGGCTCTTTCTTATGGTGGAGTCATGAACACTGACCTTAACTGAGGCAAGTGAGGCCTGCAGTTCTTTGGATGTTGTTGTGGGGTCTTTCGTGACCTCTCGGATGAGTCGTCGCTGCGCTCTTGGGGTAATTTTGGTTGGCCGGCCACTCCTGGGAAGGTTCACCACTGTTCCATGTTTTCTCCATTTGTGGATAATGGCTCTCACTGTGGTTCGCTGGAGTCCCAAAGCTATAGAAATGGCTTTATAACCTTTTCCAGACTGATACATCTCAATTACTTTCTTTCTCATTTGTTCCTGAATTTCTTTGGATCTCGGCATGATGTCTATCTTTTGAGGATCTTTTGGTCGACTTCACTTTGTCAGGCAGGTCCTATTTAAGTGATTTCTTGATTGAGAACAGGTGTGGCAGTAATCAGGTCTGGGTGTGGCTAGAGAAATTGAACTCAGGTGTGATAAACCACAGTTAAGTTATGTTTTAACAGGAGGGGGCAAACACTTTTTCACACAGGGCCATGTGGGTTTGGAATTTTTTTTTCTCCCTTAATAATAAAAACCTTCATTTAAAAACTGCATTTTGTGTTTACTTGTGTTATCTTTGACTAATATTTAAATTTGTTTGATGATCTGAAACATTTAAGTGTGACAGACATGCAAAAAAATTGGAAATCAGGAAGGGAGCAAACACTTTTTCACACCACTGTATATATTTTTCATTCGAAAGCAAAGTTTAATTTGAATGACAGCTTAACACAAAGAAAATCATTTCACTTCAGGTAAACTGGCGCATTAAATACTGCAGCAGCGCTGAGCTCCTGTGCCATCAGCGAGTTGAGCAATTGTCTTCCAGAACATGAAGCTGTATAGGCTAAACAAACGCCTGCTTTTTAAACACTTAAAAAACACAACCAGTGTCTGTTTGCTACTCTCATATTCATGTCCCTGGACTGACAGAACATTAATCATTTGTACACCCAAACTTTAAGAGACTGAGGGAACGCTAAGTGCAAGAAGCTGGCACTCCTTCCCTCTCATTCTGAGTCTTTGAGTGTGTTTTTGAGTGTGCGTCTGGAAGGCTGCTCTGGTAGCCAGGACCAGGGGTCCCATGCTGGCACTCAGTCAACCCTCCAATATTCACCATCAATATTTGAAAGGCACGGGGAAATAGGTGAGAGTTAAAAGGCACTCAGCATGGAAGTAAGCAGTTTAAAGCGAGGTTAAATAATACTTAGCTGAGACACCAATAAAAACATCAGCAATTTATTACCCGTCTACGAGCCAACTGAATAATTCAGCTGCTGTTACAGCATTCACTGCTCTCTTTTACACGATGGACTTCAATCAGTGGCCATTTATGGCCAATTCAGGATTATTAAGAACTTTGTAATGACCGAGGAGGTGGTGCAACACATAGAACAAGGTGGGGGTGCAGGCCTAATATATAGTTAAAAATATTTCAATCCAGTGTGAACTTAATTAGCCACTGGAATACAAATAGCAGATAAAACTAAAATATGTCTTTAAAAACAAAATAGGGAGGCTTTTCTTTCTTGCCTTTGGCATTATCTGCCCCAGAAGTAGAGAGGACTTGATTGGAAAATAGGGAGGTTTTTAACTTGCAACCTTACCCTTTGTTCCATGGGGCAGATGTCAATCCAATTACAAAATGTACCCAGGACAGAGAGAGAGAGTGTGTGAGAGAGACAGAGAGCCCAGGAGAAAGCAAGTGTGTTATAATATTGTGTCCATGAGGGAAATTAAGGAGACAGTTCATTGGCAGGGGAGAGCCATCCCTGCTCATTGTGTTTAATGAGGCACTGATGGGTAATAAGCATGGTTGATCAGCAAGAGCCCTCATTAGAGGGCCATAAATGAAGACAATAATAAATAAATAAAGGAGTCTGGCCTATTTCCTCTAATTTAATATTCCAAGATAAAGACCTACTCTTTTCCCCTTTTTTCTCAGACTGTGTGTAGCTACAGAAGAAAAAAAAACACACACACAGGCAAAATTGAGCAAATGTATTGTCGTAGTCTCGGTTGCGCTAACACACTAAATACAGCAAAACATAGCACTTGGGCAGGAAAAGTGCCATGCAACATGCAGAAGCCCTTCAAGCCCAGATGTGCGCACACACCAAGTCCATTAACAACAGCATGGCACAGACAGAGATTTGTGGATGCCACTGACCATGAGAGAAGGGTAGGCAGCTTGCTGCTGCTGAAAAGGAGGACAGAGAGTGGTCAGGGCTACAGATACCCTCTCTCCTGTATCAGTATATACTGCAGTTCATGATCTTACAGAAAAAATAAACACTTTTACTCATTATTTAAAACAGAGTGTGGTATTATCCAGGTGACCACTCACAGCGAGAAAGTTGGCCTTATCTGAACTTCGTCTTGTTGACTTGAATATTTTGCATATTTTCTAATCAGACAGGAAGCTCCACTCGTCAGGTTCATCTCAATGCAAGCAGCTGCCCTAGATGCATTCTATTAATGGCCCTCCGCTCCATCAATAAGACATGCAGCTGGCTCCTGGATGCTGCCTCTCTGCCTGGCATGCTCTTTCACCCCACCTTGCTTTACAATATACATGAGGATTTTGGCATGCCTACAGAGATTCTCCCTGATAAATAACTAATGGATAGGTATTCGTAAAACATACAGTAGCTACATTTCCACTTCCTCCGACATGAGCAACCGCCGTGACTTGGGTGGAGGCCTCGCTTTTTTTATGAAAGAATCCAGCTGCTACACATTAAACCATATACTGAAATCATGAATGGGCTCATCTAATGTCTTGTAAAATGTCCAATTTTAAATCATAGACAAAGAACAACAGAAAAGCAAGAGCGAGAGGATCACAGCTACAAATTCAAATGTACAACAATAATCTAGTATTGCATTGCTCTAAATATGAAAATTGCACACACACAGGAAGGAGCCACAAATCAAATTTGCTATTCTTAGGAACAACTGCTGGTTCAGCTGCTCTGCTTCAGTGAAAGTGTAATAAAGCATCTGCTTCGGTCCAACAGACAAGAAAACAAACAGCTCTCTGTCACCTCACGACACCTACTCAGACAAATTCTAGGGAGCAATTATCCTGGAACAAAAGGTCACCAAGGGGGAATTAATTGAATTCCAATATGTGTCTGCAGTTACCAAGTCATCCTTTTGGGCCAACCTCTTGTGCATGCTAAAGATTCAACTGTAGTAATAAGATCACTGATAGCCTGAGCTTTGTTTCACAGGGGAAACCAATCACTTCTGTTCCGGGGCGGCAAGGTGAGCACAGCTGATCAAGGAGGAGCAGATGTTGTTTTGCAGCAGGGATAAACACCATACATTTCTGCTCAGTGCTGTGGTGTGCAAAGAAGTGTGCAGCTGTGCTGTGATGGCTGTCTGCATCATCTCAGCTAGCTTGCAGCGCTGGCGGTGTTCTGCTCACCCTCAGCCCTTTTAATTCCCACGGCTACCCAGGTCAACAGTGAGGGATGAGGCTTCTCGTTAAAACCTTAGCCAATTAAAGCAATACGGGCCGCGGAGAGGATCTCAAGAGCTCTCAGGCTCGCATTTATAAACATAGAACCAGGCAGTGAAAATGCCACCGGGAACAAAGCTGAAGCAACACACCCGTTCTTGAGTGCTACGCGTGTTGTTCTACAGTTGGAATTTATTAGTGAAGAATATGGTATGAAATTGGAAAAAAATATATATATGTTCACACATTTGATTGAAAAAGAGGCAAATCTGCACTATAACTTTAGTGGGTGTTGGATTACAACCTGTTCCTTTAACAGTTCAGAGTACTTAGTGCATGAACAAGTAACATTCACGGCATTTTATGTGCAGGTTTGCCCCTACCCAAGGTCACAAAGAAATAAAAGGGGGGTATACACACGGTGAGAGGCAGATTGGGAAGTCCACGTACCCCGATGATGGCATTCAGCTCAGTCATAGTAACCTGCTTAGCCCTCTCCACTGCCTGAGCAACCTGCTGTTGGTGCTGTGGGAAGACATTTACAAAAGATTATTGGGACACGCCAGCATCTATCACACGCCCACACTTACTTACTTATCTGTGAATTTCATGCTTAATTTTCATAGCAATAGTGGCATTTTCAAAGTGAGGGCAAATGTCCTCACAAACTATTACTCAAAATTGCTTAACCTGAATTTTTAGGAAGTAGTACAACACATGCAACAATAAGTGAATATTTTCTGGTACTAAACTGTAACACTGTTCGGAAGCCAAATTCCAAACTTACCTCTTGTGACAGGAAAGGCATAATTTGAGCTAAAATTGCATTGAGCCGCTTGGCAATCTCCGTCTGGAAAACAAAAGGGGATAAAAATGAGACGGCAAAGTATGAAACAGACAGCGATTTCGTATAACCCCGCCTATAATGTTTACACCGATTAAGTCAATTACTGCGGCAATCAGAACTGCTTGACTCAACATCCTCTAAACAGCGTGATATTGACATTTGAAATATTTAAAACATTAGGAGAGCCCAGGGGGATGGAGCACAGCTGTGCTGAGAGTGCACTCCATGCTAAACGGATATGAGCAGGCAGAGTGCTGCTGTGGTGAGAGGATCCTCTCACTCTGCCCTCCTTTCCCTCATCTGCAACTGCACTGTCCTGCAGTTAACCTCGGAGTTAAACCACACAACCACACCCCAGGAAGAAAGGCCCACA
The DNA here is from genome assembly GCF_029030835.1 of Brachyistius frenatus. Taxonomy (NCBI): domain Eukaryota; kingdom Metazoa; phylum Chordata; class Actinopteri; family Embiotocidae; genus Brachyistius; species Brachyistius frenatus. Next base: position 1,673,535 of record NW_027210673.1, read on the forward strand.
AACGACACTGCACTGTTTACTTAAATGTGACACCGTTTGCAATTTACATCAACAATTACAAGTGAAGAGTGAGCAAAGATAACAAGCATAATGGGCTTGTGGGTAACAAACCTCAAATCTGTGATCAATAACATTAAAAGACAACGACCAGTCGGTGTTAAGACTGAAGTTTGCTGAAGCTCAGCTTTTCCAAGAATGAAGTCGGAGCCATTTCTCACTGCAATCAAGTGCCCGGCCCACCACCCTCCTAGTCTCCCATCTATCCACGGAGCCCTGCCTCCATTCTTCTGCTTGTCTACCAACTGCCATGGCAACGGCTGCAGCCCTATCTTGCTGGGATCATTATGCAAATGGCACCTCTGCTTGACCGTAACAGGCTTTAAAATCATATTACGTGCTTGGAGGCAGGTCATTAAATTGAATTTTCAGCCTGTCGATCACATGAACGTACCAAATGAATGGGGGATAAAAAAAGAGCAATGGGAGGAGGTGTGCAGAATCCACCCCCTCTCCTGTAAAAACACCGCACAGCCGGCACACTCTGCCTCCTTTCTCCTTCCAGGGATGGGAGATGAGACTTTCAGGTTCAAGCTCTGCACAGGGAGCAGAAAAATAACATTGCCAAAGCTACATCATCTATGGAATTTATGAGCTGCAGTTCAACCCCGGGCCACTGCGGAACACAAACACATCACAGGGATTTTCTCTTGATTTTTCATTTGGAGCAGCACACACAATATATATATTTTGCAGACCGCCAGATTATTTATTACACATGGCAGAAAATGCCAGGCAGTTTTGGCAGCCAGACATATTACCTCCGAGCAGAGCTGGAGAGTAATGTCCAACAGAATGAGACCTGCTGACCCAAGCTGCAACATGGATAGCCACTTAGCCAGCAGGACAAACAACAAGCTGAAGATGAAAGATCAGATGAAACCCAGCGGAGCCTGGGATCGGAGGCAATAATGAAACAAAGTGAAACAAATACATGGTAGCATGTGTTAAAGAAAAGTACAATAGTCCATAAGATAACGCTGATTGTAACTTGATCATTGCCTGTCGACAAGAAGGAGACTGAACTGCGGTCTCCTCTGACACGCAATAAATGTGACCAACAAGTAATAAAGCACTGAAAGGGTTAGATAAAAGTTTTACGGGCATTAGCGTTATTGCAATGTAGTGTGTGCTCTAGAAAGAGCTGAAGAACACCCTCAGAAAGGGTTGAAAAGCTACGGGGCCTGTATAATCCATGTTTGTTGAGATAAGCCATGTAAATAGCAGTCGAACATTTGACAGGATTTGTGAAAAGGCCTTGAGCGCACAGTCCATTCCTCTGTAGCTTAGTGTCATGGTGACAGCTGGCTGGGAGAGGTCAGGAGGTGGCTGATCCACTGTGCCCTAAACAACTGGCAGTCTCTACACTCACAGCACAACATGCAAATACATGGAAAAGGCATCAACTCAGCTTGCTGCTGCTGTCAAAATAGATACAGTGCAGTGCTGGAAGTTTTTTTTTTTTTTTTTTGTTCTGCTGGCAGATAAAAATGGGGCTGTTGTCACTTTAAGTAGATGACAGCTTGGCCCTTGAGAGGCCAGCTTTGCACTGCTGCTACACAATTACAGGTACTCGGACCTGTGTAGCACCACTTTAAGAGCACTCTCAGGCTGGCTTGTCAATGGTGTGCAGAGAGGTATTCGCCTGTTGCTATCAGCAGTGGGAAAATGGACTCGAGACACTGATGAGTATTAAATGCAGAGGGAAAACAACTGGTGGCTCTGGTCGCATGATCCATTTACAAACAAAACCTGATGTGTCATTTTTAGAGGGCCGACAATTTTTCCGAGATGACAGCCTTGAATCTCTTATGCATGGCTTTTTCTAATAAGAGAGAGGAAGAAAATCAGACGAGTAGCTTGACTAACCCGGAAAAATTACGTTTCCAGTAAAATGAGATGTTGCACAAAGCCTTGAGACTTCGTTAATGTGAAGCAAGTCCAGAATGAATCTCTAATTGGCATTTAAAGTTATCAGTATTGATCTGAGAAAAATCCAAAAGCCTGCTGACAAGAGTCTCTGCTCTGATTAACCTTGTCAGCTGCAGCAGGCAGTTTTTTTTCCATTTGGTCAAAGGATGACGCAACCTTAAAACAATAAACTTATTCTAACAAAGACAGCGTCAGACAAACACCTTCTTTGTGACGCCCCGGTTTAAATACAGTACAGTAACTTTGTCTTTATGCAAGTGGACCTGACACCCGACAGTTCACACCCTGAGATTATTACACCGCAGTCCAGTCCCACATGACAGATTGGGGATACGGAGGCACTGAGGGCTTTGAGAGCCACTTTTTCTCCAGCCACTTCTCACCGCATGCCTCTTTTGTATGAAAACTGCAGACAGTCTGTTGGCTGACCAAGTGTGCTTTGGCACTGGGTATGGCAGACACTTTGCTACTTACCAAATGATTCCTGCAGGCAGGAGAATAGTGTCTGTAATACGACTACAGGTAACAGCCAAATCCGATTGAACCTCACCAACACGCAAATCCCATGCAGCTCTTGGAAACCCGCGCCATATGATGGTAATTACCGGCTGACATCATGCAGCAGAAATTAGCCCTTTGCATCTACACACTGTCACGGCTGATCAGATAACACCGCCGCATCAGTCCATCCGAGCTGTGCCGGTGTGTGCTTTCTCAAATCAGAATTATGTCCCTTCACAGTAATGAAAAATGCACAGTTAGAGGAATGAGTTTCCTTACGATGGAATAAATCTCCTGGCACGAAAATAATATGCCTGTGTGCATCCAATAATCCATCCCAACCCTGCCTGTTAACCACTCCCCATCCTTCCCCCTCCCCTGCCTGAGCTGTAAACTGGGGGAGCTGCATGGAAGGGGCCCTCACTGTTTGCTCACAAACACGCCGTTCAGCAGGTTAGGGCCCCACTGATGAATTATTCAAGCACCTCCATCAGCTCTGTTGAGGTTCCTGATAAAAGTCAGGCGCTAAAATGGATCAGTCGATTAACCTGTTTACACAGAGCTGGGCTGTTGCCCCTCCCCCAGCTCTATTCTCCGACTTGTCTCCGGCTCCCATCCCCCCTCCTCCTCTTTCCTCCGGTTGGCGATAAGTGCCTGACAGAAGCTATCAGAGCAGCCCGAGCCCTGACAGACATGTGGCAGTGTGACACACGGCCCAGACACTGATGGATCACCCGACCACGCCAATCCGCCAATGCTGTCATTAACCGAGCTAGGCAGTCGCAGGGGAAGGGACAACCTCACTGGTTTAAGGGCAGCATGCAGTGGGACCTCAGGATTACTCATTCATACAGGCTTTATCACTTCATGCATCAGCGGGATTTAGCTGTGGAGCAATACAAGATAGGATCTTTTGATAAAGATAAGGCCACAATAAGTGTCTGACTGACTTTTGCTCCGCTCTTGTAATTACCATTCATCTTAAAAAAAGAAATACTGACCTCTCAGCAGTCCTGTCTTTTTAATCATTAAGTCAAAGGCCGAGCATGCCAAAGTCCACCTTTAATCTTATCAAAAGGCTGAGTCAAATCCAAGCTTTTACACCACTTGCAAACTCCCAAAACCGGGTCACAGCAGTTGTACGAGTCGTGGCATAAGTTTGAAATTGTGTTGTCTTGTTCATATGCAGAAGAGCTCCCTCTTTACAGCCTATTACTGATGCTCAGTGTGGTTCACAGCCCATAAATGGCTCCTCCAGGATCTGACATCCCCTGACGCTGTGGAAAACCAGCGAGCTGAAAAATATGAGAGGATGGTACGTACCTGTTTGTGCATCTCTATGTTCAAGCCGTAGGACATCTCGTAATACTGGAATCAAAGCAAAGATTTTGTGATGTCAGTGAAGTAACACTTATAATAAAGCCACTCTAACATGTAAGAAAGTATTGTACACGATTTTGGAGTCATAACAATATTTCAATTTAACCAACATACTGTATACAGCTACAAATCAATCCAATTGATCACTACACTCATTACATCATCGCATGGTTTTGAACATTCTGATGAAAATCTAAATACAATCCCGATCCCACAGACAAAGGCGATGAACTAAAAATCAGACAAAAGAAGGGAATCCTTTGAGCAGCTGACAGTGAATATCCAATAAATGGATGTTTTGTTGTTTGCAGTGCGGGCACAGAGAGGAGAGGGGTTTGATTTATTGATCACCATTTTAAGCACCTCAGATCTCCATGATGTCTGTTTACTTAGTGTATCGCGATTGCTCAACACTCTTGATATTTCCAGCCAGGTCAGTCGGTCTGGCTGAAATGTAATCCGTGGAGCCCACAAGTGGCAGCCGGGGCAGAAATGGCTTTCCAGTCAGCGTCTATTTGATGAGGCCAATGCATTATTCAGTCCATTAGCTTCTTCGAAAATTACTCTCAAACAAGAGAGCCATTCTGTCTGAGATCAGAGCCCCACAGCCATAGTGTAACCTGACACCCGGAGCTGGCTGTGGGATACTTCCCTCCATGTTTACCTAACCTCCTCCTTGTCAGACTGACATGTTGTTTTCCTGTGAAGATTTTCTTATTTTATTTAAGCCTGCATGTATTGGTTTAGATCATCCCTGGTGTGTTTACCTGGGACAACAGAGCACACCGTCACAGTAGAACCTTTTCACTGCATCATGTCTGAACTCATTTCGCGAGTCAGGGACACACCTATGTTTTTAAAAAAAAAAAAAAAAAAAAAAAAAAAAAAAGGGGCTGCTAAAATAAAAGCTAATAAATAAGGCTTGCAAAGAAAACTTAGCGCAAAATAAACTGCTGCATGTTCCACGTCCTCCATTTTGTTTACAGCGGTGCCTTTTTCCCACACACTGCTCTGGGCCTCCACCGTCAGCTCACACCTAATTTATGGCCATGCATATGTCTGAGCGTGGAGTCTCCTAGGAGAATAATCAGATCAGCACACACAGAGGGCAACGGCACAGTCGACCCTTGGAGATCAGGGGGCGTGCTATAATGGAGCCTCGGCCCACTGCCGCCTGCCTGTCAGGAAAAGCTCCTCCGTAACAACCGGCTACATCAAACCCCCCTGGGGGCTTTCACAGGCCTGTACCTGACACTCAGCCCGCCCTAACCACCACATAGGTGATCACAATAGCCTGTCTCACTCCACCCCAACTAGAGCTCTGACAAGCCTTGCAATTTGGAACCATAATTGCTCCCTATTGTAACATAATCTTACCATGACATAGTGGCGCTGCATCTCCGTCTTCTCATTGGCCAGCTTGTCATACTCCACCTTAAGACTAAAATAGAAGACAATGTGTCATTTTCTAACATATCACTTCAATAAGTCACTCACACTTAACTACTTGACAGCACAGAGGAAAAAAGAAACGGGTCTTTTTTCACTCTTGCAGAAGTCAACATCCAAATATTTGCCTTAACCTTTACAATCCAATAGAGTAAATGTTGACATACTTTGGTGATAATCATTACCTGTGATACTGGGCCTGCAGGAACTGAAATTCATCTTTAATCCTGTCACAAGACTCGGCTACAGTGAATTTGAAGCCAGGCTGGCCGGGCTGGTGTGGAGCCTGAAAAGAAGGGTGTAAAGACAGTCCAGTTCACACAAAGTTTTATTCACAGTTGTCTGCATTGTGTCCCATGCTGCTGAGAGGAACTGAGCAGTTTCTCACATTAGACTTCTTTCAGGATAATATCTCCTCTGCAGTGATACATTACCACACCAAAGAGATGGACTTGTACTTCACACCTCCAGAAGCTAATAACACTACATGAATAGGCTTTCACACTGAATATGAAATCTAATCTGAAAAATGAATTAGAACCACCACCTGTCCACATATTCAGCACAGTCATATGTAAGTGTCTGGATGAGTAAATATCTCCAGGCATGCAAAACCATCTGCACCCATTTACCACTAAGTACATATTCCGGCGTAACATAAATGCACTGTAAAAGAACCATATAGAAATGTGATGGGCTGCATTAAAGGGCGGAAAACGCTTCCCAGGGCAGATTTCAGAGGGAATCAGCACAGTCAGGAGCCGTGTTGGGTGCTAAACATGTAAACTGCTGTAAGTACAGAGGAAGCGCGTCTTACCGGATGTCGGCCTTGTGGATACATCTTGAAATGTATCCTTTGTTTATCTCTCCAGTGTGCAGGTCCTTTGGCAAAATGGTAGGAATTTGCTCACAGCCACACCAGTCTCAGCAGACAGGGCTTGGGGAGGGTGGGGGGGTAGGGGAGGTCGTGAAAAATCCTGTGTAACAAATGACGCGGTTTAATCTATAGCTGGACAAAAACAACTCAATACAGTTAATGTTGTTTACTAATAAGTAGGTAAAACACCAAACTAATCCCAGTTATTGCAGCCATGTCAAAAAGCAGCACCAGCGCTTCTGCCTTCATGATGACCTTATTCGGTCAGTGGTCAGCCACATGATATACAACAACAACAACAACAACAACAACAACAACAACAAAAATCTCAATTTAAAATTAAAACTGATGCAAACAATTGAAGACGCCACTTTCTCGCCGTATATATATATATATTTTTACGCTTGCTTCAGTTTCGTTGGTTTTTTTTTTTTTTTCTGAGAATCCACTGTTGACTTGTGTTCTTCAAAAGACCAAAAACCTCCGCTCTCGGACGTCTACAGGCGGACGGGCAGGCCACAGCCGACAAGCAGCTGGCTTCAACCTACTGTTTGAATCCGCGCAGAGCCACGGAAGCGGCGCGGTGCTGAGCGAACGCCCAAAAAATACTGAGAAAGAAATCAACAGCTCTGGTAAATACATACCCGGGCGTGCGTCCGACTTCTGTTCCTGGAGAAAAAAAACAGGGACGGCTATAATTCATGCGTTTAATCCCTCGTAATGTACGCGTGGACGCAGTTCTCGACAAGCATCCTCTCTCTCCTGAACGCACCCAGCCAGACTGGGGGAGCAGTTGGGAGAAAATTCGGTGCGGTCGGGCTCGATTAAACTACTTTATTCTTCAGCCGCGAACCTCCGAGGAAATGTGCGCCTTCTGCGGCTGGTTAATCCCCAAAAGAAAAAAAGAAAAATAAATATGCTTCCAAAATCTGTCTTCCGACTCGAAGAGGTTGGAGATTCTTTAAAAGCGTAACATGGTACTCTCCACAATCTCGCATTTCCCCCAGTTGTCCAGCTTACCCCGGTTGCCACACACAGGCAGCAGGGCTGAACTGCCGTGAAAGCGCCTATCTGTCCAATCGCATTACTCGGAAGGAATATGGCCACATCTGCCTATCGGAGAGCGACGGCCCCCACGTGGGGGTGCAGCGATACATGACATCATCCCACGGATCCACAAGGCATCATCCGTCCGTCCCACCGTGTACAACAACAACAGCAGGCATTGATGTGCCGACGATGATATCCAAATTTGACAGAGACAGCACAAATTCCACATCCGCGCTTCATTAGGGTGTTTGCCGCCGAAATACAGTTGATTTTTTTTTTTTTTTTTTTGGGTGAGACCACCTGCGGGACGGGGGGGGGGGGGGGAGGGGAGGGGGTTTGCAACACTTGAATTTTTATCCCCGTACAAGGAGAAGAAAAAAAAAAAAAAAAAAAAAAAAGGTGGGGGGGCGAGAGTGTGTTTGTAGAACATGGCTATAAAATGCGAAGCGGGGTTACTTTGAAATATACAAAGTATAGGCAAAAACCAGAAATGTCCGCGTTTAATCCCCCCTCAGTACACACATACACGTTCACCGTGAAGGGCACAATAATGACCAATCGATCGACGACATCCACTGAATTGGAGCCACGGGAGCGCCTCGACATTAATTTTTAGCTTTAAGTGTCTCGTGATTCTTGCACAACACGTCCGCGCGCCTACCTATCAGCATTTGGGTGCTAGTTGCACAGCGGGGGGAGAGGAGATGATTGCCTTTGTGTGATATGAACATCAGCCATGTCTGAGCGCTGCCACTGCGCCTTGTTTTGAAGGTTCAGCTCTGCCCCACGTGGGACTCCTCTGCGGCTTTAAGACCTCTCGTCCAATGGCAGCGCGGTGCACTTACTCGCCGGCTTCCCATTGGCCCGCTGGCGTCGAGCCTGTCATTCACGGAGCCGCGTTGTCAATCAATACCACGCGGGGTCAAGCGCTGACAAATGCCTGTGCTCCTCGGTCCTCTGCCTGTGAATAGAGCCTGGAATGGCTGCTTAATTAGCTTCGAATGGCTTTTCTCTCCAGTTCAAACAATCTGTTACCACCACGTGGTAATGAGAGCCTACATTAAACAAAGGAAGAAAGGAAGCATGCAAACAGTTGTAACATTACAACCTGTAGTTTTCCTTTACATATGGCCCTATGTAAGGAGCACACAAAAGCATCTTGTTTATCTTTGTGACAAAGGCCAATCGACCTTTTCTAACATTAGATATGGTATTAATGTTAGGTTGTACAGATGGGTGTTGTGCTTCCACAATGAAAAGACCAACAAAAAAAGAACAGAAAAATAATTCTTGTGTGTCTGATGGACACAAAAGAAGCTACAGTTGGATGCTATTTCTCAGCTGTGGTAACAAGTCTGTGAAATGAAAAACACCACATGCATAAAGATGCAGACTAATTATATTATCCCCAGTCTTTCAATGTGTAACACACATTTGGAGCTGCTAAATTAGCGAGACGTGTAGTCTGTACACATGTACAACATCTTACCATGTACAATACTGAACTTAATAATGGTCTATAAAGCAAAATTAAATGAATGACACAAGTCAGGTCTGTATAGGGGCTGTATGAAGTGACAATCAGCCATGTTTCACACTGGCTACAGCATAAAGCTTTTGGGGAATGCTAAGGTCATTATGTTACGTTAGGGTCTGAGATTGCCCAGCAGTGGTCTTACTTGTCATTCTTGTCAGCCACCTTGAGGATGTGGGATAACTGTGTTATTTCCAAAAGTATGGAGGCAGTCTGTGAGAAACTCAAGCACATACAAGAGCTGGCGGGCTAATCTCAGCCAGGCACCCCCTCATGCTTTTCAATAGAGAGTGCTTGGATTAAAGGCAACAAAAGGCTGGGCCAAACCCCAGGGAGAACGGGGCCCTCTGCCCACTGAGACCCCCACACTGTTTATTTACACGGAAACCCCAGCCTCAGTGAAACTCCCACCCTCAGGCATTACACACGGGCCTGTTTGCAGAGGTGGCTCTAATTCTTGACAGAGCAGGGATTGTCCTCACTCCTGCCACTTTGAACTGACGAGCAACTCACTTCACACACAGCTCAGATACAGCCAGTGAGCAAATATTTTGCTTCTTCCACAGAACAATTTCCTTGGGGTCAAATTGCTCAGAGGTAGGTATAACTGTCACACTCTTGCGAGTATTTCTGTGAAAAAATTGGTGAGTACACAGTTTGAAATCCCACTTTCCCAGCCAGAGAACGAGGCAAAGATCGACAATAGGGTGCAACTATTCATCATGAACCTATATTGGATGTATGTGTAGATTACACAGCATTGGCTTATTAATGTGACTTGCAGCTAATAAATGACTTGGCCATTTTTCTCTCTCATGCCGGCTTACTTTCCTGTTCACGAAGCAGAAAATGAGGCCCCTATTACTGCAAAGGCTGGGTTTGTATGGCATTGACTTACACTTCAGGGTGCTGGCCTGCTGTTTGTGTGGAGATACGCAGACTCACATACCGCACGTTCACAAATAAACACACATGCTGTGTATGGCAGCCATGTCATTCACAGGCAGGAGGCAGAAATTCACAAAAACACGCGCGCACATTCCTTGCAACAAAGGGCCCACAGTGTGTGGTGGAACGATGAATTGCCTGCACTGTATTATCGTGATGACTCATCAGACAGTAATCAATGAAAACAGGATGAAAGTCCTTATCAAAGGAGAAATATGCAGAGAAGAAGAGCGTCTCAAAACAAAAAGAGGCTTTTGGCTGGATTCCGCAGCTCTGTAGCCGTTGGCTGAAGACGACATAGCCAACTGATGAAATTAATATTCCCTGCAATCAACAGGCCTCGCCGATAAGCAGAGACAGTAATAACAAAACATGCACGGCTGTCAGTTTAAAAAGTAAGCTCTCTTTAAAAATATTTCAACCTGTGAACCTACAGGTTGAAACTTCTCTTCAAAAAAACGGACTTTTATCGGTTTTCAAATCTGAAACACCGACATACGACAGCTGCAAACATATAATGTAATAGAAGACATATATACACGAATGATTTCAAATGAAGTTTAGCGTCAAGCTACATGTAAATGATTCACTATTCTCTCCACTTTTTCTCTAATTCTATGAAGATAGGTCAATCAAATAAATTCCCAACAGTATCAAGGCCACTGCTCTTTCCCTGGAGGATCAGCTTGACACTAATTTCTTGTCACAGCATAACGATTTTTTTTCTTTCCACAGCTTGATGCAAATCACAGTTAAAATTCACAGCTGATTACATTCTGCTCGATTATAACAGATGTAATATACTGTGGTCTCTTGAGAATTATTATTATTATTATTAAACCAGATGTATGTAGTTCATCTGCCAAGATTATTATGTGATAATAGAAGTTTGGAGTTTCAGTGTGAGTTTTGTTACGTCAAAATGTTTCCAATGAAAATGATTTGTAGAAAAACACCTCAGTCAGCACTTGCTAAAACACATTAAACTCACAAAAGTAGTGATGAAAAGTGAAAAAGGGAAACCAAACCACAGCTATGTGTATTCAGTGACTGTCAGACTGTCAGAGAAGTAACTGATTGAATTAATAGCACATTGTTCACACCCAGAAAGCCCACATAGCAATTTGAAGAAGACTGAGGGTAACAATAAAACTGTCTCAAACATTTATTGGTGTTTGTTAATCTATTCGTCTTAGTAGCAGCCTCGACACCCTCATCTTTCAATTAAACTATAGTCATATAAATCAAGGTATTTCAGTCCTCAGTATGTGTGTTTGTGTCCACACAGTTCAAATATGCAGAAACACACTGCAACTACAACACAGAAGTTCTGCTCCGTATCCAACCTGTCATATATCTCAGTGTTGAACCAGCAGCTGATACATACCCCCCCCCCCCAACCTACACCCCCTACAGCCCCATATGTAATGTTGTCATCCACTTAAATTCAGCAGCCTGTTTACAGAGAGGTGACAGTGGCAGACAGTAGCTCCTCTGAACGTGTTTTTTTCCACTCACTCTTTTCACTGTATCATGAAGAATCAGAATTGCTGCAGCGAGCACTTGTTCAATGAACCCTTAGCTCAGGAAATTCATCGCTGCGGATTACAGCTTGTTTCAGACAGCTAGTCTGTGCATTGAATTATTCCCTGCTGACAGTCTGCCTCTGGATGTGCTCCATAACCCACACTGTGAAAAGATTCAACATTAAACTGATCAGAGGATCAAGCTGTACCAGTGGATTGAGAGGACCTTGAGCTGCACAACAAAGATTTTACTACTCTAATCCAGTTTGCTAAATGGCTAATGTGATTAAAAAGATTCTTTGGGCCTAAATTCAGTTATGGTTCATGATTACATTCACATGGCATGGGAATGACTTCACATGACTGTCTTGAAAGAAAATTTGTTGTCAAGGTAACGGGCCATGCAGGAGTGGAGCAATTTCTTCTGAGGTCAGAGTCTGTGAATTGTTTGGCTAAGTCTCCCATGAGGTTGAACATTATATTCACTTACATCAAACAGTGCTGTAGGCAGGGCAAAAACCTCAATACTGAGAAATGTCATGAAGTACCTTCACAGAGCTGAATCAATAGGAAGCAGACCGCTTTAACTTGCTTCATAATGACAATGCGAGCTGTGTAGTATCTCCAAAATCTCCTTATGAGACCACAAGCCTCTGTCATCATATACTGCATTTCACCACTTCTGCCTCACTGAGGAGCATTTAATATTCCCTGGCACACAGTAATATAGCTCTACCCCTCCACGCCAAATTGACTCCACAAGTGCTCCTATACCTGCTGACTGACACATGCTCGCTGAAAATGATTCCTTCACCAGGAGCCCGCGTTGCTGCTTGCTCTGGAGGGGTGCTTGATTCCATTATTAAGTTGAAAAAGAGAGACAGAGTGAGGGGATAGGGAGTGGAAAAAAAAAAAAAAAGAAGCTCGACTGGGTAGAGAAGAATAATAGAGAGCTGAGGAAGTTATCAGGGCAGGGGAGAGTGAGGCTGCCGTCTGACAGCAGATCAGAGAGCTCCTCCAGCTGGAACCTCTGCTCATGAGCCCAGCAGAGTAGCACCCAGCAGTCGACCGGGATGATGAGCCCTGCTGTACAGGACAGGTCAGAGAAGTAGCACCTATTCAGCATACATCATCTCCACATCAACACCTCACATCACCGTCAGTGGCGGAGGAAAAAGATTACAAATCCTTTATTCAAGCACTGGTGGAAATGACTCACTATACTTCAGGACAATTTGGAGGTACTTGGACTTGAGAATTTCCATTATCAAGCTCTCTAATGTAGGAGAGTAAAAATAACATTATTGTCCATGACCTGTTCATTGTTTAGCAGCCTTCATATCAGATACTATGAGATTCAATGGTTTTTAAATACATGTGGTTCCCAGACCATTACTGTCAGTCTATTTATTCCTGACTTATCCTCCAAACAAGGACACAAAAGAGTTAAAGAATTATGTAGGGAGAAGCCCTGAGAGAGAAAGCGAGACCAAATCAACAAATTAATGCCTGTCCTATGAGAGGCTAAGCCTCTTATTTTTATTTCAAATGAGGATAGAAATTGACTTCCTTATTAAATCTAATTATTAGCCGGTGCCCTCCAAAAGTCTTCTGAAATCGCCTGGAGCAGTCAGGCTATTAGCATAAACACCACCACTGGCAAGCTTAAAACAAATGGTATATTTAGTCAGTGTTAATGGGATTAAAGTGTGCTGGATTCAGGAGCAGTTCTGCTAACAGCGAGCATCACATCTTCATTATGGATGCCCTGACTTCTCCATTTCCACTCCCTTTGTTTGCATTTCATTTCTCTCTGCTGCCTCCTGCTCCTCTCAGTTATTCAACAGATTGTGTTCAATCTTGATCCAAAAATCCCAGACAATCATAAATAATAAAGGATTACACCAATCTGAAAAGCTGGTGGCTCGCCAGCGGCAATGCGCACACAGAGAAATAATTGTTGGCCATCTGTGCACCAGATTGGTAAGAGAAAGGGTAAACAAAGAGCACAGTGTACCTGCCAAAGCTATCTCCTTTTCCCTCTCTCTACCTTTAGCCAGAGAACATGAAAGGCTTTGATGACGCTCACCCCTGCAGAATCTACCGGCTCACTCCAAGAGATTTTTTGATTAGGGAGGTTTCAGAACCACAGACTGACAAGCCGCGCCTGTCAGGAATCTAACAAGGCCTGGGGTTATCTCTCTATCAGCAGACAAACAGTGCTGAAATACAGCACAGTGCCAGCCAAATAGAGTAAGGATGGAGGATAATTGACTGGGCAAATGATCACATTTACATGTAATATACACAGCTCTCCAGAAAAGATGTGAAGTCATGAAAGCTTACCCTCTGCAGTCTCATAAATCACTCCTCTGTGGGCTGAGACTGGATTTACTGGAACAGACTTACATCCACACTGCCAGAACCACTGTTAGGGATGCATAAACCTCCACAGAGCACCGCAGATCTTTATTTGAGACAATTGATCTCATTGCTAAAGATTGTCCCGAGGTCAATCAATGCATTTTGAGGTGAACAGTAAAGGTAACAGCAATATGCTTTAGATTTATGGGTCAGAGAATTGATCAATATGAGATGGATTTCACATGACCTCCACTGTCTATTTAATAGCTCAATTGACTCCAATTAACTTTCTTGTGATTAAAACTCATTTGATATTAATTATCACATTTACTGTTTGGAGAGTAACTCCCAAATGGAGTTTTTGACATGAAACATCACAACACAGCTGTTTCTGGCTTATAATGAGAAGTTAAGCAAAAGCCTGTTTGTCTCACTATTGTGGCTTCAGTCTGTGCAGGGAGTGAAAAATGACCTTATGGCCCCTCATCCATCCCAACTGGAGAGTCCTCATTATGGTGTGAGATTTATATATGTATATGTAGAGAGAGATAAATAGTGTGAAATTCTGGAGCAGGGAGGAGACAAAAGATAGAACAGAATCATAATGAGCTGTGTTTATGTGCAGTGTTGCTTGGCCTGTTGACAACGGTTAATGAAGTTACAGTTAGTGGGGGGATCTGCTGGCTCTAATTAAACTTGTTGTCATTAGCAGTGTTGGAAAGAGGAGGTGCTGCAGCAGAAATGGGAGGAGCACACACTGGCAGGTCCATCACACAGCAGCAGCAGCAGCAGCAGTGTACACATAAAAACAAACAGGAGCTATCTATGATGAGAGGATTTGATATAACTTTATGACACACATGGAAGTCCTGACTTTGCATTTTAATAAAGCTAACTTATACTTGTTCTAAAGCAAATATTCAGAGATATCCACTCCCACAGGAAAAGACTGTGACATGAGGATATGTGGTGTGGGATGAAAACTCAACATGCAGTAGTCTATCAAGTGTCTAAAGAAATAAAGTCAGCACAGTTTATATTAAACAGCAGATGCAGGACATATTTTACACCCAAGTGAACCTACAGCACAGATTGGCTAATAGAAGCCACATCTCTGACATCTGGAAATGTTGCAGTCACCACTGAGCTGTTAGAAAGTGGGAGAGAGCTCGATTGACTGTCACAGAGTCGGAGCAGAGCTCAGTGTGTGCCATCTTAACCGCAGCTTCATCGTAGCCTGTAATCCAGCTCACCACCAAAGCCACCACTGCTGGCTTCCTGTGCAGACCAAGCCTCACTGTTTGTTTATGCAGCACGTAGACCCAGCCATTAAAAGTGGGAAGCCTGTCAAAAATAAAAAGAGACTTTTCATGTTTGGGGGCTGCAATTGTGGCTCTTGTGTGATGTTTTTCCTCCACACTGACCCCGTGCTTTGAGGTCGGAAAGCCGCTTAACCCCAGTCTGTGGAGCACAGCTGATTGGCTGGACCATATACAGTATTTTTGAATGTGGTGGTGTAGTGGGGGCCTCCGGCAGAGGTACTATTGCGTGCAATGACTATGGCTATGTAACCAAGACAGCCTACACATCATTATAATGGCTCCTCAGGCACAGAAGCCAAAGATTCTTCATAAATGTGCACATCATTTCCCTCATTATGTCCTGGTTACCTTAACTCATGTTCCCAAAACTTCATCACCACTGCAAGGCAAAGTTAACTATGCAACAAGCTGAGCAAAGGCAATACGTCACACTGATTTAAGAAATAAAGGTAAGGCAAGATTCCTGTATTGAAATACTTGAATAATCTGAATACCTCTCTACAACCCTTTTATATACAGAAGCTGTGTACAAATGATACAAGCTGTTTAAGACAGCTATTCCCAGCTCACAGCCATTCAAATAATAAAGCAGCACAGGGAGAATGTGGAAATTTGCTATGTAGTTAACTTGCGACAGCCACCAATTAGGTTTATGATTCGGGCGCCTTTGGGCCACTGTCGCCAGGCCTCAGTCTCCCCCTGATGTCATTACACAAATCTGCTGCAGTCTGACAGAGCAACAGGGCTGTAGGACACAGGGAGAGAAGGAGAAGGAAAGTTGGCTCGGCTCCTCTCCTCTGATAGCAGCAGATAAGCTGGCCTTGGGGCCTCTTATCTCATCTGTGCATCCTGTGTAAATGTAAGTTTTAGTCTGGCAGATTACATCAGCAGAGCCTGCTGGGGACAGAGGCCGGCCGCCGGGGGACCATGATGACTCCCCTCATGCGACAAATGCATCCCCTCCACCCTTCATGGACTAACAAAGCAGGACCAGGGTATACTGTTGGTGACGGCTCCTCTCAGCCAGTTAAAGTGAGTCCCAGAGGAACCGGAATTAAAACTGTCAACTTCTATTTAGTCCAATAGTTCACCCTATAGCATTTGTTTTCACTGTCAGCTGCACAGTGTGCAGTGATAATGATATTAGTGGACAGCATGCCTCACTTTTGATAAACGTCTGTGAGGAGGTGTGCATCCTGACGGAGGAAGAACAGACCAGCTGACGTGGGACATGCCCTCTGTGGTCCAGGGGCCACAAAGGTACCATGTGACTGTAAGAGGTTCATTTTAGGATACCAAAAAACACCCTCCTTGTGTGTCTAATAACATCTCCATCCGCATACTGTATGTACAGCACATTCCAGACAGACAGACAGGCCACATCTGGGGAGCGACCAGTGGAAGGCCATCCCCCTTCCTTCTTCTCTCCCTGCTCCCTGCGACTGTCATCCCACCCAGAGAGGGGAAGTGGTGAGGTTGCAGTGGTTGGCCAGACGGCCCCAGCTGTATGACCACAGACCTCTGAGCGAGGGAGGGATCCACAGGCCTTATTACAGACCCAGCTCCACACTGGGGCCACACAAACAACTACTTCACAGTCAGTGGCAGCCACTGAGTAACAGCTACAACACTGCAGGATGTGTACAATGACAGCACAAGAATGAAGGCTTGTGTGTTACTATCAGTCTCAAACAATCTGGTTTCTAATACCTTGATGCACATTCTACTGTATGGCTGGTTCAGAAAACTAAATGTTGACTTTGCTGGTTCATGGACAAATTAAACGGATTAAGTCACTGAAATATAGTGATACAGATGCTGAACAACCCTGGCAGTTTTGGGTGGACTGTGTTTGCACCACAGTCTGCTGCCAACTCATATCAGCTGAAAGCGACTGTTGTTGGACTGCACCGTCAGCCAGATCACAGGACAAAAAGTCTCAGAGTGATGATGTCACTGTTTTGCTTCAGTCCCCAGGGCAGTGATTTGTGAGCTAATCTGGGACTGTCTCCCCAGATTCCAGGTCTTTCTCTCCCTGGGGTGCTGCTAATGGGACGGTGGGACGGAGCCACCATGCAGCAGAAGTCCCCTCCGCTCACAGCGCTGACATCCATCTCCATGATCACACATCAGGAGAAATAGGACAATGTTGATTTCATTTTGCAGCACACCCAGATGCACACATGCAGAAGTATGCACACACAGATGCACACACACACACACACACACCGATAGGCACAGACTTGCATAGAAGCAAATGCAGAATAAATTAAGTATTGCACATATAACCTTGGCTATTTGCAATTTGTCATGCAGCCCAAGAAAGATAATTGAGGCAACCTCCCAGTATGCAAATAGAATGATAATTAGCTACACTACTGCAGCAAACACATGCAGAGGGAAAAAAAAAAAAAAACAGTTACATTGTTAGTAATTTCTAATAGAGGACACCTATTGACCCATTTTCTCTTGGAAAGCAATTTGTCCCTCCAAAATAAAACTAATAGGTGGCAAGATGAATGGATTAGAGTGGGCTAGACTGGGTGCACTGTGCCACGAGGCACTAAATCACCAGATTATTAGTTTTATGAGCCAAGCCCATGAGAGAATGATTGCTAATGTTCCCAGAGTAACCAAGGGAAATAAAGGTAATGGAGCAATTTATAAATTCTGATTGGTATACATAGAGAACTTCCAGCCCATCTCCTTTGTTATTTTACTGCTCTCGATAAAATACGCCCCGAGCCACACAAACACCACGGCCAGCTATCAAAATCAATACAATGACAGAACCGCGGGTGCTGCTTCTGCTACTTTGTTATTTTTAGTGCAATGCAGTCTGACTCGCAGTTATAAATCAAAATAACGTGGAAAGAAAAAAAAACACACCAACATCAACTTCCATTTCTTAACTTCATTTAGCCCGTCTGGGGGAGACGCGGATGATGATTCACCCCCAACACTCTCTGCATAGGTGTGTGTTATTGATGACGAAGACATGCTCTCTTTAAAATCATACATCACAATTTTTCTTCCAGAGCTATAGGGTTGTTATGGTGTGACACAGACAGACAGACAGAGGAAAGACTGGGGCAGACAGGTGCTCTGTTTAATCCACCCAGCTCAGATGAATAACCATCCTTCACTCACCCTGTTCCTGCAACCACACGACTTTCCATCATACAAACCCAAATCCCTAATTTCCACCTCTTCACAGCTCTCTGATGTTTAAATTGTAAGTTGCACTAAGTCCAAATGTAGTCTGAAATGTTCTGCAGATGTAGCCCCTTCTCATGTGGCTCATGAAAGCAGAGATTTATCTGGTTAGAGAGGGCTCGTTGCTTTGCGCCCACAGCCTGCCTGCCTGCCTCATATTCAAGTCAAGGTGGGTGGTCTCAGCATCTTCTCATGTCCATCTCTCAGGAGGATAAACAGCACGTATCCTGCAAAAATCTGTTCTTATTGTTTTCTTTTAAGCAAACTGCCCAATTATAATTTCATTAAAATCAAAACAGCACACTATTTGAACTAGACATGTTCAGCTATAGTTTCGAATGTAATTTTCACTGCAGTATTGAATTACATGTCAAAGTCCAGGTGAAAGGAGGCATAACTGTTCACATGTAGAAAATAATATGGCAAGACAGCGGAGAGGTTATAGTGCCATGTCATCTCCCAGCCCTGAGCAGCTCGTCTGTTGGTGCATCTGTGATAGATTTGTTCTGCTGGAGTGTTTGCAGTCGAGCAGAGCTGATGTCTTACCATATAAAGACACACATACTACTTGACCTTTCAACAGCACTGCCGACAGCTCACAAACTCCTTTTGTAAGAGAAAATATCATACTTTCCACCCACTTCTTGATTTTCTGTGCTGAAACTGCACTTCTCACTTGTGTTTTCACTTCCTTGTCTTACAGGGATGATGCAACACCATGAACTGTGACACCACTGTCTGTTGAGACTCGTTGAGTTAAGGCAAGTATTGCTTTTGCGTATTTAATATTCATTCCTAAGTGGGTAATTCAGTGGAGACAAGTCACTGCAGTCCTTGTGCCAATATGTATACATTTTTAAAATGCAGACTTCCACCTATTCTCACTTTATCATTCCATCTGTACTGCTGTTGTTCCACAGAGAGGCCATTTTTGAGGGCAGATTGTTGATTCATCATCACCTCACATTTCCTGTAGTGAAATAGCATGACACCCGACACAGAGCAAAGCAGATCCTAACAAACCACGAGAGCGGAAACTATGCAGGATGAAAGTTTATCTCACAGTGTGAAGAGTCAGCTCTGGTTGCTGATGCTGAAGCATTTTATTCGGGTTTTGTAGTATCATTTAAATTGAAGCAGGTTTCAAAGCAATTCACTATGAACCTAAAATGTCAATTTAATTCCACACACGCCTTTCAAGAACCACTGACAGCAGGATGCAAGCTCACACATGGAAATTGATTTTCCAGCGGCTTGATTCCACCCCGGATCTTGAGCTGATCTACAGAGAAAGAAGCAGTAATGACACATTCTGTGATCCCACAGTTTCTATACGATGTGGTTAGGTTTTATCCAAATGCGACAAGGCCTGTAATAAATCTTGTCTGACTTCCATCAGCTTGCCAGCAGCTGGGAGCCGTCAAGGGAAGCCACCCCAAGCAAAATGTTATTCCAGCTTGTTAGTGTTTGAAGTCACAGCAAGCTGGGCTGCAGAAGCTGCTGCCTGTGGTTTATGGCTTGTGGGGTTGCTCAAGATATGGAGTCTCACTTTCCAAGTCAGGATGTCTCACCGCCATTGAAGCCACAACTGTAGCTGTGCGATAACACAGGCACGTCGAGAAGAAAGGACTTCAGAGCAGACATGTGGTCTTGACTCAGTGAGTGACAACACTACAGTGTGTTTGTGTGCATGTGTGTTTGTGTGTACGCCTCAGTTCCTGTTGTTTATCCACATCCACCTACTGATGCAGAACTGCAACCACTTGCTCAAACACAATTACTTCCTCTTCTTTCTACTCTCAAATACTTGCTTTGATCCAAAAGCAGGCAGATTTGAATGAGTTTATACATTTTTCAGGTTCTTGTATGACAAAAGATTTTCATTTTGACAATAGATTTTTTTAGGCAAGCTTGAAAAATGTATTTATTTGTATAAAAACTGATGACTTGAATAGGTTTTGTATATGGAGCCAAAAAGCACAATATGCCAAAGTACAGGTTTGCACAAAAATAGATATAAGTAATATACAGGAACTATTAACTTATGCACACTACTTATTCAGTTTCCATCACTACACAAATTAGCTTTTAGCACTGACAACACTTTTGTGCTATTCACGGTTTAACTTCTACATTTCAGTTTTTCTCTATGTATAACTTGTGCTGCGACTAACCATTACTTCCTTATAAGTTTAATTGATGATTGTTTTGTTTTTTCTGACCATAAAATGTCAGAAAATCTGAAAACAATTTCATTATAATTTCCTAAAACCCAAAGTGGCATCTTCAATTAATCCGTTCACAACCACTAAATATTCAGTTTATGTTCACAAACAGCAAAATGTCTCATCTGAGAGCCTCTAACCAAAGAATGTTTGGTATTGTTGCTTTAAGCAATTACTGAATTGAGTAATCTGTTTTTTTTTTAAGATAGTTGCTGATTAATTGTTATGTAACCAACTAATCAATTGTTCAACTAAGGAGTTCAGGTCCAGTTCTAACAGGTAAGAGTAACAATTACCTGTCCACACACCCTCATTGGGGTTACTCCGCAGGGAAGAGAAGTGCAGGACAGACGCAGGTGGAATAAAGTATTCTCTGTGAGAATGACAGAGGGGGATGTGAAAATGTCTCCTATGTACTACTATGAATAAACCATTAGAGCTTAAGTGAAGGACATGCAGATACTAATTGGATATGCTTGGTTGATTCTATTACACTATGAAGATAAGGTTAGGCAGAAAGGTCAAGAGGGCAATATGATGCTCCAGCTGATTCACTGATAGTTTTCTCCATTCGCCATCCTCCTCTGTGCAGGGAGTGTGTGTGTGAGGCTGGGCCCCGGCACACACACACACACACACGCGCACACACGCACACGTGCGCACACACGCACACACACACGCGCACACACGCGCACACACACACACACACACACACACACACACACACACGCACACGCGCACACGCACACACGCACGCACACGCACGCACGCACGCACGCACACACGCGCACACACACACACACACACACACACACACACACACACACACACACACACACACACACACACACACACACACACACACACACACACATGACCTGAGGGTCAGCTGTCATGGCTGCTGCTCCTGCTTGTCCCTTGGGGAGGGCAGGCGGACAGGCTATTGATCAGCCAGAGTATTATCAGAGCTGAAGCTGTTTATCATGCTGTCTGCTCTCAGCAGGGAGGCTCCGTCTCTAATGGACCGTGGGAGGGCGCTCCCCTGCACCTGTCCTTGTCACCCCCACACCTTAAGCATCATTGATCCGCATGTCACCCATCCTTGTCCCACTGGTGCCCCACTCACTGGAGGAGAGTGGCTCCTCCTGTACTGTCAGCACTGAAATGTTTGTCATTGGTGCTGCCCTGCTGATGACTCTCTGCTTGGTCCTTTTAGAAACCACTGTCACCCTGGTAACTGCAGTTTAGGAAAGATTATGAGCATATCGTGCTATGGCCTATGATATATTCACACTGATCATACTCTGATACGAGGTGTAAACCAACAACTAGACCTCTTTATATCTTAGTAGCTAAAGAGCCACTCCAGTACTTAAATCCATCACTTCCATGAATCTGGAGATTTTGCGTTAGAGAGATAACCACGAAGACATCGCCAGGACACCAGCAGTTTTATTTTCTCTGACTGGAGCAGTCCTGCTTGAGAGACCAACTAGTCCCCTAAATCAAACGACAAAACTACAACTTGGTAAGACGAGGAAAGATCAGAGTGGATTTAAATGACTATTTTGTTATGGTTCAGGGACGTTAGTAGATGTGGTGTGGGAACAATCAAGGTAACCGTGTAAAGAAACCAGTGTCAACTGTCACACTCCCGTGTTAAAGTCCATCACTTTGTTACCTTTCCCATCCACATTGAGCACCTTTCCCATGTGAGCTTTGTGGCTTTATAATAACCACACTCAACTTCGTCCTTTGCTCCCAACGGACAACCATCATAACTGCTGCAGCTGTTAGAGGACTTGAACGTGAACATATGTTGCTTTGGTTTTCTTGATTGGTCAATCGCCAGCCTCAGAAGACATCATTCAAGTGTTTCCATGACTGCATGTGACTGTAAAAGTGTTAATTTAGCTAAAATTCGGCAGCATTTGCTACCTTGTCTTCAAAAGCTTGCATAGTTTACGTAACCAAACTCTCCACTCTCCACAATGTTCTGGCTGCACTCACATATCATTGTGGTATCAGGGGGAAAAACGCTCTGGCTTGTTTGTGTTTCATTAAAAATCGTCTTGGGCAGCGCTGAGCCTTGAATGCAGCAATGGCGCCCTTGCAAAATACTGTTGTGGGAAAACTTGTTTGGGTGAAAGGTGAGGCCTGATATTTAAGTGTCTGAATCTCTGAAAAATACCAAAAAGAACCAAGCAGGCTACCTTAATGTCATGTATGTCATTTTCAGTGAGCAGGTTGCTGCTCAGGTTGTTGTTGTTGTTTCCTGTTGCTAGGGGATTTTTTTTTTTTTTTTTTTTTTATAAATAAACACACAGGTAGGTGAAGGAGAGGACAATGCCAACTGAAACTGTCATCCAATGGCAGGTCTATAGCCACAGCCTGGTGGTGAGGCTGACTAATAGGTTTGTAACTTATTTTCAACATTTGCCTCGATAATTGAGGCACAAACACGTTTGCTGACAGAGGAGTGTATTTTCCGTTGACAGCAGGTGACCTGGTATATGTGCTCACTTGATGGGATAAAACCGTGTCCAGTCACACGCTTTGAGGTAGCGGTCAATATCAGTTCTGTGTACAGCAAAGCTGTTACATTGGCCTATTAAAAAAGAGGCAGTAAATGTCAGACACCAGAAGCCGAGGCCATAAACAAGCCAGTGGACAGTGGTTATTCAGAGGTCACGCAGAGTGCTCAGTCGTCTGTGGCGGCTGGCCGAGGGAAACAAAGTGATGAGGATTTAATGATATCCAGCTTTGTGGCTATTGATAGCAGAGTCAATGGGCTGCACTGTGGGTGTCTCTCTGATACACAGCAGATTAGCAGCTCTGTGCCAGATGAAAACGTCAGAGATCAATAGGACACAGGGGAGAATCAATAATCGTCCCACTACTCTGTGGCTTTCATTTGGTGGATTGCTCTGGTCCTTTATGGCCTGCCGTGCAGTCAGCATGCCATTAACTGCATTCATAAAACATGCATCACAGATCTGTCACGGGCATCATATGTTAATGTCTGCTGCTAATGAATATGAATGCTCTGTTCATAACCCAAGTCTCTCTCTCATTACATTGCTTTACACCTCACTGAGCCGGGAGAGCTCGCCTTGGATGAAATGTAAATCACTGCTTTATTGGGGTAAAATTCATGACTATCATCCTAAAACGCAGGTGAGAACAAAATATACTAACTTGATAGGAGATCGAACGCTTTGAAGTTAATCGTCTTGTAAAAGTGTAAGAAATGAGTGGGCTAATTGCATCATCATATGAGGAAATAACAGATCATATTCAGTCATGTCCTTATAACTATAATCAGCATTACCTGGCTTGTCACACTTCATTATAGTCGAGAGATCTTAGATTAATTAGCGTTATTGTGCACAGTGAGTGAGAGAATTGGACAGTAATTACATTAACCTTCTGGATCACACCTTGTCTTTTTACAAGACGTGTCTGAGCAATAAAAGATTGCTACTGCATAGATGATTACTCTTATCCTTGACAGTGTCTGCCTTCCAAATTGATCCAATTAGCCAGTCAGGGCTAATTTAATTACTTGGGGCTGCTATAGCCTCTCTATGTTTCTGTCCTTGCCACCAGGATAATCATAACTTTCAGCTCTGGAACAGATTATCTTCAGCACATGCATGAAGAAAGCAAATTTAATCTGATATGGGAAAACATGAATTAACAGTCCCTCTCACAGCCAGAATGCCAACAACAACAAAAAAATGCCCTGATTTCTTGTGTATTAATGTGCTCTATAGTGAGCTTATTTTTAGTGCTGACAGAAGGAGAAGATAGTGAGTGTAGCTTTGTCACAGTTATCAGTCTCAGAGGTCTCTCACTTCCCCAGAATATAAATTGCGTGAGCAAGTATGTTTCATTTGATACACTAATGAAGGTGAGAGCTAGTTCATATGAAAGAATATATCCATATGATTAGTATGCGTGGGGCAGGCTCATAGTTGATATTGGGTGAAACCATCTTCATGCACACAGAGTAATCTCATCTGCTTCATTTTGAGCACAGCGGTGGGATGCCGGGCACGTACCAATCTTCTCCGCTCCAGGGACAATATGGGTTTGAGAAATGAGAGGTGGAAGCCACTGTGTTGCCAGCCACATCCATAATTAGCAAACGGAACAAGATGAGAATGAACTCTGGGCTTGGCTCAACTTTGCTGTAATTAAGATGAAATTCACCAATCATTTAAACTCACAAATGGGGGTTTGACAGGAGGCCAAGAGCCTATTGAAATACCATTGGCTTGCAGTGTAGGTATTTATCTGTCTTTGCAGAAAGGAGGAGGCAGTATTTAAGTTTTTTCAATCAGCATTCAGGATGGTGATTCCAGTAACACTTGAAGGAAAGGTCAAATGATAATACATTGGAGAAAGCAGAAAACATGCAAACTGTAATGAATCTGAAATTATATGCAGGCAAAGATAATATAAATTAACCTGGTGTAAGATAAGCGCCCGTCTTGCACTGTACGTGAAATAGAAACAAATTTACAGAATACGTTGTGTGTCTGTTGAACAGCTTGAATACACTGCGTGAGAAAAGACAACATAAAGATGCACATTAAACAAATCTGTTGAATATCCTGGAAAATATGTCTTTCAGTTTGTACTTTTGTCGCATCTGATTGTCTCTCTGTGGATTTGATTCATAAACATGACATGTTAGATTCAGGCCAAGTTTGGGAGTTAATGAGTTGAAACAGATCCAGACATTTGGTCTTCACAATAGCCGGTGGGAGCCACATTAAAGACAGCGTGCTTGCAGCTCTGCTTGTCCTACGGGGGCTTTTTCTTTGGTGCCTCTGTGTGAATCTGACTTGGTCATGAACGCAGTGTATAAACAGAGCTTTAATCAGGGAATTGTTTGGGGAGAATTCTTTTAATCTGTGATTATAACACCAGATCAATGAGGATTCCTGCTCTGAGCTGTGTCAGTGATAAAAAGGAGGATTTACATCAAATATTCATAGCCAGCTTCCCCAGAGTATTCACCACCACAGATAACCACTGAATTTTATTCTATACCGAGCAGACAGAACAAAACCACAAAACGAATTCTCTGTAAAGACCGAGCTGCTCCAGATTGGGTTTTATGTAAGGAAAGTTGCAAACTGCAGTAATTATCTATAAAGTACTGCTTTATGTTTTGACAAAACACAACTTGAAATAGAAAAAAATACCGCTCTCGTCTTATCCTCCTCCCCAACCAGAGTTAAGAAGCCAACAACATGTTTAACATGGTTACCCAACAGTCAATGAAAGCTGTCTCTTGAGACAAACTCAGCCTTCTCAGCAGAAAGTGTTTGGTGTTCACTTCATGATTCCTTCCAAAGAAGTAACCATAACTCAAGAGTGGACTCAGTTTTTTTCAGTGCAACAGCACAATAAATAATAAATGATTAAAGTGTGATTTAAGTGAAACAGTGAAAAAGTTTTAGGGATTAAAGTGGTACAGACCTCTCCTCTTGGTCCTTCATGTGTTACCAGTAAAACAGTTGTCGGTTAAAATGAAAGTATTTTTAGTGATTTCGTTTTTTTTTACATGCAAAATTATGCAGTAATGAGAATTACTAGATTCAGTAATTTCTTCATTATTTATGACTGATTTGTTCATTAAAATGCACCTGCATACTTAATGCCTTTACCTTCTCCTATTTCCCACCCAGAAATCTAGACATATCAGTGCCTTGATGTTATATATGGCCATTTATAAGAAAATGGAAACAGCGAAAGCATAGCAGTGCAAGCCAGTTTAATCTTGTTTAATGTTTGATGGTATTTGCTTGAAAGCGAAAGCAACAAGTACATAATTATCTGTCTAATTAAGCTGCCAAAACACAAGCACATTGCTGGAGCACCTCTGAAACAGTGAGTGCACCATTCATTAGCATGTGCTATAAGCTTATTAATCATCTAACAGCCAATTAGCACACTGTTACCATTTGCAGTGGGTGTGTAAATAAATTCCTGGGTTAATTTCTTCCTCTGATAATAAAGGGAACATTATGAAAATTAGCTCTGTGACTATGTAAATGATCTATGTCGTTAATTGCACAGCAGCGATAGATGTTTGCCATGAACCGGGCTGGTGATGCAACAAATATTTCCCGGGCTGTTAGAGAAATTAAACGGATAGCTGCTGATTCCCTGGAGGAATCCACAAGCTACAATAATGACATTTACCCAGCCCTCTGGCACACTGATAATGACTATGTCGCTGCTTGGCACCAGGCCAGTGGGAGGTGAGGGCGATGGTGTGGGGCTGGCAATCATCTCTGAGAAAGACAGCACGGACACACACAAATATGCACACACACACACGCTGGCCACACTGTCAGAAAAACAGTGGGCTTTAAGGACTAAATCAGCTCTTGTATCACCCACTGGTAATTAATAATAATTGCTTTCTAATAAGGGCCATGCCATTAGCAAATTACCTCTCTACTGAAATGCAACCGCAGCAGAACATGCTGTTATTGGAAATGGAATCTAATGGGATTCACTTGACCAAAATAAAAACATAAAAACACACACACACACACACACACACACACACACACACACACACACACACACACACACACACACACACACACACACACACACACACACACACACACTGAATTCATTGAAAACAACTGATGACCACTCGCTGCTAATGGAATTAGATGCATAATGCATTACAGCTGTCAAAATAATGTCATCACTTCCACAGACATCGAACTGATGCTGAATCACCGCGTAGCTCTGACAGCACAACTGAGGGGGGGGATTTCTCTGCTGACGTTTTACTGACAAGTGAGGGTAGTGAGAGATGTTTGGATGTTAGAGAAACAAAAAGCAAGGTGGGCTCTGTTTCCTTTTGCTTGTCCTCCCCTCCACCCACCCACCCCCTCCATGTTCTGGCCTCGTGATAAATGCTTCAAGCTGGCCTTAACCATGCGTATGACAGAGGAGGAAATGGAGGCCGGTGCAGACAGACAGGATGAATGGAGCATTTACTTCGGGTGGCTTCCATAAAACAGCCTTCCATGCAATACTACCCCTGTACTGCTGACAATGTCTAGCTACTGACTGTGCAGCTCAGATACTTTAGCAAATACCCTCTGCACGGCCGACCAAATAAAGTCACGCTTCACTAATACCAACAAAATTCAGAGTAGGGATAGACCTGAAGTATGCAACTCGTAAACTTTTAATCACGACTATTGATAATCGTGTTTTTTTCATGCACTTTTGTGGTCATAAAAAGATGACATTGGTTGGTATTATGAAAGGATTATATTTAGCTGTTTGGGCCACAGCTATTCTGTCATATTAAGTGAACGCTTTGAGTTACAGTTTATTTATCAGCTGCTCAGTCTCAGTGCAGCCAGCTTCTCCCTCCTTCTGCTGCCCAATCAATTAACACACGCGTAATACCAGGCCTACTAGAGCCAGCCAAAACTTTCTCAGCCCTGTCATCTGCTGTTGGAACAATTGCTTAATATAACACCAGACTCGGAGGAGCACTTACCAGGGTCCAATCTTCTGGAATCAATAACAACAGGCAGGCTATATTGTTTCAAACAAGGAAACAGTGGGGGATGAGAGGCAGAAAGAGAGATGGGAGGTAGGTCAATACAAGTGCTCGGGTTTAAGAGATGCTGGCTCAGCCATAAAAAAAACACATTGTGCCCTAAAGTGCTGCTGTTCTCTGACATGGATATAAACACCACTTCCTGGGCAGAGGGTCTGTGTATTGTAGAAGTCTGACAAAGGACATGGCCTATCACCAGGCCTCTACGCAACTAAGAAAAGTCATGAGGTTTAACCTCTGAGCAGCAACACAACAGCTAAAGGGCAATATCCTGAAGGGAGACAAAGTGTTCCTGTCTACAGCTTTTGTCACCAGCACTTTGGGACACTGTCAGGGAGTGGCAGCAGCCCTGGTATTTAGGGTCAGGAAAAATTTCATTTTCTTGATAATAATTCTTCAGGAGCTGTCCATCAAAGTTGATGAAAATTCAAATTGTGCTGCAAGCAGATGATTAGAAAGGCATTTACCATCCACATAACACAAATGTCACAGTCTTGCTAGCATAACAATGTCAGAGCAAAGCCACCCAGCCGAGCTAATGGAGAGCATTTTTCTAGTAAGTGAAGCTGTTGCCTCCCTGGGGCCCGTCAATGTCAGAGCCGCATGGATCGCATCATTTCCTGTGCCAGCAGGGTAAGCTGGCTGGAGACACCACAAGCTATCGATCTGTCTGTAATCACACAAGCAGTTTTGGCTGCAGAAAACTTCATCCTGAAGTGCTTAGCTTTAAGGATAGGATCCAATTTCTTTGCACAGTGCAGGAGAGGACTGGAGGGTGGAAGGAGAGCAATACGGTGTCAGTGATCTTTACTACAGGCCTGAAACAGAAGAGCAGACCGATATCGACAGCATGCTGTCTATCATCGACAATGGAGGCCTAAATCTGCCCCTGTATGACCCGGTGGAAACACTTGTGTGAGACCACACCACTGCTGAGTCTTTTAGCACACAATCCAATAACCAATCCTTTCAGATTTCTGCTACCAAAGGGAGTAAATGAGAGGGAGCAGATCACTGACAAATAAAAGACAAGAGAGGAATGAAGAGCCACAATCGTGACATTCTGGGTCTCCTATTTTCAAAGAGAGACAATGTTCTCTGTCTGTGCTCAAGCATTTGTATTAAAAAATTATCACATAGCTGAATGGCATTGACAAAATGTGAATTTCTGTGAAAAGTGACGACAAAATGATAGGTTTTTTTTTATGATGGAAATTTGAATAACTGTCTATTTTGGGAGCAGAAGAGACAGTTTCGACCGAAAGCGAACGGGTGAATGATCACACCTGCATCTTCGGATGAAGACAGTGAACCTCGAGGTGCAGAAAAAGGACCAAATGAGAGAGCGAGGAAGCAGGTGAAGAGGAGGTGTGAACTTCAGCATCCTTCCAGGAGGAGTGTGATCATTTCTGCCTCTCATCTCACTTTTCTTTGATGTATTTACATGAAAGTATCAACAAGCTGGAATCTCAAAAAGAAGGTCTAAATGTCTGAAAACTGATTTGTTTTAGCTGATTCTATTGTTCTATCATGTCAATAAATAAATATATAACAATAAATCTGTTCATAGAGATGTATTCTTATAAAGATTTTCTCAAAATAGGAAAGTTTTGGAGGGTGAATAGAAAAAATATGATTTCTATTATATTGGGTTTGCTATCAAACTTAAGTCCAACAGTATTAATTTATTTTTATTTTATTTTATTTTTTTAACTGTATGGCCACATAAGAAAACAAAATAACCCTGTAAATCCATAAAGAAATCCTTAAATGATGAATCTGAATGAATATTTTCTCTGCTGCCTCAACAGAAGCAGATATGCAGAGGACCAGGCGCCTGCAGACAGACAGAGGGAGAGCTGTCTGCTCCTCTATGGCTGCTATCAAACAGCACACCACGACTTCTTCCAGCTTACAGCACGCTACCTGCATACGTCCCCCCAGTTGCCATGGTAATAGAGACTGGCGTAAGTAGTGGCGGGCCAACCACAGACATCAGAGCAGCTGTTAAGCAGAAACATCAGACGACTGCAGGCAGAGGTGATTTATTAAGCCCGTGTTCAAAGTCCATCTGAACCGTAACAAGCCAATAAGCATGCGACGGATCAAATACATTAAATTGATAGAGGAAGCCCTCTCCCTCTTCATTACAGTGTTCATATTACATTCCACCATGCATGCAAGGCTGAATGAAAGGACAACCAATAAGCTGAATACAAGATACTGGAGTGTGCTCACAATCGAGCTCACAGGCTTATTTGGAGCATCATGTTTATGCACATAGTGAGACATAATTTGCTCCTAAATAATTGACTTCTCCAGTGTTAAGATCTCAGGACACCCTTTCTGTTTATTAACTGAGTGGCCTTTGCAGCATGCGCGGTATGCGCGGCATATTAGCCTTTTAGAAATGTCTTGTCAAGCCTGCCACCAGGCTGTACATAGAGACTCTTTTCCGCAACACACTTCCTTCAATAATAACCTTCAACTAACCTTTAAACCACAGTGAATAATTTCAATCCCATTTTCATATCAATGGCTGAGTCAAGCCGGGCAATTATCTTTTATCCGTATACTTTGCTGTCAGTGGAGAGAATAATAAAGTTTTCCCTTGTGAGGAGCAGGAGAAGGAAAAAGAGAGGGAGCCAAAAAAGCAGAGCAAGATGCTGGAGATGCTATCTAAAGACATTAATGCAGCAATGAATTATTCAGTAATGACTACAAGATCTGTCATAAAAAAAAAAGCTCTGCTAACATCTGCACTGTGTTCTGAGGGGGCTGAGCAGAGCAAGGCATTGACGCCAGAACGCCTCTGAAGATAAACATGACAAATTGGCAGATCATCTGTTCAATTAGGATAGCAGAGCAGGTGTGCCGGTGAGGTGCCTGTGCCACAGGATGACACAGTTACCACGCCAAACCAGAGGCATGATGGGAAATACCTTGTTTGTGTGACAGTGATTTAGAGCGATGCACCAGAAGGATACCCCGTGAAAAAAATAGGATATTCCCCTCGGTGCTCATTAAAATTCGGCTGCAGACGGCACCCTGCCCCTCTCCCCCTCCATTTCATCGCTTCATCCTTCTGCTTCTGGCTCCTCAGCTGCCTGACTGGACCTTCCAGGATCATTTCTTATTAATTCATAAAACATACTGCACTGGTGATTGGATTGAAGTGAGCAGTGGAGCAGCAAAACATGAGATATGGAAAAATATCACACATTTTGGCGAGCAAGCAAGCAGGCAGGCAGGTGGGGGGTTGGGGTGGGGGGTTGTGGTGGGGGGTTGGGGGGAGTAGAGAGGAGAATAAGTGGTGAACAGGGAATGGGATGCATGTGTGAGAGATGATGCTGGGGGGGGGAATCATGGGGGCAAAGGAGGGAGAGGAGGTAAAGAGAGAGGAGGGGAGGGGGGGTGCAAGCAAGAAACATGTTTTGAAATATTAATCTGTGGTTCTGGCCGTGGGCTGGTGCACAGAGATGAAAAAACGCGAGGGAACCTTTGAAGCGAGGGAATGTTCCCTGAATTTGTGAAGCGGGCGCTGCACAGACGGCCATGTTGGTGGAGAACAACTGGGGCAGGTGCCATGTTTCTGAGAGCTCTCGTCTCCACTCTATCCCATATACGGCTTACTGGTGCAGTGTGTATTTAGAGTGCTTCTTTTTCCCAGTCGTGACACAAATGAGATGAGTGTGGTACAGTCTCTTAATCCCCAGTGCCTTGTAAAGCCTTTGAAAGGAATACTTACTGCGGCATAAACTATCGTTCACAGTCTTAAAGCGAGCGCAGGCCCCGTGCTCTGAAGGAAGGACCACTTCCTACACCGAGCGTCCGCTGGCTACAGCATCATCAGATTTAGGTGAAGAGGGGATATCACAGGATCTTATTGAGCCTTAATGGCCAGCTGAAACTCTGCAGAGGGACTAATAGATTCAGCACTCTGTTGTGACTGTGCCGGTTATAACCACTTACACCTGTGTGAGGCTGAGCGGCTGGCCGCATCACCTCTCAGCCATGATCTCCTTACATGTACAACACCACCTCTCCCCCCAGTCTCTACACAAAGCTGTACAAGTGCCCACAACACACAAGAAGCAGCACGAGGACGTCAGCAAAAAGTGGCAAAAAGTGAAGGCTCATTAAGCATGAAAAAAAAAAAAAACAATTTAGGTAGATAACTTAATATGTGGTCCTCGAATTTACCACAGCAAACACATCCGCTATGAAGACGATACATTAAAACACTTTGAAAAATCACACTGGGAAAAGTCATCATCATTAAAGCGTAGTCAGGCTAAGTATCTTAGATGAATTATGCTCCCTAGTATCAAAAGACAGCAGGAATAACATTGAGAGTGTGTCCTTTTCTCTTCTGTTCTCTGGCAGCACCCTGCTGGGAAACTTGAAATTACCCTCTGTCTGGCTATTCTCCACTAATAATAATGATAAAGTTTTTTCTCCCTAATTATGCAAAGAACTCTCAATTAGCATAACTCGTCCTCTGTGTCAGTACAAACAGCAGAACACCCCGCGGGCCCATGATGGTTTCATTCTCAGCCTGTTCTTTTTTTTTTTTTATTATTCTTTTTTCTTTTTTTCTGACTTACTCTCCTGAGCTAATGAAGATGTGTGTTAATAAAGATAGCTGGGGCAGTGGTGGAGTTGTTGCAGGTGTAAAAGGAGCTGCTATAGGAGGAGATTATGATGCTGTGTTTAGTACGGTGCCCTCTGCAGGCCTCCCAGAGGGGCTGCAGCGCTGTGAAAGCAGGCCTGCAGCCTCAGTGGAGAGGCAGTGACACATACTCCCTCTCACGCAGCCTGCAGCGAAGATTAAAGATGTATGTTTAGGGCAGATCAAATAGAATGCAGAATCCACAGGCCTACAGAGAGAAAACAACACATTAAAAAAGATTTTAAATAAAACCATACACACTGTATGCTCCAGGCTTTGTCTGAGCCTGGAGTCATGGTGGCTGATAACGTCCATCAAGCTCGCTATCATCAAAAGAAACAGGCGTCCTGAAAACCAGAGCCACTGGTTTAGATTTGTGCATTTTAAGGACAATACAGTCCTCAGGGGAAACCTTGAAAGAAGCTGCAAACAAATGACGGCCTGGTGTAGGATCCTGTTCATGTAAATGCATCATGGGAGTGTGCTGTCACCAAGAGATGATAATCAGGCTTTACGGACACACAAGTGACCCCCTGGGACTCAAAGGTGTCATATAGTATAGCTTTTAAAAATGCGCAGGAGTGTGAGAAAATAAGATGTTAAAAGCTGAGCGAACACAGGTGGAAAAGTGTGTATTATGTAGTACTGAGTGCTGATGAAAGTGCCTGTAAGTCCTCAAGGGTTTGGCAGTAAACACTACAAACAGACAATCCCCAGAGAGGCCCACCACCTCCCTCCTCTTCCTCCTCCTGCTGTCTCTGACGAAGTGCTCTTTGAGAGGGAACACCATTAGGACCACACTGAAGGTGGAGACAGCATTAACTTATAAAAGTCCAACTAGTTGCCAGTAACCCCTTGAATAGATCCACTGCTTCTGCTGACTTGTGCTCTATCAAGTATCGTCAACACTGAAAAAAGTCACAGCTGAAGGTGTGAAGTGGACACCCAGCCACCGCATGACACGGAGATACCCAATCACAGGACAACGTTTTGACACATCAGCAGCACTCCAGAGGGCCTGTGTCGACTCAAGTGTCCACATTTCTGCTCGGTGGGCTCTCGGCCCGGCCCGGCCAGGAACACACACACACACACACACACACACACACACACACACACACACACACACACACACACACACACACACACACACACACACACACACACACACACACACACACACACACACACACACACACACACACACACACACACCATAGTCAGGCATGTGCAATGGGTGGAGCACTGTTTTCTGTGAAAGGTGGAGACGAAAGGTCACATTATGGTGTCAGATGAGACATGGCTCTGGGTCCGGCCTTCTCACAGATCGGTCAGACACATTAGTGGGACATGTTTTCCCATCGCCTCATTTGAGGTGTGCTTGTGAGCCTCGTGAAATCCTCTCCCGTCCTTACACTTCCACTGCCACAGGCACTCACAGAGAGACAGAGAGACAGAGAGAGAGAGAGAGAGACAGAGAGACAGAGAGAGAGACAGAGGGAGGCGAGTGAGAAAGAGAAAGAGAGGATTTCACAAATGCCTTCATCATTTAAACGGCTGTGCTGTCGCTGGAGCGCAGCATGAATAATTCAGCGAGACTGCTCCTTCTTCAAACAGACAAATAGAACAGGATTACGCCTCCACAAAACAAACGGTAAACACGACAATCAAAACAACAGAATTAATTAGGTAATTAGGGAGACAAAATAAATGTGAAATAATGATAAACTCTTCGGAGACCACAGCTGCAACTCTGTTACAGTATGCAAATATGCAGATTCAAGAGTTCAGAATACATTACAGGCTCACAGGATTGTTTGGAATGAATGGCACTCGCAACCATTTTTAAAATGATGAGATTCAACACATAATCCACGGCCAAGCACACTGCTGAGGAGGAATTTCAAAAGTGTATTTGCAAGACACCCGTGCACAAATCTATATGAAGCCAATCAATCACTGCTGATGAATATTCAAAGCCATTTTTAGTAGATCATCAGCAGAGGATGTATTGCTTATTTAATGTCCATATTGCTTAAGAACCCTGGGAAAAATTGACTCATGCTTGTACTTGAAAGTTGAAAGAGATTATAAGTCTCATCTGTCAAGACTATATTTGTATATACACAGTGACACCATTGAGCAGGGAAAAAAAAAAACAGATGTAGGGCTTACATAATTGAAGAATGAACAGCAATCCAGCTCAAGGATTTGTAGTTCATTTACAGTCTCGAGTTAAGAAGGCCTTTATCTCCTTCTCATTCCAGCTGGAGTATTTCAGCGCTCTATAGCCGATTAAAAGTGTAAGCAAAGAGAATCCTTCTCATCTCTGGGAAATCCAACCATGAAGAAGAACTGACAAAAGTGTGCAGAGAAGCAGGCCTGCAGAGAATTTTGTTTGCCTTGTGATCTGGAAAGGTCAGGGCTAAACTTTCTGCTCGCAGCAATTAATGTCTTCGACTCATGCACAGGAATTGCAGTTGACATCCTCAGCTTTCATCAAATGACAGTCTGGCACCGGGGGCTTAGGTAAATATGAGCTATCCATTTCCAGCAATATTTAAATCACATTTCCAAATTGCAGCCCTTGAACAGCAGTTTAGAACGGGATGAGGAGGTTGAGGCATAATGACAGCTTCTCTGGGGTTTATTGAAAGTGATGAATGCTTAGAAGAGGGGATTGCTCAATGTGAATTCATGAATTTGAAAGAGATTATCTAAGCACAGATGAATTTGAAAGTCCTGCAGCTCAGCACTGATGCAGTGTATCAAGGGCAAAAAAAAATACTGAGCACCACCAAGTGAAAAAAAAAAAAGAGGCATCCCTTCAACAGCCTGAAAAGCCCTTTTGCCGCTGGAACAAATTAGCTCTCTAAATCTGATAATGCTTCCATCCAAACCAGTTTCATCAGCAATATCAGGGCAAGGGGGGACACGACATGACACACGAGAGTGGAGACACACTGTGCAGATACTGTGCACGACATGACACACGAGAGTGGAGACACACTGTGCAGATACTGTGCTGCCTAATCTACCCACTATATATGCAGCAGCAGCAGCATATAATGATGGATAAGTAAGAGGTTGAAAAACAAGCCTTGATGTGGACCAAAGCAGCAGGGGTCACAAAAATAAGGAACAATCAGTGGCTGTTATGCCTTAGAGTGAGTACAAATTTACTGCCGAGCTGCCTCTAAACTGCTGGGACTAACTATATTAGCCACTGCTGAATTCAACCCCCTGAAGACAGCATTAAAGGCTCTACAAGACAGACTGGAACACAGTGGTGCTATCAAAGGACCACAGAAACAGATCCCCTGTGTCACGGGCAAGAAAAGAAAATACATCACTAATAAATGAGATACAAAGAAGAAGAAAAATCTGGGACAAAAAGAATGTGTCGCACATATTTTGTGCGAGTCAAATGGAATAGCGAATGAGAAGCTGCTGCTGCTGCTGTCCTGCAGGGGCAGGGCGGCTGTTTTTCTACGACAGCACATCCCCATCTATGCCAGCACTCATTTACTGATCTCATTAATATCCCTACTCTGAGGAGGACAGAGACAGCAGCCGTGAAACAGCCTCCCCCATCTCCTCCTCCCCTGCATCCTCCATGTGCCTGTTCCACTGGGTCCCCCTCCCTCTCCTCTCATCTCCGCCTCTCTGTAGTTCAGTAATTGGGCTCAGCTCATTGTTATTCAAAACCCTGTAGAACCAATTAGCTGCAGACCTCCTGACCCTGGGTTGCTATGTAATGGTGCAAGCTAAAGACTCTAAGTGAGGAAGCCAAGAGCAAAGGTTTTAAATTCCTTTAGTTCCTGATTAATAATCCTGTCAGGGCGATCAGAGACATTAAAGAGAAACTCTGGTTCAGCTCCTTCTTTTATGGCTTCTCCCTCATTTCTAGGCTGTCCATTAAAGCTTAATGATGCTGGGGGTTGCTCTCTCTCCTCTGTCTTGTCAGATAAATGTACAGTTAACAGGATAATGAGGAATCCTGATCCTCCAGCTATCTGGGACAAAGCAGACCTGTGACCCCGCTGGGAGGAAGTAGGGCAGCAGGGGAGGATGGAGAGAGAGCAGCGAGGACAGCAGAGCCAGTAGTGGCGTGGATGGCGGACGGTGATGTCCGGCTGCCCCGGAGGATCGAGATGAAAGAGCCGGGGCGGATGAAACCTGGGATGGAAGGCGGAGATGAGAGGGATGCAGATAACACCCTCATGCAACATTGATGAGGGGAGCGAAGGTAAAGGAAGAGCAGTGGTGGAGACTAGACAGCCTGCTGCTACAAGTGATTTGTTTAGCTGAGATACAAGAGTGCAGCTGTTTCAGTGCACTGGTTTTACCACAGAGGAAATAATCAGCTGCCAAGGAAGATTTTTTATTGTTGTTGTTTACACCCGTTTAAATGAGCTGGTATTAAAGGGGCATATATATATATATATATATATATATATATATATATATATATGAGATGTTATTGCACAACATGTCACATGCTAAGGCTATGTTTAAATACTAAACAGCTCTCTGGGGATTGCAGAGACTTTAATGGAAGACTATCCTACTTCTAGTGAAGAGAGAATTCTCACAGCAGACAGACACAGATAGCAACTAGCTGGTGAACATATAGCATAGCATTTAGCATAGCAATTAGCAGCTGATTCCCTCAAGAGTTGGTGGATACCAAATACAAAACTAGTGGAAGAGTGAATATCGGATTTACTTTCACAGGGTGACCACAAAACACGTCTCCAAATATAAGAGTGAACAGTCTTCTCACCAGATTTATGGCAAATGTAGATATTATATCAAGCTATTCCTCCAAAGTTATTGCTGTCTTTAAAGGTAAATCAGATTCAGATCCTAAATTCACATTTCCTATCGATAACAAGCTTGTAGACTGTCTTTGTAGCTGTTAGTCTCCGATTTATGAAGCTAATAATTGTTTGAAATCCCCTCAAGGCACAGAACCAATATTTGAGAATCGGCCCATATAAGGCCACCGACTTGGCTTGTTTGTGAATCATCCCTGCAGGTCGTTACAATCTTTGAACCAAGAGCCTGCCGAGCTCACACCTGTTTTCTGAATCCTATTTGGAGACACTGTGGTGTTTGCATTCCTGACGCTGAAGTGCTTATTTGGTTCAGTTCTCCGGGCTTGGCCGAGAGTTTTGGGAGGATTCACATGCGATGCTGTAAACACTGGCTGCTTCGAGCCCTCTGACACTGATGCATTGCCTCCCAAGCTGCTATAAATCCTTTTACAACAAACTCCATAAAGCTCTTTGGTGCCTAAATATTTATGGTTGCCAGAGTTTCCCCTTGAGGCTTGTTTTCTGTCAAAGTACCAACAGCAATAAGTCATGTGGAGCGACTCCAGACATCTTATCTGGGAGTCGGGGTAAAGGGCCTGGTGATCTGGCCATCTCCACCAGAGAAGGGGCACACGCCGAGGAAGGGCCAGTAATGAGCGCTTCTCCCTCCATCACTTCTCCTCCCTGGCCTCCTCTGTTAGTGGACTCAATTGACCCGCAAAACAAACATACCGCTGCGTGACCTCTGCTGATCAGACAGACAAACAAACAAACTTTTCTGCGTCAAAACTTCCAAGCACGCCTCTGTCAGGGACCACAGGGCAGTCAATGTAGGACAAACATGCTGGA
The DNA here is from genome assembly GCF_029030835.1 of Brachyistius frenatus. Lineage (NCBI taxonomy): Eukaryota > Metazoa > Chordata > Actinopteri > Embiotocidae > Brachyistius > Brachyistius frenatus. The sequence continues at coordinate 1,711,872 of NW_027210673.1, forward strand.
AATATCAATGGACAGAAGACAATAACGGACATGACAAGCTGTAAACTGACCCGCCTGCTGCATGACTCATGGATCGGGGGGGGGGGGGGAATGGGTGTCAAATGGTGTTATTGCAGCACACTCAAGCAGTGTGTGGACCTGAGACGGCGGGGGAGTAAATGCAGGTGTGCTGACGATGAATCTCATACGCGGGTGCCTTCCTGAAAAGTGTAATTTTGCCCAGTGCAGTGTAGCTGTCAGCTGCTAAACACAGTGGCTCCTTGAAACAAGTGTCTCTAAAAAAGCAGCAGCGGGCCTGATGAGTCCTCAAGCATCCTCCCAGTGCTGTGATTACTGACGTTTACCCTCTTTAATATGTGTAATTCCCATTTTCTCTGATTCATGAGTAAGGGCCCTCAGGGGGACCACACTAAGTGGCAGTCTGCCAAAGCCCTCCTGTTGGAACAGCTCTAAGTCACTTCTCCCTCCACAGTGAGATCCAGCGTGACAGTTACAGGTTGTCTCATCTACCTTTATTGTTGTTATTTGCATCTTGGAGCACTGACGATAGCCTGAATGTACAATGACTAATGGTACGTGCTCTACATGCAGGTGTGACAGGATGATTTTAGTTCCTGACTGAATACCTATAAAAAGCACTGAAAAATAGTAACATGATATGTCACACACTGGAAAACACTCGCAAAGTGCTACTTTTGTCTAAATGCACATTAGCGCCTGTATTGTATAATCACCACTGGTTAGTATGACCAGAATAACTGACCGTGCCATGTTTTTCATAATCTATTTTCCAGTATGGTCATACATAGAGCCGTCAGGTCATAAACACATTCAGTTGCAACAGCCCTGCACAAATATTGCATTTGTGAGGCTCATATACTGCTAAATATTTACTGAGAATCTGTTAGAGAAGTGTTGATTCAACTGAGGATACACTTATTAAAGCAATACAGGTTGTTTTTTTTCGGTCAAACAACTTTAAAAATTAAAAAAAATAATGGATTATATTAACAGCTGGGGCAGCACAGTGGTGCACTGGTTAGCACTGTTGCCTCACAGCGAAAAGGTTCCGGGTTTAAATCCGGTCCTTCTTGTGTGGAGTTTACATGTTCTCCCTGTGCCCGCGTGGCTTCTCTCCAGGTACTCCAGCTTCCTCCCACCGTCCAAAAACATGCACCTCAGGTTAATTGGTGATTCTACAAATTGACCTTAGGTGTGAATGAGAGTGTGAACGGTCTTTCTTTCCGTCTGTCTCTGTGTTGGCGACCTGTCCAGGGTGTAACCCTGCCTTTGGCCAAAGTGAGCTGGGACAGGATCCAGCCCCAGCTCCCCCCTTCCCCCGTGACCCTGTTCAGGATAAAGCGGGTATAGATAATGGATGGATATTATCAGTTGTTCATGTTTTTCTTTGCACATCCCTCCAATATAATAACCTTCAGTGATGGGCAGCTATAACCTGAGCTTTTTTCAAGTTGACTGCTACAATACAGGCAAAGACAGGCTTCTGTCAAAATAATATTCCCTGCTTCGGTTAAACACCTAACAGAAAGTCAGTGAGCGGTCAATATAATATTCGATTTCTCCCATTTCCTGGCAGGAGGTAGTCTTCGTCTTCACCAACAGAGAGAATGTGAGAGGTAGTGGTTTCATTTAATGTCTAGTTGGTGTATTCTTTTCATCTCTGGGTTACAGACTGTGCTACAGGCCAAACACAGAAGGCTCACTGTTGGAGAGCAGCTACATGATGACAGACCCACCAAGAATGTTACCCTCACCGCCATATGTAATACAGCACCAGAGTTCCCTTATTAAGGAGTGAAATAATTTCCACCAAAGTGGTTGGTGGTGCTGACAGCTCAGATTAATGTTCTCTGTAAAACAGCCAGAATAACAACTGCTCCTGCACGCATCGTGAAAACCAGTACGTTTGGCTGAGGGAAGCCTGCCAGCTCTACAAATTCATGCATATTTGGGTCTGTGAACATCTGCCAGCGCAAATAATTTATGCTGTTCTCTCAGCTAAGGGGCAATGAATCCCCTCTGAAAAGTTTTCTCCAACTTCTACAGTAAGCCTGTGCGCCCGTCCGCCCCCCCCCGCCCCCTCCTTCCTTCCCTCCCTCCCTCCCTCCTCTCCCTGGTGTGAAGTGGTGCAGACACACGCTCCAACCACAGACCAGGCTGAATGAGGAGCATCCTGAGGCGTGTGGGAAAGTCCCAGGCACCACTTCAGTCGACCAAGAGCCAACTGTTTCCTGTCCCTCTTTGGGCCTCAGGGTTCGAGCGCGCTGTCAAGGCCATATCCAAAACATCCTCCATGCTGCAGTATGAATGGAGCTCTGCCTTGGGTGGGATCGCCACAGCACATATCTGCATGCACGCCTCGCTGTTGGGGCCCTGTAGATGTGTTTCTCCACTGGAGCGATGAATATCTTACGATATCGTGGAGGTGGATCAAAACATTTGAGCTCACTGACACGACAGAACTTCCAGCAGCTCTGCTGTTGTCTTCCAACACAATGGTATCAGGTGATTAAAAACTCAAAGGGGAGCTGTATTGATATTCAAAACACTGCAACCAACAGATGGCATATTAATCATTAACTGATTCTGTGCCATTTCTGTTTGATGTACAGCACAAAATTCTGGGCTAATTTTGCTCCACTATGTGCTGCTCGGCGATGATAGCTTGGTTATTTATGAGCAGAGAGGAAACCTACCATTTTCCTCTGAATTATAATAATACACTGTTCTCTGCTGCTATAGTCAATAAACCCAATTGGACATGATGCCAGCTCATACTCCATTAGATCAACTTGCAGCCGTCATTATACACCTGACAACTAATTATACCGTATGAAAAAGTACCTGGAAGCAAACAGAAAGTAGTAATTTAATAAATGAATACTTTGCCCTTTGACTCACACAGTGGAAATGTGTGGGAGGAAAGCCTATAGAAAAACCTCAGATGAACTCTGTCGTGTGTGTGTGTGTGTGTGTGTGTGTGTGTGTGTGTGTGTGTGTGTGTGTGTGTGTGTGTGTGTGTGTGTGTGTGTGTGTGTGTGTGTGTGTGTGTGTGTGTGTGTGTGTGTGTGTGTGTGTGTGTGTGTGTGTGTGTGTGTGTTATCATGACTCCTCTCGTCTTCGCCTTCTCCTCCCAGTCCAAACCGGTCTCTGTACACTCTCCTCCAGCAAACTGGCAGGAGGTCAGCATCAGGCCAATCCCCGGCAGCCCCCAGAAGGGAGCTGCTGTCAACAAGCAACATGGATAGTTTGAGCACTGAGGGCAAAGCTGTGGCACGTCGAGGTCAGGAGAAATCACTCAGCCCACAACTGACCAACAGCACAGTTGGAGGAGATGCCGCTGTCAAGGCTCAGGCCTCCTGATGAGATATCGCTGTTACACTCCTACAAATGTTAAACCCGCTACTGCCCACCCTGCCAAGAAAAAACACATTTTAACAGTATACAAAAAGCTATGACACAGTGTGAACACACGTTCAGACAATTTTCACGTGCTTCTGTCTATTTATTGAAAATAATAGATTATTTAAGATGAATCCAGAATATCTCAGGAAACTGTTTTTATTTTTCTTATCTTGTTGGCAGTGTATTATACACTCAGTTTATGCTAAAACCAGTTCAGTCCAATGCAACAGTCCGGCCGTTTATTCAACCTTCATGAATGTTATAATGATCACTACTGAAAATATCTGGCGTTAATTGAACTTCATGGTTACTTTGGAGGCTTTGTTTTTGTTGTTATATTGAAAGATATTTTTTGATATTCCACCTACCCTCAGCTAAAGGAGGTGGACAAATTACTAGAAACCTCTCGCAAAAAACTGTTCGAACACTAACATCAGAGGAAGGTGCCAAGAAGGCAGGATTTTTTTGTGGGCTGTTGAGACTGACAGATTTTAGCCAAGTGTTGCTATTGCTGCTCTTAGCTCACAGCTCAACATCTTCGTATTACAGCCAAGCCTGCCCTCTGCAGGTCAAAGTATGAAAACTTTACGTCCTGGTTTTGGATCAATTGTGAAAACTAACTGACTCGCCAATTGAATATTTTGTCCTTCGAGGTAAAAGAAAAAAAAAACTAAACTAAAGACATGAAGAGAATAAAACTTCTGGCTATGTCTAAAACATGGGGTCAAAGGTCATGTGGAAACTATCTGAATTTGCCACCCAATGTTATCCCCTGGTGCCCCGCTGTTGCACTTGCCCGCACACATTTCTGTTATTCAAGTCCCTCCGAATGATCATTTATTAGGAGAAAGTCACAGCGTTGTTGAAAGATACCGTCTGTTCCTCTTAAAGAGAAAAGTAACACAACATCTGATTTGACTTCTTGTTTTCCATTTGCTCCTCCGCCCCACCAATAAAATACAGGACAACATCCACAGTTAAATTTAGCTGCAGTCCTGTTAACTATCACACCGTGCAGTATTTAGTCTTGTCCAGTTCTGTTTTACTACAATTTGGTCTATTGTATCTTTATACTGCATTAAATAGATCCACCTTTAACATAAATAATGTAATAATATACATTTCTGTTATTTGGTATTGTGTTATCCAAGAGAAAAAAATGGCTCTTGGATAAACAGTGAATAAACAAGATGCTTATATACAGAGTCCCAGGCAGAACATCCATCTCAGTCTTGAGAGGTGTCAAAGGTTAAATGACACCTCTGCCCTGCATTTATCTTGTGAATGGAGGTTTTCGGAGATGGCTTATCAGAATATCCAAATTAACATAGAGACAAATCTACAGTGAAGAGGTGCAATTGTAGGCAGACACTCAGGCGTGGATCAAAGCTGTGGGGAGACACAAGGGAATAGCAGATGAAAGAGGTACACATTAAGCTGTTTACTAAGGTGACATGAAACGCTGTTTCAGCTCAGTATTCAGCCTAATGAGGGAGAGAGACACAGGGTTATCTTTTTAGATATTCAGAGCTGCCAGTTTTATATCCCTGCTCTACATCAAAAGACAACTCTGGTAAGGTGATGTATAATATAGTGAAGTCCCTGTAGACTAAATTAACATTTAACTATTCCATTGAAGGGCTCATTTGCACTTGGCTACTAACTAGCTCGGGTGGGGTCTCAACACTTTGGTGCATTGTGACTCCAGGAAGTGATTCATTTGAAGGGTCTAAACATTATTCTGTTGCACAAACTTTCCTCTAATTTACAACCACTGGATGGGCGATTATAGATGGTCTCTGGAAGTTGAAGCTTCAGCATAAAATAAAGCCGAATTTAACCAGTGTTACCACTGTGGGCATGTAAGTAGTGATAACAACCTCACAGAGTCTAAAATGATTGGATAGACTTACTAAGTAAGATGTAAAATAATCCATTAATTTACTCTGAAACAAGTCTGGGAGAAATAGTCAAATAAAACAAGAAAGAAATAGTTATTAGACAACCAGTGAAGGCGGGTGTCATGGAAATGATGTATTTCCAGTGAGAAATGAACAGATAAACAATGATTCAATGAACTGTCTTTTGTAAATTTAATATAACAAGATAATATACAAATATCAATAAGAATGATCAAGAATTCTAATAAGAATATTAAAGAATCAAGAATCACAAATCAAAGAATTACAGAGTCAATATATTTCAGCTCAAAGGACAGGCTGGTGCCCACAGGGTGTGCACCGTGAGTCTGACCCCACATACAGACACAGTCACACATTTGTAACCAAAGACATGTAGTCAAAACATAGAACAGGGAAATATTCTATCGTGGGAATGTTTTGTTTCCCTCTTCACTAGACACAACTAAGCAAGCTTCTCACTCACAAATAAAATGTGCTTCAGGTCTGCTGGAAAGTTACAGAGAATCATTGTAGCACACAGGTTATTACATATATATATATATAAGGTAATGATTAATTTTTCTGTTACAACGGGCAGCATTAGTTTGAAGGGGCAACAAGCCAAGAAGGCTGCTCAATGCAGGAGATGAATTTCAACCCCAGTGATTGGAAAAAGACCAGTCGTGGACTTCCTCGCACCAAATGCCAGGAAGAGAAAAATCAGCCTCACATATTTGTCAATTACACTCAGATCAGAATAAAATGACAACACTGTGGGTTAAAGAAAAGGCTGTAAGATGACCAAGGGCCACAACTTACTCTGAAATCACCACAATTTCTTGAATTTTGAATACCAGTGATAGAGATTTTAAAAAGTGAATGAGGCTTTCGCTGTATCTCTCTGTGCTTGTAAATTACTATGGGCGTTACTGAATCAGAAAAGACAGCGTCACGTTTAACTAATGTACTCATTTGTCAGATTATGAAAGAACATTTCAGGCCAGACTCCTCAGTTACACTGATCAGATCAAGGTGACCGTACTGTGTGGCGATGGAGGAAGAAATATTAAAATCCTCCACTTAAGCATGTTACAGTGTACAAATATTTGTGTACACTACTTGAGTGAATGTAGTTACTTTCAAAGCACTTGGGTGAGTCATGTTTCCGACGAAAGACAGGCTCTTCACAAGTATGATAAACCCGGAGTGAAAATTGAGTAAAGGCCCCAACACGCTCTGAAGCCTCTGAAGTCCTCAACCGAGTTGAGATCCTGCACACAAAACCACTACTACACCACATTGAAAACAGATGGATCAAATAGTCCTTCCCCTTTATTTGGACTGCTCTCTGTTATTGGAAAGAATCTCAGTAAGAATTACCAAATCTGGCCGCCGTTCAGGAAAACAAATGGACACAGATGTAGTTTTCCATTTTACAGGCTGTTTATGTCTTGCAAATTCCTTCTCCAGAAGAGCGGGATCGGTTCTTTCATGTTTTAATGGCTCAGAGTGACCGCAGCCCTTTGTGGCAAACGCACTTTTCCAATACTAATGACATACAGTCACACAAGTCTCTGGCAGCAGTGTGCTACTGAGGCTGCGTGCCCATTGTGTAATTAGTCTACCACTAAGTCCTAGTCTGGGGAAACATTCACAACCACATTAAACACTGACAGCCTTTCACCTCAGAGAGCTTGAAGCAGATGGATACGATCTGGTGGAGTAATATACAGCCCAAATGGCTTTCATCAGCCAGTTAAACTGATAACATTTGTTGTCTGATAGGAAGGGGCTTCTCTGCTGTCCCTGCAGGAGTTTGTCATGAGTTTACGGTCTGGAAGGCTGAGAAGGATTGGATGACAATCTTTTTATTGGCATTACATCTCCACAGTAACCTAATCTTTCTCAGGAGTGACTGTCTCATATGCGCTCCTCTTAGGAGAAAAATAATTGGTTTTGCGGGGAGAAAAAAACACGAAAATCTAAGGAGCAAGCGGTGTTAGTAAAAACCAGGACACTCAGTTCTGTAACGGATACAAGACTTTGGGGCTTTTGAGTTGTTCTGCCCAATACTGCCATCTGGTGACTCCCAAACAACATTACACTAGACCATACTTGGTAGGAGACGTCTTGATTTCTTTCACTTAAAATGTCTGTAGCTGAGATATTGAGAAAAGTGCAGTAAACAACAATGTGAAAACACGTGACAACATGAAATGAACCTAAAGAGAATCATCACCTGAATCTTCAGGTATCTTCAGCTTCATACTGAGTTTCAGTTCATTGTTTAGCTGTCGGGTACACAACTTTCATGTTCACTGTCACAGCGCTCACAGCATCATTTCCAGCTGCCGCGGGCAGCTGTTTTAAATGAAAAAGCTCAAAAGCCCTGACACACTAACTCGCTCAGTCCCAACCAACAGACACATTAAGAACTGGTGAACACGGACACGGTGACATTCAGCAGCTAGATATCTTACTGATGAGGTGGTGGAGATCAAAAACAGAGCTAAAAAAACAAACCTGAATAGAAATACATTTGTCCAGTGGCTGGAACAGCAAACAAATGATCATTTTAATGACAGTTGTAAGAAGCTGCTGGCTAAGAAATTCCCAAACAAACTTAAAGTTTTATTGGTTTTTTTTTTTTTTCACTTAAAGTGATACAAGCCTTATTGAGGCTTGTATTGTTTTAAATAATGTTTTCTAGACTAACTAAACATAAGTGCCGAAAAAAAACCCGTCAATGTACATTTGTTAAGAAATTATTGAAATCTGGTTTTGAGGGATAATGTAAACTATTTTAGACCCATTTGGAAATTGCTGCACCATATTAGGAACAGTTAAACAGTGAATTTAAACTTTATTTTCAACAATATATTATTAAGTTTGGATCGCTTTCTCTAATTGCTATTTTCATAATTCTCGATTTTACTGCATTTGATCTTATGTTCGCTAATAGATAGTTGACTGATATGGCAGTATAAATCAGCCCCTCCAGGATTTTAGCTGACGTTTATGATGATTGTTGATTATTTAAACTAAAGCTATTTAAAAAAATAAAATAAATGTAGTTCAGTAAAACTTGTTGGGAGCAGTCTCAAGTAAAGCAACTTAAAACGTTCTCAGTACTTCAGTGAACTTCCAGCAACTTGTTTGTTTAGATTAACAGAAGAGCAGAGGCTAATTTGCTCAAATATATAAAACACAACCACACGTGGATGTTGAAACAGCAGTTAAATCCTGTCTATGATCATCCCCAAAAAGCAACTAACTCAGGACAAGATCCCTGATGCAAGCGGTTTCTGCAGACTTGTCTGAAGTGCCTCTTTTGGTTGGCAGACCAGATCAGACACATACGGAGGGAAAACCTGCTGAACCCATCACTCTGACTTGAACCAGCCTCATTAGCGGTGGCCACATCACGCGTCTCTCTCGTCTATCAGGTAACGACAGCACTGAGGCTCCTCGTCATCTGGGTCACATGAAAGCCCTCCACACCAGAGGAAACCTCGGGGTGACCCCGGCCTCTCATGCCGAGTGTGAAGTGTTAATCGAAGCAGTAGATGGAGCCAAGCAAGGAGCAGGCACTGAGGTGTCTCCCTGAATGGATCTGCAGACCAGTCCTGTGTGCATGTCAGTCTTTCTGATGGGCTGTTAAAAGCCATCGGGGTGCTGTGATCCGAGAGCACACTCCAGTGAAAACACACATGGTCCCGGTTAAAGTTGGGGGAAATTGGATTAAAGAAAATTCTTCTTGAAGCGCTCTGGATTGTTCTTGCCATAACAACTGCGAAGCATCTGACAGATGAAACCACAAATCAGCCTGAAACTAATATTTAGCTTCTCTATTTCATGTCGAGTAAGTCACAACAGAGAAAAGAAGCCGTCTGGAGGAGAGCGGGGGAAGGCGCTCTGGCTGGGGATAAATAGACTATGACATTTCTTTCCTCAACAAGGAAGAATGATTACAGCATGAACAACATGCTCATGGTTAGACTTTATTTGCGTATGGGTGTCTGGATATTGTTTTAAGACCGACTTGAAGAATTGTGGACCTATAAATTAGCCCCCCCAAGTTGCCGAAAACAAGAGTTCTTAGGCCTGACTGCAGCGCATGCTTTCTATCAGTGGGGTTTTATTACACCACATGCAGCTGGAGACCCAAGTTTGGAGAGTTCACCTTGTTCAAACCATCAGATCAGGAAAACCATCTCCACCAGTATGAGAAGTAAGGAAAAAAATAAATAAATAAAGGTGTCTGTGTTACCGCACTTTGATTGAAGTTATTTTTAAGTGGAATATTAAAACCTATAAGGCAGAACTGGAGCCCAGAGCCGGGACTGCTTCCTTTTAAGTGTTCAAATTGAGACCATCTGTCCGAGTCATAAGCAAGTCACAAGTTAAACCTAATTTCTGCAAGAAAGAAGGAATCTTGGCTGCAGTCACTAACCGATTAGTTGAAATAAAGCAGAGTTCAGACCATGTGGCCGACACTCAAGACGCTCCTGGTTAAGTACTCAAACCAGACAGATACGGGACACGAGCACATCATTTGGGAGACTAATTAAATGCGTGTTAATCACAGCAGAGAAGAAAAATATATTTTACAGTAAGCCTTTTGAGAAGCGGGATGTCATGACAAGGTGACAGGGAGCAAACATGCACAAAACCAGGACCCTGAAAGCGAAACAACCAAATGGAGTTCGACCATCATTACTTTCACCATTTACACCTGTGAGTTTTCTACTGTGACATGTCAAAATATCTTTTAAACATCCAGCAGAGTTGGGGGGACTCTGTATGCAATGATGAGAGTTTTCCAGTGTTTCATAAATGACTTTGAAGCAGCAGTAATGACGACAAAACAATCACACATCAGTCTCTTGAGGGTTCCCATCAAAGTTCCCGCTCTACTGCTGCACTCGTCACAAACACACACAACAGATAACACACAACAGAAAACACACAACAGAAAATACACAACAACAGATAACACACAACAACAGATAACACACAACAACAGATAACACACAACAGAAAACACACAACAACAGATAACACACAACAGAAAAAACACAACAACAGATAACACACAACAACAGATAACACACACCAACAGAAAACACAACAGATAACACACAACAACAGAAAACACACAACAACAGATAACACAGCTGAGCTGAGATCACCAGACAAGCTTAATGTTACACATAAACGATAAAATATAAATGGCAAGGAACGAATGAGTGGAGTCGCAACTAACTTAATGATGCAACAGTTCAAAACAATAGGTGGAATTATTTCTACTAAAATATCAGCGAGTACGTTGGTAAAAGTACCAATACAACAAAGTAAAAAATACTCCTTTACAAATAAAACTCTGACGTGACAAATACGCAACCAAATACAGTTAAAGTATTTAAGTAAAAGTTTTGCCCCTCTGACTTATGTATGACATTATTAGATCATTAATACTGAAGCATCAGTGTGTAAGCAGTCAAATCTTCATTCCAAAAAAATTGTCAGAAGTGTGAAATAAATGTAGTAAACCAGAAAGTACAATATTTCCTCTGTAATATAGTGGAGTAGAAGTGTAAAGTACCACCAAATGGATAATACTCAAAGTACAAGTTTAAATTGATACACATTTCACTTGAAATCACTAAAGATAAAAAGGCATTTTCAGTCTTCAATTTAAATAATTAACTCCTGATTAAGTGAAGTTCCTAAACGACTAAAAAATACAGGTCCTCTATGGAGCAACTTGGGTTTAAGAGAGAAATGCTCTGCTTAGAACAGTATATAAACAACAACAACAACAACAACAACATAATATGAAGAGACGGACATCAGATTCGATCTTGATATCGAATTATCTTCAAAGCAAAGTCGGACCACCTCCTGGAGAATGAAAGACTTTTATTAGAAAATGATGACAGCCTACAAGACAAATTTAGCCAGCATCTAAGTCCAAACAGGAAACAAAACGATAACCATGACGAAATCCTTTTTTCAGAAGGTGTTGGTGAACATCGGACAAAAAAAATATACTGTATCATAGAAACTAAAAAGTGGTATTCAAAAACATACCAATACAGGAAGAGCGTACTCAGCAGCTTTCCACATGAAAGAAAATGAATTTGTCCATGGATTAGTGTGACATCTCGCTCTGATTCTTCCATAATAAAATCGACAGATCTCGCACAATCCGTTCTCCAAAGGCGTTTTTGTGAAATCACATCCTTTCGACGGGTAAAAGTGTCGTCTCCGAACTTCAACACGCAAAGGCTTCGGATCTGAAAATAAAAAACCTTAAACTGCTTTGCGGTGGTACTCTGGAGGGGCAACTTCATAGTCACTTGCATTGAAGAGCGATGCAGAGTTCTTTACAAGATACCTGGAAAGGAGCAACATTTTTTTTTTTACTCATTTCTGCTGCGGATTAAATTTCCAGGAGCCTTTTTCAAAGAAGTGCGAATACTCACTTGAGAAAGTCTTGTAGATAACTGAGCAGCAGCGCAAGGCTCTTCTCATCCAGGGGAGTGTACGCCAGCATGGCTCCGATTCTCACTTTCAAAACCAAACAATGACAGAATTTAACAGACCTTCGTGACCACCGACCGCCTTCTCATTTCTAATAACCTTGCAAAAGCTGAAATATTCCCACTTCACGGATACCTCGCGGGAAGGAAACTTCAAGCGTTTAAATTAAAGCAGCAGATAAGAAACTACTCTTTGTTTTTTTGAGTTTTTTTTTTTTTTGATGCAGTTCTGGTTGACACTTGTAAGAATATTTCTCTTTTAATGCGCGAGGGTGATGTAATCGAGCTTTAAAGCAGGTGAAATCATATTTCGCGTCTACAACTTCTGAAACGAGTCACAGGGGAGACCCTCACATCGGTGTGCACACCCTGCCTTGTTTTTGCTCGATAAGCAGGTGCTGCGCTGCCTTTTTAGAGGAGCCGCTCTTTCCCGCCGTGCAGTCGATTTTTGTTTCGATATCGATTTAGTTTTAGCCGTTTTACAGAAAGGTGTGTGACTTTTAGTCAAATTTGATCATTTGATTTTTATTAGTTTAAGTCAACAAAAGCTGAAGACGCCGTCTCGTTTTTGCCAGTGACGGTCTTATTTTTATCTCTCGTTGCCATGGATACAGGTGTCGATGCAAATGATCCCAAATGACAGAGCGAGATTAATGGACAAACAAAGCGGCATCGCCCAGCATGCCTTCTTCCTGGGTAACTTCTGAGAATACATCGACCACGTTAAATAGGCCAAGTAATGGGGAGAAATACCAGCCTATTTATAAAAAAAAAAAAAAAAGTTTTGGAACATTTCAATCAAGACAAATGTAGTTACTTAAAAGTAGACAATGACTCAAAATCAGAAATGTTGTGCGCAGGTGGAAAGATGGTATATACAGTGGGTACGGAAAGTATTCAGACCCCTTTAAATTTTTCACTCTTTGTTTCATTGCAGCCATTTGCTAAAATCAAAAAAGTTCATTTTATTTCTCATTAATGTACACTAAGCACTCCATCTTGACGGAAAAAAACAGAAATGTAGAAATTTGTGCAAATTTATTAAAAAAGAAAAACTGAAATATCACATGGTCATAAGTATTCAGACCCTTTGCTCAGTATTGAGTAGAAGCACCCTTTTGAGCTAGTACAGCCATGAGTCTTCTTGGGAATGATGCAACAAGCTTTTCACACCTGGATTTGGGGATCCTCTGCCATTCTTCCTTGCAGATCCTCTCCAGTTCCGTCAGGTTGGATGGTGAACGTTGGTGGACAGCCATTTTCAAGTCTCTCCAGAGATGCTCAGTTGGGTTTAGGTCAGGGCTCTGGCTGGGCCAGTCAAGAATGGTCACAGAGTTGTTCCGAAGCCACTCCTTTGTTATTTTAGCTGTGTGCTTAGGGTCATTGTCTTGTTGGAAGGTGAACCTTCAGCCCAGTCTGAGGTCCAGAGCACTCTGGAAGAGGTTTTCTTCCAGGATATCTCTGTACTTGGCCGCATTCATCTTTCCTTCAATTGCAACCGGTCGTCCTGTCCCTGCAGCTGAAAAACACCCCCATAGCATGACGCTGCTACCACCATGTTTCACTGTTGGGATTGTATTGGGCAGGTGATGAGCAGTGCCTGGTTTTCTCCACACATACCGCTTAGAATTAACGTTAAAAAGTTCAATCTAGGTCTCATCAGACCAGAGAATCTTACTTCTCATAGTCTGGGAGTCCTTCATGTGTTTTTTGGCAAACTCTATGCGGGCTTTCATATGTCTTACACTGAGGAGAGGCTTCCGTCGGGCCACTCGGCCATAAAGCCCCGACTGGTGGAGGGCTGCAGTGATAGTTGACTTTGTGGAACTTTCTCCCATCTCCCTACTGCATCTCTGGAGCTCAGCCACAGTGATCTTTGGGTTCTTCTTTACCTCTCTCACCAAGGCTCTTCTCCCACGATTGCTCAGTTTGGCTGGACGGCCAGGTCTAGGAAGAGTTCTGGTCGTCCCAAACTTCTTCCATTTAAGGATTATGGAGGCCACTGTGCTCCTAGGAACCTTGAGTGCTGCAGAAATGATTTTGTAACCTTGGCCAGATCTGTGCCTTGCCACAATTCTGTCTCTGAGCTCCTTGGACAGTTCCTTCGACCTCATGATTCTCATTTGCTCTGACATGCACTGTGAGCTGTAAGGTCTTATATAGACAGGTGTGTGCCTTTCCTAATCAAGTCCAATCAGTTTAATTAAACACAGCTGGACTCCAATGAAGGAGTAGAACCATCTCAAGGAGGATCAGAAGAAATGGACAGCATGTGAGTTAAATATGAGTGTCACAGCAAAGGGTCTGAATACTTATGACCATGTGATATTTCAGTTTTTCTTTTTTAATAAATTTGCACAAATTTCTACATTTCTGTTTTTTTCTGTCAAGATGGGGTGCTGAGTGTACATTAATGAGAAATAAAATGAACTTTTTTGAATTTAGCAAATGGCTGCAATGAAACAAAGAGTGAAAAATTTAAAGGGGTCTGAATACTTTCCGTACCCACTGTATAGTATCGTATTCCAATCAGACTGAAGTTACGTTGTTGAATGGTTTCCCTAAAAACTGTGCGATGAGCAGAGCGCGACAGTCTCGCGTCGGGCCCCCTGACATCTTCCGGGCTCCACGCTGTCGACAGTTACGTCCTCGGTTATCATTCCCAAAACCTTGAACAGAACCACCGTCCGTTTTAACACTAAGATCGAGGTTGCGTCACATCGGTCTCATCTTGGCGTTTTAATTGCCGCGGCTTATTTCTACAAGACGCTACAAAAGCGGGATGTCGTGCGAGTGTTTTTACCAAAGAGTCTGAGTAGATGAGGAGCGCCGTAGATCTGAGACATCGACGTATCTGGGTGGTTGGCCAGGACGTCTGCGTACTGAGGCCTCTCAAATTTGTAGAGAAGTTGTGTCCCCAGCATAACATTGAAATATTCACGGATACCAGCAACCACTTCGTTCACAGCAAACTCCCTGAGCAGGGACGAGAACAACAGTCGTTAGGAAAATATATTTATATTATATATATATACACACACACACACTTTTATAACAAGCATGTCTTTTTTTTTTTTTTTTTTGCATCGCATGTTTCATCAACAAGAGCTTTGTAAGAGAAAATGACAAGAAAGAGTTTTTTTTTACTTGCTGTCAGAGTTTCCTCTTGATTTCTTGTAGCTTGCATAATCTTCGAGGACTGCGTCGACATTCTTTTTGGCAGGTAGGTGGAAAAGCTGAGGACGGACAGCAGAAAAACCCAAACAGGCAAATAAATAACCGCAAATGTTTCTCGTGTGAATACGTGTGAAAATACGAATGAATAAAGTGCTGCGAAAACGTGGAAACTCCAAAGTCACTGACCTGTTTTTGTCGCGTGATCAGGTCCCAGTCGTCCACGAGCCACGGTTTTAACTCCTCCGGGATTTTCACTTTAACCTCGACTCGATTTATGAAGGTTTCCTCCTGCGCGTACGAGAACAGATTTAAAAACTGAGCAACACCGAGAAGCTCTTCACCAAAATGTTCGCCCGCCCGGTCGATTCCGTCCGAGGCTCGGGCACGTCGCAGGAATCGGAGCGTTGTGGTTTTCGTCGTACAGCTGCGACCGCCGAGTGTTCGACTTTTTACTCGGTTGCCGTCGGTGCAGCCGCGTCTTATTTGACATTAACTGGCAAATCAAAGCAGGAAAGTCGTTCCTGAAAGCACTTCGTGAACTCACACTTTCCACAGTTGGATCAACACGTGCTCTCTTCTTTCGGGGTGGATGGGTTGGATCTCCTCCTGAACTCGTTCCTTCTCCTGCTCCTGGAGCTGCGCGCGCACGCACACACACACACACACACGCACACACACACACACACACACACACACACACACACACACACACACACACACACACACTAATATGTCATTCTTGACTATTTACAACTTCTATGGTCAATGTTGACACAAAGCCTGCAGTCATAATTTGAAAGAATTAAGTTCATGGAATTGAACATGGTTAGTTGCGTAAATATCGTGATATACTCACTCTTCTGTTTGTTCTTTTTGGTTTTCCTACAAAACGAAAAAAAAAAAAGGATTATAAGTCAAGACATTATACGTCGTAATAATTTAAGAAAGCGGTTTGGCAGATGGCATGAAAAACAAGCACCCACACATCATTTTTCTGCGATGCAGCAGGTATCTTCTTATTCGGCGCAGCTCCCCTCATTCTTCCTTCTACATAATGGTCTCTAAAATAAGAAAACAAAATAAGTTCAGTGACTTAAGAATACATCAATTATACAGAAGTCAGTCAATGTGTTTCCAGGAGAATTCAGGACACAGGCTGCAGGGAGTTTATTATTCGATATTTTTGGAAACCCGGCATCTGTATTTTGTTCTCGTTTCAGGAGTGCCGTCAGATTATAATGACAATGAAAGGTTAGTGTGCAATAAGAGCAAAACGTCTAGGAATGCATACCGTGTTTTTACCATGTAAAATAATATGTTCCATTGATATTAGATGATGAAAAACTTTGCCGAGGTGTGCTCTGTCTGCCGACTTTGGTCATAAGGAATTTGAAAACAGTAACATTGTCAAAAAGTAACGTGATAAAAAAAATAATAATGAGAGAATGGACTTACTGATTGGCCCTCTGAAGCTCTTTCTGTTTTTGCAGATTACTGTCCACATACTTAAGTACTCTGCTTTCAGGAACCCATTCGTCCCAGCTGGAAGAAAAAAAACACCAACAAAGACAAGTCAAACACTTGTGAAATATTTACTGCACAGATGTCGATCTTGATGCATCCGAGACGAACACTTACTTCTTATTCCACCCACTGTAATGAATAAAGTATTTGATCTGTTTGTCCTTGATGTTTATCTTAACACACTGCAAAGGGAGGCAGAATTCATTGTCAAAACATGGACAGATCAGAAACACAGAAGAGGATCACATGATCAGAGAGAGAGAGAGACAGGCTAACTAAGGCAGCCTACCTTAGCTTCGTAGAGCAATGGCCCATGAAAACACAGCACTCTTTCACCTGAACAGAGTGTTGGTCGATTAAAATCAGCATGCGAGTAGTCCATGTACAACAATTAAAAAAAATAAAATAAATAAAACTTTAAAGCCAATGAAAAGATCAGCATGCATTACTCTGTGAATTTAAATGATTGAACACTGATCTCTCTCAGATATCCAACAACAACAGGGAAGTTCAGATTCATGAATGGCTTTTAGCAGCAGGTGGGACTTCACACAGGCTGATGGGAGTGACGTGACTTCATGAACTTATCCCGGCGTAAAGCTGGGCGATATGGACACAATCAAACACCGTGATGTGGATGTCATAAGAGACGATAACTGGGGGCTTTTACAAGAGATTTACACGAATAAATCGACGTGAATAAATCATTAGCAAACGTGGCAATAACGACTAAGCGGGTAAAGGCAAATTATAGAGCAGGTAGATAAGTATGGTAAGTTGAGGACACGACATCACATTGCTGTGACGTGGCCTTTAAAACCAGGACAAAGACATCCAAAACACGAGACAAGTGGACAGTCTCGTGTCACAGCGTGACAACATGTCAACATATCGCCCAGCAACACTCCTGCACACTTTAAAAAAAAAAAGAAAGAAAAGAAAAGGGGGGGGGACCGAGTTAATCCTCTCTTCTGCTTCAAACTCCTACTCAGCTCCATCATATCGGGATGTGATGCACGTTTAACTTCACTAAAAAAAAAAATTAAAAAAAAAAAAGCATTTGACAGTTATAAAATATTTACTGATGAACTGACAGATGACAACACGTGACGTATTTTGGGAGCAAAAAAAAATTGACACGGTCCCACACACACACACACACACACACACACACACACACACACACACACACAGAGAGAGCTGCAGACGTAAAGCACACGATGACGTAACGCACACGATGACGTAACGCACACGACGGTTGGTCAACACAGTCCGGCTTGGCTAACAGTTAGCACAGCTAGCGCTGCATGAATGAAGCCGCTGGTTTCAACGAGCTGAAACGCGGCTGAAGTTCAAAACCACAAAACGTCGCGGTCGCTTTAAATGAAACGACGTCGACAAAAACAAAACCGAAGAAGTAACTGAACCGGCAGACGGGATGGACGGAGACCCGCTTTTTGTTTTTCACAGCAACAACAATGAAAAGCTAACGACGCTAGCTGACAGGCGGCGGCGTTTGTTTCGGATCGACAGCTAGCTAACATGGTTGGACCTTTCCAGCGGCTCCAGCAGCGGCTGCAGCCGCAGGTCCGGCGCAGCGGGAAACATGCGGCGTGTTACCTTCTTGAAATTTAGGTTTCGGGTCCTGTTTCGGCGCCATTCACGGATTAAACTATCAAAATATGGGAAAAATCGCCAGCTCCCATTCCAATCTGCAACGGCGCCGCTCTCTAAAAACGTCATGACCAACGCGGTGACGCTGCCTACCAACGGGGGTGACGCTACTTACCAACGGGGGTGACGCAGAAAGGCTGCGACCAAGCGTGCACTAAATATATATATATTTTTATACATTTTATTGCAAATGTGAACAATACATGAATACATGGCTGTGGGCACTTTTTTGTTGTTTTTTTTGTAAAGAAAAACAAGCACTTCGGACAAATGTACAGTTAAGGTGTTTCATGCTTCGGGGGTTTATAGAGTGTGAAATAATTTGTATGTATTGGAGCATTTCATCTATTAAAATTTTGAATAAAGGTTTTCTGTTATAAAATTTACTTTAGTGAATGTAACATGTTGCTGAGATAATAAAAGATATTCATGATATACTATTGTTTTTGTTCTGATCTGCTGACATTATAAAAAAAAACAAAAGCACACACTTTGAATAGTTAAAATATTGTTACAATGAGTATTATGGGAAAAGTCTTTCCAACAACTAACAGTATAATAAAAGCCCCAAAACAAGTCTATTGTTGCTTCCCTACTAAAATTGCAAAAGGGCAATTAATATCAATGTCCTTTCTTATTTTTTTGCAAATAACGTTTTGATGGATCGCATCGGTGGAGAAGTCTAAAACAAACATCTCAAGGCTCGTTTGTAATGAATGTATCCTGAAGATAATGTCCATCTTTTTTTTTTTTTTTTTTACACTGGATATTTAAAACAAACCTTCCAGTCCAATTAGTGACATTGTCTCGTTTACCTTCCGCGTTTCTGTCTTCTGGTCAAGTTTTTTTAATCATCGGTGTGCATTAAGAAAAGGAACTTCCTGGCAAAACAAAAAGCAAAGAGTTGCGTGGAAGACTTGGGCGTTTGCAGCATCAAATATGACTTGCTCTCACAACAACACTCCTAATTTATCTATCGAAGTGTAAGGTGTAGTGTAGGTGTGGTGTTTACGTGTCCACGCGTAATAGCCGTAGTTTAGGTGTAGCAGCTGCTGTATTCGCCGGCTGAGTCGTGAGACACCTAATAAAGAGTCCGCAGCTTCAGAAACTTCAGCTCTCCAGGATTCACAGGTGTTAACGTGTTTGCAGGTGCACATGTTGCAGGGTCGGAGTATTTTATTGTAGTTTGGGGAACGTTCTCAAAACTGACCTGTGTTTAATGCTCTTTGCTGCATCCTGTAACAGAGGGACACGTGGAGCTGAATCAGGACTGTCCTCAGACCAGCTACGAAGAATGCACTTTCTTGTATCGGTTTAATTCTTACAAATATCAAACAGCACAATAGACCTTGTAGCCGTTCAAAATGATCAAAGCTTCTATTGAGTTATTGACATCATCTGATAGCAAAACGGGACAGAAACAGAAAATGTTACAATGCATGTCAAGCAACAATGACATCTTTAAATAGCATTAATCATATAATTACAAAAGAAATATCACATACAATGACAGCAATGCATACCCACGAATCAAACAAATGCTGAAAATAGATATGATAATAAATAATCCTAATCGTAAGCACAGGTCAAAAGAAATCAAACAAAGGGAGGAGAGGCATCAATAATAACTTCAATGGTTTTCAACTTCTGGGCCAAAATGCATGTTGTGATTCACTCAAAGACGAAGCTATCACAGTTATCTTAAAGGCTGTTGCAAATACACGGAACACCAAAAAATAAAAGGCTGTGCGTCCTGTGGCCTCACTAAGATACAGCATAGCACTCAAGACAGGTGAGCTTCCAGGTAAGAAGCCGAGCCACGCAAATCAGAGAACTACTCTTTAAGTGCGAACCGTCGCGCTCAACTGCTCCACAGACTTTATGGAGGAAAAAAAAAAAAAAAAGCAAGTGCTAAAATCAATACAATAAAGACATAATGAAATGTAATTAACCCACTTTTACTCAGTGAACACTTTTAAGCCTTTCAATTAAAGGATTAACTTCAAGTGGACCAGAAACTAGCCTCGTCTTCATAGTGGAGCAGAAATGTGTCCGCTGGACACTTCTCTGTGAAATAAAACAGCTCTACTTTAAAAGAAAAATACATAATACTGTAAATCTTAGATGTCCATCAATTGTGGGTGCTTCCAGGACCAGTGTCATTGATTCACACACTGGAAAAGGCTGATCTTACCATACTAACATATTCCCAATGTATGTGTTTCAGGTACGGTCTGAATAATAAAATATTGTTCATATTAATTTAGCAGGAAAAAAGAGTGCAGTTATTACAACAAAAGGATCTAGGATTTTCTTTTGCATTTCTAGTGGCAACAGTTCCTAGAGGCATAGGGAATGCTTCTTTAAAAAAAAAAAAAAAAAAACACACATCCAACATAACTTACATCATAAATAATTCCTTAAAAATTATGACCACAGCATGAATGTCTTACAGAATAACATCTACAGTGATGGCAGAAATGGCCAGATCTTTCTCCTGTCAAAACATCTTGACAGAAATGATGCCACTTAGAAAATAAAGAAAGTGTTACATATCTTCTGTTTTGCTGTGACTTGTCTTTTGTACATCTGTAACAATGCCCATTTTCTTTATATTCTAAATATCATGTTCCATAATGTGTCACCTCATACGGTTCTGTGCATGTATACTGAAATAATGCCATAGACATGAAATATTGAAACAAAACTGTAAAAACCAGGTACAAAAGGTACAATATAATCAAAGGACCACATGAAGAGGCGTGAAAAAGTCTTCAGTATTCACAGAAAAATATCAACTGAAGTAACTCACCGGACAAGAAGCGTCCTAAGTTTATATACATATGATAAGTAAAATTGAAAATAGATTTTCCTCTCTGTACATAGCACTGTATTCTTTCATCTTCCTCTTCCTTATTTACAAAGAACTCCCGTTCTCGAGGTCTCCCTTGTCTCTCAGTTCCGCACGGATCTAGTCAAGAGAGATAACGTCAGATATGGAGCCGTAAATGGCTGCTGCTGCTGCGGCTTCCACCGAGGACCTCGACAATCCTAAATTGGCGTGGGTGTCCCTGTCCCTGTCTCTGTCTTTGTCGCGGTCCCGCAGACTGCTGGAAGACACCAAACTACTGGTGCTGCCACTGTTGCTGCCTCCGTTGGTGGCTGCCAGCGTGCTGCTCCCAGGGGTTCCCGGCGGCTCCCGCAACATCGGAGAGGAGCCGTAGGGGAGGAAACGGTTGAGGAGCAGGTCGTGGTCCTCTGAGGCGGACGCCGACGCAGCTGCTGCGGCTGCCATCACCATGTTGTAATGCTACCAAGACAGAGAGGAGTGACTGTTACTCAACAGCCTAACATACCGTACAGCAGCACAAGTTCAGGGGGCTGTTTCGCACAACATCATGTACACTAATGGTCGCTGGTAACTGGCTGAGTTGGAAGAACCTCTTGAAAATAAGAGTCGGTCTGAACTTTAAGACGTTGGCCGAATAATCCACGAATCATTTGAGCTTTAAAAGTAGCATAAGACTGCGAGAAGTTAGAGGTGTTGAGTATCTCAATGACGTGAGAATAGAAGTGCCATTAAGTCATCAAGTGTACATTAGATGCCAATAACAATAAAATACCAAACACTTACAGAAATAAATGCACAAATATAGCCAATTCTAGAATTATACAACCATCAATGGATGACTTGGTGACATTTATCCAATCAAAGGAAGTAGATACAAGTTTTTGGAGAAAACATATCACACTAAAGATATGCACATTGTGTTGATGCCAGGCACCACCATGTTTTCTCTAGAAAATATTTGTCTACATGAGCTCTGTGACTTGCTCTTACAAAAGAAACTTGTTTTCTAGATTTCTAGAAACTTGTAGAACTACTTAGATGGATTCCTGGCAGTAGGATAAGATACTTGACGAATAAGACTCCAGGTGTCGGAGTAACTGTACCTGATTGTCGCCTTGGAGGAAGGAGAAGAAACTTAGATCTGTGAGAAAAAGAAAAAGACTCCATTTAGTTCCTCCCGGATAAAAATACATGACAATATTCAGTTACAAAGTGATTTATCGAACAAAGAACACCTGCGTTCAAAAGCAGGTTTGTTTGGATTTGGTCAAGTTTGTCTTCAGACAACACCTGCATGACTTGTGTACACAGTGAATGTCTGGTTAATGTGATCATTGTCCACACAGTGAAGCATCTCCCCTTTTAACTACACTGTACAACATCAGGGACAAAATCCAGAGTCATGTTTCAATGCTAAAACGCAGCTTATGTAAAATTGGGGCTTCAGCAGAAAGGCCTGGTGTGCGTGTTCATCCTGGTAGTCAGGTGATATGTTCATTGCAGGTGTTTTGCCTCAGCAACGAACCTGCATGCAACTATCGGGACATAATCCCTTCAGCACATCTCAGCAAGCAAACACTGTTTGTGGAAATAAAGGGAAGGAATTTTGTGCTACACTGACTGTAACTTTGATAGATAACTAAATATGTTGGCTAATTCAGTATGCTTAAGTATCATATTATCTCCAGCTAAACTTTAGAATGGATTATTTCCAGAAATACACACTGTGGTTAACAGACACACACTTTTTTCTTCCTTTCAGTGTGGCTGCACTACAGAGATATGGCTTCACAAGTCAGTTTGAGCAGAATGCCAAAGAGCTATTAATGCTTTAAAAAAAAAAATCTGAACCTATCCTTTATGGTAACTGACAGGTCTACCTGGCAGGTCACTGGTTGTGTGATAGTAGTGGCGGTAGTCCTGAATAAGAGGTGGAGGGGGAGGAATGTAGCTGGTCTCCACAGACGGCATGCTGGGAGCTCTGGTCACAGGCGAGTCCTGGCTGTGCAGGTTCAGCACTCTGAGAGGAAACAACGCCACAGGAGGTCAGGGATAAAAGAGGCAACCCAACAGAGCAGAAATAAATGAGTTTATGGCCCCTTCCTGTTTTGTAGTTTGGAGACATACCCCTTGCTTGGAGGTGGAGAGACAGGCGACAGCGAGGGACAGGGCCTTTTAGGAGGCGACTCGTCATCCAGCTCGTCCTCCGAGGAGCTGTCCAGTGTCAGATCGATCACGTCCACTTTCTGGTTGTTGTCATGAGATGACCGTTTCTGCTCGTGTGGTTCTGTTCGAGACAAATCTACAAAATAACAGGAAACTCACACTGTGCTCACAGATCCATCTGAAAACTGAACTGTAACAGTGCGAAACCTGCGAGCTACATACCGCTGTCTACACCATTGTAGGAAGCAGACACCTCTTGCACCTCTTTCTTTGACCTCATGGGCGCCCAGCTTCCGCATTCTTTGAACTGAATTTCATCACAGTCAGAACAGCTATTCAAGATTTCCATGAACAACCTGTGAAAGCACCAGCAGTCGTTTCAATACTATTCACATAAACTTCAGTACTTCAATATCACTTAAAACACAGTACACATCAGACTTAATGCCACCATGATATTATTAGATTAAACAACTGATACTGTCCTGACATTTAGACCAGAAACAGCACAGTGTCAAACAGTAGGGGCGTATTGCTTCAGGTGCCCATCAGACAACAATATGATGAAAAAAAAAAACTGTTTGAGGCAAGACATCCAGAAATTTGAATGCTTATCAGATGGCGCATTTTTCATCTCGACAATTGGCAAGTTGACTGCATAATTATCCTGTTAAAACGTGATCTACGGGTAATGTGTGATGTTAAAATTAAGCCAGGTTTTACTTTTTATTCCGACGACCCCATGTGTTTTTGCTGGGGCCTTCTGGTCAGTAACATAGAGGACTTAATCCAACATCGAGGATCTGTGAGGGTTTTTTTGGGGTCACAAATAAACATTTCTAAAACGCAGAGGAAGGAGAGCAACTCTGACCACATTCCACGATAACAATGGACACAATAAACACTACAATAATAACAAAAACATCACATATTTCAGCTGTAAGGGAACAATACACATTTCTTCTGTCACATTTGGAAACCAGACCATCTTAGGAGGAGAATATCCGATAAATCAGTGTTGTGCTCACCCGTCAATAATAAGGTGCTCATACGGTGCCTTCTTGTCACAGACTGGACACACCCAGGTCGGCTTCTTCTCATTCATTTGGATATAAAGTGTAGCATCGAAGCACTGAAGGTGTGAGCATGTCAATGCCCGGCAAGGGATCGTCAGCCTCATCTTCCCCAGCTTTAAAACAAAAGACACACAAGACACATGTCACTACTCGGGACTGCAGGAGAAAGTCAGTATTCAGTAAGAAGTATGACCCCGGAAGAAACAGTCCCCAACACTGTATAACCTCTTTGACTTTTTGTTGTCTCTCTGCATATTTAAATATAGTTCCTGGCTACTGAAAAATTTGGATTTTACTGGAATGATGATTTAATTTCTTGATTGCAAACTGACTTTTCACAAATAACAAATTATGACAGTGGTAATAAGTATTTACAGGACACAGGAGAGAGACTCGTAGACTTGTGGTGGCGATCTCACTCTCAGGATCAGCCGTCAGCTTCTCTTTGACTGTGAGAGGGAAGAAGCAAAACACAAAATTGAAATACAACTGTTACAACTTTTTAATACAAGCATGCAGTGCGATTTGTTGAACATTACACACCAAGTGTGTTTATTTGTTGAAGATGACCTCCCAAAAACTCTATAACTCTTTTGTGAAACACACCGAATACAACTTTTGTAAAGAGAAATATCCCTCTGCGATTACAGTAGAGGTCTACATACAGTGAACTACACAAATATACAAAGACGAAGGAAATATGAGGCGTTAGGGGTCAGGCAAAACCAAAAAAACTGCAGTGGAAGGAACAAAGAAACATTTCCAGGGACGTCCAAGGATCTATGCTGTCCTTTTCTCTCTCTGCTCTCCTCTCACCCCAACCGGTCGAGGCAGATGGCCGCCCACCTCTGAGCCTGGTTCTGTCGGAGGTTTCTTCCTGTTATGAGGGAGTTTTTCCTTCCGTCTGCTGGAGGTTTTTCTCCCTTAAAGAGGAGGGTTTTTTTTTTTTTCCCTCCTAGCTTATGTGGGAAGTATTGAATTGTTGGGTTTCTCTGTATAATATTGTAAAGTTCTGCTGGAAGGACTTTAATGTGTTAAGTGCCATGAAAAAAACCGGTGTTGTGATTTGGTGCTATATAAATCAAACTGAATTGAATTATGGAGCTTTTTAGAACTTAGTTCCTTTTTACATCCTAAGTTTAGTTCCTTAAGACTTCTGATTTGCTGTGACTATTACGAGAAAAATGCCAAAATTATGTACAGGAGCTAAAATACAAATTAATTCATATGATAATCTTTAAAGTTTCCTGCTCACAGACAGCAGCAAAGGAAGTTCTATCTATTTACAACCAACTGAAGTGGTGACTTACTCAGGGCTCTCGAGTGGTCGGGGTTCCTAATTCCTTTGGCCCGTAGTCTTTGCAACAACACTGCAGACGACTGCTGTCTCACCAAATACACGGCCATGGAAAAACTCTGGCAACAGAAGAGATGAAGAGCAAATAAAGTCAGCTCATGACCTCCTCACAGCGTCAGAGGACATTTGTTAAAACAGGCTCTGACACCTGTTTGATAAAGTTTTTTCTTTTATATCGTGATCCAGTGCTCTTCTTACCCTCCCAATTTCTGATGTCCACGAGACCACAATTGTGTTGGGGACTGTGGTGGAGAGTCGGACAAGAGACGTTATGTTAATGGAGCGACTGGGCCTTTTTGGTTCAACTCCATTTTTGGTGGGAGGAAGATATCCCTGCAGACAAAACAGCAAAAAGGATCAGTAACGTATAATACATTTAAAATATGACAAGACACCAGACAGAGTGCACTCACCGGGAGATTACAGGGCTTTCCATTCACCTTCACACACAGATTGGGGGGGAAATGGTCTTCCTGGGGACAGCTTGTCTCCGATAAACAAAATCTGAAGACGGAGGAAATGAGTTACATAGATGATACGCCCAAATGTTGAAGGGCAAATGTCAAAAGCAATGTGTTTCTGTTAAGTTATCAGTTTCACAAAAAGGTTGGCTTGCTTGCTTATTTTACCATTTCAGTTGTGTCAAGTACAGCCACCTCCATCTATGATATAGGAGAGCATTGCTTAAAGGATGTCATTCATCACTTTTTATGTCATTAGGTATTCTTTCTCAAGTTAAATAAAAGTGACCCTGTTAGGCAGGAATGTTTAGGTGTGAAACTGATCTGAATCAAGATTTTATCTATATTGTACTTTGCCCCGATTGTTCGGTTGTGTCCAAATTTGAACTGTACTGTAAGGCTTTTCTTCTCTTCTTCTTTTAAGTGTCTCAAGTTCAACGTGAATACAAACAAAGCCTGAGCAACTGGGTGACAAACATGCCCTGCATTCTTCCTTTTATAATTCAGAACCTGTCCTCCCAGTAATGCGTTTGAACTCTTATCTTTGTCATTCATTATCACTGTAAGCTAACAAATGTTGTATGTTCAAGTTAAAACGTAGGCAAGGGTTTTTAACTTCTTAGAGCCTAAAGAGACATTTCTAAAATATGCAGATATGCTTTAAGACCAAAAGAAAGTGAAATGACAAGAGAGTGGTATTCAAAGGACACTGCTATTTCTGGTTGCTTCAAAAAACAGAAGCTAAAAACAGACCCACTATTCACTTAACAACAAAAACACTGATGATTTACAGCAGATGCTCAAACAAAGAGTGTGTAACACATACCTTAGCTGGACTTGAACTACAAAGTCACATTTGGTCCCAGATATGTCCCTGAAGAATTTAAAGAGAAGTCAGGTCAGGCTGGTCAGAACAGTTTAAGTATTTATTAATACCTCATTTTACTCAGTTTCTGTCTCATTGTATTGAGCAGTTAATCGTCAAAGTGTGCGAGAGTGACAATGCTTTCACAGTACGAGTTCTTCTTCCCCCTCATCTCTTTGACAGCTGAAGACAGAACACACCAGGGAGCTTTTTCACTTACATGGAGCTGCTGATCTGTTGAACTTGCTGCGGTGTTAATGCAAAGGCGTAGCACGCTTCCTGGAACCGCTGACTGTTGTCTGAAGCTACGAAAGTGAAACCACAAACAGAGAGTCAGCGGGGAGAACTACAGATATTACTCCGTACTCAACGAACTTTTACCGAGCATGTCGTGATTCAGGTGGTCACAATACTTCATCGGTATGTGCACAAGGGAGAAGAAGTGTTGTCATTGCACGCACAACCAAGCACGAAGCTGTAGACTCACCCAGGCTGGTTGGCTTAATGAGCTCGTCCAGCACGTCGTAGAAGGGCAATCTCTGGAGCTTGACATCGGGGTGTACGGGGTGCAGGGCGGAGGGCAGGTGAGGCAGACTCAGCTCATGCTTCGGCCCGAGTAGAGAGACGGGCAGCAGCGGTGACGGGGAACCGTGGCTGTCAAATCCCAGCTGGGCGAGGCCAGTGGGCAGACTGGATGGAGAATGAACACTGGGAATCGCTAAGTCCACTGGCGAAACCATTTTGGTCGGGAAGCGACGTCTGTAGAGCTCTTTGATCTTCATCTGCACTGCGGGACTGCAACCAGCCTTGAGTAGGTGGAGAGCTTTGGTCAAAAGTTCATGTTTGCGCCCGTGCTTATTCCGGCCTGCATATCCCAACAACACTTGGAGCTCAGAAACTCGAAGGCTCATTACCATTTGCTGGTGAAAAACGAAGAGTGGAAGAAAAATGGTCTATAACAATGTGAAAAACACATTTTACTAAACCGATATCATTAAAAAGCAAGGTTTCTTTTCTCATTTCGACCTCGCACTTTAAAAGATTATTATTAATGCATGTCTGCTTCAAATTTTAAACAGGAAAATACTTCACGAGCTCGCAATTTACCCACACCCATAACAATTTCATTTCTCACACGCGCTTGGAACAGGAAGACTAAAAAAAATAATTTTTTCTTTTGTTTTTTTTGTTTGTCTGGCTGCAATTGATTTTCAATCAAAACATAAAACCCAAAACATCAAAGGCCTCATCATAGAATATATTTAACAAACACGGCAACTCTGAGATGACTTTGGCAGAAACAGCCTGTTGGATAGAAGCAGAAATCCACATCAGGGTGTGGACAATATAACATGGTTATTTTTTTTTTTTTTTTTATAAAATAATGGAATACAGTGAACCCTCGTTTTTCGCGGGGGTTACGTTCCAAATAGAAACTGTGATAGGCGAAATCCGTTAAGTAGTAACCTTTATTTTACAATTGAAATAGATAGAACTGGACATTAAATATATCTACGTTACATATAGTCGTAATGTGATTTCAATGCACGATGCAAATCCGTGAAGCAGCGAGACCGTGAAAAGTGAACCGCGTTATAGCGAGGGTTCACTGTATAACACCAGATATTTCTTCTTTAGGCAGCGTTAGAGAGTCGTTGATTTGACTCTGGCGATGTTTAACCAAGTAGTTTGCGATATTGTGTTGAGTTTGATACAGATATCGGACAGACTGCATTATTATGTTGTCGGAAATCTTTGAACACGGTACGGTCTCATGACACAGGTTTTCTTTATGTTCTCAACAAAATAAAAAATAAAAAAAACATCCTACAGTACACTCAAACAAAGTCTTATCGACGTCAACAGAGTTGAATAAACATCTCTGCGACACGGAGGGATTGAAATATAAACATTTTCAATTCCACAAGGGGTAACATCAACGGATCATGTCACATTACGCTGTCCA
Source organism: Brachyistius frenatus (assembly GCF_029030835.1). Taxonomy (NCBI): domain Eukaryota; kingdom Metazoa; phylum Chordata; class Actinopteri; family Embiotocidae; genus Brachyistius; species Brachyistius frenatus. The sequence continues at coordinate 1,740,861 of NW_027210673.1, forward strand.
GATACTTGGGTTCTTATGTTCACTCTGTGTGGTAATCCGATGTCCCTACTTGCGGATAGCTGTAGTTAAATGTGCGGTGTGGCGTCAAACACACATTGAGCAATGTCAGCATTAAAAACTCCCCAATTATGAAGCCAATGAACTACAAAAGTAAATATTTTGGTGACTGTAAACATCCTGCTGATGCGTTCAGTCTGGCCAGTCAACACGTGTGGTACTCCTCAATACAATCAAGAGACGGGCTGAACTCTTTTCATGAGTTTAAGTTAAACACCGGTGAAGCTTCACAACTATAAAAAAAAAAATCAGATTGACTGTGGCAAGAGAGGAGAGTCCGTAGTGCAGATATTTAGTTGAGCAGGAGAGCAGATCAGAAATGAAAACGCTTTAATAATTAATTACAATGCCAAGTGTTGTTTGTCAATTAGCAAGTAATTACCATTATTAAAAACAGAAGCAGGTGAAAGGAGACAGCCTGCGTTCAGATTCACTTTATCTCGTGTGTTTGGACGACAACAACAACAACAACAACAAAACAACAACCTTCAACACGGGTTACATTAGACCTCCAGTGAGTGCGGACTAACATCACGTGTCGCAGGTAACGATAACACAAGTTAAAGTGCTGGTTGTGTCCCAGAGAGTAGACACGTCCCGTCAGGAGAGACTCTGTGATCCGGACCGTGAATCTGACGATAATGTCACGTGACTGACGTATTAGTGCAGTCGGGTTTCTAACGCTGCCAATGACGTGGGGTTTTTAATCTTTGATATAAGATGTACACGGGCTCAATCTGCAGGTTGAGCCGCAGAGACAAGAGACACGAAACGTCGGCAACAATAACAAAGCTAATGCTAGCGAGCTAGCCAGCCAGCTAACTGTTTGTCTGGTCTGTTCCGCTCTGCTCTTTTGTGATTAAATGCTTTGATAACAATAGTCTACGGGTTTCTATGTCAAGTAACCTCCGCGCTATCGATTTGAAAGTCAAATCTCAGCGTGTCAAACCTCTATTTATCAAGCTAATGTAGGGACTAGCTTTACCTTCAGTTCCGTACTTTCCGCCATCTTGTTACACTGGGTGCGCACGCGCAACGGCCACCCTCAGGGGACAGAGGTAATTCAAATTCGCGTCTTTCTCCGCAGCGTACAGCAGGGGGCGCTGCTGCAACACAGGAAAAAAAACAACACTCCAATTAAGGGCCATCAAGGGTGTCACCGCAGAAGCAAAGCACTCACTTCCCATTTCATTTGTTTCAAGTATTCTGTTTTGCTGTTACCAAAGTATACCAGAAATAAAAGGGACCGCTTGCTCAAGATGTGAAATACTTCTGTTCTTTTTTATGATTTTTTTTTTTTTTGATTGGTGAACTGACAGAATGAATGGCCAACTATTTTGATATTTTATAAAATGAGTTATAATGTCATTTATCAACCACAAATGGCAAACATCTGCTTGTTATTTAAATGTGAGAAACTGTCACAATGTTATCTTCTTATTAAATAAATCTAAGAGCCGTTAAATAATTGATCATTTCATGTCTCCTTAGGCTCTGTGAACTTAAAATGAGCTGTTTCAGATATCCTGGACAATCTATCGATTCCACAGAAAATATCCACAACTTGCATTTTTTTCCCTAGATGGTTGTGTACAGGAAGCGGTTTTCTCATGTAGGCTATATCATATTAGTTATAGTGATAATCCAAAAAGAGTCAAGTACAACATATAGTTTCAGCCATTCAACAGAAAAAGGAGAAAGTTGCACTCGCATGAGGAGAGCGATTCTTTGCTTTTCTTATAATAAATGGCTAAATTAATAGTCTGGCTAGTGGGATCATATTTAGCTGTTGGATTGATTTATGAGTTTTCAGAATAACTTTTTGAAAGCAAAACAATAAGGAAGGGAAACATGCCTTTTGACCACTGAGGGCAAGAATTCACATTTCTTTTAATAAAATGATTTATTCATTAGCGATGAAAACAAATATTACATGGACAAATAGGCTACTCTCAATAGAATATGTCGCTACTTACAAGGTCTCAGATGCACTATTTTAGCCCACTGACTCCTGTATTTCTCAGGTCTTCAAAAACAAATGGTTTGATGGCTACAAATAAATATATTGTAGGCTTATTTCAATGCAGGATTTTTATGGTAATTCCCATCACTCGTTTAAAGTGCATAACATCCAAAGTAAGCTACCGGACTGCAAAGAAGAACACAGTAAAAGTAGTAGGCTCATTTACATTACTGAGAGGATAAGGAGCAATGAATTGGCTAGTCAAAGCTGCTGACAACAAGAACAACAAAAAAAAACCAAATAACAACGCACCATTACAAGATACATACATTGTCATTGCACTTTGCCACAAATAATAAATATAATCAATGGTATAATTTCAGTAAAACAAATGTCACCAGATGCAAGATGGTTACATAAATGCTGAGGGTGGAGATACACATTTTGAAAATATTACAAGTAAATTACAATTGAGTCCATCAGGTGGATTATTCAGAGTGTCTGCGGAGGTTTTCCATTTTCCATGTTTTGGTGTTTGACAGAAGCTGTTTGTGTCCTTTGATCTCTTTTGTCATATGAATATATCTGCTTCATGGTGGCAGCAGAGGAGATTTGAAGGAGCAGGATCCGCTGCAGTGGCGAGGAGTTAGCATCTTACAGGAAAAATGGTGTAAAGCGTCGTGAGCTTCTATGAAGAAGGAGATCAAACAATCAATAGTGTACGTGCATTTGAGTGTAAGTCGCCATTGAAATGGATCTAGTCAGCTGTTTGAATATCTGCTGCATCAAGCATGATTCACTTCAACACAAAAATATGCTGAAATAATTCAAGGCCGATCAAAATTAAAGTGAAGAACATTTGGAGAATGTTTTAGGGGCTGTATTCTGCATATATGACAGTTAATCATCAGTCTGCGAGCATCTGGGTACAGAAATGTGCAAAAAAACATCATTTAAATTGTGGTAATGGATGTTTTTTTCTCTTTAAGTTTAAAAAATGTACATTCCTATCTGTATTTTAATCACAGACCTAAAAATATATAAAACTCCGGTGCAATTTAAGATAATTTTCCAGGCTCCTTTGCATATCAAAATAGTATAAATAAATATTTTTTAATCTATCTTATTTCTGATATCTTATACATATTTGTAAATTTGTTCATGTTGCGTGCACTTTTTGGTTTTCTTTGCTGCTGTGACGACCGAATTTCCCCACTGTGGGATTAATAAAGTCAAATCTAATCTAATCTAAATAGGAGATGATACCCAGACATACTGAGCAAATCTGTCATCAATCATTTACTGAGGTCGCTGCATTGCTGTATCCGCTCCCTCTGCTTTATTTTTCTCACCTCTGACGATGTGAAGCTGCTGCACCATCTCCTCCCTGTAGGAAAGTTCCCTTTTCATTTGATCCTGAAAATTATCTGAGGAACAAATGGCACATATAGATATTTGAATCAGGGATGTGGTAGGTGAGCCTCCATTAAATACAAAACAATAACAACACCCCCACCCCCCCAAAAAAATCCACCATTTCCATCATTAAAAACCTAATTTCACAACCATAAAAGCATTACATTAGAGTCATCCTCAAAAATGCTGACACTGCTTTGTAATTTATATGAAATTGTAACTCACATTCACATGGATATTTTGCATATATATCCACGTGAATCCTAAAAACAAACCAAGGATGAGATGATTTAAATGAAAGTATCCCTTGGCTTTATGAGACTGATGACATTTATAACACTTCCAACATATTAATGTCGGACGGTTAATCAGGCTATAGAGGGCGCTGTTCCCAAGACAAACCAGACAAACTCACAAACCCAAGGCTCTTTGGAAAGACTCTGATACCATGCAGTGGAAATACATAATTTCATGTTTTATCGGGGAGATAAGGAATTGGTATTTGTATGAAAAAAAAGCAATTTTCTATACTTTTAAAACAATTGAATTTAATCTTACCTATTGAATTAATGGGGCAAAGAGAATTACCATTTTTTTGTGTGTGTAAATGACAATCGTTCACTCAAGCAGGCCTGCCCCTTTTATATTTAAAAAAATAAAATAAAATAAAAATCTAAACATTTTCTAAATGAGAACCTGTTCAGACATTTTGTTGATGTTATAATAAACAAGTTTTTGTTAGTATTTTAACTGTTTAGTTTGCAGACAAGTTTTCATCAATTTATTGGGAATAAAAATGTGAAACACGTGTATATAAACAGATTTGTTTACCTTGTCACTGGATCAAACTTCGTGTAAATTAAATTCAAATAAAACCAATAAGTTCATAAATAATATATTTGTGGTTTCCAGTGTTCAGTGTTTACCACAGTGCTTTGCATTTTAAAATGACACCTCACCATTAATTCATATCATATTCACTGATATTGAGATGAACAAATATTTCCTAAATAGCATTTTACTGAGTCAGAGAAGCGCACACTTTACAGTAATTTTAAACATCTGAAATTTGTCATGTCATCTGTACTTTGACATTTGTGATGTTGCATAAAGATAAATCAAATTTTAAACAATAAACAACATGTTGAGATATTTTTACTGAAAAAATTATCCAGAGTATCCAGAAAGTATTACACCCCCCACACTGCTGCTTAGCGGAAAAAAAATTCCCCTCGGGGATTAATAAAGTAACTACCTAACCTAACCTAACCTAAAGTTTATTGACACCCAAACCAAACTGGATTATATGTGTTGGTCCTCAGTGATGTAATAATTTTAATAAACTACCCTTCCACAACACTACCCTTTGTTTTACCTTCTTGGAAATCTGAGATTTTACACATTTAAAATGAATGAAATTTTACTGACAACAGTTTTTCCGACATATATCGAGGGCTGCTTCTGCTGATATTACAGTCCTGAGCATCACACCAAATCTCCATCTTAATATGAGACTCTCCTTTCAAAATATTAGAATAAAGAGTTAAATGAGTGGGAAGTTTTTAAAGATTTAGGAAAGAGGATAGAGGTTGTTTCTGATTTTTTTTTTCTTTTTTTCCCCCAGTTAAATATACAGCAGCAGTCTGAATGTGAGTGCTGGGGTATTTTGTGTTGTATTTCACCTGAGATTCAGTTGATTATGAACCTCCAGTTGCTTCTTCTGGGCAGGGATACAGTTTTATTTTAAGAACTTTGATCTTTACGGCACCAGTCTGGAGTTTTAAGTGTACGTTATCCAGATGGTTCGAATGCAATGCAGATGGACATTTTCTTTCATATTTTTCATTGTGGTGTAGCCTACTGAAAACAGTCTTACAGTAAATCATCATATTATTCAGTTTGGTAAAAATTACATTCTCAAAGTGTCATTGTTTGTTTACATTAACCTTTCCTTATTAATTTGAATTAACCTATTTGAACTCACTGTATCAATTACATTGCAGCAGATAAAAGCTAGTAAATACATAAGTGTATAAATATTTTGGGATGAGTTTCATCACAGTGCACCATTGCTGAGGTGGCATGACATGTTTTGGCATGACTACCAAAATAAGAGAATTACTTCACATGCATTTTGGGTCTATGAAATCACCACTGTGGTAAAAGAAAGGCAAAATTAGTGGGGCACGGCTGCAGAATTTAGCTTACCTTTCAAGTGTTGAAATTCACGTTCCAGCTTTTTCCTCAGCTCAACTTGCTCCAACAACTGCTTTTGTAGATCCTCTAAAAAAAAAACAGACAAAGTAGAGGATGTTGAAGGAGAAATGATACAGGCCTTTGGATCAGCTTCCATCTGGGGCAGTTTTCTATTTTTAATGACAGTGATGAGGACATCATCATTTACAGTGAAAATTCAGAGCAGGTCTTCCTGGACCTGTAGTCAAAAAAAAAAAAAAAAAAAAATGCCCAAACGTTCAAGGCAAAAACAGACCAAATGGAAAAAAATAATAAAATTCAGTTTAAATTCAGGAGGAAATTGTTTGAGCTTTTGTAAGTGACGGTTAATTAAAGGTCGCTCAGAAATACTGGTGTTTACAGGGGTTTGGCCCCAGGGCTTTAGAAGTGAGCGATAGGACGTTTTTATAATAAAGCCTGATGAAAAGTGTTTTGGTTTGCAAAATTACAAGACAACATTTAATAATATAATGTAAGATAATACTTTTTTTAGTTATATCATTTTATATAAAATATGTAAACACATAGGTGAAATAAAATAAAAGTCATAATAATAATAATAATACATACCAATAATTAAAATATTATTAATATCATTAATAATAATAATACTCTGTCTACCTGTCTTACCTTTTGCCAGACTTTGAATGACTCCTTGTGTTGGTTGAGCTCTGGCTGGCGTGTCCTCACCTGAATACACACATAATAAATACAAAATGTCTAACTGTATACAAATTATAAAAATTATCTCTTGAAACAGAGGTTATCACACAGAAGAAAAAAAAAAATCTCTTTTCCTGACCTCGGTGTAATTTACCTTCATCGGGCTCTCGCTGGTTCTCCTCGCTGCTTTGTTCATTAAAAGATTTCGTTTCGATCTCCTCCACTGTGGACGACGGCTCTTCTTTACTTGCACTCTCATCTTAAAAGAAAATAAATCGATAGGATTTTTCCCTCCCTTGTCGTTTTCTTTTTTCTTTCTTTTTTACAGCTAAATGTTTTTAGAAAAGCAGAGAGAAAAAAGTCTAACCATTTGTTGTGAGCACTCCAGTCAGGTAATTGGCAGGTCTGAACTGATACGGACTGTTCCTTTGTTGCAGCTCACTCCTCTCCGGTGTGTAAACCTAAACAAGAGAGAATCACCGCTTCTTTGAGAATTGGTAAAATAATTACAAACGAGTAAAACAAAATAAAAGTAAAATCTAAAATTAATAATTTAAAAAAACTTTGAAATAAATATTTTTATTTAAATAAATATTGTGGGAATGTTTGTGAATGATGTGCACATGCTGTTTGTTGTTACACTGCTTTAACATAGAAGACAAATGCCCCCACTGGGACACATTTATCGAATAAAAAGTACACAGAGGAAAGAAAAGAAAGCCACTTGCAGAAAACTTCAGGGAAATATTACAGCTTGTATTATCGCCAGTGTTTCTCAGTTAGGAGTCACTCACTTCAGTAAAAGACGCAGCTATGTGGGGCTCTGATATCTGCTTGCTCTGCAGTTCTCTTTCAGAGGACTGGGCCACGTGCAGACTCATTTTCTGGGAATCAGCCAGACTGCTCTCCTGCATGCCTTTGGAGTCTGAGTCGTTTGGTGACACCGTGTGTGTCAAACCGGAAGGAGTCCGAGGACACACCGAGGACAGAGGCCGGGAGTCTTCCTCCTCCTCCTCCTCCTCTGGTGTTTTGTTTGTCTCCACGTCCACGTCCGGCTCGCCCTCACTGTCCACGCACGGGGACATGGACCGGTAACTTGAGCTCTCGCTTAAAAAATCGGGCGACAAATAACCGGTTCGACACCCATTGTAAACGCTCCTGTTGCCATACAGCTTGGCGATACAGTCAGCGTCTTTAATCACGGGTCTGAACGCGGAGACGTAGCTGATTTTCCGGGGAGGAAGTGTGACCCCCTCCATCGGCCTGCCCTCGTCCCCTGACTTGTCGTCTTCGTTGCGCATAGACTGCGTGCTGGAGCACCGGTCGTTATCAACCAGGCTGTCTTTTGACGTGTTGGTGCTGCGGTCACTGTGCTCAGAAATGTCCATGTCAGTCTGTCTCGGAGGACACAGCAGCTCTACTGGGGGCTTGTGTTGAGTCTGGGGGTACGGAGGCATGGGCAGCGCGCCCGCCGCGGGCCAGAACATGGGGAAGGAGTGATAGGCGCTGTCCTTGGTACCAGGCCACAGGACGCCCGGGAGGCCCGCTTTGCTCTGCTCGCCCGTCATACCGTCTTCTTTCTTCTGGCACAGGCCGAAAGCTGGGAACCCGTACGGATGAGGGAAGAGCGGCGGGGGGATCTTTTGCAGCATCCCAAAGCCTTTGCTGGGCACCGGGATGACCGGGTAGCTGCGGGTGCTCGTCATTCCGCCCCGGTTGTCCTCGCAGCTCAGGATTTTTGCAGGTATCTCGGGTGATTCCCGGGGTCGACTGGGCCCTTGTGACTTTAACGGAGAGCAGGACGTTGATCTGCTGCCCGGCAGCGTCCTCTTGCGACTGCCCCCATTGAACATGGCCTTCACGTCCTCCCACGCGTGTAATATATCTGTCTGGCCGGTTTTATCTGTAAGTTTGAGATGACGCCTCCAAGAATTAAAATTAGCTGCATCTGGCTGCGTGTACTTGGACTCCGGCGTGCGATGTGAGTGAAATATGAATTTATTGGGAGAAAAATACATGTTGCAGTAGAAGCACTTGATGCACTTGGCCCTTGAGCTGTTGTATCTGGCCGGGATGAAGTTGCCTCGACTCCCCCAGGAGCACTCGTGGGACACATCAAAGGCGAAATTTTCTGGAAGTTTAGGAGGCGAATGAGCTCCTATAAACGATTTACAAAGTCTCTCGGCCTCGCGTTTAGTGATCATCCCGCAGCGCCTGGAGGAGATCGGCATGGCCCCGGCTCTACGCAGGATCTCCAGCTGAACAGGGGTGCACTGGACGCAGGTGATCCCCAGCGCCACGCGCCGGTTGTGGATCTCGTTGTAGCTGTAATTCTTCAACAAGGTGTTCGATATCTGTGCAAGGCAAAGTCTCTCCTGGCCATCTATCACCAAAGACACGATGGGTATTCCGTACAGCACCGTTTCCCCGACCTGGTTAGGCTTTAAGTTGGTGCTCGGGTAGGAAAGTTCTTGTTTGGAGCTTGGCGAGGAGCTGGAGTCTCGCCCCGCAGGTATGGAGTCCATCCTTGGAGGCCTGTAAGCTGGAGAGACAACGTTTGATGTAAACGGGAGTCAAATGAATAACAGCATGAAGTTACTTACATATTAATTCTTTACTATGGAGATCAGTTAGAGGCCTGAATTAAAAAAAATGTATAAAGTTGCATGAACGTGACTTTTTTATTTTAGAGATAAATCCTTAAAATAAAAGCAGATCCTTATTAAGTAACTAGGCAATTATTCCATACACAAACTCAACTAAAATGTATTTTATTTGCCTGAAACTTCAGCTTCAGCGTCATTCTGAAAAAAAAATCTTGTTATAGCTATTTTCACGAGTAAGGTGCGCACAAAACGTTAACAATATCCTACAGTCACAAACACAAACTGCATATCTGCAGTCAGAAATCTGTTTCCAAAACTCACCTCTAACGTCCGTGCAGCTCCCCTCTTCGGTGAATGCTAGAGCTGCGATCAAGTGAATGTCGGAGCGAAATCTGTGAGAAATCTGTGTTGAAGGACGTAAAGATGGTTGTTTTAGGAGGAGTTGTCCGTGCAGCACCGCCTCCCTCCTGCTCGCTGTCCTCCTGTTTCTCTCTGCTCCGCTCTCCGTGCGTGCGGACCGTTTGTGTTGCGCCACCAGCAGCAGCAGTGTCCACATGGCAGGCAGACTGTAGTACAGCCCCCCTCTACGACAACGACAGCAATCAAGTGACGGCAAAACTTATGGCAAGGCACTCCCACTCACACAGGCAGTCTGCGTTAACTATGGATTCATGACCAATGAAGATGGTTTGATCTTGAGTGTTTGTTCTTGTCGCAGCCTGAAGGCCTGTATGGACAGGTGTCTCCGAAAGGAGAGACATTATTACGAAAAACTAAACATTCAATTTAGAGCAACCTGTGAGTTATGTTTAAATTAATTATTTTACAAATTTAAAATATATATTACGCTATAGTGTCCGTCATAATGCATATAATTAATTCTTTTGCACTTTCTCAGCGTTATTGAGATTATGCACGGAGGAGGCTGTAGGGGGATTTGGCATTCCGCTAAAACAGCAGGGACCCAGCGACACATTGTTTTGTGCATGGAGTCGGGTCCGCTGATGAATACGCCATGCCGGCCGTCATCATGTGCTAGGTTCCCACGGATGCACCGTTTACAAGCGATTTGGCCCATACACGCGTTATGACAATAAGCAGCTGCTATAAAGGTCAATCTGTGTGATCTGCGCTTAGTGTTTTCCCCAGAGCTGAAAGAAAAGGATCAGGCACAAGAACAATGTGGAGCCCTGCGCCATACGCGACGGTCATTTAACTTTTAAAAGTCAATAAAGGTTTGGGTTAATCATTTTCTTCTGGCACACGCGCAGCGACAGGCACTGATGTAATATTGATGAAGGTAACAGGACACGTCAATGGGGCCAACATTAGAGGCTGTTGGCCCCATTGACTTCATTGGGACAGAGCTGTACAGCGTTTATGACAATTTGTCCGCAATAATCCACTCATTTTAAGAGAGCAAGTTGCACTGTCAAGAGTATAGGTCTATTTAAATAATAATAATAATAATAATAATAATAATAATAATATTCATATAATTGTTTGCTTTATTCAGGTTTTTTTTTAAAGAAAATCTTAGAACATTTTGGTTTGCATTTGGCAGATGACTAATAGTGAATTCATGAATTTCACATGTTTATGTCAGATTATAGTTAGAAATAGAAGTAGAGAATATGTATAAGATTGACTTAATATCTATTTATTCTTTTTTACATTTTAAAATCGACTTTATGAATAAATAAATACATTTAAAAAAATGTGATTCTTAAATGAAAACAAAAATTGGTTTGCCAAGGAAAAAAATGTGAGCAGGCGGTGGTCCAATTTAGTTTGAAAAACTCCTTCTATCGATGATATATTGATCATTAAAGGTCTGTGAAACACATTAACATAAACATCTTTACAGTCGGATAAGTTATACATTTATTGACGGTGAGAGCCAATTCAAAGGCGAGTTGCTTGCTCAAGTGTTAAAAAAAAACCTGCAAATAAACCTTTGAAATTATTAACCACCTACTATCAACTCTACAGATTTATTTGGAGACATATTTTCAGACTGTATGTAACACTCAGACTCACTCCCTGCAGGAAAAGGTGTGTAACAAGTTTGTCTCAACCAAACCGACAGGCGAAGAAATGAAAAAAGCAACCAAAAAAGTCAGTGAGGTCATCATCCGGCTCATGCTTACTCTACCTTTTTGTGCAAGGGAGAACAGCTCATTTAAAATTGTGTCTGCATTAATCACAGTGCTGCATCAAAGTATGATAATCACCTGAACACTCTATTAAAATAAAAGTGCCAGCCCCGGGGAAATCTTACCTTACTCTTTAATTGTTTTGAGGCTTTGATAGGCTTTTTAATCTAAGATTAATTTATGCATTCTTAAATAACTCTACATATGATTAATAAGCTTGAAAATTAAAAGGAGACTGAAGCAATTATAACAAGTGGTTGGTCATCACCTCATTAGATGGTATTAGAAAGATGCAGCTCGTGAGTGTGTGTGTGTTTTCCTGATTGGGTATCACAAAAATTAGCAGAGCAAAATGTGGATAGACTTTTCGATGAAGATCACTGGAAAAAGGGCTGCAGGCTAATTATTCTGGATCTTTCCAGTTTGCTCTCTGTGAGTGAGTGAGTCACAGTGATTTATTAAAAAGACACAGGATTCATCAGTCGTAGCAGCTCAGATAATGATTAAGATCAAGTTTAGGACTGTTAAGATGATTCCACAGTTTTGATCCTGAACAACATCAGCTGTTCGAGAGGCCACCGGAGAGACGCAGTGCAAACAGTGAGACTTACTAAATGGTTGCTAATGTGTAAACAAGACATCACCCTTCTCCTGCTCTGATGTTTATTTGTCTCCTAAAAGCCCACCCCTGGGTCTTGACCCCCACATCCTCCACCGCTAAACGGAACATTTCTTCTCGCAGGAGGTGGTGTGTTATGTGTGTGTGTGTGTGTGTGTGTGTGTGTGTGTGTGTGTGTGTGTGTGTGTGTGTGTGTGTGTGTGTGTGTGTGTGTGTGTGTGTGTGTGTGTGTGTGTGTGTGTGTGTGAGTGTGTGAGTGTGAGGGGGGAGTTCATCACTGCATCAAATGAGGCTGAGCGCAGGGACCCTTTTGTCACAGTCAGGGACTCATCTGCCAATGGTGAGCTGTGAGGTCCTAGGGGAAGGGAGGAACAAAGGTGCTAAAAGGCTGCGTGACAATGAGGGTGCTCCGAGGAGAGCCTTCAAGTGTGGGACACAGGCTGCACGGGACAAGCTGTGCCAATCACTCTGCAATTACTTCTTTTTTTTTTTGTGTGCAATCCAGGGGCCTTGTGTGGGCATTCATGGAGGGATGCAAGGACACGAGCTGCCATGTCTCTCTCAGATTTTCTTGTAATATGGAGCTGACCTGAAACTCATCATGGAAGAAACATATAGTAAATCACCTGGTCGAGGAGAAAACCTGTGACGAATTTAGACCCCTTTTCATGACGGACTCCACACCCATCAGAGAAGAAATTTTACATCAGAGGTTTATTTGTCCCACATTCGACGTGACATACTACTAAAGCATTCACTGAAGATAATGTGTATCATGACTGAGGTTATCAGAAGATCAGAGGACGGAGTTCACAATCTTGATGATGGGGAAACAAGCTTTGTCTTCATCCAACTATGTCAGAAAAATTAATCAATACATCAAAAACAAAAAAAAAAACAAGGTAGCAGCATTTAACTTTAATCTCCCATTTTAGAAAATGTATGATAAACTATACAGAAAATAATCATGTCTGTGCAAAATGGAATAAAATTTGTTTCACACTGTTACGTTCGAGAAAACTCCTCACTTATATAAAATAATAACTAATTGTATTGATTTTATTCTTTACCTCAGAAACAATATTGAAGAAAAAAAATCTCACCAGAAGGTCCCTTATTAACTAATGTATTTAGTTTTTTTTTATTCAGTATTTGATTAAAACAATCAATTAGGACAACAGCGTTTTGCCAAAATAACACAATATGATCAAATTGTAATGATACAATTACAAGGAGAGGCAATATGAAATCATGTTTTTTAATTATTTCCTCTATCTACAACGAAGTTCAAATGAGCACTAATATTACAGCACACAGGCCTCTGCTGTTAATCCATGACAAGAACTCTTAAATTTAATTGTCATTAAAGCGACTGCTTGAGTATTTAGGGACTTTAAGTTTTGTGTGCTCCCACTGTATGCTACAGTGTAATAAAGGAAGATGCAGGAATTTGTCTATATCCAACCTCGAGCAGTTTCAATAGTGTAATGAGGAGTCAAGTGAGAATGGGAATTATCGTAATGATAACAAAGGTCTATGCACCATAGCTTGGGGCTGTATTGTAGGGCATTACCATAAAGATGCGATGTGCTTGTATTGCAGGGTTTTTGTGAGGGAGCAGGCCAAAGCGATAATAACTATTAGTAGATGACAGTGCTTTGTGGGATTCCAGCTGTGGAGCCTAAATTTCCATACAGATAGAATGGCTCTGGGTGGATAATATGTGTATGTGGGGGGAAGGGCTGGGTGACTCCATGGACTCACACATGTACACACATACACACGATCATGGTCTGGAAGCGGCAAATCTCAGAGCTGGACTCAGTGTGGGTGTCCCCAGTAGGGGGGAGGTGTGAGCCTCCAGTTCGAACACCCTGCAGGTCTCTGTGGAGCGACTGTCCACAGTCCTGAAACAGCCCGCTGTTGCTCTGCTGACAGCTTTCAAAGTCGGGAAGTGCAAAGTGTGTTTGTGTGTGTTTGTGTGTGTTTATGTGTGTGCGTGTGAACAGAGAACCAGAGATTTCCATCAAGATCACATGCAGGTGAGGGGGTGTGCAACATATTTGTCAGCACCATGTCTGACAAAAAATAAAAGCCCCCTCTCCTAAAAAACAACCCCTGCATTTTCAAGGTTACAAACTTTCAAAAGCAAACACATCCCAGAAATACACAGTAAATCCAACATGAAGTGGAACCGTTTAAAGCAGGGGTGTCAAACATACGGCCCGCGGGCCGGATCCGGCCCGCCAGGGGGTCCAGCTCGGCCCGCCGGATGACTTTGCTCAGTGTGAAAATTACAGAAAGACATAAATTGCATTTCTATGAGAATATGGAGGTTTATGAGTACAATTTTTTTAATCGATCCAGTAATTGCTTCAAAAACAGCGTAAATGTGACATCTTTACTGGTCTGGCCCACTTGAGATCAAAGTGAGCAGTATGTGGCCCCTTAACTAAAATGAGTTTGACACCCCTGGTTTAAAGGAACAGACCGACATTTAAAACAGAGACTCTCATCAGACCGCTATGACCTGCAGGGCAATAGTCACATGACCAACAGGTTGGTAGTGAAGGATGGTGAGCTAATCTGAGGGCATGTTTACACTGACTGCATATTTTACGATGTTGTTTTAAAATGATTTTTTTACATTACAATAGCAACTATATTTCAGTGTATATTTTATAGGGAAGTTGTTTAATCGCACGAAGGTGCTTGTGCTTCATTATCTGATGTTCTTCAACACTGAATAGAGTTTGTGGAAGTTGTTTTTCAGACTCTAAAGTGAAAGATTCTTTAATGAAAATTCAACTGTATAAATGGTCAAAATCGGTTGTTGTATCTTTGCTGTAATATTCATTAAGAATTTATATTTTGGAGGGAGAGCAACTTGCTAGTCATTTATTGATTTCTCTTGTGATAACTTTTACACCTGACATTCAAATTATAGTGATAAGAGACTGTTTTGTCATCGATAGCCAGAGGTGAAAAAATAAAAATAACTTTTTTCACTTGCTTTACATTTTTTTTTTTTTTTTTTTTACACGCGTCTTCACGTATTAGCGACAAGTTGGCGAGTCATCCGAAAAACAGCCTATTTATCGGTGGACCTTCACCTTGCAGCTGTCCAATGAGTAATCTAGCTCTTTACGATCTTTATGCGAAGCTAAAATAACTGGCTGTAGTTTCATATCTGAAGGACAGACATGGAAGCGGAACTTGAAATAAGAAAGCAAATGTGCGTATTTCCCAAAATGACAAACTATTCCTTTAAGGGTCAAAACTGGAATTGGTTTTACAAAGTAATTAATTCAAGTTGAGCAGCAGCTTGCGAGAGTTTGTTTTATTATGACCCAGAAAGGACATGCAGATGTGAGGAATCAGGGCTCAGAGACAGAAAAAGATGTGCTTTTGGAAGGTAACTGTGATGAATTATCTATGCGAGGAGGTGAGGTTAATAATAGCAATGCATGTGGTGGTGGAAAACTTAAGTCTGCTGTCTCTTGTGTTCTACTTAGTGCGCTGGTGTAAATAAGTACACAAACATCTGTAAACAATGGTGCATGTTTTCTATCAAACAAACACAGCTGTTTTAAAGTGGGCCCCGGAGATGGAGCAGGTAAGAGGGCCGGGATCTGGGGACTGAGCAGCTTTTTTTGGTTGACTTCCAATGCCAGACATGCTGTGTGCGTTTATGTAAGGGCGAGGCTAGCAGGGAGGAGACAAAGATAGTGAGAGCAGAGAGCGTGAGGACACCAATCACCCTGTAATTATCCCCCTGGTGTGTGAACTGCCCAACTCTCTGTCCTTGATAGATTCACCTGACCCAATAACACAACACACAGCCACAGCGGACTGCAGGCACAACAAAGACAACACCATATATCAGCCAGGGATCAGCAATGAGACAATGAACTAACATGTGGGAGCTGTGGTGAAATTAAAGAACTGAAAGACTGAACCAACCCTGTTACAGCTTTCCATTAAAAGCCTGGGAGCTGCTTGACAAATGGCAAACGTGAAGTAATGCAAGATTCAATTTCATTTGATATTAAAGAAACACCCCTTGGCATCACTCTCATGCTCTTTCCCTCTGCTGCTCACGTCACTCTGTTACCTTAGAATGATGCATTAAGCTATTTAAATTAACAGTGGAATGACTTATTCTAATATGGCCGTCCCAAAGAGAGCCTGGGATGCCTGCTGGAGTGGGACATCAGCACCACCTTGAAACCTCAGGCTGAGCAGTGATGCATATCGTTTCTTCCAAAGAGCCCAAACAATCTGGCCGGTACTCCATCCAAAAGACAAACATTCATATAGACATTATGATGTGGCGAGGGTGAATAACACCACTGAGCCTGTCATTACTGGACGACATCATCTCCCCAAGCTGGGTAAATACACGTAGTTTCTGAGGTGGAACAGAAAGAAAAAGAATCAGTAAATACACCAAAGTCCTATAAAGGAAATGACTTCTTTTGGAGTTCGAGGCAGCAAACCAGTCGCCGTGATCTTTATGAACTTCAGCAGCAGCGTGTAAAATATCACATTACCACCTCTCATCCCATCTATGTCTGATATAAAGACGTCTAAATCATTCATACTAAGGCCATGGTCAGCTGAATACAAATGAGGAAACAGTGGGTGCTTCGTCTGTCCCTGGGGGGGTGTACAGAAATAGATCTGAGAAAAGCACAGTTTGATTGATGCTGCTACACTCTGAATAATGATCGGTTCAGAGGTCAAACTACTTCAGTGGCATGCATTATATCATTAATTACAGACATCAATAAACAAAAGGACACTGTCCATATGTTTTAAGTGCGCTTATACCTCCTCTTTTCCCCACTGGATCATTTCACAATCGGTAACTGTTACACTGACCTTAAAAATGCAGAAAAAGA
This sequence comes from Brachyistius frenatus, assembly GCF_029030835.1. NCBI lineage: Eukaryota > Metazoa > Chordata > Actinopteri > Embiotocidae > Brachyistius > Brachyistius frenatus. The sequence continues at coordinate 1,757,480 of NW_027210673.1, forward strand.
CATCTATCGGTTATTGATTGCATTCTGTGAATATCACAGTAGAAAACTGTGGCGTAGTAATTACACGTGATGAGAGAAGCACATTTCGATCTCACAGTTACATATGCAATTAAAATATTATTCATTACCTCTTAAATAAAAGCTTGGTTCTGAAATCCCATTAAATTTAGGATAATTGTGTGTGTTTAATTATAAGCTGTGGCGGGAAGGAAGGAAGTTTCGGAGAAAGTAACAGAATGTGCTGTGACCTAGATAGCAGAGGAGACATTTTGTTTTAAAAGTGACCTTGCTGTGAAACCTCAGCTCAGAATAGCTCAGATTTTCCACATTCTCCGAGTGCACAGACCTATTGCTTCTTCAGTTCTGGTTAAACAGAGCTTCAGCAGGGAATGGGGCCATCAAATCCTCAATTATTGCTGATACAAATCTGAATGGATGAATCTCCACTTTAACACTGGCTACAGCTACAGAGACTGTTTGTTGCAGTTGGATGTGCTGCTGGATTGTTTTATAAGAGCGGAAGAAAAACTACAGATTTTCAGTGGTGGAGCAGATATACCCAAGAACTGTACAATTGAGAGATAATTGTACTTCCCCCGTAAGCTACTTCCGCTTTCCTTCACATGGCGTTGTTCTCACTTCCCTACATTTATGTGACAGCTACGGCTACTAGCTATTTTGGAGATGAAGGAAACAATTCAACATTTTGAGATGGCATATTCATTAAATAAGTGAGCTTTAGAGGTGCTGTTAGGCCAACAAGGCCAGGCTATTTCCAGGCTTTATGCTAAGCTAAGCTAAGCTAAACTAAGCTAAGCGGTTGCTGACTGTAGCTTTATATTTGAAGGAGACCAGGTTTTGTATTTTTATTCTTCACTTGAGTAGCTTTGCATGATTTGCAGTTCCAAAAAAAAAAAAAAAAAACATAACTTTTTATAGTGGACTTTATGCAGCCTGTCAGTTTATCCTCTGTCTGAAGCAGTTTGAGCTCCTGTCTCTTTAAGGTTCCCCTTCCTAAAAGCCCACTCTCCTCTGATCGGCCAGCTTCCACGAACCCAGTGCTTATGACCCCTGTCTCATTCGCTAAAACTCTAAACCTACTAACCAACATAGTTTCTCATTCTTTATTGGAAATGGCAATTTCTCAAATCCATCCGAACCATGTTCAAGCCCGGATTTGATCAAGAATATCAGAGTGACAGTGTGAACATCCGCAGCAACAAAGATTACCTGTTTGGTGAATATCACACTTATTACTTGCTATTTCTGTGACATATTGGTGGATTTAGTCCTTTAAACACAAACTATGTATAGAATGTGTTCTATATATGCTTCTGGTTGGTAAATGTGGGAAATGCACTTTGTAGTTTTGTGCTTTTGGTTTGGTAGACAGACTCCATGCTTTATCTGTGCCTGGAGCTGATGACCATTTAAAGTAATTATTGACGAGCTGACGTCATCTCATTAAGAACTGGACAGTTCCGAGCAGTCTTACAGCTGAGCTCTTTTCTCAAAGTAATTACTTATACATACATTTACTGCATTATTTGAAACTTTGGCCACATTTAATATGAACATCCAACATTGGAACATTTTGTAGCTTAGCCTATGTATGGCATTAAAATACACAAAAGTGATATCAATCTTTTATAACTCTTAGTGAGAACGCAAATAAGCCTATTTCTCAAAAAGGACATTTTATAATACAAAACCATTATCAGTTTATAAAATATGATGCATTATTAAAGATTAAACTCTCTGAGGTCTAGAAAATAATGTACTTTCATCCAACTATAACAAAGTATGTCAATAATTAAAATATGTGCTGCATATTAAGGATGTTGACCTCTTCAAATTAGGTATACAATATTTGCTGATTATAAGGTTACTTAAATAAAAATAATGAAAAAAAATAGCCTACTTTAACTTGAAATGGAGTATATTAAATTGTAGTATTGCTATAGTTTTTAATGCCTCTTCTACCTCTGCATTTTAAAAAAAATATTCTATGGCAGTTTTTTTTTCCACTGACTTTGTGTGGCCCGTTTATAAGTTGATGCGTAGGCTGTCTGCTGCTCTGGCCCAGCATCCCCTGCTGGCTCCCTCAGAGCAGCTTGGCTCGGGCCGGTGGCTTCAACCTGCAGGCAGCCATAGGACAGCCCAAGCGGAGCTGTCTGCCACTCCTGTGCTTCATTAGGAAACAAAATATAAGGTTTCCACTCCATTAGGAATGACTTTAGGAGTGAAAGCACATAAGACGCCGACTCACCTCATCAACAATGCATTGCAATAACGGCTGAGGATGAATGAGAGTGAGCAGAGAGGGGAGAGAGAAAACAGCATTAGCCTGTATACAATGCCTTTACAGCAGAGTGGGAAGGGAAAAAAAATCATTAATGCAATAAAATGTGGTCAGATTAATCAAATGCCTCAAACTCTTATGAAAATATTACAGGGAGAGAATTTTCTATTACATCTAATGGTATCTAATCTAATACTGGCAGTTAAGGGCTTGGGCATCTATTTATTGTGAAACACAATTTAGGAAGTTTAAAGGGAGGCAGTGAAGCATGCATGCAACATAGCCGTCAGGAACACAGGCAGAGATCTTTTGCTGCTATTTTCTTTCCTCCAACTCATAAAAGCTTACCATTAAAGGCTGCAGGTCGCTTGGAGTTTGGGGGGAAGAATACACAGAGGGAAGCCGCAATATGTAATTAGCGTGTCATAATCAAAATGACCCACTCGGACACTTTATGATCAGCAAGACAAAATTACTGCACCACTGGTGGCAATCTGTGGCCATGTGTTAACACCATTAACATAATGAAAATACAAAAATGTTAATAGGCCGCCTCTTCATACGGACGAGGAGCTGAGGCACAATGTTAATTTCACCGTGGCTTTTCCCTAACCTGGAGGTTGTTGGGAAACGCTAAGGAACATACAATGTTTTTGTAAATGGCTCGGTAGAAGAGGGGAAAAAAACTGTTCTTGTGACTTAAAACAATCTGTGAAAAGTATCATTCCCCTGCTGCACATCTCCAGTGAGAGACTCTACTGTATATGGAAGCTCTCATTTTCAATTAAAATCTCATTTACTTGGAAGTTGAAATGAAATCAAGTTGTGAATTAGTACATGAATTTACATACTGGGATGGCTGCCAGTGTGCAGGGAGACTAATTTACCTTAAAGATGGATTTTTCGAAAAGGGATTTCAGTGATGGCATGAGAGCAATGATGCATACGTGAGATCTGAGAAAACATTTACCAACATTCAGCTGCAATGAAAAACTGTATCGTAAGATAGAGCTAGAGAGGAAAAACAAATTTGGTCTCGACTGATACACAGTAGAGAGCTTGTCTTACAGGGAAAAAGAGTTCTTATGAAGTTTTACCAAGAAAAAAAAAATGCTACAAACTTCTGAAACCTTCACATTTGAGGATTGTTTGTTACTGTTAAAGGCTACATCCAAATAGATCACTTAAAAACAAAAAAGACATGTTGAACCTACTTGTACTTAATTATGGTTTTAAAGATATGTATGTTTGTCAAGATATGACAAGTGACAAAGAGGCAGCTCCTCATCATCTGGTGAGGACAAAAGACAGCAGTCACAAACCATTCCTGCCACTCCTCATCAATAAGAAAGCTAACATCCATGGAAGTGCTTGTCCTTGTAATTTGTTAAGTTTTGAAGACACCCACCAACATCTCGCTACACTTGATGGTCTTCCACCCAGATTACACTCCTTCAATCAGCTATCCACTCGGCCTCGGATTGTCCACATTAAATTACTTGCTCATTTCGCAAGGCCTTCTCTGACAAAGCGCCGCAGCTGTTATTGATTCATTCTTTCAATTAAATAAAGCTTTGCTCTCTCCACTCCTTGTAAATACCTAGAGACCCCCTATCCAACACAATATCCATTCTTCTTACACTGCTAACATTATCAGTCTGCACGCAAAATTAATTCCCCCACTATTGCTGAAATAACTATAATTGCAAACTACATTGAGAGAGAAATTGGAAAGGGGTTTTAATATACATTTCCAGGTGTATTCTCCATTTGTTCAAGTCAATAACATTTTTCATTAACATTTGTAATAAAAAAAAGCAAGTTCTGTCCCCTGCTCATTTCCTTTTTAATTCAGAGATGAATTCACAACACTCCCTCCAAACTGCTTTGAGCTCCACTTTTTCATTTAATTTGGTTTAAGACATCCAAATGAGATTAATGTTGGCTATCAACTATAAAACATTTTAATTTACATATTTATCAGTTGAATGAGCCATGACTCACAATAGGTAAGATGTATTAACATGATTGCATGTTGATGCAACACTTTAATATAATAGAAAATCAATATGTGGATGAAAATAGAGCTCGTTTTGTCATTTTAGATATTTATTGAGTTATTTCTTTGATAGACTTAAGTATTTTGCGAGGATTCCTTGAAAATTCCATTTGCTATCTCTGAAACATCACACTGTTATGTGAACAGCTGTATTCTTTTGAAGAGAGATAAAGAAAAAGCAGAGAGACAGTCAGTGTGCAAGGACATACAGGTTTCTTCAGACACGCCAAAAAGAAAAAGAGAGAAGAAGAAGAGAGAGAGAGACCCCCGATCTCTCCCCTCAGCCTTCATTGTTACCCCACTGACTATCCAGCAGGTGGGCTGAAATCAGTGTGGATCGGCCTCAGCTGTACTGAGGTCAGCTCTCCGCTCGTCTGTGCCGGAATTATGGGCTAGCCTTTCGCCCATGGCTCACAGATTTAGCTGTGACCCTGAACACGGCCTCCCCCAGAGGCTGACAAATTTTATCTCCACATTTTTCCAACTTTGCTCAGAAAACTAACCCGACTCGCCAACCCACAGCCAATCCAGATCCACAAGTAGCTTCCCCTAACCTCACATCTCATCTCAGACATAATGGGAAAATCAGACCTCTGTGAACAGGAACCCTTTAAGATTCATGGAAAATGAGGGCATGTGCAGGAATGAGGAGGGACAGCGAGAGCTCACAGCGTTTACTGCAGTAAATTAGTACAAGGACTCAAAGAATTATCAAATAGTAGCCAACAAATTGTCACCTCATTTAGAAAAAGATGTCTAACATTTTTCTAAAATAATTAAAAAATAATTCTGTAATAAATAATATAAAATCCTATTAACTTTGATTATAATTTAGCAATTTTCTTTTTTGCCTTTAAAAACATGTTTTAAAATTTAAATAAATTTGAAAAAAAAAGTTGTGAGAAGTTTTCTTATTTTCAGAATTATATAGCTTATCAATGTCTTAAATCTTACATTAGATAACCTGTTTGATAAATTACCAAAACACAAAAAACAGAGAATATGTCTAGACAATACAGGGACAGTATATCTCCTGACACACAAGGTTTTGATGTAATTAAAGATAAAGTGAAAACTACAATACAGTTATATTAGAAATATGCATATCCATTTGTGGTGAAAATTTCATCTGTAAGATAATCATTATGACAAGTATATTGAGAGTCTTCACACCTGTCCTCCCTCCACAATGTTTAAAAAGTCCTACGCAAAGACAAGGAAGAAGGAAAAAAAATTAGCTAACACAAGAGACCTAATAAATCAGAAAGCTCTTTGCTAGCGGCTGCATGCACATTAGACCACATCTTCAAGATTTTCAGAGCAAACCGTGGAGCAAAACTCCATTACCTCCTGACACAAAATGCAAATGAATCACAACATGGGGTGGGAAGGAATTAAAGACCCTTCTCTAATCAATGACAAACCAGGATGAAACCCTCTCTTCCATGCCTCTGCCATAGGCAAACTTCAAGTCCCCTGAAAACACACACACACACACACACACACACACACACACACACACACACACACACACACACACACACACACACACACATACAAGTGTGCACATATGCGTGCACATGCACAAAGACAGACTCATATGCACACGTTTGGCATGATCTCTCTGGCTATTTTCCAGCTTGACTCTTCCAAATTGGTAGTGGGGACGTGAGTCGACGTGATCTTGTCTGCCGCCATTATCATCTTATGTTTCACTGTATTTCACAAATAGAATCAGATTTTGTCAGGTGGATGGTGCCGGACTCAGGCTGTGAGGTGAAGGGAAGAGCTGTCTCTGTTCGGTTGTGCTCTGCTCTGCTCTGCTCAGACAGATGCACGGGCCTGTGTAAATGACAGGCTGAGCCCGAGGATGTCTGCTGCCTGCCGCACGGCCTGCTACAGCCTGCAGGTGAAGTGTCTGTGGCGCCATATGGAGCAGGGAAAATTAACAACGAGAGGAAATTCTCCACAACAGCGGGAGGTCTTGCTAGTCTCTCCTCCAAACAAAATTTAGAGACGTAGAGAAACAAGAGAGGGGGAGTGATAAAATTAATGGGGTTCAACATTTTAACACAACACCGACGGCAATGTTTGCACAGAAAAACAAGAATTCCCTTTACAGTTTAGTCACATTGCACTCCTGCTTTATAAATCAGTGCCTGGCCTAAGTAGTTTGACCTGTTCTATAAATGTACATTAACCCTGCTGGTGCTCCCTCCCAGGTTCTAGCGTACTCCACAAGCCCAGCACAGTGGCTGTTAGTGCAGGTGAGCTGCCTCCATCCCTGGTGGCTCCTTACGCTTGCTGCCATCATAGCAGAGGTGCCCCCTGTGGAGCCTCTCTTGGTTTGGGTCATTGATTACAAAGAGCCTCCTGGTTTTGTCTGACAGATGTGAATCCATGCTATTTAATTTGGAGAGCTACCCTCAAAGGGACCACCATTAGCTATCCAATCTGACCACAAATAGTGTTCCATTAAGCAGAGAGTTTGAGAAGCTCTGGTGGTGTGTCTCCTGACAGCATGGAGGACGCCTTGGCATATTACACTGAATGTTAAATGCTTGATTGTTCAAACAAAAGGGAGATCTTACTTTAAAGAACGTCTTTGTTTTAGAGATACATAAAGAGTCCTCTCAGCGGGATTCTTCAGGCATATTAGAGCTGAAACTGTCCTTGTTTAGTGTCTAAAGAGGGTGGGGTTGGTAGTTAAAATGTTAATAAGTGCAATTCAGTTTTAATTTAACAGCCTTCTGCATTCCTAATTACTCCACTAGCTGTGAATAAATGAGGAAGAGAGCTCATCTCTTGCCCTCTGCTTTCAACACAAAAACACATTCCTACCATTTCCTATATGGAGCTAAAGAGGACTGCGAGGAAAGTGATCTCAACTTGTCCTCTCTTCATGAACAAAGCACCATGGCTCAGTTAGAGATTTTGGCTATTATTTTCTCAGTAGGCAGAGGCCTTCAAAGCTTTGCGAGAGCTTTTACTGTTTGCGTTGATAAAGTAACAAGACAAGTGTGAAAAGTGCAAGAAAGTAAAACAGATGAGAGAAAATAAAGTGAATGTGATCGTGAAATGCTCTTTCTGAAACATTCAACAATAGGTGTATGCCTCTCTGTGCAGCCATGGAATAGAAGTGTGCATAAATTACTTTATGTAATCATACAATGTAGATTAGCATGATAATGGTGAGTGTTAATAGATGCCAGGAAGGAGGGAGTGACAGCACTTTGAAATGAGACATGCTTGGGGCAGCGGGCTCACACACAGCATTGGGGAATAGCCAGTGAGGCTCTCGTGCCATTACGACAAATGTGAGTGACGGGGAAGAAAGCCACATCAAGCTAGCTGCCTGAAGGCTGCTACAATATTTCCACAAGTCTATAGGCTCCCGGTCTCATGGGGAGCTCTATTAATTGTGAGCAAAATGGTCCACCATTAGATCTAAAGCTTTTAGAGACCAGAGGACATCTTACCCAGCCACCAGGGCCAGATTCAAAAGCTTGCAGAAATAATGCCATCCTAGATCAGCCAAAATATCACAGATATTTTTTTAATATTTTTCCAAGGCTGGGATTAAACCTCTGCTGAAGATATTTTTAGTGGCTGCTTCCTCTGAATTTAGTTTTAGTCTAGAGATATAATTCAAAGTGAGAGAAGTGAATCGGATAAGAGTAATAAAAGTGAAGAGAATATGATCAAAACAGCCATCAGTGAGATGTAAGTAAGCAGATCAGGTGGACCACATGTCTAATCTCCTCGTGGAAAGCCAAGGCGAAGGTCAACCAGCATGATGACAGGGCTTTGAAGAAAGCTCTGCAGTCTCCCCAAAACCTTCATTTCAAACAACATAGTAGCCATTAGTTAATCAGACCAAATATAGCCCCCTATGGAGAAAAGAAAGAGGGGTAACAAGAAGACGGAGAGATAAGAATAGGTCAAGGGCACTTATTTGAAAAGCCCCCCTTGAACGCAGTTGGCACATTCAACAAAAATAACAAGTCTTACTTCCTTTCATCCTCCAAAGCCCCGACAGATCACAGAGCACGGTGGGGGTGCAAGGTGGAAACATAAGGACCTATAGATTTACAGACCAAGCGGGTGTGACCACTCCTGTGAAGTAATCCAAATCAGAATGGCTTTAAGACAACAGCAATTTGATCAACTCTGATCCGGCTTATCCACAGGCCGCCCAGATTTGTACCCATGCATGGCGAGCTAGAGCAGGACTTAAAGCCCTTCTCCGTGGGGTCTTAATGCAACATTAGGAAGTGACAATATATGACATCCTTGTAAAGGTTAATAGATTGCTCTGACAGTTTTGTCAATAACTGATGCAGCCAAGAGACAATTGCCATGGCAACTACCAAAATAAGGTTCACAACACCACTGAAAACTACACAAACCCTTGATGTGAGATATTGAGAGTCAACACAGTTTATCATGTTTAGCATGTTCTTAGACACGCCCGAGTGTATTGCCATTTTCCTTACTGACCTTTAACACATGCACATTCCTTGATAGGACAATGGTCACAGCCTCCTGAGTCTGGGACTATAGAAAATGGGGCTCGTGCTCAGGGAGCCTCCACTGCTGACCTTCTGACAGCCAGGGCTGAGGAGAAAGCTACATTCAGATCTACATTCAGATCTGGGGGTCAACACCACCACATAAGCACTCCGTGGAGAGCATGACTGAAAATTAATTAAAAACGTTAGTGTGCAGTGAATGACGGGCCGCTTTTGTTGGTAGTCTGCATTGACAGAGGAGGGAGGACGGTCCCGTGTCCCTGGTGCTGCAGAGCCCCTGGTGGCCTCAACCATTGTCTCGCTGCCAAGCTCTTGTCTTATCAGCGGCAGCATATCAATGAAGCTGCTGTCTTGTTTGTGCAAATGGTAATTACAACATCCATATTTCTGTGCATTAAAACAATCCCATCTTAGTCAGGAGTAAGGAGGATTTGAGGAGAATGGCGGATATTTAAACAGGCTTTTGGGAGATGTGCCAGCGTAAACAAAGAAATCTCATCTTTGTTTCTACCCATGCAATAAATAGACACACAAATCAGCCACATATACAGTTCAAATGACAATCCAACAATCTCCTGGATAAATCTTCTACAGTCTGCGCTCTTCCCACAGTGATATAGCCGAAAAGATTTAGTGTTCAAAAGCATTTAAGCAGGATGAAGCTCAGAGTTTAATGTGGTCCATCAATCCCATTCACACAGGGCTGCCGCCGCAACATCTGTCCTGTGAGACCATCAGAGTAGTTTAGTGGCATGTTGCAGTTTAAAGGTGCAACAGAAGAGTCAGGTAACAAGGGACAAAATAGTCTCGCCAACTCTCAGTTTTAACTACCCAGGTTCCCTTTGGCCCACACTCATTAAATGCAGAATGCATTTGTCCTTGTAGCTTTTCACACACACGTACACACACACGTACACACACACACACACACACACACACACACACACACACACACACACACACACACACACACACACACACACACACACACACACACACACACACACACACACACACACACACACACACACACAAACACACAAACACACAGTTGTTCACAATTCAACACATCCAAAGGCAATGGCCATTAGGTGTAAATGGATGGTGTTCTGCCCAAGTCTCAGCTGAGCGCATGTTTCAGGAGAAAAGCAAATGCAAAGGCTAACAGATCCATTAAACTCCATCCAACAACACCGGAACCTCTCTCCACCACAAAGACGATTACTTTGGCAAAATAACATAGCGATGAGGCTCAGTCAAAATATCTCAACAGAAGAATGTAAACGCTGTTTGGTACAACAGGAAATTCTCTATTCCAGCAATTATTAACTTCTATTCTACCCAACGGAGGGAGGCACACAAAGAGAAGACAAGGAAGTGGGTGGAACATTTTTGTTGGAGAACCAAACCCTTGATTCATCAGTTAGTCAATCAGACAAAATTTTGATAATCAGATAAATGTTTTAATAATTTTCAAGTAGATATGCCAATGATTATCTGGTTCCAACATCTCGTATGCAAATATCAACTGCATTTCCCTGATTTTTATGATTGTAGAGTAAATTCTTCAGGTTTTAAACTGTTGTTTGGACAAATATGACATGTGAAGATCCTGTCTTGGGTTCTGGGAAAATATTATTTGCATTTTCACTTAATGATAATTAATCAAACAAATAATCAGCAGATTAATTCATATAGAAAACAAACTGTTAGTTACAGCCCTATTTCATTGTGCAGATTATTTTTCTATGGACAAAACAAAGAAAGGAGTAATGGAACTGGATTCATGAATTATTCATCAGGACACTAAAGAGGGCCATCAGACTCAAGTGCCAATGACAGCACTGATACCACATTAATGCTTTAAGAAGGATAGACATACCGTAGAATAAATGGGACTTTAAGACTTTAGACAAGTTACAGCACATACAGATGCTGAATCAATTTAATGGTCAAACAAATTCAAACTAAAGACTGCTATTGTAAAGTTATTCAGAAATTAAGAAAATAAAGTAAAACTTACACAGGCAGACAGTAAAGGAGAGGTTGACATCTTTTCAAGTCTGTTTTAATGCAACACTCACACTCCCAAAGGTGCATGGAAACAGGTGTTTCTCACTGCAGATGTCACTTCGGTCAATAAAAGAAATCCCTTGTTAATAGGATTCCAGTGTAAGTGATGAGATCAAAACCCATAGTCCTCTTTTTGTGTAAAAGTATGTCATGGAATTCAGTTGAAGCCAAGGTTTTGGCAGTACGAGTTAAACAAATCAAGAGGGCACTGTTTAGGCTGCAGCCTTTTTAATTACATATTTTTCTTACTGCCTCTCCACCACTGGACAGGTCCTTTTACCACAGACTGCTTTTAAAGTGCTATTCTAATGAAAACAGTGGAGCACTTAGAGTCCAATAAACCCATCTCAGATAACTGTAGATGTGCGTAAAAAGAACTAATAAACAAGACAATAATATCTTTTGGATGGCACAATAAAAACAGAGGTGAAAGAGTGCTCTGTGGCAGACTTTAGGGCAGGCTGCAGGGTCAAAGGAGTTGTGGTAAGCTCAATAGCCACAGTCAAGTGACTCAATTACCACATTTGCTCTTTGTGTTGACCCCTCAATTAGTGTGGAACTGTAACAATCTGCCCACCAAATACAGTCATTCATCACCAACTGCCCAATCCACCAGCCTGCTTCTCTGAGCCACCTCGCTGGAGAAGAGGGCAGGCAGAGGTCAAATTAAAGTCTGGCCTCTGTAACTACCCTCCTTAATATCCTCTGTTCAACAGGATGAACTCTGATAAGTCCACAGTCATTACACAACATGCCATTAGGCATTAAGGCAACACGGAGTAGAGATGGCTGCATGATTGTCGAGACGCAGCACTGTTTGTAAAGGATTTTCCATCATTCGCTGTCTGATGGGAACAAAACGGCTCATACAGACTTACTCCATGTTTTTCAGTAACAAGGAAGCGCTCCAGCGTTGAAATCTGTTTTCATTTATTTTATTTCATATTTATAAATCAGTCAATTTGCACTCCTAGATATTTATGCACTTATTCTTTCTTGTTTTGTTTATTTAGCACAAGTTTTATTTTTCTCACTTTGAATGGTCACTGTGTATGTATGTATGTATGAGAAACCTTATTTGGCAGTGAATCTGATTCTGGGTTTTGATGTTCTACAAAAGACGTTGGCCTTAAAAAAGTCGGTAATTGTATGAAGTTCCTGACTATGTTAATGTTTTAAGTTAGCTGTTTCTTGATAGGCGGTTCAGAACAGTTGCAATCTAGTTGAACGGAGGACATTTTAGCTCACAATGCCATTGTACTGACCTTATTTGGACAATTCAAAACACATCTTTAGTGCAGCTAATGGCAACACAAACTGTACCAAATACATTCCCAAATTTCCTTGTTTGTTACAATAGAGGTAGACACAATAGCCTTCTGGTAAAATGCTGCCCTCTATTTGTTTGGAGTGTGGAGTATGAATTTGGTCAATAACTTATATACAGTATAGGTCCTTCAAAGCAGAGTGCGTCATCAGGACTAACAGTACCCAAGCTGGCAATTAGCGCTGGAAGTTAAGAGACAAAACCAGAAAGGGAACAAATGAAAAAAAAAAGAAGGGGGCATGAGTTCACGAGGTTTAAAAATGTGCAGGTAATCTGCAGGTTAGTAACTAAATGTGCACCTTCCCTCTCAAAGGTAATGAACAATGTTTAAAAGGAGTGCGGTAAGTAAGGGTAATGTAAAAGTAACTAAGAGAGCGATAGCACAGATATCCAGATAAGGTCTAAGCGGGTGTTATGTGGGTGGCTGTTGCCCCACCGGCTCCTGCCATGCATGACCATTCAGCGAAGCTCCGAGCTCTTGGTTTTACTGTCATCACTGGCCCTCAGAGCCACGTTCCTATTACCCCTCTCCTGCTGTGGTTAGGGTTGCAGGCACAGTAAAAGCGAAGCAGTGATGATTTAATTATGACACTGGTTCATTCAGTCACCCAGGTTAGGTTTCCAGTCAAGGGTGAATTGATATGAGCTAAGTTTGGTTTACGTTTTCAAGAGCACATGTTGGATTCCAAGCAAATAGTCAAATAGTCAATAGTCAATAGCCAGAGGGTGAGGGGCATCCAGGGGGAATATGTCCCATCAGCCCCACAGTTCCACTCAGCTCTGTGTAGCAAGGCCTGTCGCTTCGCTCTCACAGGCCTAGTTTATTCATGATAGATAACTATCCACTGTCCTGTTGCCTGCACCGGTTCATCTCCTGCTTGGCAAAGTGACTGATGCACCTCACTCTGGGGGATTCAGTTACTCTTAAAACTGCTTCACAAGTCCCTGACTGACTGCTTTGATTAATGGCCGAAGTCTGCACCTGAGTATCATAACTGATATTCATCTCAACCTGGTGCTTACTTAACCCCTGATCTCATCATGGAAAAATGTTGCTAACCTGAGTAGCTGCCTGTCTTTTGTTTCACAAAGCAAATCCCTCCCCACACAATTGTTCAGCCTGTGATGACTCCAAGGTCCTTCTCTTCACTTTTTAGTTGATGGCTTGCTCTTCCTTTGGACTACAATCAATACCTTTTAAGCAAAATTTGCATTTCATAATTAAAGCAAGAGAGAGATATCAGTTTAGAGCCATTATGCACCAGGCCTTATGGTGTCTGACATTTAGTTGTGATTACACCACTGCCTGTATATTGTCATGGAAGTCATTAGACTGCTGTCATCTCAACATGTTTTCCTGGCCTCATTAACACTGCTTTCATACTGAAATGAGACTGGGACCTATAAGCTGAAATTTGTTGAAAAACAAAATTTTACTCTGTTGATTTTTCTGAAGAATTATTTTTGATGAAGTGTTTTTATACCTCGTAGTAGCTATTTTGGTGTGTCTATCGCTTTGGTCCTGAGTAAAATAAATCAAGTACTACTAAATTGATCGTGATAAAGTTTAGTCAAGTGTGTGTGCATGTATGGTCTACAGATGATGGTTCCTACTGACACTGAATATTTCCTGACTTTTCCTCCTTTTCCACACAGAGAGATCAAAACTTCACAACATCCAGTAGTTTTGTTTGACCATACCCAAGAAACTGGATTTCCATCAGCCATATCTATATTTTGTGTTTGGTGCTAATTAAGAAATGTTAGTGCACTATGATGCTAATATTTGATGGTGAACATGGCAAACAATCCCTGCCAAACATCACTGGTTCTGCAATGCCACCTAATATTTAATCCAAGTCAACTTTGAAGGCTGCAAACAGTCTACAGCAAAACTCTTCACAGTGGTTTACAGTTAAACAGGAATTTAGAAATTACAAAATGATTATCAGAGGAAAAAAGGAGATATACACCATTCACTTTACTGGTAATTTACCAGTGGTGTGCTCTTGCATGTACTGTATTTGATTGGCCCACACAGGACTTTGTGTTGCATTGTGTAAAAAGTTGATCGAGGTTTAACTTTATCAGATGACACTTCAGTGTTTGCCCACAGCCCTCTGCTGTATTGACAGATTGGCTGCATTCGGCAAAACAACAGGGCCGTGTTTTTTCACACTTTCTTTTGGTCTTAAAGTGGCTTTAGTTTTGTTTCTCTAGGGTGTACAGGGGATGCAGAAATCGCAAGGCCACATGAAACAGAGCTGTAGTGACCCTGATCCACGAGACTGTGTCCCAGTCTGCAGCATCTTATTTACATTCAAGCCTGGGCTGCAGTCAACACTCGGACATCAACTATTCATGGTGTTTTATACAGCACCCATCAGACGGCAGCCACAACCCCGGCTGAAACCAAGGGCCGTGTTACAAATCCAGGCACCAGGATAAAGAAGCTAGTTCTAAGTTTTCTGCTTCATGTGGCCACTGTTGTAATCTTTTTCTTTAGTGGAGCCCTTTGAGGCATCCTTTGCAGTGTCGGGCTATAAATAAATAAAAGCTGACTTACCTTTACTGGAAAGGAACACCATCTGCTCAACATTTATGGACTATACACACCACTCTGTTCAACACCTCTTCAACAAAAGCTGTTGTCTCACACTAACCTGTGAAAGAGAAAGCAGAAAACATACATCAAGAGCTTGACACGAATGCCAGACTGGGAAATAACGTTTAAGTAGCAGAGTGGTTCCTGAATGATTGAATTTCCTTGATAAATGTTCACTTGAAACTAACTTGTAAAATCAAGGAACACATTTGTTTCATCAACTAAAGCCACAACAGTACATATTTGTCTAGAAGCAGTCGTACTCCCTTAGTGGTTTTGTGTTGTTGCTTTAATTAAAAAGACAGATGAGTGAGCGTATTTGTGTGTATTCAAACAGTCTCTTTCTCTGTGTAACTGCGCGCGGTCCTGCCTGGTAGATACACAGAGAAAAGCCCAATAGACCACCTGGCAGACTTATTTTCTGGGAAAGCAATCTAATATGATATCCCACATGACACGCTCCACACAAATAACCCATGCGTAGCGGTCAGCCTGGTTGGGTTTCTTTACAGGAGTCGCTGCATGTACATGAGGTGGAGCACAAAACAAATTATAAAAGTAGGTAAATGGCCACAAGGCTGGGACTCTGCTACACCAAACACGCTGTCGCATACCTGCCGCACACAGTGGAAACATCCCACGCAAGCTACGTTGCTGTTCATAATCAATTCAGTGGGATTAGTTAAAAGTGGAGGACAAAACACAAACAAATCAGGTGGCGTCTTCTCAAACAGCACCGTAAAGACATAGAGCAGCAGAGCATATAGATTTTCCACAGGGCTCAATTGTGTGAGAAGTTGTTGGGCTTGCATTATTGACTTTCTCAGTATGGTGGAACCGTGGTAGTTAGGTGTCTTTCCTCAACTCTAATTATAGTGTCATAAACAGGAGAGACCATTAATGAAAACCACTCATGGCTTTAAAACCGCAGATAGGATTTGGAGAGATGCTGAGAGAGGTCTTAGAGCAGTCATGGTATCAATCACTGCAAACTACTGCTCTGTTGAGTAACGAGCATGAGAGGTGGTCAATAAGTCAGCCGAAGAGTTAACAGACTGTAATAGAGACACAGTGGAGGATGGGAAACAGAGGTATTTGACCTGAGACTGCTTGTCATGTTTGTGAGGCCGTGGTCATGCATCATCCAGGAGAAAAAGTCACTCTGCCATGTGCTTGTCTGCAAAAATCAATATCATACAATATCACTGTGACGTGTACAGTATCTCCTACAATACCATGATCAGAATAAGTCCTCTGAATGATCTGCTTTTAGATTTTCTTTTTGGATGATGGGGTACTGAACCTAGGAGTTTTTCCTTTTATGCTGTAAAATAACTGTTTTGAAAAATTGTATGTAACTAAGAAAATTTACAAAGGCCAAGGTGTATGATTGAAATGCCAAAGACACCCCCCCCCCCCAAAAAACAAAAAACAAAAAACAAAAAAACCATCTGAACAGCAAAAGCAGGTCACCTCAAGTTCAGGTGCTACAAGAGGCGGAAGATCGATACAACATTTGGTGTACAATAAAAACATAATACGAGCGAGATAAAGCTGATGGACACTCCTGTGACAGATTTGTTAGGTTTGAATCGTTTCATCTGATTTTGACAGAGGCTGTTAAGAGCAGAATCGTGAAAACAAGATCCTTAAACTGGTACTATGGGACAAGAAGGATACTGAATTGTTCAGATTTAAATGTCTTTCAATTTTTCTTTATATCTCTAGAAACTATTTGGTCCATCACAAAAAAGTGGTGCCTGTGGTGAGTTTTAAGTCTCCAGCTTTTGGTTAAAGGCTGTTTTATAGGAAAAGAGCCATTTCTGAATGTACTTCTTTTACATATAAGAAAATAGACGCCAATCAAAAGAAATGCCAAATTTGCACCATTCATAACTACATCTGTATCACATTTAGAAAATAACAAGAAAGTCATTTGTCAGTGACGAGGTATAAAAATTGTGACGGAGTCTTTGTTCTTGAATTCAGAACTTGTATTGCTGCTTTGCTAGTTATTTTTTCCTAGCTCTTATTGCAGGGGTGTAGCTAAGATTCTGGGCCCTATATATAGTCTCTGTGGGCCACTTTCCACTAAAGTCAGCCACTAATAAACTGTTTATACCACATTTAAAAAGTAATAATAACGTGTGATATGTGCTTAAATTGCAACACATTTTCTTGGCATTTCACTTTCCATTCCAGGATTTTCAAGGGCCCTCCCGTCATTGGGGCTCTGGGTTGGTATCACTTTGCTGACAACCCAGGAGGACATGCAGAAATCACCATTGTGATCCGTCCCCAGTTTTCTAAGTTTCCTATTTTTGTAAATTTTATTGATATAACCCAATATTATAAATTTGCTTTTAGGGATGTTAAAAACTGGGAGAAAAAAACCCATCATGGAACAATGGAAGAAACTTTAGAACATGTAACAGAAAAAGATCACTCTTCCAGGACAGACAAACAGTTGATGTAGCATGTTCAGAATAGACTAAAATAGCTTAATTATATTATGTAGAATCAGGATAACAATAATAGACTGTGAATATTCAGTTCAGTGCAAAAGTTTTAAGTAAAAACTGAAATGCAGGACCATTAAATGTATTTACTACAGTGCCATTCCATTAGGGTATTTCCAGGTTTTTTTCTTCCTGTTTGAGAGTTTGAGCACCTCTTCCACTGATGCTGTGGCAGGCAGCACGTCTACATGCATTTACAATATGATGGCCGCAGTAAAGCCATTTTGATTTTCTAGAGTGAGAGGCAATAAAATGTAATTACAACATGTTTTACTATTAACTTCAAGATGGAGTCCCAACAGCCAAAGCAATTTCATGCTGCCTGTAAAAACAGTATCCAAGAAGAAAGAAAAGCAGAGTCATGGTTGAGTGGGAGAGAGTGTGAGCGAGGCATTGATAGCCCTCCATGGGCTAACCACACATCAGACCACACACTAGCACTGTAGGCCTAAACTAGACAAATCTATCTCAGACACATATTAGATAAATATTTATATGCAATAAACTGTATCAATAAATCCCTTGGGGAGGCGAAGCAATTCCACAGTATGTCAATAACTGATCTCACCAGCAGATAATCATTTTTCTCTCAATGGTGGAGCTTGATATGACGTCGATACATGCTGTCAGAGTTCATTTTGGCTGTAGCAGTTAGAAAGAGCATCACTGAGAGGATATGGCAGCTTTCTATTCAGCCTCCATTGATTGGGAGGCTGTGTGTTAGTGGGGGGAGAAGAACAGGCTGTCATGTCTTATGTCTTATGCTGTGCGCTATATAAAGCTGTGTGGAAGGTCTGCAGCTCCATTTGACTGCAGCGTTAGAGGGGACACTGGGGAGTCAGGCCTTTTAATTGTCTCCCTGAGACCTGGCTGCATACAAGTAGCCATGATACAAAGGGGGGGAGAGCAAAGGAGGGTTCACGGGTCTGAAATGGCAATTGCACAACAGTACTCTGATACGATGAACATATACAATCAGTCAGGATAAAGATCTCACCCTTGGCGGCATGAAAGGGGGAAGTGAGCAGCGCTCAGGAAAAATCAATACAGAACCGCTCATTTTGGAGGGACATGTGTGTCACAGTCAATAGGAGTTAATAGGCTGGGTTGTTCAGTGAAGACAGGCGGCTTGGGAGAGCAGCCCACTCTGACAGCTTAATACATACTCAATGGCAAGCTGGCTGCATGTAACAGTCACTATGGACACATCAAGTGAGGAGTGGAACCTGATGGGCGCAGGCAAAAGTTAATTATAGAATAGAGCTGAAGGTCTTACACACAGAACTACAGAATTACCCATCCAGTAATCATAACAGACAGATGGAGCTGACCCACGGTACAGACCACACACATCTACTCATTATTATTAACAATGACTGGAATACACACTGTGGAGCAAAGTTTGCTGACAGCTACTGCTCTGATAGACATTTTTCAACCATTCATACTGTCGTGTTAAAAAAAAAAGGATTTTAGCATCATCTGACTGCAGAGGTTTTCATTTGTATTTGTACATATAAATATTTAATAATAGGATAATGGGGAATCAAAAAGCTAATATGAATAATTAACTGAAGACACTAAATCATCAATTTATAGCAATTTACATCAAAGGGATTTTTATTTTTAAAACAACAACTCTGATTTTGTTCTATTTCTTCATGTTAAAATGATCAAGAATTTGTATATGACAGCATTTTAATATACTTTGATACGGTTATATAATTTTGTTTAAAAATGCAACACAGCTGTGGTTTGTTTCAAAAGCAACATTACAACAAACACTGACAAATAGAGATTTCATTGTTTTTGACAAATTAGCATTTACTATTTAGCTTTTTTGTAAGGTTTTTTGGGGGTTTTTGGTCCCGTAGAGACAGACAGGAAGTGTGGTAAAAAAAATTTAAAAAAAAGAGAACAGCGATGGCATGCAGCAAAGGTTTGAGTGTCTGGGAGTCAAACTGGGGGCAATTGTATAAGGCATATACTAGTAGCCCATTGAAACGTCCATAAACATGACCATATATATGAAGATTACAACAGCAAACATGACATTGAGACTTCTTCAGTTTGGACCTGCATCACACTGTCTCAGATGACTCTACATAGGCAGTTCACTGTGTTTCAGTGAACACACAGGGATGCAAAGGCAACAGATAACAGCTAAAGTATACCCCTGTATCAGATCTCTTCGCTGCTCTAATTAATCAGCGTTCACCAACATCTCATCACAGGTTAATTGGCTCTGAGGATGGGTGTGGGACCTTGTGGTAAAACAAACCGAAACACATTTTCCAGATGTATTTTGCCGTCAGTTGAATGAGATCTATACGCAGGGATATGGCTAATAATAACTTAATTAATTGGGGTCTTCAGGTCATGCCGTTTGGATACATAAAGAAGGATTGTCCTCTTAATTAGTACCCAGTAAAACCTAATTTGGATTATCATCATCTCTTAATTTTATCCAGCTAATTAATAATTAATCAGAATTTCAGAATGCAGAAGACTATCTGCTACATTTGTATTTGACAAACGACAGGAAAACGGCAACTAATGGATTCATTCAAAGACACAATATGAGTCTGTGCCATTCTTTTGGTAAATAATCCTTGTTAGGACTGTCATCACAACAACACAGTGGGTTTTACATTAAATATGAGAATCAAACTCAGTTTTATCGTTCGTTAATGGTTTAGGGAAGGAAAGGCGAAGCAGTCAAACTGTACTAAGAAAGAGTGAGAAGAGAAGGGAAAGGGTTTTGCCTCCAATTGACATTTCAATAAGTGGAACAGAGCGCTAGCAATCCATTCCCAACTTTTCTGAAACAATTATTGAGATGGTACCTCCAGGCGATGTATGTTCCTGGTCCCTGGAGTCCTGCTGGCTGAAACAGTAATTGACTAAATTGTAGAACACATCAGGGCCATTTACAAATTTGCCAAAAATGAATCGTTTAAAATGAAATGAGGGTGACTCTCAAATTAGCAAGGAGTATGATTGAGATGTGGCTCTGGGAATTAAGGAACATGATTTAGAGCTTGGCAGAAAGGAGCATCTGTGAATAGTCCAGTGTTACTCACCACCCTGTTCTGACTCGTAGTTAAATATTACTGTAGTTTAACAGAGGTTCAGTAAAACATGACAATTCATATGTTGGATGTATAAGATAAGAGAAACAGAGACAGCTAGACAGACAGAGAGAGATCGAGAGATAGAGACAGATAGACAGAGACAGACAGACAGACAGACAGACAGACCAATAGAGACAGACAGAGACAGACAGACATTGCATAATTTACACATGCATACACATACATGCACAACTTTATATTCATAAACAAACACTTTTCCTTTCTCTGCCTGTGTTGTGTTCATTTTACTTTCTCCAGCTTTTTGTAATGCAGTCTTATACTGACATCAACTGTGTGATTGACTAGACATTAAAGTGAAAAACAAAGCAAAACAAATAATAAAAACCGCTGAGCTGTAACGCCGAGCCAAAAAACTGTAGAGGAATGTAACATTCAACCACGCACTACATTGTAGGAGGAAGTGACTTCAGGCTTGAGAAATTTGAGCCTGTAAAACACTTTCTTAGCTAAAAATAATAATTTTTCTCAGAGCATCGTGATAAATCACACAACACACAACTCATTGGTTTAAACATATTGCGCTGGAAGGTGTTTGGGAAAGTGATCTTAGCTACATTTTACAAGGTGTACTCATTTCTGAAAAACACCAGTGAATTACTCTGACTGTTGAGGGCCTGACAGATTTGATTGATTGTTGCACAGACACTGTGTTGATTGTTGCCTGTTGTGCCATTCCTGTGGCTCCCAGCAGCCACTGCTTTTATCTCACCCGGACTAAACTCCTCCAACCAGTGATGAGTAATTACTAAGTTCATTAGCCACGCTAGTGGCCTAGAGATTTATTAAAGCAAAATTTGTCATCAACTCTCTCCGCCGCTTTTGAACATCTTAACTGACTACATTTGGCATTTAAATAGGCAATTATTACCTCTCTGTAAATGACTTTACAGGTGAAACAACCAGGATAAGCAATTTCAGAAAATGGGATTAAATTAAAAACACGAATAAAGTGACCAGTGCCAAGAGTCCTGGATGATCACCAATGTCGTTGGGTTTCAGGGGAAATTGTGGGATTAGTTATTGTCATACAAAGGGAGGTACAAAAATATCAGATCACCTCATAAACTCTTTGAAATCAATTAATAAGATAACACATTTTCACATTTGTAAGTAGTCCCCTTGAGCAATGAGCTGTTTGCTCAACATCTGATTTAAATATGTTTGTACATTGGTTCAGGTAACTTTCTCTCCTATTGAGCATAAATAAAATAATAAATAGCAGGACTATGAATAACAGCTATTATTGGTGGTTATTTATTTAGTCACTGAAAAGAAAAGAAATTGTGAAAAAAAAATACCCATTAAAGTAAATCCAGACAGCCCAAAGCCTTCAAATATGTAGAATCCAGTCCTAAAATCCAAAATATAACATTTTAAATTATATAAAACAGAGACGCAAATGCTTACGTTAACAATGATGAGGCCAGCACATTTACATTTTTGCTTGATATTTGACTGTTGACTCAAAGAATAATTTTTTTTGAAGCAGTCAGTTGTATCAGGAACAATTTGCTGCTGTCCATTACAAACATTAACAGTGGGATAAATATTTAAAGCCAATCAAACTAGAGGAGAACATTTTTTCTTAAATATTTTGGCTGGAGAAACTGTCGATCTGTGGTTTGTGTAGCTTTAAAACATTTGAGGAAAATTATATCAACATAACCTGATGTCAGGATATTTATTTTGAAATAATATTTGTAAAACAAATACAAAAATTTAATTAAGTTTAATTCTCCTATTTGAACTGGAGCAAAAATGTGTTAAAAATAAGCTACTGCTGAAAAGAATGAAAATGAACACATGTATGTATATATATATATATATATATATATATATATATATATAAATGACAAAAGCCTTCCTTCAATGAGACCGCTCCTTCATAACTGCTGTGAAGTGAAACAGCCACAAGCTATCTTACTACAATGTCCAAGTAATTTTTCTTTAATAGGAAAATTGTTACTTATTGATCTGCACTTTGTAAAGCCTTCCAGCAATGCTCCAATCACCACAGCTGTCAAAACCATGGAAATACACTCTGCTCCTTTGCGATTTGATGGCACACTGATTCCCATTACTGGCACATTTCCAATGTTAATTACCTTCAACATAACAGCATCTCCCTCAAAAGAGTCTCGTGCAGACCACTCGTGTCCCACTTGAGGACAGCGGATGGCAAGAGTGATAGGGCGAGTGCGTAGGTATCGCGCTTTGCCTGTCTAGAGCTCGTATTGAATCTGTGCGCCACTGAGTCTGGCCATTAGGCACCATGATGGGCTTTTCTTTTCCAGACCATTTCCCATGGTCAAAATAGCATAAAAACACCATTTTGGTTCAATAGCAAAGACTTCAACTGAATAATCACAAGGGTGAAACTGTAACTATTACAGAGGCACCTCTGGGATAACCATACATAACTGGGGTGTCAAAAACACTGTAGGTTTTCTGGAGGGCAAAGTGTTTAAAGTGTATGCTGTTGGCTCTTGCTCCAACATCTGCTTTTAATTACTCAATTAGCGCAATCATTTAGTCTCCTTGACATTCATCCAAATGGCAAATCATAGCCGGAAGTTGTTCTGTTTAAACAGAGCGTTAAGAGGAGTCATGAAAAATGCATACACGATAATGTATATGGATACTTAACTAATTGAACCAATTAAAGGGAGGGAACCGGTTTGAGTGAGAACAGCGGCGGCTTCGCCCTCCGGGAAGAAGCTTTGACACCTCTGATCTACAGCCTCCCCTCTGCCTATTCACAAACCTGAGCCTGAGGTCATATTTCACAGACAAAAGGTTTTTGACTTCAGTCATAGAGCAACAATGAACACAAAAAAAACTAAACGCCATGCAGATTGAAGGCTGCATAAAGAATCAGAGGAGCCATACACGGTAATAGCACATCCCGATTCTTAAGAAAACTTATATGGTATTTATTTATTTATTTATTTAATGTACCCCAAACTTTTTAGACCATGTGCCAAACATTTTCACAAGTACCACTCCCACTGCAGATAACAAGTTTTTTTAAAAAAAAATGTGATATAACACAATTTAACCAGGCTACTGTGTAAAAATAAAAGTACATTTATTAGGAATGTCTGAAAACCAAGCAGCAGGTGGAGGCACATAGAAACAGCTGGTTTTTGTTGTTGTTGTTGTTGTTTTTAACCTTGTGGCCATTTCATAATTCCACTCCTACAGCATGATAAAAATCAATGACAGAGGAGTCAGAATTCAACTGTGTCAATCTAACGTTAGCACTGTGCTATGTCAGATGACACCCTGCATAACTAAGCAAAGGAAGAAAAATTCTAAAATATTTAAATCGTCAACAACAAATTTTTAGATCATTGTAATGTGATGTGTATGTGTAATAACTGTGTGTAACACAATTACATTAAATCATACTTTTTGGACTTTGGCCAGATGGAGTGTAACTGACAGGCCTTTCAGCAAACTGTGGTACACCTACCACAGTTTGGGAATCACTGATTTAAAATATTGAACCTGTCCTCAGAAAATGCAGAAAAAACATTTACTGGGTTTGTTCATGCATATACAAATTGAAATTCGGTCTTCATCTCAAAAGGATTCAAAGCCATTGACAACACTGTGTTGAGATCCCTCTGAGTGTGAAACTGTGACGTGCCTATTAAAGAAATCCTCCCTTTGTTTGTACTGCCATGACTTTAGTTTGTGTATCAAAGTGAGAGCTGTCTGTGATGTTAATGTAGGTATATTTCAGCGCAGACATACCAACAGATCAACCTCAGGGTTAAATGAATATCTGCTTGGTTTAAGATGAGCTAGCTTACCTCCTCCCAAAGTTAAACCAATGCACCCCCCACCACAAAAAAAGAATGATTGTACCCCTGCGGTGGTGATTTCCTGCATGCTATGGATGCATAAATAAACATAGGCATAAATACACAGAGGACACTGACTGGGACTCGCTGGCCAAGTGGGGCAGCTGTTATTAAAAGGGCTATTTATCACTGTCACCCCTCTCAGGTTCCATCCCTCCCTGCCCTCCAGCGATGTCACTAGGCCGCACAGGAACAATGTGGCTCATCCAACCAAACCTACCCCTTCGATCACATACACAGACCCATGCAAACACACACACACAAACGTTTTGGTCACAGTTATTCATACACAAAGTAAATATGTATAGCTTTATCTGCTTGTATATGCATACACTAGCATCACCTGCATGTTTGATGACTTGGTTGAAACAAACACAAGAACCTTGTTTCTCTTTCGATTTCAGTCAAATATCTACAACACAGCTACGCTGCACACACCGTTCATTTTCTGCTCTGTTACTTTATTGATCGTGGCCACAATTATCCACTTTTCTGAAGCACTGCATTAAGTGAATTCCCCCTTTGTTGGACAATAAGTACAGAAGGTTGGTTAAGTCATGCTATTCCTCAGCCTAAGGGGACAGACTACTTCCCTTGCACCCTCATCATCATTAGCAAGCCCAGATAAAAAACACACCTCAATTAGTCCTCCTTGAGTGTGGGATGCACGTCAAATAAGGCAGGTGCTTTCAACTGAACCACGCCACACCTTCACTTACAGCAGCTCACATCATGTCCAAGCTGCCAAAGATGATCGAACAGTTACGCACTTCAAAAACGTTTCAGCGAGCAAAGGGAGCCTTTAATTAAAATATAGCCCTGATTTTCAGCCTGAGTCTCGCAGAGAAAGTTGGAAAAGAATATTTGTGAACAAAAGACACTCGGGTAGAAAACCAATAGCCATAGACAATAAATCAGCAACTTTAAAAGCACTTGCCTCTAGCATTTAAATTTTCACACTGGCCTGAATACATAATATGCAAACCAAACTTGCATAAGAAAACAGGTGCATTAATACATATCTAAAATATACATTAAGGCAGCAGCTAATGCTTATTTTCAATACTCATTAAATGTCTTTGACCAAAAGTTCAAAACTCCAAAGCTTTTCCTTTTGCAGTGGTATACAAAGAGAAGCAGCAAATGCAACCAAATAAATATAAGCATTTTTTTCACTATTTTTGTTTGTGACTAAATGACTGGATCATTTCATCAATAATTAAAATAATTGACCATTTGTTTTCCGTCTAATCGGTTAACGGACAAATAATTTCAGATCTACATTAATTTCTCTCAGCTTTCTTGTCTGCATCGACAAAGCACCAACCAGCCTCTTTAATACAGAACTCCCTCCTTTTCTCTACATCACATATAAACCTCTCACACGTAGAAATCCACTCGCGATTAATGAAGTGCTTACTTAACCAATTTAAACCCTTAATTCCTATTAATTCAACATAATAGCCACCCCTCTCCGACTGAATTAACAACACTCCAGCAGAAACCTGCAAATCTCTGCAGGCCAGAAAGAGTCAACCCAGCGAAAGCCACATTCTCTGATAAATATGTAACAGTATGTATATCAGCGTTAAAATGCATAACCCTCGTGTAAGACCCCTATCAAGTCTGCTTTACACCTGTATTACATTTCTCCCTCAATCAGCAGCTTTTCTGAGACACCGGCCTCCCACGAGGAGCAGAAACCATTACAAGGCACTGCAGCTCATTTGCAGAAAGATTGGAGATCATGCTGCATCAAAAAGTATGTGAAACATTCCTGAGAACAAAATTGATTTATTCCATTTCTGTGTTTGTATGCAGCATCAGTATCGGTGTATTTAATGTAAATCCCCAAACTAGTATTGAGTTGCTGCATAGGTTGCTGCTTATTGTGCAAGTAAGAAGCACGGAGATCGAATAACACGAGGGGGCCTGTTCTGGTGAAACATTTAAGGTACATGCAGCATTTCTTTGTGCTGGATATTTCATCTTGAGCTGAATGATAAAAACATACAGCATAATGCATTATAAAAAATTATATCAATCATACAAAACCATTCATTAGTCCCTTTTTCTGATCCACTGATGCCAGTTGTTTAAGCTGCAAAGACATTATGCTATTCTTTAGTGGGCTAAAAACGCATAAACAAATAAATAAATATTTCTGAGTGTTTCAATTTTGACTTGGGAAAAACAGATCAAGCAGAGCCTGTGGCTAGAGGAGCCTGACTGCATGCTGGTGGGGGGTAAAAGACAGCCTGGGGGGTGCGGAGGGCGTCTGTTTTTTAATGAGCTGAAACTTTAAATACTGCATAATATATAATAAAAATGGATAGCTCATTTCTTTCTCCCGATAAGTCGCGGAGAAACTATTAAAATCCATTTCTCTCTTAATGTCAACAGAGTAAGCATTAAGTATGAATGAAGTGATGCCATATCATCGACAAGAAAGAAAAGCAAAATAATAATCAACTTGACTGGAAGAAAAATAGGGATTTGGGCATAAAAATAAGTGTAAACGCTGAAGGCCATCAACTAAACACACTACATACAAAGACATGATATGAACTAGGAATTTTGTTCCACCATAGGAATACAAAATTAGCATTTTCATAATGTTTTAAATGTAAAGTATAAGTGACCTTGACAGAATTATTCATTTCTAAGTTGCAGGTTAGTCTTAATGTAGGCTGGAAGTGGTCTTGAACCAGAAAAGATGACTGACAGACATTTCAGCCACCCACTGACAGAAGCTGTGGCAGCACGGGCACAGCAGGTGAAGTCTTTCAAATCTCCATTCCCCCTACACACACACACACACACACACACACACACACACACACACACACACACACACACACACACACACACACACACACACACACACACACACACACACACACTACACACTCATACACAAAGGGGGGAAGTGAAACAGAGAATTATGGTGCCCCTTGTCATCCCATGGGTGGAGAAATACACCATAATAGATTTTGAATGGCTGTCCACTTGGCAAAAGAAAAAGTAAAGGCAGTGTTTCAAATGTCAACAACAAGAGGTCAGCAATTATTAACTCGAGAAAAGTCTTTAAATAATTACAAAACAATATGTAGTATTGGTGTCTCAAAGTTGATCAGAGTGTGCATATGTCCACAACTGGAGATGTTTCTCGATGAAAAGTAATGAGGTTGATGTTTCAGTTGTCACATTATTATTCCAAAAGTGCCATTTTGACAGTAAATACTATGACAATGTTGGCTGACACTTCTGCATCAACGTGTAATTCCGGTGTGATCCTTACAGGGATCTGAGTGAAGGCTCAGGTACCCCCGCTGCTCGTGGAGCAAGCACGGAGACGGTGCTGGTGGCCGATCCAGAGGCTTCATAATGATAACCTCACGGCATTAGCTGCAGGGGTTGTTCACATAATAATTGTTTCTGCCAAGCCATATTTCTATATGACAGAGGAAAAACTGGTGTGACTTTCCTGTTAAATAATTGATTTACAAAGCGGCCGCATCTACTATTTCAAGATGAACATGGATTGTTCTATTTTTTTTTTTTTTTTATACTAAAGAAACTGAGAACTTATTAGCTAATTAGAAGATAATTACAACTCTTTGCGAGTTGATTAGCAAGTTCACTGTTGAACGTTAACATTTTACAGCAACACCATTCAATTTCAGCACTTGTTTTGCTTTACTTACCTAAATTCTAAACAGTACAAGTATTTAAAGATTTCACCTTGACAAAACTTATTACCAGCTCCAGCATGCAATTAAACTTGCCAAACAGGCATTAATTCTTTGTTCATTACCGCATTAGATGTGTGTTGGGTAATTTAGACACTTCAATACAGGACTAGGTTACCACGGCTATTAAAAGGCTTCAATCTCGCAGGCACATTTTGTTAATTTACACAAGTCCATTTGCAGTCCAGATAATTTAAACCTGCTTTGGTGGTGACTAAGGTTCGAAATGTAATGCTAAGCCTGTGCCCCGAGCAAACGGGGTGCCCTCCCCTGCAGCTTAGAGTGACTCAAAGGTGAAGCCCTGAAAACAAATACAATGTGCTCACATGCTCCACAGTTTAGATTTCACTGACTCACATCATCCTGTAATAGCCGCACACAAAGCTGCAGTCGGTTGCAACCCCGTGCAATTGTGTCTGGCTGTACGGGAGTATCAATGCAGCCAGTGGGTCAAAGGGTCAATGAGTAATTAAGACATGGTTGCCTGAGCATTCCCTATGCACACTTTCAGACCTGATGAAAGGATGGAAATGAAAGCAGGGGGATTTAAGTGCAGCCTGATACTAAAGATCAAATTTCCGCAAGTGTGTCTAAATGTTCCTTGTTCGAGGCAATTAGTATGATTAGAGAGATAGTGCGGTGTCATCGTGCAGCTTAAGCGGATTTTGCGTGGAAATTGTGCACGAGGTTTGAACATTTTGCACACGGCAAAGGTTACATTGCTTACAATAACATTTAAGCTGGTGGTCTTTTTGAAGTGCAGTTGGGGGGGCTGATGACTGTACATTCAGGGACTGTAAATGAACGTCAAATATTAGTTTGAGTAATTTGAGTGCCTGCTGTTTAAAAGTAATGCATTTGACCTTTTTTTTGTAGAGTTCCTTGTGTGGTAAATTGTCCAAAATATTCTTGCACAGACTGAGGGAGTTTTACAAAACAGGCCACTTACAAAGATGCTGTACATTTGGAACAGGGTGTCATAGCCTTCACGTCCAAAGAAGGTCAAAAGGTGCATTGATTTCCATGTACGACAAGAAATTATTCGTTCAGTTTCATTGTTGCTAGAAATGAAGAGGCCAAGGCCTGAAAATTGAGGTCGCTGATAAATGCATTTAGTGGGAGATGCTGAGGGGAGAAATCAATATGGCCGTTTGTCAACCTGCCTCTCAGAGGGAGCAGAACTCTGCAGCAGTGGTAAGTGTGCCCTGTCAGCAAAGCACATTACCAGAAATCAAAGGCCGCAGAAGGCCTGAAGGGAGCCATGTAGATGTCTCTCTACAAAGGCCACACTTTGGTAATTAAAACCTATTTTATCAGAACTGTCTTGTCACTGGGTTTCCCTAACACTATTGACTAGCTGTTGCGTGGAGGGTGACCACTAATTTAATTTTAAATAAATGAGCTGGGGTTATTTAGACTCCCCTATCTGTTCCACAAAATTAACCAAAAGACAAGGCAGTGTCAAATAAGTTATGCCACTTGGTACAATTAATATTGAGACATGAGAATAAATGGGAGCGTTGCCCATTCTATTCATATCACATTTTCCAAGAGCTCATCTTTAGAAACTGGCTGATCCTTCAAACCATCAAAATATCTTTCCGTTATTCTGTATACTTTAATATTTGTTTAAAAAAAAAAAAAAAAACTTTTATCATTAATTCTTTTGCTTTTAAACTAAATGTTAAATAAAACAACTAGGAAAGGACATTGTGTCGATCGTCGTCTCCATTCTTGGAGAAATCCTAAACTTTCCATCAAATTTTCATTGAAAGTTAGCTTTCCGAATAAACCCTTTCAGTATTGTATGTCAGTGTAATAACATGCATAACCGACTCCTCCAGTGCAACTTTAAGTCTTTAATAATTAAACACCAATGAACCTGTGCAGTCGCACAAGAGCGCCGGTGACATGGGGTGGCACTTTAGTCAATAGATCCGGCCGAACATCCACCAGGGGAAATGGTGCAAATACAGCAGCTTGGCAGACAATATTCTGTTGACGACACGTTGAACAGTTTTCTCTGTTTCAGTATTGTGCACCCTCTTCTTCTTTGTAGGCAAAATAGACCGTGACAGGTCCAACACTTGTCTGTACTGTTTCTGCTGCTCCCACCACCATCCAGCACCCAATGCCATAAGCCAAACAAGGGATACCTGCAATAAAAAAAAAAAAATGTAAAAAAAAAAAAAAAAAAAAAAGACACGGTGATTATGTGGTGTCTGCAGTATTTATAAAGTAATAAATGATCTGCATCTTAAATAAATGTGATAAAGCATCGATACTGACCCAGATTAATGACCTTCAACATGGTAAAAAACTTGTCTTCGAAGTCCAAGTTCTGTGGAGGAGCTTTAGTGCAGTGATATTTAATAAAGGGGAAGCAGCCTGTTCTCAGTATTTGGTAGTTGGATCCCTGAACTCTCCAGTTAAAGTGGGACAGTCCAAACTGGTCATTGTGGACGGAGCGGTAGCGGACGCAGTACGAGGTCCACGGCGGGAGTTGCCTCTGCAGCAGGTGGCAGGTCAACACCTCGGACGCGGCCGGTCGAGGACCCGTCCGGCCGAACGTGCTCGGAAACAGGGCGACCTTCAGAAAGACGGTGTGCAACCCCCTCAAGAAGTCCTTCATGACTTCAGTAAAACGCAGAGTGATTCACCTTCGCAATTTTGCATGTCGACAGCACGCAGTTACTCGAGACAGAGCTCTTGACTGCCCGTAAAATGTGTTGTACTGAGATGTTTAAGTCTGAAAACGTTGTTTGTCAGCCGACGCTGCGCACCGTGTGTTGTTTACCTTTGCTCCTGGAGCACAGCTGAGGTTAGCGAACAGAGCTCAATCCGGCCTGTTTAAACCTTCAAAATTAATACCTTGTTGAAAATATTCCGCTACACGTCGGGATACACGCGCTCGATTCACACACACAATTATGTGAACCAGCCGAGACCTGTGAAAACCGCAGTTTTACCCCGACGTGTGTTGGGCTACTTAGCTCCGACCTGGTACGCCGGTTGAAGTCGTCCGTCTGGAAACGCAGCGCGGTGGAGTTGTTCCTCTTCAACGAAACTGACGACTTTAGTTTGACCTGCAGTGTAAACTCACCTGTTCACTTGAGATGAGTGTGAAGCCTGATGAAGACTGTTCACACTGCAGCATATTCAAACGACCTATTAAACAACAGCATGCGAAAATACAAATCATCTCCATTGTTCACAATTTTATAAATAATTCACAAGGTTGTTGTTGGTTTTTTTCAACAAATACATGCATTACTGATCAACATATTTCTACTTTTCATGCTTTTGTGTAAACAATTTTTTTTCTCATCTCTTTTTGCCACAAAGATAAAGAGTCAAATATATCATATAAAAATATAAATATATTAGCCACCATCTCATCTTATTGCAAATAAACCCCTGTACAACTTTGATCACCACTGAGCTCACTTGAAATACATATTTCTGTTGGGTCCAGAGCCATTACACACTCTCCTTTACGTCCAAACTAAATCTACTGAAAGGCACTATAGCATTTACTGGAATATTTCCAAGGTTTCAGTGGTCTGCTGTAGATCAGCACCACGCACAAGAGTCCACAAACCACCTGAGCCCAATAAATAAACCAAGATTTCTTCAGCCAGATTAAACACTGCATGTATGCAGTATATATACAGCATGAAGGGATAGCTCTGTAATTTGTGTGGGTGATAAATCTTAACTTTTTAAATTACGGGATTTATAGGTAATCTACTAATAAATTTAGGTCCAATTGTGTATGAATGCTTAAATGTATAGAATAAAGTAATCGGAAAAATAAATTACAGATTTAATTCTTCCAGATCTTTGCAATTCGTGATTTTACTTCTGAAAACAAATATATTTATGAGTGTGAAAATAACACATAAATTGCATCGATCCCCTGAAGAATGCAAATTTAAGTTAAGTTCTGTTCTCTGGATATTGACAGGTGGAAGAGAAGCAGTGAAATCCAGGCTCCTGCTTTTCACGTTGCAAACTAACGGATCCATATTACTTCATCTGAAAATAAAAACAAATTCATATTTGCTGCAAGCTGTACGTACCTGTGTATATGCTATAGAATTTATAGCATTTATAGGACATTTATCTGCAATGTTGACATTTGTGAAATTTACACTATGACAAAAATCAACATTCACAATGAGAAATAATTAGAAAAAAAACCCCGCAAAAATGGACATGTGTGCGTATCCTGTGAATTGTCAACCACAGAAATTCTGTATTGATGAAAAAATTAGTGTCAATTTACCTGGAATTGTCCACTTACAAAAAGAGTCCATTGAGAATGAAATTGTACCAAAGCAATGCATGGCATCATGGAAGATCTCAGTATGTCTAGCAACACTAAACAATAAACTCAGTGTACTCATATATCACAGTGCAACAACACTATATATTCATTTTATATCACATTTAGATTTTGAAACATTGTACATCTTAAGTTTGTGACACTAGTTGCTTTATATAATGTGAATGCCTGAAAACGTCTGCATACCTCACTGCATGCGTATATTTTGCTTTCCAATAATAAAGTATATTCAGACTGTTGAAATAGACCACAAAGCCATTAAATATACAGACTCATGGCAGATTCTTGTATTTTTGGAATTTATTTGGCAAGTGATATCCGACGAGCCTTTATGCATCTCCAGTATTCACATATTCTCAGTGTAATTGACATGACTACCTAGCTTGGCTGGAGTAGGGCAACTTTATCAGTGAAAGAGCAGTCTAAACGGCAGGTTTATCCTGCAGTTGTATCTTGTTCTTGACGATTATCTGGAGTACATCTTCTATCTCCTTGATCAGTCCCTCCAAACACAAAACAAAATAGAAGTTATAAATATATTCATGTTATATAAAAATGAGCTGGTTACACTTTCTTCAGCAAAAACACTACAGCTGACAACAGCTTCACTGAATATGCAAGTTTGATGATACAGATGAGGAGAGATCGTTAAGTCATTAACATGGTACCTTGAAATTGGTTTCTGCTGGCATTTTAGGGGATGATATTTCCTGATGAATGACTGACAGACTCTGAGCAAAGGTCACGAGAGCACCCTGGAGATCCTCAGAGACCGTTCTATTGACAACACCCCAAACAAACGAGTTTACTAATGATCCCCATGTTACCAGCTAAGAAACAATCACAGTGTTCCTCTAATGGTGGTGGTTAAATGAAACTTTCACCAGACAACATCTTCAGTCTTTGGGGGGATGAGCACAGCTTGATTTAACTATTACAGCACTGTGTAGGCTAAAGGATTTGTGTGATAAATATGTTAAATAACCCCCTGCTTAACAACTTTGGAACATTTACAAAGCCAGAGGTGGCATCTTAATCCTCTGAAAGAATTGTTTTCACTCTCAGTCTTGTGAAATCTTTCACCCACCTAATCATCTACTGTTTTTTCATGTGCTTGTCTATTTGAACAGAGAAGGGTAAAGAAAAATTGCATGAGCTCAGAATTCTGTGTCAGCGAGATGAACCCTAAATTTACTTAGAAATGTATGTACAGCGTAAGAAATGCAAGAAAAGTAAGTGAACCATTTGATCTCATTACCTGCATTTATATATACATCTTTATGTAACTTACAATTATTAACAACCAAAAACTGTTGAGACTAATGACATGCAAATTCTTGTATTGTTCTTGTCCAAATGAATACATGATTTGAATGTTCACAGTGTAAGTTGGAAAAGTCTGCAAACTCCCAGACTAATGACATCAACTAAAGCTACTTTGAGTCACAACTGGTCACTGAAACATTTTACATTTTCCGTTCACAAGTAGAACAGGTATCTGACAGAATAACATCAGGCTGAAGCTCAGTGGAAACTGGATGATGCAGCATGAAAATAACCCTAAACATCAAAGTAAATCTACTACAGAATCGCTTCAAGTAAAGAAAATCCGCTTTTAGGAGTGGCCCAGTCAGAGCCCAGTCTTAACCCATTAGAGATTAAATGACCTCAAGAGAGCCGTTCACGAGAAACATAAAAAGAATATGGCTGAGCTGAAGCAGCTTTTTGAGGAAGAGTGGTCCAAAATTCCTCCTGAGTGTTGTGCAGGTCTGATCCACAATACAAGACTGGCTGGTAGAGGTTACTGCTGCCAAAAGAGGTTCGACCAGTAATTAAATCCAAGAGTTCACCTACTTTTTCCACCAGCGCTGTGATATTCAATGAATGCATTCAATATACATTATTCAAATTGTTTGTGTGTTATTCTTCAGAGCACATTATGTTTCTATGTTGGTGACTTAAATGATGACCAGATCACATTTTATGACCAGTTAACGCAGAAAAGCAGTTAAAAGGGTTCACTTTATTTGTCTCGCAGCTGTACTGTGTATGAACTTGATGCAATAAGAAATACTTACATCATTCCAATACTGCATTGCTCACTGCTTTCATAAAGAGCAAAAACAGTGCCTTGCTTCATCTGAAATGTAAGTCAGAAACACAGTGTGAAAAGTAGAGCTCAGTCATCACATGGGGTCGATTTAGTAAGAGTACTTCACTGATTTATCATTGCTCTCTCATAACTCTTGTACATCAAAAGACTGCTAATATAAAAAAGAACAAATAAAAACTGAAGGCACAGAACTGGAGCTGTTAACTGTTGAAGCATTGCATCTATGTTGCCCACGATGCAAAATGTAACTTACAACAGTTCATTCTAAGATTATGATGTGTTATGCTAGTAGCAGGAAATGTAGTCTCAAGTAGAGAGGCCTGACACCGATTTCCTGAATGTCTATGTCCCCCATATACAGTAGTGCTCCTTAAGACCTGTGAACAGACTTTGATGTGTAAAATCTGTGGAGTTCCATTTTAAATCAATCATACAAAAAGCTATAAAAAAAATAAAAAAAATAAAAAAGAACAATGTGTAGAAGCAAACTTTTGAAATTATATTCATATTTTGAATTTTTACCTCCTTGTTAAATACTATGCCATGAGCTTTGCATATCTTAAAGAATACACTGCGGTACAGCATGGAAAGGTTTGAGTGAAACAAGTGGATCCCAATAACTGCATAACGATTGCCCACTGGAGGCTGTAAAGAAAAAAAGCAAGAAAACAAGACAGAATTAAAATGATGGCTGTTGGCATTAGTCTATCAATTAATCAAAATCAAGAAAAGTAATTTCATGATCGAGTATTTTTGGTGGTAAAGTATAATAGGTGGCTGTGGGTGTAAAATGGAGAGAGCAGATATGGCTGAACCTCATGCATGTCCTCAGGGTCACTGTTGAGTTTGTGTGTTTGATTAGTGAACATGATGAGTACGGGGCACATGTGGTAAACTGTTGGGCCTTTCTTAATTAACTGCAGGGAGGAACAATTAATGCTTAGAAGACATGCCAAACACAAGATGAGCTTAATTGTGCGACACCAGTCAAAGAAACTACAGTTTGGGGACTGCACATATTATCATTCAATGTGAGACTAAACGCATTACTGAATGCACAAAAGGACTACTCAACACATAATACAGATCAGCATAATAGAGGGGTTCTGAGCTGGTAAGTGTCATAAGTAATGCTAGAAAGGTTGATTACTTAAAAGTGGCAGGGCTTAAGAGGATAAAAATGTTCCTGGTTCTCAGCCACCTTTGGGAGACAAAAAGAGCAGGCCTAAGCCCCTGCGAGCTCAGGAGATAGCGTATAACTCGCTGTGACAGCCGTTTGTTTGCACTTGTCAAATGTGGGGCCCTCACACAACAATAAAAGTGTCCAACGGGGATTTAATTGTGTTTGTAATATGCAGGTCCCTAATGATGGCCGCTGCTGAAGCCATTAACCACTGCAGTGGCTCAACTGCTGCACTGAAGCACCAGGCCACCTACTAAATGAATGTTTGATAAAATAATACAAGTCGCAGATTAACAAGCGTAAACTCAGGCATACTGCAAATAAAAGAAGTCTATTGTTTAAGGCCTGGCACCAGGTTGATGAGGTGTTCAAGCATGCATACACATGCATAATGAAAATGGTATGAATTATTAATGTGTTGATTATTTAGGCTCATCTATCAAAATGATAATGAATTCAGCACCTAAACACCAATTGAGCTCAGTGCGTAATTACAGTATTTAGTTGTATTTAACAATAATGAAGAGCAAAACGTTGATCTGTTTTTGCGATTACTACAGTGAATATCCTCTAAAGTCTAAAGACTGCTTTGGAACAGGGACGTTTCCTTCTTGTTGTAGACAAAAAAGCAACAACATGCTTTGGAAAGAAAAAGGCTGTAAAGATATACAATCAAAGTTATGGCATTTAAAATCCATGTCTCCTATGTTTAAGACAAAATATAATAAAGACTGTAAGCAATATAAAAG
Organism: Brachyistius frenatus; assembly: GCF_029030835.1. Lineage (NCBI taxonomy): Eukaryota > Metazoa > Chordata > Actinopteri > Embiotocidae > Brachyistius > Brachyistius frenatus. Next base: position 1,794,066 of record NW_027210673.1, read on the forward strand.
GGTACTTTGGCTTCAATCTGGTGTTCACAGCATTTCTCTCTGACGGGCGTCGGCACTTCTAAACAGCCTGCGCGGCAATTCAGCGTTCCTCCAGTTAACATCAGAAGCATCTGGGTCATGGCCAGCTGGTCACTGTATGCGATGTCCAGATCAACAGCCCACACCTGCAAACAAGACATCATGAACCCTGTGTCAGAGCAGAGAAAAACAGACACTATAAACTTATTAATTCCAAATTAATCACAAAAATGGAACATCAAAGTATTTCACCCAGCAATCCTTTCAAAGAGGAGGGTCAGCACCGTTTAATCTTTACAATGTTATCCATGTTGAGAGGAAGGCGAAAGGAAAACAGTCAATGTTATGTGTGTGACAGATTTGGGTAATTCAGTTGTATAGTGACACATGCACAAAGTAGATCCTACCCTGTGTATTTGGATTCAGCCTGCCTTAGGCTAGTATGTTTGGCTTAGGTCTGAAGAGAAGTAAAGTTCGGATGTGTATGGTAAATGGCATCATTATAAGTATATTAAGGGGTCAGGTATAGTAGTAGCCTTCTGCTTAAACAGGGCTAATTTTCCCAATAATATCCTAATAGCTATGCCCTTTCTTCAAAAGTGGCAAATAAATCACCAGTGAGGGAGTTGTTAATAACTAAGTGGCAGTCGGCTGCCTCCTTTAGCTGTTCCTATTTGTCAAAGTAAACGCTCCTGCCACTGAATGCAAATTGCTAGCTGTCCGAACCCGCAGTCTCTGTAACCGGAGTACTTTATCTCCACATGGACACCGGACTGTACACAGTAATTATCTAAAAGGCATTCATTTCCTTTTATATCACATTTCACTACACTGTAACACATAAGGCCCAGTATAGTGTCGCAATTAACAATTATTTTCATAATCAATTACTCTAAGAATATGTTTCTTGATTTCTTCAATGACTTGTCAGAAAATAGTGAGAAGGACATTTTAAGATGTTTCCACGGTGACGCCTTCCCTCATCCTGTTTTGTCCAACCAACAGTTTAAAACCCAAAAATATTCTACTTCCAATTATATAAGACAAATAAATCAGCTTATTTTCACATTTAGGCTTAAATGTTTTTTAAATAATCAACATTATTTTTGTCAGTCAAATAAATTTATAATTTTGTCAAATGTTCAGCTCAAGTTTATAATAATAAAGTATTCTATTTTACAGAAACACACACACGCGCACACACACACACATATATATAAAAAAAATAAAATAATTGACAACATTTCTAATGAACACCTAAAGATATTTCCAAAATTAGATGATCAAATTAGATAGTGACAAAATTGTTCCTATATGTCAGAATTATTGTCGGCAACCTGATTTTATAGTGCAGAAGTTATGCATTAAACTATTGGGTTGTAGCTGGAACAGTTTTCCAAAGAAAAGAAGCCATTGCTTATGATTTGTATATTGCAGAAGTAAATACTGAAATTTCAGAAACTGTCGATAAGAATGCATACAAGCTAAACGCGAATTACAGAAAAGAAAATATAAATACATTAGGTGTTACAAAAAGTTAAAACAACTGTGAGCTGTGTACATTCATGTTGAGCAACAGTTCAGCATTATGAGCTGCACTCTGTCACCTTTACTGTAGGGGGTAGAGTAGCCACCATTAGGTAGATGCAAGTCTCTATGTATCAGGTTGATACCTGGACCTGAGTGATGGACACACTTCACCGAGCCATTCACTCAACTCACTAAAACTCATACTCCCATGTCCCATTGTCGCTCTTAACAAAGCCGTGGGAAATGTAAGCCTGGATTGTACCTGTTTTCTATTGCCATGCATTTTCATTAAAAACCCTGATGCTGCAGCTGGGGCCCCACCGCTCCACAATGTGAGGAAAGACTGCAAGGGCAAACATATGTGACCCACTTCTTCCCATCAAATAAAGTAGGCAGCTTTTAGCAACAGGTTTGAATCTAAATTGATGTTTAAATCCAGACAGGTTTGCCGATGCGGCTCTCCTCTGTCTAAGCTTTGTGTGTGTGTGGGGAGATGGTTAAGAATCTGTCATTAATGTTCCTGCCTCTATTGAAGCATGTGCAGTTTTATAGTCTATTCTTAATTATGCTGTCAGTGAATCCCTTTCAATTTCAGGTCAACACTGAAGATGAAAATTAATTTTAAGGCCGTCATTATTTCATTCTAAGCAGCTAAAGAAAAGGGCAGCTTCTGTCTGGGATACATTTGAGAAATAGCAATTTTTTTTTGTTGTACTTTGAACGTTACAATTTTGTCCCCAAAGTGACAATTTAGTTTGTCTATATAAATTCCTAAAATGTAAAAAATAAAGTGAGATTTTTTTTTTTACCCTAAAATTAACACAATGTAGTCAAATTGACAATCTATGTAAAAACTACAGACAAAAGCAATGCTGTCTGGATTTTAAATCTTAAAAGAAACAATAATACTAATACATTAAAATAAAAACTTACTTAAATACAAAATGCTTAAAGTATTAAGATTTAAATGGCAACACACCTTTTCTCACACTGTATTAACATCTAATCCAGAAGAGACTACCCTCTAGTGGCAAGTGTCTATTCCAAATCCATTTTTAAGGCTAGGAGTCCATTGTGCATTTAAATATAAATAAAGTTTAGACAGTGGAGAGGTGAAAAAGCAAGTAGAAGATATTTTGTGTACTGTCCTGAATAAGATCCCTTACAAATAGGCAAATGAAAAACGGTGCACTGCTACCAGATGGGTTTTAAATGATAGAAAAAAAAAACTGTTTTTGATTTCTGATGCTTCTGTAAGCATGTAAACCTGTGAAGCAGCTCCAGTGCTTTCTCCACAGTTCTGCAGATGTTGTATTTTATAGAGCATATTATAAACAAAGCAATTCATTTTACAGCTCTGGATCAATAGGGAGTCAATGTAGCCACATGTTAGGAGCAGAGGTTAAACTATCATAAACCAGTCCATTTCAAATATAATAAATCAAGAAGCTTTCAACAAAACGTAATTCTGACAAATGAGACAAGGCTTCCATGGTGTCTCGCTATAATAACGAGATGCATTTCAGCAGACCGCTGCAGGTAACCAGCTAGGGGTCAAACGCTGACAGGGTATCCCCGTGAAGCTGCCAAATCACTTTAGAATGACCTATTGTCTGAAAGATAGGTGCCTCTCACTTTCTCTGTGTTGTAAGGTTAAAGGGCAAGCCTTAAATGGTGGAATCAGTGCATCGACACAATAAGACCTGACAGTTTATTAGTTGGCCTTCTGACACATTTGGTCCCTGTGCCAACAGTTTGCCTTGTCTGTTTTCTAGATCTCAGGGGAGCAGTATGGGAGGCACCTATCTGCTCCTATGGATCCCTGATCCTGCCTAAAAATTGATCTCTTCCACCAATAGGGTGAAAATGGGAGCATTCACAACATGTGTTGTAACAGCCCTCATCATATTTATCATGGTTGCCTTCTCTTGCGCAGTCTGTGTCTCACCTTCTGATCCATGGTGTTGTGGTCCAGAAAAGTAGCCAGGTCTATGGAGATGTGACCGACGATAAGGCGCTGCAGACAGGCCTGGCCCACCCGGATGCAGATAGAGTGCAACGTCTCTGGGTGTATGGAGGTCTGAGGAATAGTGGCACCTAGAACTCCCAGTTGACAGGAGCCGTGGAGCTGGTCTCCACAAGACAGCATGGTCACCTCACCACTAGGCTCCAGCAGCAGAGCTACCGTCAGACAGGTGACACTGTCTGAGGGGGGACAGGCCTCCACGACACCGCCTGTACACAGAAAGCAGAGAGCAGAGAAAAGGCTATAGTACACTCAACAAAATTCTATACAGCACCTGAATTCTCTTAGCAACTGTTTAACAACCACCGAAAGTGACATGAAAAGGATTTAATTTGTCCGTTTACAAAGGCAACAGCTGGGAACTCGGAAGGACATATGAAAATCCATATTCCATATGGCTGAATCTGCAGAAGAATAACATTCAGTGCCTGACAATAGGTATCTGACCTTGCCTGAGGAAGGTCTTCAGGAAGCAGGCCCAGTTGGGATAGCAGGAGATTTTAGCCGGGCGGGCGTGATGGGTCAACCATTCTGGGATTTCAACTAAATATCTGAGCATCACAGGCTCCTACAGAAAGAAAGTTAAAGACCAAACATTAAGGATCCACTGAAAGCAAGTAAGTAAAAGATTTGAGGATCATGATGTATGTTTTTGTATTTTTTTTTTTTTTGTAGTAATTCAAGACAACAAGTAGCAGTTACTTCATATTGTCTCTTTATCAAAGCTTTGAAGGTGTCGACTACATTATTGGAAACACCCCGTGTTATCCGGATGACTCCAGTGACTGCTTGTTATCCTTGGGACCTTTGGTGGCTGCTTCAATTTCTGTGAGAGTGGATGCTGCGGGAGGGTCTATCTGTGAGTGACAGCCTATTATCAGAAGGCCTCAGGAGTCTAATGGCGTTAACTCACAGCCTCGAAGCACCTGCCCTCAATAACAACTCTCTCCACTGGGCAGCTGATGAATACCGAAGCTAACCCCATCTATCTGGGGATCAATCAGGGCTTGACTGGGATCGATATCACTCTTGTTCCTGTAACTAGGAAATGCCATGATGGCTTCACCACTTAATTATGCTGTTAATTTTTAACTTTTGTTTTAGGTGTCCCTTAAACATTTTGGCAACTCAAGAACACTCTTTCCTCTTACAATGCTGTGATATAGTTCAACTAACAACAATGGCCCTGCTAAACCCTTCACAGTGACTTTGGCTGTGTGAACAGTGTTTCTTTTAAATACAGAGTTCTGTGTGCAATAAAGTATGTGTGTTACCATTAGACAGGAATTTAAACGGGCCACACACAATAAAATGTTTGAAAGATGACTAAATTCGGAGTGGATATAATGTCTTTGTTCTTTCCTCATGCCATGTAGAGCGTTACTTTGTTTTGAGTATATGCTGTCTGGCTTCACTGGAGACAGGACTAGAGATTATGCTGTTGATATTCCAGTCATGTAACAGCCATCATCATATTCAAGTACTGTAAGAGGCGAGGTCAAATGCTACACAGTGATTCTCCCTATACAAACCATAAAGCACACAATGGTGCGGCAAAAAGTGTAAGGGAACGGTTGTCATTCTCAACGGAAGAGCAAGCTCACCCCAGGACTTTGCCTATGCAGTTCACAGAAACAGCAGGATAGGGAGAAAAGAAAGAGAGGCATTTTGCAATAAATTATTTGGACTTAAACTGCGTACAGTACCCTGTGATAGGATTCAACCTTTGCTTGGTGTCCACATAAAGCCAAGCAATCTGGTCATTAATATAATAGATGTCGCCCTGCCTCTTTGATTGCCATTTTGTTTCCCCATTACACAGTGAGAGAACTGAGAAACTACGGTGTCTAAGGAATAAGAGGAAATAACATGACAAGTTAGACACTTTGCATGAATATGTATTTTCCGTAACACGGTCCCACTACAGCTTTAACTTTGGTCTACTACAGCCTGCAAATAAATTTTGCCTGAGATATTAAATGAAGCATTAAGCTACTGTTTTTAGAACAAAAGAGACATTTCATCTGTATAAATTTTGCAAATAATGTATCGGTGAAATGAAAGAAAACATAACGCGCCTATTAAACATGAACCACAGAAAATGGTCTAAAGTCTTAAGTTCAGGTTAATTATATCAAGGCAGAACATTAAATATTCAAACTCCTCAAGCCAGCCTGCACAATATTTAGACAGAAAACATCTGTATGAAACGTCCCTCTACCTCTTCAGTGGTAGTGATTATCAAATGACCCATTTAGTTGACAAACTTAACCTAAATAAGGTGTTGCTCAAGATCTGTTTGTACACAGCATGACGAAAAGAAATACTCCATCTGTTGATGCTATTAGGTGTAATTTTTAC